>NW_026693537.1:0-1200000 GCF_021218885.2 Marmota monax
CCACACCTGGTGCCCAACCCCTATACTGAGGCTGGACCCCTGATGCAGCTGCATGTTGCTCCCGCCCCTGCCAGACTCTGGAGCTACACCCTGCTGCCACCAGACTTTAACATGGATACTAGACAGTGACACTCAGTACTGGGGCCAACTTCATTGCAACTGCAGCCAGACCCTTGTCACTATGGCAGATGAAAACACTCATGGCTGGATGCATCTGTTGTTACAACCACTGTTTCTGGATTCTTCCACTGTCAGCGCCACCATGAGTAGGAAGCAAGGAACTCCCAAATCACAGCTGCACGCTGACACCACCACAGTCACCCACACCCCATGCCAATACTCAACTCCTGACTTTTGAGGCCTGATGCCCTATGCCCAAAACAGCTGGATGCTGCTCTTGCCACCATATGCCACCATTTCATGATGGTGCCATTGCAGTGAAATGATCCCAAGGATGCTTCTCTGCTCAAGATGTATAAGAGCTGGGAAACTGATCATTCTCCATTACAGTCACCTCACCAAGTTCCTCTGCATGCTGCCTGCCTTTTGTCACCCCAGGACCAGCTACCAGTCCTCAGGACCCTTGAGGAGTTGTGGCTCTAACTCAGGGAACTCATCCAAATAAACAAGTGAGCACTTTAAATAAAGGCTGCAGTCCTCACAGCAGGCAGTGGGTGGGGCTAGGTGGGTCCAGCTCACTGGTGAGAGGGTGGGGTTAGAGCCTGGGAGCTGCTGGCCAGGTCTAGACCTGATCTTCTAGGACAAGATAGAGAGGGATCTCTGGCTGCTCTGGGAGTCTAGCCCTGGAAGAACCTTCTGGTCCTTTCTCTTGAACTTTCCATGGTGTCTCCTTCCCCTACTCCTCCACTCTTCCCTGAGGAGACTCTGTGTCCTGGACATAGGGTCATCTGGGCACAGGGTCTCTGGGCAGTGGTGTGAGTCCCCAATATTAGTAGCAGATCAGTTTATATTCCCGTGCTGAATCAAAATTTTAAAAGTAAGTTCACCTTCTAATTTCCAAGGATGGGAATAGGAAAACTACAGTAGCAGCCACTTTCTAAAATAATGCCACATGTCACACACTAAGGAGGACAATTTTGCACAAACATGCAAGCAAGAATGTTGGTCACTGATGACTGATTGTTGGGTGAATTGATGGGTTGAATTGCTTTACAAATCAGGAAAGGAAGGAAACAATTCATACCTTGGTTTTCCTGTATAATTTCTTGTAATAGCTGTTTGTCAACCCCCTACAAAATTCTTTACCTTGAATGGTATTTCTTTTTTAAATAATAGCAATTATTATAACAACACCTATTACATGGCAGGACTGCATAAATTTTTCTACATAGGTTCTCTTAATTCTCATATCACATAAGGTAAGAATTATTGTATTCATATGAAAGACTGAACTTGAAGAAGTTAAGTACAGTGCTCACAACTCATCTAAATAGAGGAATTAGTAAATGTGTTTCTCTTCCCAGGTCAGTCTCCATTCTCACCTGATTCACTAGTCAACAGATTGCATGCTATATGGGAACATTCATTCATTTGTGCATTCATCCATAATATAATTTTTTGGAGGGTACTAGGGATTGAACTCAGGGACACACAAACACTGAGCCACATCCCCAGCCCTATTTTGTATTTTATTTAGAGACAGGGTCTCACTTGAATTGCTTAGCACCTTGCTGTTGCTGAGGCTAGCTTTGAATTTATAATCCTCCTGCCTCAGCCTCTGGGATTACAAGCATGCACCACCATAATATTTTTATTGAGTGCCTTCTTGTGCCAGATGTCACTTTAGGCATGGGGCAAACAGAGTTGGCATGGTGCTCCTACCTTCATGGAGCTTAGAAGCAAACATCACAGGAAGCATACTATCCATCAGCATTTTAGTGGACCCCCAAGTAAAGATGAACAAATTATGATATATTTACAGGTCATAGTCGAATTCCTATTAGGATACAGTACATATAAAATACGCTCACCATGGAACAGTAATCAGCAATAAAAAGCATTGAACTATTGATTCATGTAACAACATAGATAAATCTCAATAACATTATGCTATTGAGATTCCCTCTACTATGTGGTACCTATCTGTTCAATACTAGGAAAGGCAAAACTACAGTGATAGAATCCAGACCAGTGTTGCTAGAGCCCTGGAGCTGGAAGTGGAAGTTGACTGACCACTAAAGCATAGGAAACTTTTAGGCATGATAGAATTTTCCTGCATCTTGGTTGTATTGGTGGTTACGCAACTATATAATGTGGTTGAAAATCATGGAATTGATTGCTTAAAACTAGGTAATTTGATTGTAAGTTACACTCCAATGAAGTTGACTTAAAAAAATTTAGGAAGCCTGGGGACCACAATCCCGATTCTTCCTCTAGCATAGCAGATGGCATTGGGCAAAATACTGAATCCATGTTTTGTTTTCTTCTTTTTTAAAACAGGTTCGTGAGGGGCTGGGATTGTAGCTCAGTGGCTAGCGTGTGTGAGGCACTGGGTTCGATTCTCAGCACCACATACCAATAAATAAATAAAAAGAATAGGTTCATGAGATCTGTTCTGCTTCCCTTATCACAAGATTAAGAGAATTTTAAAAGTGCAGGTGAAAGGCTTTGTAACATATCAGGTACCATATAAATGAGTAACTTCATTGCTGTTCCCCCACTGGGGTCTGTTCTATCCTGATTCCCAGAGGCCACCAGTGAACTTCACTTGAAAGGTTTCATAACATTTGAGTCTTTGATCTACTTGTAACACAGGGCAGCCTCACAGACCAAGACAGAGCCTCATAATCCTGGGTCAGCATGTTTCAGAGAAGACCCACCCATGTGCTCTGGCTTTGGACCATCAAGTGGCTGAGCAGATGGAAATAACATCCTTTGAAGGTCTTTGCCAATGACCACACAACCCCTGATGAATTAATAAGTTCATGTACCCTACATGGCTAGATGCTGAGGGCAATCCACAGTGCCTGGTTGCAAACAAAATGAACTATTGATGAGTAGCTTTGTGGTTAAAAAAGCTCCCTGATTCTCATCCAACAATTTATCTCCTAAACACTGACAGGTTTCCTAAAGAGGGGGGAGAAAGATGTCTGAAAGCAATTCACCACCAACAATTTTTATTTGATTATATTTATTTTGCAGTTCAATATGCCACCAATTTCAAAACCATCCACACTAACAAGGAACATGAGTAACACAGATAATCCATTAGATGGTCTATCTCACCATATTAACCACCCAGCCAGTATTTATCTAGCCACCACATGCACTTGAGCTGGGGATGTGTGCTGAGAGGGAAACAGAGAATAATGTACATCCCTGTTCTCAAGGCTTTTAAATTTGACTTTTCTTGAGAATTCAGCCTCTTCATTTACTGGGCAGGGAGAAAATGTTTTCAATACTAAAATGGGTGTATTATGGAATATTATAAAATTCTAAAACATCTTTAAAATTAAAAAAATATATAAATATATATGAAGAAGAAGAAAATCTCTAGGAATGTCATTGTTGACATATTTTATCTTTTATAAATGACATTTTTATCATTGAAAATGCATGTTGTATTATGTATTTATCCATTTAAATGAATTGGAATGTCACAAATTTTCCTATCCTTCTCAAGAATACTCATCAGTGCTCAGTCTCCCCAACAGGTTGATAGAGAATTTCACAAAAAGCACTGCTTCAGATGTCTTAGCTTTTTAAAAAATAATGTTTAAAGTTTCTCTATTCACTATCCATAGTTTTAGAGTTTAGAAAACAAAGCAGTAAAATGCTATCTTTAATACCACTACCCAAAATAACTACTGCTAACATCTTGGTATATGTACCAGATTTTCCCTTCATGATTTAAAAAATATATATATACTAATTACATTAGAATTATTTTTCTAGTTTTATTGATTTTATTTTTTCAAATACACGACAGCAGAATGCATTAGAATTATTTTTCATATCTTTGTATATAGAGTATATTCATGCCAATTCACGTCTTTATACATGTACTTTGTTTTTTTTCTTTTGCAATACAATTCTTATTACATAATATACCACAATTTTTCATATCTCTGTTTATATATAAAGTATGTTGACACCCAATTCGATTCTTCATACATGTACTTTGGGTAATGATATCCATCACATTCCACCGCTCTTGCTAATCCCCTGCCCCCTCCTTTTCCCTCCTACCCTTCTTTCCTATCTAGAATTCATCTAATCCTCCCATGCTCCCGTCCCTACCCCACTATGAATCAGCCTCCTTATATCAAAGAAAACATTTAGCATTTGGTTTTTTGGGATTGCTAACTTCACTTAGCATTATCTTCTCCAATGCCATCCATTTGCCTGCAAATGCCATGATTTTATTCTCTTTTAATGCTGAGTAAAATTTCATTGTGTATATATGCCACATTTTTTTTATCCATTCATCCACTGAAGGGCATCTAGGTTGGCTCTACAGTTTAGCTATCGTGAATTGTGCTGCTATAAACATTGATATGGCTGTGTCCCTGTAGTAGGCTGTTTTTAAGTCCTTTGGGTATAGTCCGAGGAGAGGGATAGCTGGGTCAAATAGTGGTTCCATTCCAAGATTTTCAAGGAATCTCCATACTGCTTTCCATATTGGCTGTACCAATTTGCAGTCCTATCAGCAATGTATGAGTGTACCTTTTCCCCCACATCCTCTCCAACACTTATTGTTGTTTGTCTTCATAATAGCTGCCTTTCTGACTGGAGTGAGATGATATCTTAGAGTAGTTTTGATTTGCATTTCTCTGATTGCTAGAAATGATGAGCATTTTTTCATATATTTGTTGATTAATTGTATATCCTCTTCTGAGAAGTGTCTGTTCAGGTCCTTGGCCCATTTATTGATTGGGTTATTTGTTTTTTCGGTGCTTAGCTTTTTGAGTTTTTTATATACCCTAAAGATTAGTGCTCTATCTGATGTGTGAGGGGTCCTAGGAATTAAACCAGAGACTCTGCATCTAATAGAAGAAAAAGGAGGCCCTAATCTTCATCATGTGGGATTAGGCCCCAACTTCCTTAATAAGACCCCTATAGCGCAAGAATTAAAACCAGGAATCAATAAATGGGATGGAATCAAACTAAAAAGTTTCTTCACAGAGAAAGAAACAATCTGTGAGATGAACAGAGAGCCCACATCCTGGGAGCAAATTTTTACCCCTCATACATTAGGATTATAGCCTGGCTATAAAGGTTTCCCCATGTTGATAGATGTTCTTCAACAGCTTGCCTTTCAGTGGCTTCCTCAAGTTCTATTAAATGGATATGCTGAATTTTTCTGTGTTGTGAGAATAGATTTTACTTATCACAGGCAAATGCTACAGTAAATGCAAATCTCTGAATTTGCAATTGAAATGTATCTCAGATTGGACCTTAGAACAAATTCAAAAAACAATGTACTGAGTTTTTTTTTTTTTTTTAAGTAATTATACTGCAAAACATCCCCAATTCTCCCACCCTCTGAAAGCATCTCAGAGAAAATTCCTTCAGCCAAAGGCAACACAAAAGTGAGGAATAGTTAGACTAATGACATGAACAAACCAATTTGCTTCCAGTCTTTGTTAAATGCTATGATACAAGCAAGAACAGTTTGCAAGAATGACCAAATGTAAGTTTCCTATAGCAGACCCTTCAAGTAGGATAGACATGTGACAGACACAGCAAGTGCCTTAAGGGGCAAAGGAGGTCAACCTTTGTTATCACTGTGCTACAACCAGAATGCAGCCAGCTATTCAACACCATTTTATCACTTAATCTTCACTAAAGCCCTTGGATGTTTGTTATGGACTAAATTTTGTGTCCTCCTAAAATGACTATGTTGAAGTCTTAATCTCCAGGGAGGTTTTATTAGGAGATCTAATGATGTTCAAGGTTAAATGAGCTCATAAACGTGGGCCCTGATTCAATAGAATTAGTGTACTTATAAGAAGAGATACCATAGAACATTCTCCTTCTCTCTCAACACACACACACACACACACACACACACACACACACACGAAAGGTCATGTGAGAAGGGGGGAAGGCAATCATCTACAAGCCAGGAAGAAGGAAAGAAAATCATCATCAGACATCAGAGTTGCTGACATCTTGATCTCAGACTTAGCAGCCTTTGAACAGTAAGAAAACTAATTGCTGTCATGTAGCCTCCCAGTGGTTTTCAGATGTAGCTGTCTGAGTAGACTAGCTAACATCTTGGGTATCAGCAGCAGCAGCATCTATATACAGCTAAGAAACTCTGACTGAGAAAGCCTGACCTCTTATACAAGACCCCAAGTCACTGGCAGCCAGCTGTTTTAGTCAGCTTTTTTACTGCTGTGACTAGAAGATCTGACAAGAACAATTTTAAGGAGGAAAAAATTATTCATTTAAGGACTCACGGTTTCAGAGGTTTCAGTCCACAGACAGCCAGCTCCATACCTCAGGGCTCAAGGTGAGGCAGAACATCATGAAGAAAGAGTGTGGCAGAGGGAAGTAGCTCACATGATGATCAGGAAGCAGAGAGACTCCACTAGCCAGATACAAAATAGATACCCGAAAGCCATGACCCTAATGCCCTCCTCCTCCAGCTATACCCTCCATGCCTTCAGTTACCACTCAGTTAATCCCACCAAGGGATTAATTTACTGATTGGGTTAAGGCTCTCATAACTCAATCATTTATGAATGAACCTCTAAATGTTCATGCACTGTCTCACACCTGAGCTTTTGGGGGACATCTCACATCCAAACCATAATACCAGTTTTCAAACACTCCTCTTTCTGAATCCACAGCCTGTGTTCTACTTGTTTTATTCTCCTGACTCTACAAGGAGCACAAGTTGGTGACTACCTGTCAGTGTGATTTAAGACACTTTACTCAATTCTTCCAGATCCCAAGACATGTCCTTTATCACTTGTCTCAGTTCCTGAAAATCTACGATTAGAGTATATTTGTCTAATTTTCCAATGTCTTCTCTTTCACTTCTGTTCTTGGAAACCTATAAAATCCTGAAAGTCCTAGAAAGAATAATACTTTTAAACCAAGAAATCTATTGTGGAATTCTCTCTTCAAAGGGACACCTAAAGTTTTCAGAACATTACCCTTGTCTAATAACCTAGACAGCATAAGGAGACCAATTAAGCCTAAGCTGGTGCCCATCGCTGCAATAATACTATAAATAATTCTCAGACAAGGAGGCTGGGATCCATAGTAGTCATAATCAAAGCTAAATGCAATTATTATATGATTTAGAACTATGTTATGATAATTACATCTTAACATTGGGGTATTTTGACATTACTTACACACACACACACACATACACACACACACAAAAGACAGAAGAACGAAGACTTTGTTATGCTCTTGGTCTTTTTATTTATTTGTGGATTTACTTGAGTTTTGTTCTGTTTTTTGAATCTCATGAACACAGTCAGGCATAAACTTTCTATAATCTCCTGGCTGTCAATGAAATATCCATGCAGACACACACCCTACAAGACTTCAGATCATGTCGCCTAATCCTGAAAAACAGAGCTACTAACTTTTTGGAACATCATTTATTCATTCAAACCTGCTCTTGTTTTTGTATTCCCTCTATCAATTACCCTGCACTAAGTTGCCTCAAGCCAGCCTCTTCCTCTTCAGCAACACCTGAGTCAGTGCTATGGATTCACCCTCAGTTCTAAATCTCTACCCCAACTCCTTCACACCTTTCCTGGCAGCCCCTTCCTTGTTGCCATCAGCCCCCTATCTAACTTCCCACCAATTCACTCTTTTGGAGGGTGAGACACAGCAAGCGTGTCTAAGGAACACACAATGGTGAGATATCATGAAGATTTTTTTCTTTGCCACACCACATGTAGGTATTGCTCATGACAGATATTTCTGTGGTCTATTGTAGACAGCCAGCATACTAATGTTGCTTTCCCAGAAGTTCTAAAATTCTTAGCAGGATCTCAGATTTGTTTTATGACTTGAGGGTAAGTTACTTAAATCTTTGAACATTGGTTTTTTTAAAATCTGTGAAGTGATGTCATTTTCAAATTTTATATTTTTATATTATAATTTATATTTTTACATATAATACAGTTTCATATTGAAAACCTTATCTACTAAGATTTCATTTGTTTTTTAAATTCAATTTTGGATTTAGTTTGCACATTGGTGATTGCTATTTATACTAAGCAGGAACTGTTATAAGCTTCCAGTGTAGATCTGATTTTTTTTTGGTATTGTATCTTCCACCAGGGGGCACCACTCTCCAGCACAAGGAATATTAATAGCTGTGGCCTCATAAAGTTGTTCTCTTCAGGGAAATCACTGCCCGCACAGGATTATAATTTAAACATCATTTATAACTTTACTTAGATATTTCAAAGGATAAATTTTACTACAAATTGATTTCAAGTTTTTTTTTAAAGAGTAACTTCACACATGGGGTGAATTAGTTATTTTATACAGGATATCAAAGTGATAATGTGTAAAATCTGTATGGATTTGAGATTGCATTTGGCACACGGTGACCTCCCATTTTCTTAACTTACCAATTGCCTAGTTAATAGCCATGCTTCCTATTACATCTGCATGTTGAGCCTCAGAGGGGCTTTTGGAGGACAATTTAAGGAATATATAAATGATTTGAAATATGACCTAAATTTAGGGTACTATTACTAAGCAGGAATTTATTGGTTAAAAAAAAATCAGGGGTCAGAATGTGTGTCAATTATCCTACTTATAATTAGATATTTGTAGGGGATGAAGGAAAAATCAAATCATTTAAAAATCCAGTTTTTCATCTTGAAGTTCATATCAAACAGATAAAAAGTAGCCACATACTTTCTCTCAACAGCACCATACCTTTTATGCTACATGTGTTTTTATCAGAGTAAGGCTATAGAGTCAAATATTTTCTGTATAAAATTACTTTTTCCACAATTATTTACAAAAACAACAAAACATTTTGGAGAACAAATGAGCAGTTTTGAGGAAAGAGTCTGCTAAGCTTTGAGAAAAGTGAATTTAAGAATTCACATTTAGGGTCTTAGGTAAATTATAATGGAGGTTGTCAATGGAGAGGGTGGAGATGATGAAGGGGTGGAGCCAAGTTGATAGGAATAAGGGAAGGGAAGAGAAAGGAGTGGGCAGATTCAGTGGAGCAGGCAGGGGTGGGGGCAAACCAAACCAACTGATACTCCAAGGGACCCAGTGCAGGTGGACGTTAGGTCAGCATCTGAGATGGCAGCAGCCAAGTAAGTGGACACTGGGACACAAAAAGTCACATAAAAGGCAAAGTAGCTACCCTGAAGTTTGGCTATGGCATCAGGAAACAAGGTGAAAGGTGACAACCACAAGGACTTCTTAAATGAGGTCATAGAGCCAGTAGGAAAGAAATTGGCTTTCAGTATGGGTTGGAGTGACCTTGAGAAAGTTAACTGATGTTTCTTCAACTTTAAAATGAGGATAATAATACTTCTCAGTGATGTTGTAAGGATTTAATAAAGTAAAATGGAATGTGCTGTCCATGTTAAGCACTGCAAAAGCAGAAGCTTTAACATAGCTATCGTCATTATCTTCCTCTTCTCCGCCACTCCATCCACTTTATTGCCGTGTTTATCTCTCTCACCACATAGGTTTTACTTCTAAGACTCAGAGCCAGTAAGTCCTTTAGCCAGGACTCTCCTGCCTTCCCAGGCATGGCAACTCAATTAGAAACAAAACTCATAAACCTTAACATTTGTCTACCTAGTTACTACGCAATATCACTCCTCAATGTTTGCCAGAGAGAAATGAAAATACGTGTAAACAGAAAGGTGTGCACACAATGTTCATCACAGCTTTAATTGTAATGGCCTCACACTGGAAGCAACACAGTGTCCATGAAATGATGAACTCATGAACAAATCATGGTATAATTCATATAGGGAATAAGCTATTGACACAGTTAATAACATAAATCTCAAAATGTGTTGAGTGAAAGAAATTCCATATAAAAGAATGCATAATAATGATTTTTTTATATGAAGTTCAAAAATAGGCCAAACGAATCTCTGGTGACAGAAATCAGAACAGAAGTTGCAGACAGGGGGACAGGGCAGGAGAGGAAGAGGGACTGCATTGGTCCAGTCTGACTGGAAAGGGACATGGGGAGCTCTCTTGGGCTGTGGGAATGTTCTAACCCCGTTAAGGTTGTGAAGTGTCATAGGTGCATATATTAAACTGTTCATTTAAACTCTGTACATTTGATATATGTGAGTCATGCTACAGTAACATGCTGCTTCTATGGAGGAAAAATTGAGATAAAACCAATGGATCAGTAATATTTATCTAGCCAAAGAGAGCTCATGAAGTAAATAAAGCTGAGCTACCAAGATGTAGTGAAGGGCAACACAGAGAATGCTTTCCTGGCAAGCAGACAGAAGCATATAGTGATGAATAAAGCCAGAGCAACTTTCCAGAAGAGTGGGCACATCCATAGCTATTGAGAGAAATAATCAGCTGACAGGAGCCACCCCAGCAAAAGGGTTCCCTCCATGAATGCTCAACTGTCATTGAACATAATCAAGGTCCATGGAAAGGGCTGATGGGGCACATCCTGAGCATCTGTCTGCTCACTCTATGACTGAGTTCTCTACTCTCCCTCCAAGCACATCTGTGACTCTGACATGTGATCTAAGTGGCATCAGATGGTCAACGAGTCTATGGTCCCAGAAGGCTAAGATTTATCCTGCTCCATTAAAATGGCCTGAGAGCAGGGAGAATGACAGCACTTAACACACTGCAGATGCTCAGTAATGTATATTAAGCAGAGCAAGAGATGGAGGGGCTTTAGCGCGCTCCTGCTCCCTGATGGCTCAAGTCCTTGTACCCAGCATTATGTAAAATGCCATACAAGCCTCTGTCATTTAATTCTGATAGTGACAACCCTTGAGCAGAGCACTATGACTCTCTTCAATTCACAAATGAGAAGGAATTTTAGATTGGTAAAGTAATTTTTCCAAGGTTGAACACCTCTTAGACCCCGCAGTCTGGTTTGGGAATCCAAGCTTTTAACTCTTGGGCTATGCTGCCTCCTAGTGGCAAGTCTCGCCTGGGTTACACAGCAATTTCCTTAGTTGGTTTCCCTGATTACATTTTTGCCCTGTTCCACTACATGCACAATAACACTGTGTCACAACCAACCCTACTTTACAGCTGTTGGAGGGCCCTCTACATACCATGGCGTGCATCCCCTGGCCTGGAGTGTGCTCTTCCTGTCTCTTCTCTTGCTTAATCCCAACTCACCCTTCAGGTTTCTGTTCAGATGTTAACTTCCTCCAAGAAGCCTCCCCCGACTCCTTCAGACTACATATGTGCTCCAGGTAAGGACTCTCTGAAAGCCCCAGGCCTCCCCTCTCCCAGGCCCCTCTTTATTGCTTTTGACTTTTTAATTTCTTGCCTTCCCAGCTGGATGGGGTCCTAGTCTGTTTTGCTCAATTTAGGATAAGACCCTAACACCTAACATAGTGTCTGACACACATCACTTGCTTAATACACATTTGTTAAGTGATTTATTGAGTAATGAATAGTGGAGATATTGTTATCTCTATCTGCGTGCAGGTAATGTCCAGAGAAAGTAATTCTATAGAGACAGGAAATACATCAGTGGGTGTCAGGGGCTGGGAGTGGGAATGGGAATTGACTGCTAATGGCCAGGTAGGATTCCTTTAATGCTGATGAAACTGAGCTAAAACTGGATTGTGGTGATGGTTGCACAACTATGTGTGTTTACTAAAAATCACTGAATTGTACACAGAAAACGAGACCATTTTATGGCATGTAAATTATATTTCAATAAAACCGTTTTTAAAAAATTTTGTCTTTGCTGACTCCTTGCCAACCAATTCCAGCGAGTTCTTTGATGGTAGGAAAGACCCCAAAATTTTATGTAGTTTTAGGTTTTCACAAAATCAATAATATTCAGACCTTTAATTTCACTCTTTCACCTGTAATCTTGATTTCTCAGAGGAAGGCATTATGCCATCTTAGATTCTTTAAGGGTCTATAATCATCAACTTTCACAGCAATTGATAAGGAGGCCCAGAGTCACATAGTTGTGAGAATTCCCATATTGAATCTTCAAAAAGAAACCTTCGTCTGGATGTGGTAGTACATGCCTGTGATTACAGCTTCTTAGGAGGCTGAGGCAGGAGAATGGCAAGTTCTTGGGCAACCTAGTAAGACCCTGTCTCAAAAACAAAGAAAGCAAATAGGGCTGAAAACATATCTTAGTAGTGGAGTGCCCTTTGGTTCAATCCCCAGTGCTGAAAAAAATAATAAAGAAAAGAAATATTTATGACTCAGTTTTACTTAGAGACAGCACAGTTGATGTGCATATTAGATAAGGCCAGAGAAGAGTCCCAGTGTGCCCAGGCTTAATATCAGATAGCCAATGTAGAGAGCAGAAGATATTCTCAAATCATGGGTTTGTATTGTTAGAGGACTGGGATCTTCTGGGAAATTGCAGCGGTAAACCTCCCTTTAATCCCCAATTCTTGTGATCAAGTCAGAAAGATTTCAGATATACAACTCGGAGTAACAGGCAATGAGTTATTAGAAGGGATGGGAAAAGGGAGAAGAAGACACTCTCAAGGGAGAGAATGGGACAGAGAGGAGAAAGACTACATTCCTCTCTTGCCCTCCAGTTTTATTGGGGGTCTCAGGGAAATTTCCAAAGAGTTCCACCCAAGTTCATCTCTTGACTTTTGACTGACAGCAGGATGACATCAGACTTTCAAGTCCCCACTGCCATGACCATTTTAGGTCACTTTGGTCCACGCTGACTGGTTCTAATTGGAACCTGTTCTTATACATTTTATGGTTAGGGGGAATTATCCTTATCTCCCATGAATTCCAAGATCTGGTCTGTGAAAGTGTCACAAAAGCCTCCTCCTTCAGGGTAACTTGTGTCCTCTTATTGGCATTATGTTGGGCCTGCATTTCTCCTGCTGAAAACAGGTAGTTTACTGAGGCATGTGACATATCCTGTCTGCTTAAGCCAGGCAGGGCTTCAGGGAAAATGCTTCTTGGACAAGAAATCATGTGGATCAGCACAGTGGGCCCATTTTTTAGAATTATTCCTTTAACCCTGTGTTCCCATTACTCACATCTGTCCCCTATCAGTGGTGCAAAATTGCTAAACAGTCTCATGGTTCCTAATAGGAGAAGGTTTCTGATTTCTCTTTTGTGAATTTGGCAAGATTTGTAGTTTCCCAGCCCAAAAAGGAGGAATACACATAGGAACAGGATGGCCTTGGGACCGGGTCATTCTGGAGGAGAACTGCTTCTTTGTCCTAATCTTCTCAAATGAGATGGGACAATAAATGGCTTGCTGGGGCTGCCAATCTGCCAGTGTATTTCCTAAAAATTCTGTGCTTTTTAGATCCAAGATACCTAGAAAATTTAAGTCAGGTTACTTCAAATTTCTTTGACCCTATTGAATTTAGGAGTACCCAAAGCTGAGAACAGGGCAGCAAAGCCATCAGGACAACAAGCTCCAAAAGCTAGATTTTGCTGGAATTTGCTCTTTTGCACAGAAATTATTGATGACACCTGATTGCCTTTTTGCATAGAAATTATTGATGACACCTGGTTGGTCTATGTAATTTTATAAAATTGAAGAAACAGCTTCAGGAGGCAGAATAATAAGATGCAAAGCCTCCTGGAAGGGAACACTGAAGCCCTGAATACAGATCCTCGTTCTACTACCATTCGGCTGTGTCCCTGGGGAAATTGGTTTTCTTCTCTGGGCACCTGATTGCCCACTTGTAAATGAGGGATTTCTGCTAGATGAACTTTAAGGTCCTTTTGACTCTGGGAATAAGGACAGCAGTCACTGTAATTTACTAATCCTGGGTACCAGGTACATCATGCTTAGATCTAAGAGGCAGGTATAGCTATCACCATTCACTAAGGAGGAAACTGAAGAAAAGGCAAACCAATCAAATTGCTCAAGTTCAAATTCTGGAAACAGATTTGCTAGGATTTGCCCAATTCTTTATACTCTAAACTGGATACTGAACTCCAACTGCATAGCAGAGGATAAGAGAACTGTTCCTCACTTCCTGGGCTTGTAAACACTAGAGACATTTTCAAAGGCAAATTATTGCTATAGAAAAGCCTGCAGATTTTTCATATGAGATTGTATCTAGAAAACTTTTGAACACAGGAAATTGGAAGAATTTTACAAGAACAACCTTATGCCTATTTTCTATCAGTTCTCACTACTTGGCTTCAAATATATCTAGCCATCTATCTAATCCTTTCTCAATCTGTCTTTTTTGTGGAGCCTTTGGTTTTGATGAATTTGGAGAATGCTTTCTCCCATCCGACTCTCTCAATACTTTCTCCCCGGAGAAAATTTCATAAAAATTAATAAAACTGGCATCAACCCAGCTTATAGAAAAAGAAACTGAGGCTCACAAAAGTTAAGAGATTTCCTCAAGGTCACTGAACTGGGAAGTGCTGCACCCCATCTCTTACTTGGGCAAAAGCCCTGGCTCTCTGCTCACTGTGCTCTGATGCCTTCTGACATGGCACTTCTCCAAAATATAGTCTTTATGCCTTCACCTTGACCAGTCTTCCTTTTCATCCCTGCACTGGGAATTTTATTCTTAGGTCATTAACATCTCTTAGAAAAAAAAATGAAACAAAAGTAACTTTCCATTTATTCCCTTTGCTAGAACCAGAATTCTAAGCACTGTGTTTTTAAAAGAGAGAAATTATGTGGTTCCTCTCCCATAGAGCTTAATATTTACTGTCTTGTTTTGTGCCTCCATTTCAGTGTCTACTCATTTGTATTGCATAATATTTGTTTGCCTTTGAATTCAGCTGACAACCTTGACTTTTTGTTTGCCTTTGTTTTATGTGCTGTGTACTGAACCAGTGGGAGGAAAGGAAGTTTGGTCATGATGAGTGGAGAATGAGTGACATGGGATTGCTCACATTGCCCAGTGCATCCCTCAAGACCCAAGCCCTGCTGTCCTCAACCTGCCTCAGGGCTCACACCACTGAATGCATTCATTCCCTCGCCAACCTGAGTGAGAGAGGGGTGTTAGTAACTACAGACACCTTCGATGATCCAAAACCCAGTCACCACTTGCATTTAGAGAGTTTTCATCCTCTACTTCCATTTAAATATATATGTGTCTGCAATTATGGGAGTCATAAGACTTCAAATCAGGAAGCCTTGTCATGGAAATGCTTAAATGTATTATACCTGGGTTCTTTAGGGCATGTGGTGGAACATATGGAGCTCCTTCTAAGAAAAATATTTAAAAAGAAATCAAAATGTAAAAGATTACAAAGGACACTAATTTTATTAAAATACAATTATCAAAATATGAAAATAACAGTTTGTGTCACAACATTTTTTTTCTCGGTCAGTGTAACGCCACAAGAATGGGAAGTTATACTCCATGTATGTATGAGATATCAAAATACATTCTACTGTCATGTATAACTAAAAAATAAAAATAAAAAATTTAAAATAAACATTTTTGTTTCTCTGTTCTTCTGTTAAATAACTAGATTTTGGAATAATTTCAGTGGTTACCATAATTTCCAATTTTGATCATTATAAATGATACTTCAAGATATGAGACATAATCAAAACATTTCATGATCTGAAAAACCATAATCTGAAATATCATGTTAATATAACAAAAAATATCTGAGATGTCTGTGTGCAGCAAATTCACAGGAACTAATAATACAGCTGAGTTTTGTTATTCACATTCATAGTTGAAGGAAACGCTAAATTTCACTTAGGACTGATAAATATTTATTTATTTTTTTGCCCAGTGAAGTGAATATACATCTATGCATTCATAAGGATGTTTATATTGAAAAGGACTTTAGCAATTACATGCCCAGGATTCTAAACCCAGATGGGTACCACAACTTAGACAATATTAAAAACATAAAAATTCCTGGGATCTGACCTTGAATTATGATCTGAGGTAAAATTTATGAATCAGTATTTTTTTAAATTCCAGAGGTGATTCTAATACACAGCCAATTAGGGTATCCACTAAACCATCCTAGTATCACCCCAAAATTTCTCCATCCTGTGATATATGTATATCTTTTTTCCACACTCAATCCTCAAGGAATCAATGTTTTGAAAAGCTTTGAGCTCAGTAACCATTGATTCCTTCCCCTTATTAAAAAATGTTTACGGCACACTTCACAAAATACAGAACAGTTGCTTCTCCTGAGCACTTACCAGTGCCCCTTTTAAGCCAATCCCTCCTCTATCACTAGTCCCTGTCAACAACTGGTCCGTCCTCTGTCCTTACAACTGTATATTTCCCAGAGTGTCATCCAGTTCATACATATGTAGCCTTTTGAGTCTGATCTCATTACCTGCAGCATGATACACTGGAGACTCAGGCGTGTTATGGAGTGCCAGCACTTCATTCCCCCACCCCCACACCCTCTTTTTTTTATAACTAAGTAATATCTCATTGCATTTATTTACCAAGTTTGTTCATCCATTCACAAGTTGAGGACATTTGAATTGTTCCCAGTTTTTGGCAATTATGGATAAAACCTCAATAAATATTCACATACAAGCTTTATATGAATATAAGGTTTTATTTTAGGAGTATATCTGGGATTGGGATTGCCACATCATATAATAAGTAAATACTAAACTTTATAAGAAATTCTCAAACTGTTTCCAAAACAGCTGCACCATTTTGCATTCCCACCAGCAAGCAAAAATTCCAGTACTTTGACTTCTCTTCAGCCCTTGGTATTGTCAGGCTTATGTGTGTGTGTGTATGTGTGTGTGAGCGTGTGTCTGTTTGTTTTGTTTTTCTTTCTTTCATTCCAAAAGAATGTGTAGAATTTCTTGTTGTGATTTAAATTTGCATTTCCCTATGGCTAATGAGGTCAGGTATCTTTTCATGTACTTATTTTCCATCTGAGTATTTTCTTTGATGAATCATCTGTTCAATTTTTTTACAAATTTTGTAAATTGAATTATTTTATAAATATTTGGTTAGGAATTTAACCCTGTAGCACTTTACCACTGAGCTATGTCTTCAGCCCTTTTAATTTTTTATTTTGAGACAAAGTCTCACTAAATTGCCCAGGTTGGCCTTGAACTTGCAATCCTCCTGTCTCACCCTCCCAAGTAGGGATTATAGGTGTGCAACACCACACCCTATTGTGGTTTTGAACTTTACTTTAAAAATACATTATGAATATACTTCATTAAAATCAGATATATGGTTCTCAAAAGCTCTCTCCAAGTTTGTGATTTGTTTTTTTTTTTTAATTCCCTGAACAGTGTCTTTTGAATAGCAGAAGCTCCTAGTTCTCATTTTTAATTACAAATCATACTTTTGCTGTCATACTTACGACATCTTTCCTAATACCAAGGCCAGAAGAGTTTTTCTTTTATTTTCTTCTAGAAGTTTCAAAGTTCTGTGTTTTATTTTCAAGTCTATATTTTGTGTTAATTTTTATATTTGGTGCAAGTACAGATGAAAGTTCATTTCTTTGAATATGATATCTAATTATTCCTGCACTATTTGTTGGGAATTTTTTTTCCTTTATTGATTTTCCTTGTCACCTTTATCAAAAACTTATTGGTTATGATTTGTGTGGGTCTTTTTCTTGACTTTCTGTGCTATTCCTTTCATCTACATTTTTATATTTTTGTCTATATTACTGTAAGCCTTGAAATCAGATAACGTCTTTCAATTTGTTCTTCTTTTTCTAAATTGTCTTGACAATTTTAGTTCCTTTTCTTATAAATTTTAGAAGGAGCATGTTAATTCATATAAAAAATCCTGGTGGAATTTGATTGGAATTCCAATGAATTTATGAAAGAGTTTGGGAAGAACTGATGCTTGAACAGTATTGAATCTTCCAATCAGTGGACAATTACATGTCTATACTTATTTAGATCCTTTATTTCTTTAATCAGTATTTCAGTTTCCAGCATAAAGATCCTGCTCATATTTTTTATCAGATATAAATTAATACTATGTTATGGACATTTGTTAGATTTATCCCCAAGAATTTTGGTGTTATTTTATTTAATACTGGAACTTGAACCAAGGGATGCTCTACCACTAAACTACATCCCCAGCCCCTTATTTATTTATTTATTTATTTATTTATTTTGAGACAGGGTAAATCTGTAAGTTGCTTTGGGCTTCACTAACTTGCTAAGGCTGGCTTGAACTTGTGATCCACCTGTTTCAGCCTCCCAAGTTGCTGGGATTACAACATTTGTTGTAATTTCTTTTTGAATATTTTTAAATTACAAATTCAACTATTTGTTTATTTATTATGCATTTTGAGATATTACCCAAAGCTGGCCTTGAACTCCTAGATTTGGGTGATCCCTCCACATCAGCCTCTCAAGTAGCTAGAACTATGAATGTACATCACCACGCCAAGCTCAAATTCATTTACCATGCTCAGTGGTTTGGTGCTATTATAAATGGCACTTATACATTTTCCAATTGCCAATATTTCATTGCTAGTATATAGAAATAGAAATTTTAAAAAATATATTGACCTTACATCCTGTAGCCTTGTTGAACTCACTATTAGATCTATTAACTGTCTTTGCATATTATTTGGAATTTTCTGAATGGACAATCATGTCATCTATGAACAGAGATAGCTTTATTCTTTTCTTTTTAATCTGCATTCTTTTTATTTGTTTTTCTTGCCTTCATGCATAAGCTAGAACTTCTGGATAAGGTGTAATAGAAATGGCAAGAGGAAAACACTTGTTTTATTCCCTGTCTTAAGAGAAGAATATTCAGTTTTTTATCATTAATTATTTCAACTGTAGTTCTTTTAAAATGATTTTTTTGTAGAAAGTAGGTTCTTCCAGTTTTCTAAGTGTTTTTCTTTTTTATTGAATTTTTTCAAATGCTTTCTTCACATTTATTGAAATGATCATAGGTTTTGTCTTTAGTATTTTGATACCATTGAATAATTGGATCATAATGATAATTGAATGTTGAACCAGCCAGGCATTCCTGGGTGGGGGTTCCCCATTTAGCTATTGTGTTAGTAAAGGTTCTCCAGAAAATTGGCATATAATATTTTATATGATATATAGTATACGAGAGATTTATTCAATCAGCTTACATGAGCAAAAGCTGCATACTGCCACAATGGCTGTATGCAGACTGGAGCGCCAGGGAAATCAGTCTAAGAAGCCAAGACTCAGTACAAGAGGTACCAATGATACAGCCCCAGTCTGAAGCTGAAGGCTCAGAAGCCCCCAAAGAGTTGCTGAAACAAGTCTGCAGTGCAAGCCTGAGTCTGTGTTCAAAGGTTGAGGAGTCTGGAGTCTGATGTTCCCAAGTGATGGCAGCATAACAAATGCACTTGCTCAAGAAGGGTCTAGAACGCGCTTGCATTAACTTTCTCCTCCGTCTGTGTTTTTGTTCCATTTGAGTCCCCAGCCTGTACAGGACAGACATTTTCTTCTCATTTTGCTGACTCCATCTGTCAGTCACCTCTGGAAACACCTTCACAGACACACCCAGATTTTACCAAATTTCTAGATGTCTCTTAATCCAGTCAAGTTGATAACCAAAATTATTATCCCAGCAATGATGTAAGCTGGATCTTTTAATGTACTTCAGAATTTAATTTGTGGTGTTTTGGTTGTTAAGAACTTTTGCATCTGTGTTCATGAAGAATATCACTTTGTAATTTTTTTTCCATATTTTTGTCTGGTTTTATTTATCAGTGTAATGTTGGCTTCATAAGATGTGTAGGGAAGTATTCCTTCCTCTTCTATTTTCTGGAAGAATGGTTGGTGGACTTTGCCAGGAAAAGTACCTGTACATGAAGTTTTCTTTTTAAATCTTTTTTAATTACAAATTCAACTGTTTGTTTACTTATTATGTATTTTGAGATATTGCCCAAAGTTGGCCTTGAACTCCTGGATTTGGGTGATCCTTCCACATCAGCCTCCCAAGTAGCTGGAACTATGAATGTATATCACCACACCAAGCTCAATTTCATTTTTTAAATTAATACAGAACTATTTCTTTCTTTTTTAAAAAAGTGAACTTTGACAATATGTGTCTTTCAATAAATAAATTTTTGTATTTCCTATAAAGTTGTCAAATTTGAGACAGAGTTCTTTGTAGTATTCCCTTGCTAACCTTTTACTACCTTTAGGGTTCCTTATTTTTAACAATAAGAAACTGTATCAAATTTGTAGTCACATAGTCAGATTATCATAAAGAGAACATGGTTATCTCACTAGACTGACATAATTCTAGACCAAAGACAAAATTTGATGTTAGTCAAGTCAGTCTTATCTAGTAAGAATAACTGGTTTATACCAGTAATATTGAAATATTACTCAATATCTTCATAAGCATATTTGCTATCCAGTGACCTAATTAGTTATAGCAGCTTTTTTTCCAGATCATTGGGATTTTATAAGAAGACAGTTATGTCAACTGTGAATGCCACCATTATGTCATTTTCATTTTAGAAGAAAATTGAAATCAGTATTCATAAGTACTTTTCTCTGGAACATTTTGAATGAAAATCAAAGACAAAAAAACTTGGCTAAATACAAAGGCAGCCTGGGAAACTGCAAATGAATAAACCAAAGGAATCAAGCACAGAAAGCATGGTTTGCAAACACTAGTAACTGTAACTTATTGATTACCTCATTGTAGACAGACAACTTCACTAAACTTCCGTTTATTTATCTATAAAAATACTTGACTAGCATGATGTTTGGAAGAGATTGATACAAAATACTTGGCACATAGTCAATGCTCAGCACACAGAAGCTTCTATCATTTGACTCTGCAACCAGCTCAGTAACTTGGGTTAAAATTAAACTTGTACCAGTTTCTAAAGATTAGGATTGAAAGACAGAAAGCTCAAGTTCCTCTAATTTGTAGAGAAAACCATCCTTAATTTCTCAAATACTCCAGCTTCAATTCCATGAATTTCTTTTTTCCAGTTTTAGTGGGAAGAGATCCTTCCTCATCCTGATCTAGAAAACATTTAGTGACTCCATTCCTGATCAGAAAATGTATATGTGACCAGCATTGTGCTAAGCCCTACAGGGAAACCAAATAAATCTATGCAGAGCCCCTGCTTTTTAGAGACCCTAAAGTAGAACCAAGCTTAGAGTAGAGGAAGGTGATAACACATCAATCAATTACATCATTGAAAATTTAATAAATCTAGAAACAGGTCTAGAGTGAGCTGTGTACTCTGAAAAGGCTTCTTGCTGAAGGTAGACCCTGAGGGAGGAAGAGGATTAGGAGAGGTAGGAGGAAAGAAAGAAGGTGCCTAGCAGATGGAAACCAGGGCCCAGAGCAGAGAGGCAGGGTGTGTGGCACAGTGGCTATGAGGCCACAATATGAAGCCACATTGCTTAAATCCAAGTTCCTGCTTTGGCTCCTGCTAGATGTGTGAACAGGAAGATTACCTAACCTTATAAATCCCTGTGTCATCACAATAACACCTACCTCAAAGAGTTATTGAGTGGACAAAGTGGCATGTTTGAAACCACGTTTAGCATTTATTGTAGGCATTACTAGGTAGCAAGTGTAGAAAGAAGAGTATTAGGAAATGAGGTCAGATTAAGGGATAGGGATTGGTAATAAAAATTCTATAATTAGTTATTGTTGGCAACAGGTCCACCTTGGCCCCTGGAGCCCTACCTCCACTAGTTTGTTCTGCATGCCAGTGTGGCCAGCTCACAAGGCCATGGCGAACTTGCGGTTTTTCTGTTCCTGCTTGTCCGTCTGAGACATATGTATCCCACGGGAATGCCTTGACCTTTTCCGGTCTGATGGACTTATTGTTAAGGGAGGTTTCGGTACCTGACAATAATAGATGTTGAAACTAAATTTCTCCCCCCTCCCTCCTGCTTTTGGGTAGTTTTCCACTTCTGCTGCTTGGGGTATAAAAAAAGGTGTGTTAGCAATAAAGATTATTGACTCCTGGATGAAGAACCTTGGTGTCCTGTGTGTCTTTTAACCTCGCCGTCCCTCGCCGGACTCGGCTCCCTTGGCCGGACGCGGCAAGTTATAATTTTTATTTTTGTGTTACCTCTATTTTAAACATTTTATATTTTCTCTGAAAGCTGTAGACTGATATATTTAAAATTATTCTTGATGAATATTGCTTTAATGATCTCCTTCCTGGTAGATTCTTTAATCCACATTTTACTTACTTTACCTTTTGAATTTATCTTCCCTTCATTTAATAATGTGTTTGGGGATGGGAACAGAATTCAAGACTCAAGGTATGATCATGTCAAAAACCAATGTTGTAACATTCAAAGAAGAGGGACTGCATCAATCATTTTCATTTTTATAGAATAGTTAATTGCAAAATATGTGATTTGGATGCACCATTTTTTTTTGTTGTTGTTGTTAGATGTTTTTGTTTGCTTTCACACAACAAGTTTATCTTCGAGGACCCTCAAGGGAACACTGCCTGCCAAGGGAGTATATAAGATGGAAATAGAAAAACAACAAAAATAACCAAAAAAAAGTCAGAAAACTGGTAAGAAAAATATTTAATAACATTTATAGCTGAAACTAGACTATCTGGGACTTTCCCTCAACCAATAGCAAATAATACATATTACTAAAAAAAAATCCCAACAACCTCTTTGAAAACATAAATACTAACCAATAGTGTTGCCTACATTTTTCTGCCTAGATGCTTTTATTACATGGAGACACACCCCAAGTGAACATTCTTAGAATCCACAGTAAATATTGATTTTTAAAAAACCTTCCATGACCAAGAAAAGAGTCCATGTAATTCAATTATCAACCAAAAAAAAAAAAACTTTTCTTCTATATTAAAATGCACTGGATATGCACAGTGCTATTTATTATCTTGGAAGTAGCTCTGTCTGAACTAGGAATCAAAAGCTTTGGGTTCTAATCTGAAATCTGCCTTTCAAAATGCATCATATTCAAAGGTATTCAAAAAATACTCAAGCCCTTCTGATATGCTCTATAACTGTGCTCAGAGACATGACAAAAAAACTTCTGACTCGGTAACCAATACTTTTATTTAAATGGCTTCTGAATTAGTTTGCTAAGGTTGCTATAACAAAGTACCACACAGTAGGTGACTTGTACTTTTAGAGGTTACAGGTTTGAACTCAGGGTATCAGCACGGTTGGTTCCCTCTCAAAGCTTCAAGGGAGGGAACTGACACAGGCATCTCTCCTTGGTTTATAGATGTCCATCTCCTTGCTATATCTCCTCACACTGTCTTTCCTCTAGGTCTCTTATAAGGATATTAATCATATTAGACTAGGGACCCACTCTCCTTCAGTATGAACCCATCTTAACTATTGCATCTGCAATGACTGCTTTTCTAAATAAGAGTATAGGCTGAGGAACTGACGATTAGGATTTCAACATCTGATTTTGGGGAGAGAGACACATGCCTCAGCTCATAACAGCTTCCATTTCTCATTTATAAAGCCAGGACATTTTTTTTATCCATTCATCTATTGAAGGGCATCTAAGTTGGTTCCACAGTTTAGCTATTGTGAATTGTGCTTCTATAAATATTGATGTGGCTGTGTCCCTATAGTATGCTGTTTTAAAGTCCTTTGGGATAAAAAAAAATGTGGCATATATACACAATGGAATATTATTCAGTAATAAAAGAGAACAAAATCATGGCATTTGCAGGTAAATGGATGGAGTTAGAGAAGATAATGCTAAGTGAAGTTAGCCAATCCCAAAAAATCAAATGCCAAATGTTTTCTTTGATATAAGGAGGTTCATTCATAGTGGGGTAGGGAGGGGGATCATGGGAGGAATAGACAAACTGTAGATAGGGCAGAGAGGGGTTGGAGGAAAAGAAAGGGGGCATGGGGTTATTAATGATGGTGGAATGTGAGGATCATTATTATCCAAAGTACAGGTATGAAGACATGAATTGGTGTGAATATACTATGTATACAATCAGAGATATGAAAAATTGTGCTCTATATGTGTAATAAAAATTGTAATGCATTCCGCTGTCATATATAAATAAAAAGAAAAAATAAAAATAAATAAAGCCAGGGCAAAGGCATCTTTTAAGGTAGCTTGCTTCCTTTGCTTTTAGAAAACATTTACATTTACCCTTCTAGGCAATAAGTATTACACATTGAGTTAAGTGCTTTCAGGATCACACAGCCTACTCAGGCCTCACTAATCTTTTGATTCTCAGAGCAAAACATACTATTAGGCACATAGTATCTGATGATTAGCAAAAAAAAAAAAGAAGAAGAAGAAGAAGAAGAAGGAGGAGGAGGAGGAGAAGAAGAAAGAAGAAATAGGAGGAGGGGTGAGGAAGAGGAAGAGAAGGAGGAGGAGGAGGGAGAGGAGGAGGAGGAGAAGGAGGAGGAGGAAGGGGAGAAGAAGAAAGAAGAAGAAGAAAGGAAAGTGCCTTTCCCATAACATGATGTTGCCTCAACTTTCTACATGATGCAATCTGCTAACTCCTCTCCACTTGTGAGGATGAGAGAGAACAGACAACACAAATTCCACCCCCGCCAACTGCTGCAAATCTCAATTCAACCCCATTGAAATGGACCCGTACGTAGCAGAGTCAGGGTAGATGTGTAAAGTCCACTTACCTTTCAAGAGATGAACTTATGTCATTGTGAAATAACTTCAGATTTGACGTTCCTCAGTTAAAGGCTCAACCTCAGGGGCAGGAAAACAGGTAAGCACCTTCATTTAGCACTTTAATAGGCTACAGAGAAATCCCTGTGCCCTTGTCTCCTCCCTCTGGGACAATGCCAATGCAACTTAGCAGTCATTCCTTTTATTAACATTTTTTTTAGTTGTAGATGGACATAATACCTTTCTTTTGTTTATTTATTTTTATGTGGTGCTGAGGATTGAACCCAGTGCCTCACACTTGCGAGGCAAGTGCTCTACGGCCGAGCCACAACCCCACCCCCAGCAATCATTATTGTTACATGTCTGGGACACCAAAGACTGAGAAAAATAACCCCATCTACTATTTAATGACCCCTTTCTGGGTAGTGAACACTTGAAATGAATTGCCTCATTTAATCCTTCCAACAACTCTGAGGTATAGGCACTGGTGTTATTCCCAGTTTACAGACAAGGAAACTAGAAGAGTTAAGCAACCTGTTCAAGTTCCCAGTGCCTGAAGGATTAGTGCTATAT
Source organism: Marmota monax (assembly GCF_021218885.2). Classification (NCBI taxonomy): domain Eukaryota; kingdom Metazoa; phylum Chordata; class Mammalia; order Rodentia; family Sciuridae; genus Marmota; species Marmota monax. The sequence goes on from NW_026693537.1 coordinate 25,251, forward strand.
CTAACCCATTTGGTTTTGGGTAAGTCACCACCCCTCAGAACTTCTGATAGTGATGTCAATTGGATATAAAGATACCTGTCTTGCAAGTATGTCAAGCAGATTGGATAAAATACACACAAGTTGCTCATAGAGTGTGGACATTGCACCAATATAGACATAGGCAAGCTATTTTAGCATCCTTTTCCTGTTGTTCCCATTTACTGTATGAACATTTGTGGGAGAAGAACATGTTTCCTAACAATTCAATAAGTATGAAAGGAGGACACAAGGAGAGTTCTGAGAGGGCCTGAGGTTAGGGTTGCAATAAGGGCCACCCAAGGAGGCTTTTTCACAGTTTGGTCCATGTCTTTTCAGCCAATGCAGGTCAGGCTATTGACCATGCCAAAAAAATGGGACAATGGAAAGCTTCACTGGACTCATAAAGGATGATATATCTGAACACCTTTGAGATTCTCAAGGGAGCTCCCTTCTGTGACAATACCCTAGCCATTCATTGCATGGGGCCAGTTAGTGCCAACGCCAGCATTTTACACATGTCACTGCATCTCATCCTCACAGCAACTGGAAAGCATACAGGACATTCCCCCTATGTTTAGGATACAAACCTAAGTGGGCTTGACTCATGAGCCCATGATATTAAAATAGCATGCTTATTAGGAAAAGTCTATTTGCAAAGAAAAACATCGATTTAATATGTACTGTAGGCAAAGAGAAATTTTATCATGAAAATACCATTTAATAGGCTCTGAGTAAGCAGCGAGAAGTGGAATGTAGAAAGATGTTAATCTATCTATCAATCATCTATCTCAACTATCCACCTCTCTCCATCTTTTGCCTTAGTCCTCTCCTCCTCTTCCTAGAACACCTCTCTATACTTCCTTAGCCCTCTTGTAGGACCGGCCTCTTCATTTTTCTGAAGTTGTCTGTTCCTGGTCCAACCTCTCATGAAAATTTCTTTTCAAGTTCCCAGGAGAAGAATTTTCTTAGTCCGGCTTGAGTCAGGTGTTTTCCAATGTTCGTCTGAGTTGAGAATCAGGAAAAACAGGGCAAGCAGGGGGCATCCTGGGATTGTCAAGTCAGAGAAGAAGGGAATTGATGCTCAGGGGTAAGATAAGTAGGAAAGTTATCCTCGATAGCTAAACTGCTTTCTTATTAGATATTAAAGCTTTTTTTTTTTTATTTTAGAAAATCCAAACCAAAAATGGCTTATATTACCAGGAGCATGAATTGGAAAGTGTGTAATGGCGATGTCTGGCAGCTAAAGACACTGAGTTAGGCAGAAAAATTAATAAAGTTAGAATGTGGAGTAGCAAATTAAGGTAAAATATACCAGACTAGTCTCCTAATAGAAGCTTTAAATGTTTTCTAAATTCTATAGAAATGTTAATAGAAGTAAAATGCAAACCATATAGGTAATTTTAAACATTCTATAAGTCACATGTTTTTCAAAGAGAAAAGCAAAAGGTAAAATTAATTTTTACAAATTTTATTTCATCCTAAATGTCAAAAAATTATCATTGCAACAAATAAGTATTAAAAATTATAAGACATTTTACATGTTTTGTACTAAGTTTTTAAAATCCAATGTGTATTTTACATCTCAGATTGGATGCCATATTTTTATTGGAAATATCTAATGTAATCTGTATTTAAACTTTCTAAATTTTACAGTAGAAAAAGTGGATCCACAATCACATTCCATTATTTCACATTATTACCTTTCATTAGTTATGAGGGATGAACTAATTTCAGTTATTTCTCACTGAGCTAGTCTATGGCCCAAAGTGTTCCTCCTATGTGGACATAATCATGGGTAAAAATGACTTGCCTGGCATTGCAGGTCCCACAAAAGAAAAAATAAAAATAAAAAGCTGGAAACTGGGAAATACAGTTGTTCACATCATTGCTTAGTCTATGTGACAATAAATACAATTTTTTTTTCATAGATTGAAAGGATAATGTTAGTTTTTTTGTTTTGTTTTGTTTTAGAGTATTGTTTTTACTTTTTTTTTTTTTCCTTTTTTGCTCTGGAAAAAATCAAGTTTCCTCAGGACTCTTTCTTTGATCCCTGAAATTCTATAATGGGGTGTTGGGTGGGGGAGTGGTACAAATTAGTGGTGAGAAAAAAAAAGTGTAAGCAACTGGCCTGCTAAAGTTTGTCCCCTCCTGGTCTGGTGGACAGCAGGTTTTAGGAGACAACAGCTCCTGCTGAGAGCACCTGGGCAAGATTTTCAAATTGAATGAAATTCGAAATGGTCATGAACTTCTGGTAGAAGCCGGGGTAGGCTTCCTGGAGTAAAATTATGTAAAGACAACACAAGGCTGACAGCCTCTAGATTGGCAGCGCCAGACAAGGATCCAGCCCTCAGGCTCAGCCCTCACGCTTTCCGCTCCTTGGTATATTTAAGCTTGGCTGGGCCTCCATTTCTCTTCTTCTTTTTATTAGTATTTTTGCTGGGGGAAGGAAGAGACAGCTCCAGCTCCCTTTTCTTGGCATCCCAGTCTGGGTCCCGCTCATCCAGTTGCAGCCCATTCTGCTCAGCTGCTCTGCGATGGTCCCTGCACTCAGGCTCCGCCCTAGACAAAGACAGACAGGCCTGAGCTCCGGGCGGGAGCCAAGGACCAAGCTCTCTCTTCCTGCTCTACACACAGCCTGGAAGGAGGCCTAGTTTGCCCGGTTCCAAGTGCACACTTAGGGATGTCTCAGAAGCCAAAGAAACTACTTGGAGGTGGAGGAAAGTGATGTGTCAGAGTAAGAAGTTGATGATACATAGACTCAAAGAAGGAAACTGAAAGAAGGAACTGCTAAATCTTATTGTGCTCACCCAGCAAGAGGCCTGTTACTGAAGAGGCTATTTTCTTTTTGTTTGCTGTTAATTGTATTTTTTCCTAATTATTAAAGCAATGCATGTTCATTATTTAAAATTTAAACAATGTGAGGTCCTGGGATCAATCCATAGTACTGAAGGACAAAACAAAACAAAACAAAACAAAAACTCTCAAATCAGAGCACAGGGAACCTTCCTGTCCCCCGAATCCCCCAATCTACCACCAGCAAGCTGGAAGTGACCTTTAAATCTTCAGATTACTTAGCATCCCTCCTCTTGTCACTTTCTCTTGTTCAGTGTTATTTATATAAATAAGTTGTTCAACCAGTTATTTTCTCTCCCACTCAAAAAGGAACATTTGTTATTGTTGTTGTTATTGTTGTTGTTGTTGTTTTGGTATAGGGATTGAACCCAGGGGCACTTTACCACTGAGACATATCCCCAGAACTTTTTAATTTTGTATTTAGAGACAGGGTCGCTGAGTTGCTTAGGGCCTCACTAAGTTGCTGAAACTGGCTTTGAACTTTTGGTCTTACCTGCCTTAGCCTTCCAAGCTGCTGGATTACAGGTGTGCACCATTACACCTGGCCAGAAAGGAAACTTCTTGATGTCTAGTCCTATGTCTGATTTATCTTTATGTTCTTTTTAGTGTCTAACTTAATGACATACACATAGTAGGGTTTACCTCTACCTGTTGAATAAGTGATTTGCTACTTAGAGAGCCTGAATCAAAAGTTAAAGTTTTCCTCAATGATCCCTAGGATGTTCAGAAAATTATCAAATATCTTAAAAATGTCTTATGTCCTTCTTCTGCATCCTCCTAGCCCAGGAGCTCACCTACTCACAACATGAACTGCTAAGAAATCCTTAAGTGGTCTCCTCACTTAGAGTCTAAATGCCTCCAAGTCTACCTACACAGCACCACTGTCACATCCTCCAATGCATAAGCAACTTTATTAAAGCATCTCTTTCTGCTTGTCAATCTCCTGAGTTCACATTTATCACTTGCCTGGCTGACTATGGCCACCCACTGATCTACCCATGCACACTTATCCTCCACATCTCCCTCAGATGGATACTCTACTTAGCCAGGCATTCATCCTGCCACTGTCCATCTACCTCTTCACATATGCGCACAAACTATGCACAAATCCAACTTGGTGGCTTCATTACAAATCAACAGATTTTTTCTCCCTCCTCCATTTGCAGGTCTTAGCTATTATTCCAGATCCAAATTAACTTCCTCTTAACCCAGGATTCTGTCTCTAGACTCTCTGTCAGAGGGAAGTTTTCAGTGAAATAGGATGATTCACACACCATGTATTTGATGTTGTTGTTTCTGCCTGCACAGTTTTTTTGGCAATAACACTCCCCCCTATTTGAGGGGAGCCACTGCTCCTCCATCTCAGTTATACTTGGGCCATGTGTCACATTCATCCACCTTCTGGCCACTAAGGAGGGGCTGAGATTACTCAGAGAATGTCAGTGCAACAGAGCCAAAGGCAGGACCCAGAGGAATTTCAGCATCTAAAAGGCATGCAAGAATAAACCATTTAATTTTTCTTTTTGAAAAAAGCATATGCAAATCATGAGAAATAATCAGAGAAGAGAGGGGGAAGCTAGGAGAGAGTAGCATCAGATTAAGTAAGGGAGAAGAGTTTCCAAAATATAATAAATGGGAATTAGTAGAGGTAAGATGTGAACTAAGAATAAGCCATTGGCTTAGCAAACAAGAACTTCATGATAACTTGGGTCAGAGCTGACTCTGTAAACAGATGGATCAGGGGGAAGTCTGAAGAGTGAGAGGTGAGGAAGTAGAGATAATTATGTAAGTTAATTTTCAAGTAGCTTTGAAGTGTAGGGAAGAAAAGAAACAGAAGTGGGATTCTGCTTTTTGCTTAATAAGATCTATTTGAACATGTTCACAGACTAAAAAGAAGTGAAAGGAAGGAACATTAAAAAAAATGCAGGAGATAGAGTAAAAATGCAACAAAGAATACAGGAGCAATGGCCTTGTAGAAGAGACATGAAGAATCTCCATGGAGGGGTAACCCTTTTTACAGAAGAAGGGATGGGAGGCAAGAAGGAACTGATGTAAGTATATGTAAGATCTACAGGGATACACTATTCTAATCAGCTAAAAGAAAGTTAGGGTTCTTCCTTCTCCTGTAAATCTTAGCAAATAATCAAAACCTAGAGCTCCCACTACAGAATATGTCCATAGACACATATATTTTTTCCAACCCCATACCAACATATATATGTTGATATATATGCATACAAACACACATGTATATGTCACACATGTATGTATACATACATGTGTATACATACATATACACGTGGGTATATACGTACATAGGTGTATATATGTATGTGTGTGTGTATATATACATACATATATATGTAGATACAGGGGTTGGAAAACATGTAACCCAAAGTTTCAAGAAGACATACCCTCTGAGAGAGTGTAATGGGGACTTGGAATTGACAGTGAGGTAGTAGGACAGGAAGAGAGAGCCAAGCCGAGAAAAAAATCTTTCTGATGATGCTCATTTACTTCTTGCTGGGATTTTTTTTTTTTTCTCTAGTCAACCAAGCCTAGGAGTAGAGAGCACAGAAATTTTCCCGAGATTGGCAATTCTGGATTGTATGGTACAGAATGAATGAAAAAGGGGTGGGAAAGTTATGAAGAGTGTATAAGAAGAAAGTAGAAGTACTGTCCTGGCAGCCGAGTAAGATTGGGGACATTTTCAGGCACATGATAGATTGGGAATGAAAAATGTTGAATGACAGAGTCTTGACAATTCAAAGACCTAAGGCTCTAGGAACTGATAAGATGAAGAGAACTGTGGTCTCACATACAGTGCATGGAGGTTACCGAGGACAAGGGCAATGGAAAAAACTGGGGAAAAGATAGAGATATTCAAACAAAGATTCAGGTTCTGCCTCTCTGCTCTTCAAATCACCTAATTTGTGACTTTGGATATTTTAAGTGGGTGACACCATCTTTAAGAGAGAGTCTTTTGAGCTGGATTTGGTGGTACATGCCTATAATCCCAGCTGAGGCAGGAGGATCACTAGTTCAAGGCTGGCCTGGGCAACTTAGTGAGGGCCCTCAGCAACTGAGTGGGACCCTGTCTCAGACTTAAAAAAAAAAAACAAAAAAAAACTAGGGATATATAGCTCAGTGGTAAAAAGCCCCTAGGAGTCTCTTAGGTTACTTCTTCACATTACTAATCTCACTATAGGAAAAGATTTTCCTAGTTTAACTTTCTTACAACTATATTTGCCAGCTCTTAGGAGACATCTCACTGCCACCCTCCTCTTCTATTATGCACAGCCCAGTAGATTTGTTATCTACCTTGTCTTAATTTCCAAGAAATAATGCCCAGATACTATTATTCAACTTTTTATTATATGAGTTACTTGTTGATCCAACAAAACTAGAAATGTCTAAATTTTATTTCCATCCCTCTCTGAGCTCTACTGCTATGTACACAATTGGTATTAAACTATGTTCAATGTCTTGACTGAGTAAAAAAAAATGAACAAAATGTTAGATAAATTCTTATTTGGATATATGTGTTAGTAGGGGATTCACAGATGAACATAGATGCTTGAAAAAGTAGAAGGGTCTGAAAATCAAATTCTAATTCATCTGCCTCATTTTAAATATTAGGTAATGGAGGGTCAGGAAGGTGACAACCTGTACAAGGTCACACAGCTTGAATACCTTTTAGAAAGCTGCAGGGGCCCATGAATCTGGGATCATCACCTTTCTTCAAACTGTGTCCCAATTCTCTGATCAGAGACAATTTTTGTATAATCTAAAACAACAGATCAATGTATTTTTTACCTGAGGCCAGTCATTTCTATGAAAATAACTCAATTTAAAAATTAATGAAAACAATAGTCAGTTGACTGGATTTTCTCATTTTTTTTTCATTGACCTGAGCCCACTGAATGGGCAAAGACCTTGATCACAAGCTTCTGTATCTTTGCCCTTCCTATAGTTGGGAAGCAAAAAAATAAAATAAAAATAAAAAAGAAACTTACTCCTCCAGGAAGGCCACACAGGCTCTGTGCCCATAGATCTGTGCGATCCTCTTAGGTGTGTCTCCAAAGAAATCAGGGGCGTCGATGGCGGCATGCAGGGCATGCAGGGCTCTGAGTACATTCAGGTGGCCGCACTCAGCTGCAAAGTGAGCGGGGGTCCATCCCACATCAGTTACCAGGCAGGGCCTGGCTCCACAGCCTATCAGGAGATGCATCACTTCCACTTGCCCTTAGAGGGACCAAGAAGAAACAGGAGGAGGTTAAGAGGAAAATGTCCCCCACGGCCTGAGACTAGGACCAGCCTCGACAACATGACAAGGGTAGGAAATGCACCTTCGGGGTGCCTCCAGATTCCTATCATCATCCCCTTCATCCCTTCTCCTTCCTCTGACTGGGGAATCAGCACCCTGTCCTCACTCCATGAACCCTGTTCCCATGGGGAACCTGGACTCTCACAGTATGTCCGGTACTCCTTCCAGGATACCCCTCTCCTGTCCACTGTCCCAGAAATCTTCTCAGGTCCTGCTCACGGGAGCACTGGACAGGCTCCTCTTTCAATGCTCATTTCAAAAATAAATATTTTAAAGCCCACTTACATTATAGCTAACAGAGCTTGCAAACAGACTTTCTCAACAGATAAATGTGGGTTCATATCCTCACAATGGGGCTTACTAAGGTGTGTCACCGTGGATAAGTAACAAATGTCTGAGGCTCCATTTCCTCGTCTATCATTTAGAATATTATCACTTACCTCACTGTGCTGGGAGCCATTAGCCAAGTAGGTATGACAATTTCCTTGCCAGCGTACCCCATGTTGCTGACATGTTGCAGTGACATTGAATGTAGGTGACCTTGCTCAAGGACCAAGGCAGATTAGGGTGTTCCCGGTTTTAAGATAATCGCGTTTAGGGCGTTCCCGGTTTAGGTTCCAGGTTTAAGGTTTAAGATTATTCCTGCTGGGAATAGGGCGTATCCTGCTGCCTGAGTTCCCCTTGAGTTCTCAAGGGATTCAGACAGTATATTTTGGAGATAGAAGCCCAGTGGAGGTGGATTTGGGCAGAGAACGTGGATTTCCCCAGAACGTGATTGTAGACGGCTGGTGTGAGTTCGGGAATAAAGAGTTGCTGTTTGAATCTACAAGCTGTGTGGTGGCTCGTGATTGTGTGCCCAGCCAGACTGCGGCATTTGTGCCCAGCCAGACTGCGGCAGGTTCTTATCCAGATAATTTTCTTGTATCAGGTTTCATTACTTAAGAAAACTAATTCTTAAAGGAATTAAGGTTTGTACCTATTTTAAAGTCTTTTAAATGATTCCTTTGCAACTGGTTAGATAAACAAGTATTATTTTAGTTTATAAAAATATCATTGACACCTTAAGTATATGTGACAAGTCATAGGTATACATCTGAGAACTAGATCTATCTGAGCCTTATCTAAGTGCAATGTAAAAGTTTATAAAATGAAAGTTTTTCTAGGTTTACTGGCAAGAAAACCAATAAGTGCTCTCTTAAATACATTGTATCTGACATAGAAGGGCCACACTGTCATTTGAAAACCTGTCTTATATTCGTTTGTTTTGACTAAGACTATTTCTGATCACTAGCACTGTTTCCTAATTGTATAACAGATTTAAGGTCATCTTTTAATTTTTGCTAGTACTGCTAAACCATGCAGACCTGTGATTATTATTACTGTACACTTAGATTCTAAATTTTACTGTAAAAGTTAAACTTAGTAAATGTAAAGCTTAGGGGAGAGTGCTTTACCAAGTTGGTGTTCTCCAATAAAATTATCTGTCACAATAGTCCTGCATTTGTACACAAATAACCAATTTGGTTGGTGTTTATTCATGTCATTTGATGTTTTAAAGCTGATAAAGTAACTTGTTATATAAACAATTTTGTGTTACTGTTCACATTGGAATAGGAATTTAAATGTAGTTTTGGAAGGAGAGCTTTATGTGTTTAAGGTGAAATTATAAAACATGGAAGCATTTTGCCACTTTTTCTACAAAAAGAATGTTAAAACCTCTCCTAGCGTTTGTTTTATTTGGGTTTTAGATGTAATGTTGTTTTGGGGTTATTTGTCAAGAGCCCTTCCTTACCTGAGATAAAACTCTGCCACTCACCTTATTCCATGTTAGAATGGCTCCAAAATAGACTAGACTTCAGCTCATTTAAAGTTGTGTTCAAAAATATTGATTTCTGTTGTAAAGATTTATGTGATGCCAAAATAAACAGGTGAGATAATATATAACTAAGTAAAGGTTTAAGATTATAAAATTTATTTTTCTTGGTTCGTAGCTATTACACAAACTGAATATTTTTTAATTTTAGTTATTCTAATTAGTTATATATGACAGCAGACTGCAATTCAATTCATATTACACAAATAGAGAAAAAAAATTTATAGCTTTGGTTGAAAACAAAATAGAATCACACCATTCATGTTTTCATACACATGCTTAGGGTAATGTTGTTCATCTCATTCCATCGTCTTTCCTACTCCCATTCCCCCTCCCTTCCCCGCCCTCCCCTTTGCCCTATATAAAGTTCCTCTGTTCCTCCCATGGTCCCCCCAATCACCATTATGAATCAGCATCTTGATATTGGAGAAGGCATTTGGCATTTGTTTTTTTGGGGAGGATTGGCTTACTTTAGTTAGAATTGCATTCTCTAACTCTATCCATTTACCTGCAAATGCCATGATTTTATTCTCTTTTAATGCTGAGTAATATTCTACTGTGTATATATCCCACATTGTCTTTATCCATTCATCTACTGAAGAGGATATAGGTTGGATCCACAATTTAACTATTGTGAATTGAGCCGCTTTAAACATTGATGTGGCTGTGTCCCTGTAGTATGCTGTTTTTAAGTCCTTTGTGTATAAACTGAGTAGTGGGTTAGCTGGGTCAAATGTTGATTCCATTCCCAGTTTTCCAAGGAATCTCCACACTGCTTTCCAGATTGGTTGCACCAACTGGCAGACACACCAGCAATGTATGAGTGTGCCTTTCCCCCCCCACATTCTCGCCAACACTTATTGTTGTTTGTATTCTTAATAGCTGCCATTCTGACTGGAGTGAGATGAAATCTTAGAGTAGTTTTGATTTGCATTTTTCTAATTTCTAGAGATTGAATATTTTTTCATATATTTGTTGATTGATTGTATATCATTTTCTGAGATGTGTCTGTTTTCAGTTCTTTGGCCCATTTATTGATTGGGTTATTTGTGTTTTTTTGTTGTTGTTGTTGTTGTGTTTTTTTTTTTTTCGGTGTTAAGATTTTTGAGTTGTTTATGTATCCTAGAGATTTGTGCACTATCTGATGTGTGTGTGTGGTAAAAATCTGTAGGCTGTCTATTCACTTTGGTGATTGTTTATTTTGCTTAGAAGAAGCTTTTGAGTTTGAATCCATCCCATTTATTGATTCTTGATTTTAACTCTTGCTCTACAGGAGTCTTATTAAGGAAGTCGGGGCCTAATCTGACATGATGGATATTTGGACCTACTTTTTCCTCTATTAGGTACAGGATCTTTGGTTTAATTCCTAGGTCCTTCATCCACTTTCAGTTGAGTTTTGTGAATGGTGAGAGATAGGGGTTTAATTTCATTTTGTTGCATATGGATTCCCAGTTTTCCCAGCACTATTTGTTGAAGAGGTTATCTTTTCTCCAATGTATGGTTTTGGTGCCTTTGTTTAATATAAAATAGCTGTATTTATGTGGGTTTTTCTCTGTGTCCTCTGTTCTGCCCCATTGATCTACAGGTCTGTTTTCACACCAATACCATGCTGCTGGTTTTGTTTCTATAGCTCTTTTATATAGTTTAAGTTCTGATATATTGATGCCACCTGCTTTACTCTTCTTGCTAAGGATTGCTTTAGCTATTCTGGGTCTTTTACTTTTCTAGATGAATTTCATCACTGCTTTTTCTATTTCTACGAGGATTGTTAATTGGGATTTTGATTAGAATTGCTTTATATCTGTATAATGCTTTTGGTAGCATGGTCATTTTGATACTATTAATTCTGCCTATCCAAGTACAAGTGAGATCTTTTCATCTTCTAAGATCTTTAATTTCTTTAGCATTCTGTAGTTTTTGTTGTTGTTGTTGTTTTGTTTTGTTTTTTGTAGAGATCTTTCACATCTTTTGTTAAGTTGATTTCCAAGTATTTTATTTTTTTGAGGCTATTGTAAGTGGGATAGTTTTCCTCATTTTCCTTTCAGAGGATTTGTCACTGATATATAGAAATGCCATGGATTTATGGGTTTTGATTTTATATCCTGCTACCTTGCTGAATTTATTCACTAGTTCTAAAAGTTTTCTGGTGGAAATTTTTGGATCTTATATGTATAGAATCATATCATTGGCAAATAATGCTAATTTAATTCTTCTTTTCCTATCCATATCCTTTGAATTTCTTTAGTCTGTCTAATTGCTCTGACTAGACTTTCAAGAACAATATTAAATAGAAGTAGTGCAAGAGGGCATCCCTGTTTTATTCTAGTTTTTAGAGGGAATGCCTGGGGCTTGGCATAGATAGCTTTTATAATGTTGAGATAAGTACCTGCTATTCCTAGTTTTTATAGTGTTTTGAACATGAAGTTGTGCTCTATTTTGTCAAATATTTTATCTGCATCTATTGAGATGATCACATGATTCTTATCTTTAAGTCTATTGATGTGATGAATTATATTTATTAATTTTCATATGTTGAACCAACCTTGCATCACTAAACAACCTTGAACAACCTTGCATCACCCACTTGAACACTTGGTTGGTTCATATGTTGAACCAACCTTGCATCACTGAACAAACTTGAACAACCTTGCATCACCCACTTGGCCATGGTACACTATCTTCTTGACATGCTTTTGTATTCGATTTGCTAGAATTTCATTGAGAATTTTTGTGTCTATGTTCATTAGAGATATTGGTCTTATAAATTTTCAAACTAATTCCTAATTATCTTCTGTTTTTCTGTAGTGTGTGGCTGTCACGAGCAGCTTCTCAGCCTTGTCTGGTTACCAGGAGTTCCCTTCCGGATATCTGCACTGGACCCCGGACCGCGACGTACGCGAACACCAAGCACGAACTCGATTGCCTTTTGAAATGCTGGTTTATTCGCACACCACACAAAGCAATACACGAGGTGACTGGCTCACACTGCACGATCTTACTCTCAGGCGATGAGAGTTGATTGTGAGCAAATACATGGAATTTCCCTCGCGCTCATATACTCTATATGTTTACAACAAACTTGTTTATGTCTAACTTATCTAACATAAGCACACTACCTAGTTACATCATCAACTTATCTAACATGGGCATACTATCTAGTCATCCTATAACCAAAAACATGTTTACAACTAAAAAGTCACTTAGTCACTGCAAAGTCCAAAACAAATCCAAAACAAGTCCTTTTACTAATTCATGTTGTTTGTTCATCCTTGATGTTTACTCCTGTCATTCAGCTCAGTGTTATGATCTGTCATTGTAAGTCTTCTTTGTATATACCCTCGATTCTCTTGTCCTAAACTTCATCTCACCCACCTCATTCAATATGAATATATTCATTGGCTCATCTACTTATTTGGTTAATTAATAATTATTTACCATCTTCTATATGCCAGGCACTATTTTAGGTACTTGGGATTCATCAGTGAACAAAATGGATAAAGATCCTTGCCCTCATGGAGCTTGCATTTGAGCTGTGGCAGAGAGTAGGGGGAGGTTAATGGAAGGTATAGGCACTAACAAGGGAAACAAATAATTACTCAATCTAAATCCTCAAAATCCTGCTAAGGTTATACTTCCAAATACCAAAGGATTCTTTTTAAAATGCCAGTCTCATCATGGCAAACCTTTTTAGTAAATGAACTTGTAAAAAAAAAAAAAAGTAGATCCCCATTGCTTTTATAATAAAGACAAAAAAATCTTAATATACTCTGTAGCATACTGTCCGGGTTCCTTTTCCAACCATGCTCCATGCCTCTGTTTTCAGCATATCAACCACAGCATAGTTGAGTGCTTGCATATGGCAGCTACTCTTGAAACTTTTTGATTCAAATATCACTTCGATTTTTCATTTTTCACAATTTATTCTTCCTTTTATATTCATATCTTTATCCCAGACAACATTATGTTGAAAGTAATATCTCAGTGCTGTCTTAGTAGAAGTGGAATTAACAGTCTTGGACTTTTGAAGATGCTAATACCAATCGTTGTTTCTTGAAGACCCTTTTCATCATCATATCACCAATATCATACATACTGAAAGAGGTTGATTTTTGTATAGTAAAAGTTGAATTGAATGCTCTGGCCCTTTATCTGAGTCACAGAGGTAGAATCAAGAAGGATCTCTTCAAATAAGGTGTGGTGGTGGGCATCAGCTGAGGAGAGAGGATAACTTGAGCCCAGTTCAAGAGCAGCCTGAATAACATAGTGAGACCCCATCTCAAAAACAAAATATCACTTGAAAGTAAAACGCAAAATAAATTTCTCTGATTTGCTTCTGATACATTCTATGCTGGTGATCCATCAGTAGAAGCAAAAAAAAAAAAGAAAAGAAAAACTAACAATGCAAGAAGGTTCAAAATAAATAGTTGTCCTTGCTTAAAATCCAGCTGGAATTCCAACAGAAATGGTAACTAAGACAGTTACTACCAATGAGTTGAGAGGTGTTGGGAGAATGAGAGTCCAACACATGTAGAATTGTAGAGCCTTAGACTTGGAAAGATATCAGAGATGCTCCAGTGTAAGCCCCCAGTCACAGCAAGGGTCCCTTCTATGTCACACCAGTCCTATGGCTTCTTTTACTTCAAACCTATTCAAGGCTGCCATTTTCATCCATAATACCCAGTTCTTCCCTATTTTTAATTTGTTTTCTTGAAGTTTTCTACCCCTTTTGAGTAGAAGTTATTGACTTCATAGGTTATAAAATTTTAACTGAACCCCCTTGTTGTATAACAGCTCCCAAAACACTTGCTCTCAAGGGTCTCATCTCACCTATCCTAAGTCTTCTTTTAGTCTTCTATGGTTCCCTATATGCACAGCCTCTGAAGATTTATTCATCCCTATCTTTTTCAGGACACAGAATAATATCTATGTGCCAATGTGGCAAAACAATGCTTAACAGATTATCTAATGAAGAATAATTAGAACATTTATTTTCCATTATCTTTTTTCCATTATTATAGCTGATTATTGTGTTAACATTTATAGGAACCATTTCACACTCTTGGTGCCTATTAAAAGCTTGTGGTCAATTATAACCGTTGGAGGTTATTTTCTCACATGAAGTGTTTCCAAAGTAGACACTCCCAATATGTATGTGTGGTAGGGTGTGTGTTTATCTCAGACCTTATGCAGATCACTGGATAATCAGCACTGGTATAAACTTCATTTATTAAATTGTGAAATACTGGTGATGTATTGAAGTGCTGTAGAAAGTACCATATCTCAGTAAACATGTTCTCTTCTAAAGAACAATCTATTTATAGCCACAATCTTCTCAAAGGACTTGAGATGACACAGTCTATTTACCTTTCTAGAAACTAATTTTTCGCCACAACGTCCCCTTAGTTACTCTACTGAAATCCCTGCTTCCAACAATTAAACACCCACCTAGTTATTTTCTTTCCTAACACCCAGGTTGATTGAGCTCTCGACTTAAATGAAAAAAAAAAAATGGCCAGGTCAAGAAATCCAACCCTTCTCTACCAACCAAAACCCCGCCCTCTGCCCCCAGATGGCCTGCAATTGAAAGCCAAGGAGGGAGAGGAGGGCTCAAGCTGCTGCTCCAGGCCAGAGCGCAGGCTCAGCCTGCTTCATCCAGGGGTTATTTTAAAAATTGCTGCCACTGGGGCCTGTCAGGTGGCTGCTGGTGACTCCCCACCGGATTTTCTTTCTCCCTCCCTCTCTCTCTTCACAGACCGCTTCCCAAGAGGAGTCTGCAGCAGAAACTTCTTCATTGCAAGTTGAGCTGCCACTTTACACAGGAGGGAGAGGAGCTGGGACTACACTCGCCAACTTCTGTCTTCTGGATCCTGGGGTGTGTACAGCTGTGTGGACTGGAGAGGGGTGTCTGAGAGTTTGTGGTTTTAGAGCTGTTTTCCTGAAGGGAGTCTCCATCTGAGTCAGACTTCTCATGTCCCTGATCTGAAGTTGGGAGGTAGAAAATCTTTTCTTGGAACTTGAGAAGTGTGATAAATTAGGAGACTGGCACAGCAGCAGAAATGCATAGGAGTAAGGCCCTTATAAAAGTAAAATGACTTGTAGTTTCTAAGTGTAATTTTAATTCTCTAAAACTTATGTTGTGTTTTTTTTCTTTTCTTTTTTTTTTTCTTGTCTTCATACATGTACTTAGGGTAATGATGGCCATCTCATTCCACTGTCTTTCCTACCTCCGTGCCCACTTCCTTTTCCTCCCTCCCCTTTGCCCTTATCTAAAGTTTATGTTGTGCTTTCCTTCCACTATTTTATAGAGGAGAGAAAAAAAAAATTCTCAGGATTTGTTCGCAAAGTTTAGAATTCCATCTTTTCATTATCAAGAACCATTTAAACATTGGAGAGCTGTCAGGTTTAGATATAATGTTATCAGTTTTCATTAAACTGGTCACACAAAAATCAAACAACTCATTGAACTCTCAGAAAAACAACCTACTGACAAATCAGAAATCCCTCTGCAATTACCATAAATTTGCTATTTGACTAATAAACAGGTTTTGTTTTAAATGTGCACATATAGCTATACTGATAAACATTTCAAATAAAAAATCATGTTGGAAACGGAGTGGTGAAGTGGAAAACCCCCTTTCAGTTGGACTTAAAATGGCAAGCAGCAGTAGCCAGGCCTGTTTCTATTCCGGGAGGTAGTACTGATGAGCCTCGACAGATGCAGCCATTGGAATGTGGCAGGGACAGGGAGCAGGCACAGCTGATTTCGCACCCTTGGCAAGAAGACATTCTGAGATCCCAGCTCTGTCTGGCAGGAGAGTGACAGTGACACTTTAGCATACATGGCTTTCAGCTTGCCCTGTGTAGAGTCTCAAGTCAAGGGTGGCAGGCTGCAGGAAGAAGCACATTCTTAAATATGAAGTGACAACTCTTTTCTAGAATCAGTTCTAGAAGCTTTCATCAGGGATGGGTTTGTGGCCAAAAGAACTTGATGTAAAAGCAATAATTTCACATGGATTTACCCACTGAACAGGAGAGGGTATCATTGTGTTACCATTTCTTGGCAACATTATTCTCAGTCTTGTGGTTCTGATTCTATTTTGGATTTTGGACCTTTCATGATCCTCATGAAAGTAGCTCTGAGAGACTGCAGAACACATAAGGACACAGTATGTTTCAGAATATCCCACAGGGCTCAAGGATCGACCTGAATCCCAACCCAGAGTAGAGTTGCCAATAAAATACAGGTCACCCAGCTATATTTGAATTTAAGATAAATCACAAATTGACTTCTAGTTTAAGTATGTTGGACATATATTGGACAAATATGATTTGTGGTTCATCTGAAATTTAAATTTAGCTGGATGTCTTATATTTTTTATTTGCCAAATCTGATGAATTAACCCTAGACACAGAGATCCCAAGTAAAGAACCCTGTCTTAATTGATTCACACCTATCTAATCATGCGTTGATTCTAGGGTTATCAAAGTCCTATTGAGGGGAGGTGATATAGGACCAAATCTTGGCAATTTGGGCAGCAAAAGCCAGTTATATATTCTTAACTCTGTAAAAATTTTAGAACTGAAAGGGCCACATCTCCTTGTTTAACAGTAATTAAACTGAAATTCTAACAGGTTGGATGTTTTGCTCCAAGTGTTATCAAATGATTAGAGAAGAATGAATACCAAAATCTAGGTTTTCAATTTTATGATGATCAAAGAGACATAAGTCTTAAAAATTCAATATTCAGTCTCCTTTCCTTTGACCAACACAAAAGACAAGAAAAGAGAGACATTTTACTAAAATTTTCAACAAAACCCAAACTAAAAATATTTGCATGGGGTCCTTGTGTCCAATATACAGGCTCAGGAATAGAATCATGGTTAACTTTGTGTAGAGTCTTAATATTTATAAAAAACAATGCTGCTACATATAGCTTTTACTTAAGTTGGGCCATATGAAATTTGTAACAACTAATTGCTTTTAAACAACAAAAACAACAACAAAGCTAATTTCATGTTCAGTCTAACACAAGGAAGTGCTTGATTATCTGATCAACAAATTCATGCAAGCATTCCTCGAACCTATTTATATTTTTGCTGACCCAACCTATTGGAGTTTCAGATCCCTACTGCCCTTAACAGGATAAAAAAATCATAGAATTTATGTTCCCAAATAAATTTATTATACATTAGGCAACTCTTTCATTTCAGTATTTGGAGTTAGCAAGAACCATTTTATGTTCTCCATATCCAAAATTTGATATTATAAACCTCAGCTCTACCTCACTTAATCTCTTTTCTCATGCTGGAAAAAGTTAACTTTTAACCTACTATAGGTCTTAACCTACTCTTAAGGAAGACAAAATGGAGTGTCAGGGTTCTATCTGAATTGGATTCTGCTCCAAATCACATACATATTTCTTCGTGTGACCTTATTGTTTTCTTTCTTTCTTCTTTATAAATCTTAATTTCCTCATTTGTAATATTATCACAATATAACTTCCCCTTTAGGATTTTCATGGTATTTAAATTTTAAAAATTAAGTCATGTAAAGTAAATAACCCAGGGTTCAGTACATAGTAAAATCTCAACTGATAAATCCTAGCTAGACAACTATTATTTTAGATAGAAATGGAGATATCAGTTAATTTTAAAGCATAATATAGATTCATGTTTGATGATTTATATTTAGGAATTATTACTATACTTGACAAATACAAAAGATGATGAAAATATGATGTTCTACATTGAATACATGACACCATTGTCATGGAAATGACCCAAGAGCCAGGATCTGTGGTGGGTAATGGGGAAGGGAACATCGGATTGTGTCTGTTACCCTCCTTCCAAATTCTAGTAAGCAGCTCTCTTGAGGGACCCAAGAAGCTATTCTGGAATAAGGAACTAAAGAGACTGTAGTATCCACAAGCAGAGAAGGGGACTTCTTTGGACTCACTTCATAGAATGGCTGTGTAACTCCAGTAGGATAGAAACCTCTCCACAACTCCCTGCACCCTCTGCAAAGTCTTTTCTTTGACCCAAAAAGGGAAGGGACAGAAAGGGACTGGCAGTGCCTCTGAATAGCTGCTCATCCCATTACACAACCTCAGCTGCTTTGGCTAGATCTGCTCCTCCTTCCAGCATTTCCTACTATGGTAGGGGCCATGTGAAAAGTGCAAGCCACCCGAAGTCCCAAGATAGGCCTGTAAATTCTTCCTTTTTATCATAAAGGGGGGTACCTTGTCAGAGCCCCTATGGGTACAGAGTGAGAATGAAGCCTGTTGTGGTTCAGGAAAAAATAGATTGTAAAGAAATTGTATGGAAACTTTTCCAGCCAAGGGCAGCTTAACAAGGATGCACTCCTCACCATGAAACTGTAACCAGAGTCAAAGCCCTCCCTATGGTATGTCAAACCATGGCAATTGCTCTAGCTACCAAGCTTGGGTGCCCCTAATCAGCTGACCACAAAGCATTCACTTGGCTTATTAAAAGAGAGAGAGAGAGAGAGAGAGAGAGAGAGATTTAAAATAAACTATAAGTAAACCCTCATCCAACTTCCAGTTAAAATGTATGCTGAATCAAAAAGAATACTTCCAAATTTGTTGCTTAGCATCTAAGATACTCTCCAGATTTTATATATATATATATATATATATATATATATATATAAAACTCATTTTTGTAACTCCTTTTCCTGGCAGACAAATTTTGACTATCATTGTGACCATCATTGGTGACCAGCTACAATAAGAATCAAGGGTACATTGTAAACATTTGTGTAATTGTAGAAAAAAGCAATGAGAGTTCTTATACCGATTACTCTTAACTACATGCTTACATATGATCTAGTCACTGAGTAATAATTTTTTTAAATATTCAATTATTTTCCAATCACCCTTAATTAACCCATACAATCAGCCTCAAAGCCCAGCACCATAACCAAATGAGTAAATGAAAGTGAGTTAAATTGTTCCACTTTCCTTTCATACTCCTATTTATAACTTCTTTGAGACTGCCCTTCTTTTAACTTCTACCTGTTTGTAGGAAAGTTCTGGTTGCTTAAGTGACTTTGTGTGTGTGTGTGTGTGTGTGTGTGTACGTACGCACGCGCGCACATGCTTGTGCACCCAGTGTTGTACATATTGTGTCTGTACTTCCCAGAAAGACTCCAGTGAGAGGGGCCTGGAGAGTCTCCTGGAGGATTCCCTATCTTTGTTTTCTTTTTTCTTTCTATGGGCTCTGATCTCCCCTGCAGGGAGCTAGTCTTCTGTGTAACAGGGCCCAAATCAGGGTGCAGCTGCTTTTCTTATTCATTCTTACTGGCCTGCAGTCCTCTTTAAGTTGAGAAAAGGAGTGGATTTTGGGAAATGGAGGAACAGGACAGAGGAAACCATTTACTGGGACACAGGAACCAGTGAACATCTCTGCATCTCTGCATCTATCTCATCTTTGATAACAACATCTGAGCATTTCCCAGCTTCAAAGAAGATACTGATCCTCAGGTTCCTCTGAGGGATCTACAGTGATCTTCATCCACTAACACAGCACAGACTGAGAAGACCTCAACAGGTGAACAGATAGCCTCACCTGAGAGGTGCAGCCCCCAAAGTAGGATGTGATGGCAGTTCTATAAATAAAGACTGGATTTCTATCTAGGAAAACATGGCCATCAGGAAGTTGGCTACAGGGCTCTTGGTCAATAGTCAATAGTCTTGTAAATAGTCTCCTGCCTATTTCTCTTCTCTACTTTTCCCATAGAGAATTAAAGAAGTCAGTTACCTCTACATGGTGCTTTCATGGACTCTAAAGAAAAGGCTACTCTCTTAGAAATGTATATGTGAGTGATAGAAAAATACATACTTACACAAAACTAAACATACCAAAGACCATGCATATCTGAGAGGTAGAGTAGATTTGCCTATTAACTGATTAGCTTGGGTTCATAAGACTAGCTTATGCATCATCCAGTAGAGCCCTGGAGAAATATTATAAGGGCAAGAATGTTTTAGTTAAAGAGAGAATTACAGAAATTCCCACGAGTGCAGCAGTCCAGGGTCAGCTCATAAGAGGAAACCCCAGGAGCAGCCTGAAGGACAGACAACAGAAGAAAGAGGAGCATCAACAGGAAATAAGAGAAAGAAACTTACGGGAGAATTTTAACTGATTTCACTACTTTGTCTAGCTTCAAGTCACCCTTCCTTTGCTGGCGAGTTCATAATGCTTCTGAATACACAGTAACTTATCAAATTCAAACCCTTCCTGCCTCCGACATCCTATGTTTATAGAACTGACATTACTTGCCAGATGTTTCCCTAGTGAACCCCGCCATCTTAGTCATGCATAGCATGTTGAGTTGTGCCTCCTTGCTTCAGCTTGAGGCATTTCCTCCTCAACTTTTGTTGACCTTCTCCCTTCCATACCTACTCATAAAAGCCTTCAGTAAGACTTAGGTTATCTGCAAACTTCTCATCCTAACATCACCCCATTCAAACTTCTCTTTAGTTTGAACCCCTAAATCCAGGCCCATCAGTGGACTCAATATGTTCCATGTACTCTGTGGTTTTGCTTACTTAATCTATAACCAAACATTCCAGTTTTCTAAATTTCCAGAGTTATCCTTGACACACATAAAAAATAATATTCTGCTCCTCAGCCAGTGTAATTGCATGAATTTCATTTCTCTCCCTGGTATTTTCCAAATCCCTAGAAGTATGTTCCAGAAATCTCTTCCTTGTTGCTGTTTTCCAACCCTCATTCTAGGTCACTGCATGTGCATGTCCCTTATTGCCCCCTGTTCCTCATATATTTCTCCACCATGTGGTGGCTTTCTCTGATTTGTTTTACCCCAAAGCTTAAACAGTTTTCTTCCTTTATTAACAAAGACACAACTAACAAGGCTATTGCTTTCAGTGAAATTGGATCAATTTTTTTGAGCATTCACTTTCGCCAGGTACTCTGTTAAATGTTGTTCAGATCTTTCTTTCACTAGCAACATTATGAGGTGGGCACAATTATTTTCTTCACTTTAGAGATAAGTCAACAGAAACTCTGAGAGGTTGGGTAATTTACCAAAAGTCATACTTGAATAAGCAGTAGAGTTGGTATTTATATTATATTTTCATTATCATTCCATTTAAAATATTGTCTAATTTCTTCTTTGATTCAAGAGCTATTTAGAAGCATACTATTTAACAGTAATTAGTAATAACAATAGTTTATTTTATTATTTCTAATTTAGTTCCTTTGTGATTAGATAGTGTACTCTGCCTGGTTTTTAAATTTGCAGAAACTCGTTTTGTGGCCAAACATAGGAGGTGACCTGGTAAAGGAACAATGTGCACTTCAGAAGAATTTATATTTTTCAGTTGTTGGATGTAATGTTCTAAGTCAAAATGATTTATAATGTTGTTCAGATAATCTATAATGCTACTTAGGGTTTTTTGTTTGTTTAGTTGTTCTATCAATTTCTGAGTTTACATTTTCAAGTATAATTTTGAAATTGCCTATTTCTTCCTATAATTCTGTCACTTGTTACAGAAGTTGTTAGTAGGCACATAAATTTTTAAGACTGTTACATCTTCATGTTGAATTGATCTTTGTATCATTTTGAAGTTCCATCTGTCACTGACAAGGTTTTTCTTGAAATCTATTTTATCTACTACCAATATAACCACTAGAGCCTTCATATATTTATTACCATGGTAAAGCCTTTTCTACACATTTATTTTCTACTTCTCTGTGTCTGTCTCTTGTAGACAGAATGTTTTAATCTTCCTTTTCCTATCCATTCAGGCAATCTGTGCGTTTTACTTAGAATGCTTTGTCCATTGACATTAACTACAATTACAGATATGATTGAATTTAGACTTATTATTAAATTGGTTTCTGTTTGTCCTTTCCAATTTGTGTTTTTGTGTTCTAACTTTCCTGTCCTTATTTGATACCATTTAAATTTAGTTACTGGCTTTACAGGCTACTTTGCATTTTTTAAGTGCTTGTTCTGGTCTCTATTTTCCAGTACAATAGTCATCATTCACTTGTCACTACTGAACACTTGAAATGTGGCTAATTCAAAGTGACATGCACTGTAGGTATGAAATGCACCTGGTATTTCAAATACTTATTGCAAAAAATATATAAAATATCACATTGATAATTTTATATTACATGTAGAAATAATATTTTATATTGATTAGGTTGAATAAAAGTATTACTAAAATTTATTTCATCTGTTCTTTTTATCTTTCTAACATGACTACTAGAAAATTTTAAATTGCATATGTGGCTTATGTTATATTTCTATAGGCCAGCATTGTTCTAGGTATTACAATATACAAAGTTAAATTTGCACAGATGACAGAAGTTAATATCGAATGAATCACTTCACATAAAATATGGAAGCCAGGCTGAGGATCTAGCCTAATGGTAGAGTGGTTGCCTAGCATGTGCAAAGCCTCGGTTAATCCCTAGAACTGCAAAAGAAAAAATAAAAGGACATTTTGCAATTGTTTAGTTTTTTTTTTCCACCAGTGTCACCCCTTCCTTTATGTTGTAATTTTCATATATACTACATCTGCATACATTGTAAAACTCACAAGATAATGTTATCACTTTTACTATGAAGAGTCATGTTTTTATTTGAAACAAATTTAGGGAGAAAATAATCTTTCATATTCTTTCATTTATTTATCATCTCTGAAGCTCTGGAAGATTCAAGTTTCTATTGGGCTTCCCCTTTCTGAATGTCTCTTTTCCAGAATTCCCACCTTGCTTTCCAGTGAACATGGTTGCCCCTAAACTCTGTCCTCTAATTCTTGAACCAGAAATACTTTCTGTTGGAGTCATAGCTCTCCTGCACAGCACCATTTGCAGCCTGCCTTTAGAGTTAAAGCAACACAAAAAAAGTCAACATGTGTGTTGGTGGGAGTGGGATTCATCCTGTTACTTCCTTTTCTAACTGTTGACTTTCCTAAAAAAATCATCCTCCTTTTTTACAATTCCTAGTGTCTTTCCGTTGTTCCTCCTAATTCTCCCCACCACCAGCCCCAGTTATCTTATAGTGGTAATCCTGATATGATACTCCTAAAGGCAGAGTGAACTGGCCAATAATTTATAAAATTTTATTAAGGATACTTGAAGATACCTCATTTAAGGATGACATAGAGAGGAACAGGGTAGAAAAGGAAGACTTAAAACTGGAAATCAGATGTTGTTGCTCCTAGAGTCCACAATCATTCCTTCATTAGGAAGTCTCTGGATCCTTTTCTTCCATAACCCCAACACATCACTGTGTCGAAATAGTTGAGATTTTTTTTGTAAATATTTTGTATATTAAACAAACTGAATTATAAATAGCCAACCTGCTGCTTCCCTGAGCCTCTCTGGAGCCCTTCCCACTCCCAGCCCTCTCCCAGGACCCCTTGGGCCTCATAATCCATTAACTGAAGAACTGCAAAGAAACCCCAGAGGGACCCCTGGGATCTAGCTCCAGCACTGTCACCTGAATCCATTCTGATTAGTAGGTGCCCTGATTTATCAGTTATTATATTTTAAATATCACTCCTACATGCCACCAACAAAACAACCTTTTAATGATGTATAAACTATTTAGCTTTTTGGTCTTAAGAACTCAAATTACTCCTCAGGTTCATGATTTCATCTAAAACAAGGTGTTTATAAGCCCTATGCCCTATAACTGCATTTTTAAAAAAAGCCATTTGGGTTCTTTCAGGAGCACAGACAGAACTTTCTCCCCAGATTTACTCTGCTTTGTGTACTTAGCTCCTTGTTAGCATTTTGTATTTGTTATATCTTATCTCTCTAACATAAATTACATCTTGTACTGCTCCATCATTTCCAGTAAATTACTGTCAACACAACACAGATACCTAATAACTGCTTGCTGAACAAAATATTTAAAAATTTCCCACAGAAAATCCAACAAGGGGACACTCAACACATAAGTCAAATGCATTTGAACTCTAAAATGATGGTGGGTTCACCATCTATCTCACAAGGTAAGGACATATTTTTCATTGTTTGCAAAAAGGAATGAAGAAGAATATACGTGCTAGCCTTTTACAGAAATATAAATGTGAATATGACAATTTGAGAAGGAAAAAGAAATGTCCTGGCAAAAAAAAAGACCTTCTCTGCTTACTGCCTACCTGTTGCTCTCCTCCTACATGGAAAGGAAAAGAGACAAATAGAAGAGTAACAATGTAGTTTCCCATTTCTTTTAAGTCCTCCAGCAAAATCCTATAGTGCATATCCCTAAATCCTCACCAAGAATCTGTAATAGGTTTCATTGCTATTATGAATAAAATAATCTTTTCATCATGTTTTTCTAATTTTACATAGTTTCCTAAATATTAGTATTTTATTGAGAAAAACCTTCAAGGTAGTTATAATTAACTTTTTGATGAGAGTAAACTACTATTCTAGAATTATTGTATAGTTGGATCAGAAATGAGTTGTTCATTTCTATTGTATAATTACTTGGTAATATACCTACTGAGAAATCTCATTTTATAAAATGAATCTTTCTTGAATCATTTTCAATACTTTATGCAGCAGTAAACAGTAAATAGAATGTGTAACTAGTTTAATGTGTCTTTAAATCTATTTTTGAAAATTAATCTACTTTTTGAAGGCTAATTTACTTTGATAGTTTAAGAAATTATTATCTTGTGAAAAGTTTTTCAGTGTAGTGTTTCAAAATGTAAAGCACACGTAACATAAAACAAGCTCATTCTTTCTTTTCTTTCTTTTAGCAAGCTCTTGCCTGTGATAGTGTGTTTGCCAACATGGCACCCAAAAAGAAGACCGTCAAAAAGAACAAAGCAGATATCAATGAGATGACTATAATTGTAGAAGACAGCCCCTTAAACAAACTGAACGCTTTGAACGGGCTTCTAGAGGGAGGCAATGGCCTTAGCTGTATTTCTTCTGAATTAACAGATGCTTCTTATGGCCCTAACCTCTTGGAAGGCCTAAGTAAAATGCGGCAGGAGAGTTTCCTCTGTGACTTAGTCATTGGTACCAAAACCAAATCCTTTGATGTTCATAAGTCAGTGATGGCTTCATGCAGTGAATACTTTTACAACATCCTAAAAAAAGACCCATCAACTCAAAGAGTGGATCTCAATGACATCTCACCTCTGGGCCTGGCCACTGTCATTGCATATGCCTACACTGGAAAGCTGACCCTCTCCTTGTATACAATAGGAAGCATTATTTCTGCCGCAGTTTATCTTCAGATCCATACTCTTGTAAAGATGTGCAGTGATTTTCTGATTCGGGAGATTAGTGTTGAGAATTGTATGTACATTGTTAATATTGCTGAGACATACTCCCTGAAAAATGCAAAGGCAGCAGCCCAGAAATTTATCCGGGATAACTTCCTGGAATTTGCAGAATCAGATCAATTTATGAAACTTACATTTGAGCAAATTAATGAGCTTCTTATAGATGATGACTTACAGTTGCCTTCTGAGATAGTAGCATTCCAGATCGCAATGAAATGGTTAGAATTTGACCAAAAGAGAGTGAAACATGCTGCGGATCTTTTGAGCAATATTCGCTTTGGTACCATCTCTGCACAAGACCTGGTCAATTATGTTCAGTCTGTACCAAGAATGATGCAAGATGCCGATTGTCACAAACTTCTTGTAGATGCTATGAACTACCACTTACTTCCATATCATCAAAACACATTGCAGTCTAGGCGAACAAGAATTCGAGGGGGCTGCCGAGTCCTTGCCACAGTTGGAGGACGCCCAGGTCTTACAGAGAAGTCCCTTAGTAGAGACATTTTGTATAGAGACCCTGAAAATGGATGGAGTAAGCTTACAGAAATGCCGGCCAAGAGTTTTAATCAGTGTGTGGCTGTGATGGATGGATTTCTTTATGTAGCTGGCGGTGAAGATCAGAATGATGCAAGAAATCAAGCCAAGCACGCAGTCAGCAATTTCTGCAGGTACTTGATCTTTTAGTGGGAAATGAAATGATTCATTATTATGGGGAAATTTCCTGGACATAGAAGTAAGTTAATAATGCCTATTGGCTTAGTTCATTGGTTCAATAAATAACAACGGCAATAATAATAATGCCGTCTTACATAGGTATAGCACTTTATGTTATATAAAGTGCATTCAAGTATGTTGTTAATCTAGATTTCTGAAATAAGTCTGTGATATGGGCAGGGAAGATATGATTATTCTGATTTTGCATACAAGAAATATAATATTGCTGGGTGCATGCCTGTATGAGTATTGCAAGTTCAAGCCAGCTTTGACAACTTAGCAAGGTCCTAAGAAACTCAGTGAGACCCTGCCTCTAAACAAAATACAAAAAAGGGCTACGAAGTGCCCCTGAGTTCAATCCTCAGTACCAAAAACAAAACAAAAACCATAATACCCAGAGAAGTCACACCACCTGTCACATTTTTTCATTTCTAGTCAAGATACCATTCATAATATACTGAATTTTTAAATAAATTAGCTACAAATTTAGTTTTTTACACTAAAAGGTAAGAAATAATAAAGTAATAAACAATTTCTTTTAAGTTACTGATGCTGACAAGTATCAGATTCATAACTGGCAAATAGAATGAGATTATTAAAATGTGGTAGCTAATGAATTTTAAATATTCAAAGACTGCATAATGTAGAAAATGCCAATATTTTGACACATATAGAAAGTAAAAACATAATGCATCCTTAAGAACAAAATCCAAATGCAATATTATTTTGTACACTTATGACAAAAAACCTTTCATGTATATGAAATATGTAGTCATTTTAAAATCATGACTGTAGTATAAAGTCAAACAACTAATGAGCAAGATCAGAAAATTTATACAGTATTTCTTGAAAGCTATTCTTTATTATTTCATTATATAGGTGTGCATAATTTGAGACTCCAAATAATTGATTTTTAAAAAAATTTTTAAATTTTTAAATTTTCTAGTTGTAGATGGAAACAATACTTTTATTTTATTTATTATGTTTTTATATGGTGCTGAGGATCAAACTTGGCACCTCACATGTGCAAGGTGAGTGCTCTACTACTGAGCCACAACCCCAATCCCCCAAACTATTGATTTTTAATCTTTAATTTATAAATACAGTTAGGGTTTTTGTTGTTGTTGTTGTTGTTTTGTTGGGATTTGTTTGTTTTGGTACCAGGGATTGAACCTAGGGGTGCTTACCCACTGAACCACATCCTGCTATTGCTGAGGTTGGCTTTGAGCTCTCGATCCTCCTGCCTTAGCCTCCTGAACTTCTGAGATTACAAGCATCTGCCACCCCTTGGCTACGGATAGGTTTTTATTTGTGATTTAAATGAGACAAAGATGAACATCAAACTGAAGGAGTGAATTCTGTATTCATATTACTTTTGAACTATGCAAAAAGAAAGCATCAGTTCACTATGACTGCTATTTTTCTTCTTACTGATTTCCTATTAGTATAAAGGTCAAGTCACTATTTTTCCAGTATTTATTTCAGTGTTTATAAAACTTTAGTCCTGAACACAAAAACCAATTTCAATATATGAAAAAATTTTACCTCGTAATAAGTGGTGGAACATAAAATAGTATCAAAAGTTAAGGATCTGTTGAAGCTTTTTGATACGAATTCCACAGTCTCATTTCAACAGAACACAGGTTTGGTTGAGTGGCTTAGCTTTGCTGTGACAATAGCCAAGACAGGTGTACCCATAAGAGGTTTCTGGAAAATAGAGAATCTCCTCAGTCAATTCCTCTCTTAAGCGAGCAGTGAAAGTAAGCTAGAGATGGTTGGTGTACAAAGACAGGCGAATTGACTTACTGTGGAATTTGATCTTCTGATACTTAGCTTCCTCCATCTCCCTCACATGAACATCTCATAAATCCCAATGGATGATGGATATAGTTTATGAAGGAAAGGGGTCTGAAGGGCAGGTCACTGTGGGCTCTTCTGCAAGCAGTTAAATAAAGGGAATGGTCTTATCAATGAATGGGGGTGGGGGGGTGTGCAGTTGTCAATAGTGCCTGTCTTGCCTTTCCCAAATGCCACACCTTTTTACTAGCTGAGAGACAAGCACCAGCCTCTCCAGCCTCTGGAAAAACTGGACCAGGTCCCTCACTTCCTTGCAGGGATAGTGTCTGGATTCCCACCTGAAGGTTTGCGGGGTAACGTGGGTTCCTAGCTGTCTCCTACAAAGTTATCATTCTTCCTCTGCCTTTTCCAGATATGATCCCCGCTTTAACACCTGGATACACCTGGCCAGCATGAACCACAAGCGCACGCACTTCAGCCTGAGTGTGTTCAACGGGCTCCTTTATGCTGTGGGAGGCCGCAACGCAGAAGGCAGCCTAGCCTCATTGGAGTGCTATGTGCCTTCCACTAATCAGTGGCAGCAGAAGTCACCCCTGGAGGTGGCGCGCTGTTGCCACGCCAGCGCGGTCGCTGATGGCCATGTGCTAGTGACCGGCGGCTACATCAGCAACGCGTATTCTCGCTCCGTGTGTGCTTACGACCCGGCCCGCGACTCATGGCAGGAGCTGCCGGGCCTGAGCACGCCTCGAGGTTGGCACTGCGCTGTCACGCTGTGCGACAGGATGTACGTGATGGGGGGCAGCCAGGTAGGGCCGCGCGGGGAACGCGTGGACGTGCTGACCGTAGAGTGCTACAGTCCTGCCACCGGCCAGTGGAGCTACGCCGCTCCCCTGCTGGTGGGCGTGAGCACCGCTGGAGCCTCAGCGCTGCACGGTCGCGCCTACCTCGTAGGGGGCTGGAACGAGGGCGAGAAGAAGTACAAGAAGTGCATCCAGTGCTTCAACCCCGAGCTCAACGAGTGGACAGAGGACGACGAGCTGCCTGAGGCCACCGTGGGCGTGTCCTGCTGCACCCTCTCGATGCCTAACAGCGTGACTCGGGAATCCCGAGCCAGCTCGGTGTCCTCAGTGCCGGTCAGCATCTGAATCAGGTAGATTAAGATGGGACGCAGGAAGAACACGTATTTATTCTTACAGCCACGTGGTTAAACTTGGAATTTTAAGAAAAGGAAAATATATAACATTTACTACAATTATTGTTTTAAAATATATCTAGGCATATGTCTTGATGGCTTTAAATCCTTGGTATGGCATAATCTACCTCTTTTTTTTTTTTTTTAATCAGAATACAGGGCTGGCCAACGAAAGAAATAAGTTTATTTCAGCAGCCGCTGGGTGGCAGACACAGTTTGTTGTAGGCACTCTTCCAACGTGGCATGTGTCCTAAATGATAGCGGTTACTACCCACATTTGAGATTTTTCTTCTGTACTTTGGTACACATGAAGCTGATGTGAGTGAGCAACTTTGTGTTCTAGAGTTTTGTTCTCCCTCTTTTTTACTTTAAGAATTTGAAAATAATCATTTGTAGATTTTATTTTAAAATGGAAATCGTTTGTATCCATGAAGACTTAATTCTGTATTTCAACACAGTTTCTTTTACTATACTTGAATCAATAAAGGATTTTGAAAGGCATCCCATGACAAAGTCATAAAGTTTAAAACATAGTCAGACCAGAATGGAACAGAAATTCTACTCAAAATCCGGCAGATCGGTGGAACCTCAGGGTTAGCTGTGATTCTCCTTTTACTCCTTTCCTTAGGCCCCAGGATATTTTGTCATAAAATCCTACTCTCAAAGAAGGAATTGATATTAGTCAAATAAAACTATGCTCTTAAAGACCATTAACTTAAAGCTTAGCCTGAAGGTTACACAACCGATAACAATAATTTTATTTGGCCCACTCTTATACAACAAGAATGAGGGAAATATTTGAAATTCTTGGATTTGGCAATAACTGGATGAATGGGTTCTCCTGTTGGTAAATACCATAGTTTCCCATTTCATATCTACCCCCTTGATTTCAGTTAAAAATGTAACACATTCATTTCACATAGAAATATAAAATAATATGTGCCCATACAGTTTTATTAATCTCATTTACTCCAAATTAGCTTTGTAATCAAAGCACATCCACCTGCTATCATTTTTTTCTTATATGTTTGCTGAGTTTGGGGAAAAGGTAATTATTGTAGTAAATGATACATATTTTCCTATCTTATAATTTGTGACTTTATTCTTCGCTAGTTTATTGTTTTGGAGAGGAAGCAGGCAATCAATTACAGGTTACATGCAATTGGATTTTGAAAAATAAACTGTTTAAAGGATTAGATATGAGATACATAAATGATATAACTTGGTTTTCATTAATCCCATCCTCTCCCACCTTGTGTAGATAGATTACTGCTAGAGTTATACTATGTATATCTAAAATACAGTCGACCCTCCTTATCCACTTGTTCCACATCTGTGGATTCCAACTAACCATGGATTGAAAATATTTGAAAAAAAATTTTTATCTGAATTTAACATGTACAAACTATTTTTTTCTTGCAACTATTCCCTAAACAGTAGTGTAACAACTTAAATTGTATTTACATTGTATTAGGCCTTATAAGTAATGTAGAGATGACTTAAAGTATACCAGAAGATGTGAGTAGATTAGATGACAATACTATGCCATTTTATATATGGAACTTAAGCATCCATGGATAGTGGTATCCTGGAACCAATTCCCTGAGGGTACTGTGGGGCAACTGTATTTTATTTCAACTGTGAAAAGTGGTTCATGTTGTACACTTTGTGGAACAATTTTATATCATTGCCCCTCATGAAAAGTTCTATCTCTGGGTATTTAATGGTAACACTTGGGTACAGGCCATAAACACTACAAATTGAGAACAAGATGTTATTAGTATGAAAACACTGGGCTAGTTCCTTACCCCACACAGAGAATTGAGGCATTTCATCAAGTACAGAGCAGATTAATGGCACCTGCTCCTTTGACCCCTTATCTGCCCAAGCTGGAAAATAAAGCTCTTCGAGGAATTAGTTTATGAAGTAAGCTTAATTACTGAACTCTTAAATTACCAATATTTATTTATATATAGCCTTTTGTTTTTGAACCAGCATGGGTGAAATGAACTTTTCATTTTTAATCAGTTATTTTGGCATTAACTTGCAAAGCCTGTGTGAAAGTAACCATGACATCTTTGTATCTTGGTATACACACACTTATGCAACTAAAAAGCCTATAGTATATTGTTAATTTTGAGAAGGAAAAAAGTGCTTTATTGTGGATTACAGATCAGTGGACAAAGAGAGGTAATTCCCTGATTCACACTAACAGATGTGTTTCCCATTGAGATCTTAGAGATGTTGTGTGGAGAACCTAGGGCTCAAAATTAAATAAGAATTAATCAATCAATTGTAAGATTTTATGATTTAAAATGAACGAAGAGAGGATATTGAAACTGGAAACGTTTTCTTCTATCACAGCTTGTTAAGATAGATTGTGAAAAAACTTAGTAGTGGCTTCCTAGGGATAAAACTGGAGACACTTTAAAGTCAGATAAATAATTTGAAATTACCATTTAAAATATTGTCCTCACTGTTTATCTGAAGACTCATAAGTTTATCTGAAGACCTGGGCTGAGCAAGTTTCTAGATTTGTTATAGTTTTATCATCTGCTTCAAGAGTTAAATCAATGAAGACCGAGTTTAGAAGGCTGAAGTTTCCTGACATAACATTAGTAGGAAGTGTGGAACATAATGGTTGGTGAAAGTTTTGAATCCTGGAACACACTGCATCACTGCCAACTGAAAGATATGAATGTACGCCAAATCAAAATAATGTGTGTCATTTTTTCATGTGTAACTGAGATAGATTCTTTAACCCACTTTGGAAGCAGCTGCTTCTGAAAATCAGGACAATGTCTCCAAGCTTCTGAACTGAAAATTTACTTTTTATTTTGGTGTAAGCTTGTATTCAATTACACTCCCAAGTCTTAGGATCCAACTGTGTGCCTCCTTCGATTTTTCTGAAAGAAAAGGATATGTTAGTTTTGTAATGCCTCAGTCCTGTGATTAAATAAACACATCAGTTCAATAGATCAGAAACAAGTATGTTACCCAGCAGCAGAAGCAATTAAACTCAAGCTTCTTTTTCTGAATGGGGCCAGAGACCTGATAAGAAAGTCTCCAGGAAGTCAGACTTTAATGTAGCTTGTCATTTTTAGTTAAGACTCTTGGGGCCGGTTGTGATCCCAAATGCATTAGTTGCTTTCAGTGCACTGAATGAGTTTTATTTTTACTTCCTATGTTGAAAGAATGGTTACAAACAGAAGGTCAGTGGTGATGGCACAGATGAATATAGTTTTGTGCAATGAGTAGATGGTAGTGGAGTGTTGTGAGTGAGGAGGTATAATTGAGGTAATAAGGAAGCAAGTACAGACAGAATGGTCTATAATTAAAGGCAGAGTAGCAATTATAGTAAGTATATTTTACAAACTGTATGTAAATAGAGTTTTACCTGGAAATATGTGTTAAAAGATCTTTTTGTTTTCCCACATTAGCTATCCTGGCAAAGTATTTATAGAATTTATCCAAGTTACTAAACAAAAGAGACAAAAATCATTTAATTTACTTTTCTCTTAGTTACAATCAAATGAATTTGTGTAATTTCTGAATGAGCTGAATAAACATTCTAACCAAGGATGAATATGTTCTCCAGCACAAGATAGAATTAAAAGGAAGTCATTTCAGTATTTTTTTCATATCGATTAAACACTATAGCATAATTTCCCAAACATATACCTCTCTAGGTAATTATGAGAACTAAAGACTCTAAATATTAAAGATTTGCCCTGTAGCACACTTAGAAGGTAAAGACCATTTAATTTTCCCTCTCAGGAAATTTGAAATAAAATGTTTATCTTGGAGACTCCTAAAAGTATTTTATATATTCAACAAATTTTGGCAGAAAATTTCTTTGTTTGGTTAAAACATTCAGGTATCTTATCAGGAACAACAAAACAAAAATGTATGGTAATGTTATTTTGTAACCTCATCACTATCAATAAAGCTGCATTCTATAAGAGCTTAGTGAATAATTGAATATGGGAAGTTTTTAAATATTCTTTCTGTGATGATTGTGGTGGGGTTTTTCTCTAGTTTTCATTATTATTCACCTAAACAAAACAACAACGATGACAAAAGGAAATGATAAATAACTGACAAAGTGTTACAGTGGCTTGAAAACAATAAAGGAAAGATACATAAAACAGTAATGCCTTGTCTTGTAGCTCAAGACAAAAATCTAACTAGCCCGCTCAGCCTTGATCATTTAGAAGTCACAGACTAAAGTTATTTTCTAGTCTCCTTTCCACTATGATCACAGCCAACCTGACCCAGACTCAGTTGTATGACTGTTTGCAATGAAGAGACTTTTTAGAAAATAAAATCATATTATTGTACAGATGCATAGCATTAATCATCCACATCAAATTTCCAAATGAGCAAATGAAATGTAACCAACATAAGGGGCTCAACCTTTGATCTGAGTCCTTAAATAATAACATTCAGCTGAGACCATCTTAATAATATCTAGAAAAATCCTAAATGGCAGCAATACTTTTCCTTAAACTTTTCCAAGCCTCATAACCATGTAAAAAGACTAGACTAGCCCCAAGTAGAAAACATGGTGTCACATTCCCAGCTCTGAGCATATCAGCGCGTGCCCGAGTCTCTGCGTTTTCTTTGAATTCCCATGTAACTCCAAGCTTCCCTTTACGTTTGCACTTTCTCTCTTATTCACACACATCTATCCAGTTCAAGACACGTGAAATTATTAAAGGACACTTATTAACATATTAGGACGGATCAAAGGAATGACCATTTTGCACATACTGTATTTGGCAAGCTTAGTAGAAAGGTTAAAGACTCAAGTATAATCAAGCCCACCTCTAGCCTTTCCTCTTATTAGAGTGGTGTGATAGTGCATTAGAAGGGCCAGTCAACTGCCTCCCCTCAAACATACTTTCTGGCTCTCCTCACACCATGCCAATGGTGTTCTCTCCCTTTCCCAGGTCATAAGTCATACACTTAGCTCCCCTCTGATATTTGTTCTTCTCTTCTGAAGAACAAGCCCAGACAATTCTTGAAGCAAGATTTTCTCAACTCAGTGCCCTTATAGGTCTAGCGCATGCATTAAATTTGTTCAGTAAACCTTCAGATGTTTGTATAAATCTTGTCTTCACAAACCATCATGAAAACCCATCTGATATCAACAGTTGTCCTTCTCACTTCTCCCAGCCTTTGTCCCTGTACTTCTAGAAGCTCTCTAAATAATTCTTGACTTTACCTCTTCCAGAACAAGATTGACAATGAGTTGTACATCTTGGACTTAATTTCTCTCATTCTATATGAAGAAGTTCCCTATACATATGGTTTGGAAAGATAAGAACACATATGTAGGGTCTAAAAGAGTAGTAGGTACACCTAGTTACTGTTAAGAGACAAATATTGCAGAGTTCCAAATTGAGATATGTTTTATTCTATCACAATTCTTCATGTGAGTAGCAGAGAAGTATGCAAAAAGTTCTTTCATTGTTTAGCACATGCTTATCACACTCCACCATACACAAAACATGCCTCTAGTTTACCATCCTGAACAAGATTTTTTTTTTTTTCTGTTTCTCAGGGACAGTAAACAACCAGAATCCCCAGGAGGTGACTGATGCCCAGAGCACTCTCACTTAGATGAGTAGAGCCAACCAGGCCTACAAAGTGCAATTAAATTAACAGGCATTTTTTTTTTTCAAATTTCTGTGTTCTCTAGGTCCTGTGGAGGAGAAAAAGGTAAACTTAATTCAGGTCCTGCCCTCAAGGAGCTTTGGTAAAAGTTTGTAACTGACTCCATTTGGAGGACATTCTCCTTTTATTTCCCAGCCTTGTGTCTGTCATCATACTCTTTCTCTGCTGTGGTCTGATGTGCCCTGGACCCCAGGGGCTGCGTCATCCAGACTTAGACTCTTTGGCCTATTCATTGAGTGGGAGATACAGAGGCAGCAGAGGACAGATGCTAGTGTTTGGGATATCCCTTTCCTGCCCTCTCTGGGCTTCAGTGCTGTGCTTCTGGGGATGGTTGTAACTCTGTATAGCTATAGATCCTGTCAAGAGGCTCCTTTCCCCGGCTGCAGCTCCCACTGTCCTCCTTTATCACATCGTAGTTTAACACCGCTAGATATTTCCTTGTTGGCTTGTTTTTGTCTTGCCACCTCTTTTAGAATATGCCCTGTAAGAGAAAACCACGTCTATCTTATTCTCAGTTATATTTTCAGTGTGTATAAAAAATGCCTGGTGTATGGTAGGAAGTCAATTTGTTTTGTGAAATGAATGAATGGATGGATGGATGAAATAATAAACCATCATGACTTGCTGCTTGCAAATTTCTATTCCAATATTTTTCACTTATTTAATCAACAAATACACATTAAGAATCTATCATATGTGGGGCTGCAGTTGTAGCTTAGTGGCAGAGCACTTGCCTTGCACATGTGAGGCACTGGGTTTGTTCCTCAGCACCATATAAAAATAAATAAGCAAAAAATAAAGAATTTTTTTTAAAAAAGAATCTATCATATGCAAAGCACTTTCCCTTTCTCATTACATCATTAGGAGTGAGCACAATAAAGTATACAACCATGTAACTAGGACTTTTCAAAACTACCTAGAAGCCATAAATTAAATTGCTAAAAAACATTATGGGGGTGCTGGGGTTGTGGCTCTGTGCCCTCCTAGAATGTGCAAGGCACTGGGTTCAATCCTCAGCACCACATAAAAATAAATAAATAAAATAAAGGTATTGTGTCCAACAATATTTTTTAAAATTATGGGTAGAAAGAGTTATGCAACCAAACTTTTACTGCAGATTTCTTAACACACACACACACACACACACACACACACACACACACTTAAGATTGATATCTCTATAATGATTTCTCCATTAAATTTTTTGAATTATATGCCTTCTCTCTATTGTTGCCAAATATTCAAAAACATGTCAGGACTAGCTTCAGCATTTAGCTGGTAAGTTTTTATTCAGTGCTTACTATAAAGTGCTTACATATATGGATATATGTGAATACACACACACATTATTTCGTTAGTGTGTATCTCTATATAAGTATAATATATATGGCATCATGTTGCTAAATGCTTGCATTCTGAGATTAATAGCCATTCTGATTCCATCACCTTACTACAGGAGAACTAAACCAATTAATATGTAATATTCATTCCTTTAAATATTTCTCATGGGCTGCCATGTTCCTGGTGACATGAAGTAGAGTCTATCCATAGATACCCAATGGCCTTTTTCTGCCTCAAGAATAGAAGACAGATAGAGGAACTCCTGGAAAGAGGACTCTTGGCAGCCCAAGCTTTGGCACTCTTCAGAATCCCCAAGCCTACCTCCATTGATGGTTCTATCATTCCCTTATGGATTGAGATAATGAGAACAAGTTACTCATCAGAGTCCTGGGGGATAGACAATGAATCTCTGGGCCCAAATCTGACAGAGATAGTAGGATGAGATATTGTATAAAGAAATAAAAGGTGGAAAATTTGTTTGCAAGAAGGACCAGCTCCAGCCTCAGAGGGTCTCCACGAGGCATATTTCTGAAGATGGCTTGGTGGAGACTGACCCCAGGGAAACTTTGGGAGCTACTTGCTGAAGATGGCAGGCCAAAAATGGAAAGAGTTACCAGTGGAGGAGAGTCTACCTATCTAAGAGTGCTTATCTTGAACAGAAATAAACTGGCTTCAACAAAAATGTACAAAATGTTTTTAAAAATCTACAAAATGTTAAGACACTACCAATTCCCATTGATTTTTTCTGAATTCATACAAGTAAAATCTAGCTCAGTAAGTTAGTGCTTTTGATGAATTTCAGTCCTCTGCCTCTGCCTGCCTTCATGTACCAAACACTAAAGAAAGAAGGAATCTTCAGGGGAGGGAGAATCCTGTGACATTGGTAAGCAGATTTGAATTCTAAGCTGCAGAAGGAAACTTTAAATCAGAAGAATAAACTCCCCCCAAGAATGTAGGTATGAAAACCCTCTGCAATAACTTGTGCAATTAATATGCCCTGACATGCTTGTATGCAGGGAATGGATTACAACACAGCACTACTTTGATCCCTTCTAGGTCTGATGTAGGGCCAAGTGGGGCCTTAGTATGACCACAGCTCACAGGCTGGTTCCAATAGCTGCATCCAGCTTTTTCCATTTCTCTTTAAGCACTGTATAAATAATATCTCTTTCCATTTGTGTACAGGCAGAGTGAAGTTACAGAGCATTATGTTATAGTACTGGCTTCCTCCTTTTCCAGCCCCTGGATGTTCTGCCCTAATTGCTGGGCATATGTTTGGGGTAAAGATGGAACACTCTGTGGTTTCTTTGATGCAGTCATGTTTAGCTTACAGAATACTGGCAACCAGAGTCAGAGCTGCAATACCCTTTAGAACCATGGAGGTCCTGCTAATTGCACAAAAATATCTTCCAGTAATCTGAGGATATCTGTGCTGTGCCCTCCTTATGTCTGGATGCTGGAAACAGCTCCCATATTCCACAGGTTTCCCAGAGATTCTGGTTTCTACTGCTATTACTATCTTTCTAATAAAGAGCCAACATCCTACAAGAAAGGGAAAAGAGCTAACCAAAAGATTTTCTACATACTTAGAAAAATATGGTAAATTCAAAGAGAAGATTAGACTTGATTAAACTGAGAAGCTCTCAAGTTACCCCCAGTGAAGCCTAGTCCTCAGAAGCTACAAGCACTGTGTTTAGCAGCACTGGACAAAAATATGAACAAGTACATCTCTTCACTTGAAGACATAGTAGAACTTCTCAACATAGAAAAGCAAAGACTCATATACTTTAATTTCATGGAATAATGATGGCTCACCTTAAAGGACAAATACTGTCATTCAAAGATACATTTTTTAAAAAATCATTTCAATTTCAAGTGACTGATATCTGATATATCTTAAAGGCATACAGGATAATGTAGAACTTCAGAGGGAAATAATGGGTCATTTGGATGAAAATGCTCTCAGCCACCCTCTGGATCATCAGAAGGAAACGGCTTACACTGTAAGGATTTAGGATCCAGGGTCACATGCAGGTTTGAATGGACTTTCAAAGCAACCCTGCACATCTGTAGCCACAACTTTTACAAGAAGCTCTGGGATGAAAGGAAAGATTTGGCAACTGAAAAACAGTAAAACATGATTTGAAAGCTCAAACACAATGTTTAGGATATTACACAGATAATGGCAATTTGGAATGAGGCAAGAAGAGTAGATCAGAAAATGGAGACCACGTGGACTATCAACTGAAAGTCAGTGTGAAGAAACTCACTGATGCTGATAATGTAAATATTTCCCTTAAAAGGCTTAACAGAGAAAACAAAGGAAAAGCTTTCAGAGCCATGAAAAGTCTACAAATTGCACAAGAAGTCTGAAAAATCCCAGCTTAAAGATAAGGTTGAAAAGCTTCAGT
Organism: Marmota monax; assembly: GCF_021218885.2. Taxonomy (NCBI): domain Eukaryota; kingdom Metazoa; phylum Chordata; class Mammalia; order Rodentia; family Sciuridae; genus Marmota; species Marmota monax. The sequence goes on from NW_026693537.1 coordinate 63,766, forward strand.
TAAAACTTCAAATCCTGACTGCATGATATCAAGACAATAAAATGAAACTTGACAGAAAATCAATTGAAGCAGTTTATCTTTTAGAAGTAGAAAAATATAGGAATACATCACCAGTGTTAATAGGAACTACAGCTCCACAGGAAGATGACCAAAGACAGGAGAAAGAATTGTAAGGCGTGATTTTCTTCTATCAAAGTTGAATTAATTACTTCCCATGGAGGAGGCAGGGATACAAACCTCAAGAAAGGGTTTAATAGATTTTTTGACTAAGAGGAAGCTCAAGGATCTAAGAAAAAAATGGTCACAACAGATTAAAATTGACTGAAGCAAAGTTTAAATCCCAGTTTTCCCAAGTAGCTCTACAGTAGGCTAATTAATGCTTCTCCAAATACCTACAGCCCTAATCTCTGGACCCTGTGCATATGTTATTCTACATGGCAAGAGGGAATTTACATAATTAAGATTATGGATCTTGAGGAACAGAGATTATCCTGGATTAGTCAGTGTGGGTCTAATCTAATTATCTGACCTCTAAAAGCAGGGACATTTCTCCAACTTAAGGCCTAGTTGTAGCAGAAGAGGAAATCCAAGAACCTCCATGTGTGAGATGAATTTTATATGCTTCTGCTGCTCCAAGCAAGTAAAAACCTTCAAAGAGACCAGTAGGACTTGGGTATCCATGATCACCTGTAGGTTTGATTCAGTTTTCAAAGCAACCAACCCCTGTACAACTGTAGCCACAGGAGATGTGCCTGCACTCTCCTTAAAAGTCACTTTGAGCTGGGCGTGGTGGTGCATGCCTGTAATCCCAGTGGCTCAGGAAGCAAAGGCAGAAGGATTGTAAGTTCAAAGCCAGCCTCAGCAATTTATCGAGGCGCACGCAACTCAGTTGAGACCCTGTCTCTCAATAAAATACAAAAATGAACTGGAAACTTGGCTCAGTGTTTAAGTACCCGGAGTTCTATCTCTGGTACCAAAAAAAAACCCAGTCATTTTATTTGTCTTTTCCTAGTTGGACTGCTGTTGCAGTTATGTAATTGATGCTACATTTGCTGTTATTGAGGTTTTGACAGAATTATGATTCCTAAGGTAACATTTACAATATAATAATTTAATAATTTAATATTATTTTTATGAATACAGTCTTTTCACTTCCGGCAACCCAGTAGAATTAAATTATATAAATACAGCATTGTGATTAAAATAGAAGGTTCAACATTACTTAAATTGTTATTAAACTTTGGAATAACCAAGTGGAGATTGAAAAAAAACCAAAACTATTTCTATACTCTGTGATTGTTATTAGAAATCAACAAAAGTAAATTGATATTTACATCAATAAATTTTGACTGGTTTTAAAAACACACTTTTAAAAAAAAAAAAACCTAAACAACAATACTTACAGCAATATTTTATTTATCATATTTTATTAGGCTAAACCTAAAGGCGTTGATTAATTAAAGGGAGTTGACATTTTGCAATCAGCTGTTATTTTTAAATCTTTATTATTTTGTTTCAGTTATTTACTACATATGTTTCTAAATTGTATGTAGTGAAAAACAAGTTTTATCTATAAATGACAAAATATATGAAATCTATCATCATTATTTGAATATCTATATTTGAAAAATATTATAATACAGTCACTTTCCAACAATAATAAATGCAGTGCTAATTAAATAATTGTGGTTCAACTAAAAAGATATAAATCAAAATTACTTTTAAGGTGTGAGACTGCAGCAAATCTGTGGTCATGGATATATATAAAAATATATTTATACATATATATATACATATATATATTTGAACTTTTGTTATGTCTAGCAACCTGCCAGTTGCTAGAATCCAAAGATGAATAGAACTTATCTCCCGAGAGACTGGGGAGACAAACAAGTAAACAAATTACTGCTTTATGATGTAATATCTAGAATTTCAGATATGTGCAGAGTCTCCTGAGATTGCTACAGAAAGGGGTGGCAAATTTATCTGAGAGGTAGAAGCAAAATGCAGAAACTTTGAGCTGAATTTTAAAAAAGATTTGGAAATTTAGGAGTACTGTGGATTGTGTACTATGTTCAGAGAGCATTTTGAAGCCTGTGCTCTTGCCTCTCAAATTTTACCAAAAAACTTAGCAAAGACTGTCAGCTAATTGCCTCTTTAATAGTCTTTGGAAAGCTATCTACATGAGGAGTTGAAAACTGAAATATTATACCCAGATCCAGCATTTGCTAAGCAAATTATTTGTGCCTTGCTTTCCACATTTATCAAAATTACCATGAATCATAACCACCCTGTTTATGTCATATAATGATTATAAATATCAAATTAGATGGGTTATGTGAAAACATCATGGTGCTCTATATACTGTCTAGATCATGACATTTCTATAGTGAGTTGTCTGTGGCCGATATTAATTACTACTATGCATTAAAAGAGCAGATTTACCAGAGTAATAAAAATATATATGATTCCTGCCATGCATGGTGGCACATACCATCATCTCAATGGCTCAGGAGGCTGAGGTGGGAGGATTGCAAGTTCAAAGCCAGTCTTAGCAAGTTAGTGAGGCCCTAATCAATCTATGAGACTCTGTCTTAAAATAAAAATAAATAATGGGAAAGGCAGCGGAGCACAACAGACACTAGTATGGCAATTTGTAAATCAATGGATGTGTAACTGATGTGAATCTGCAATCTGTGTATGGGGTGAAGGTGGGAGTTCATAACCTACTAGAATCAAAGTGTGGAATATGATATGTCAAGAAATTTGTAATGTTTTGAACAACCCACAATAAAAAATTAAAAAAAAAATAAATAAATAAATAAATAAATAAATTAAATTAAATTTAAAAATAATAATAAAAATGGCTGGGAATGTGCCTTAGTAGTTAAGTGCCCTGGGTTCAATCTCTGGTACCAAAAATCAATCAATCAATCAATAAGACTCTTTAGAATTCCATAGGACATTTCTTTTCAAGCTTTGCATCTGTTCTCTTTTTGGTTTTCCGATGTCTTTGAAGGATAAGCAGGGGCATGGTTTATTAACTCAGATTTGCAGAAGAATGAGGAAGATAAAGAAGCCCAAGGAAACAGGGCTGAACCAGGATTTGAACTCCAGTTCTGCCTCAGAACATTCCTTTATATGCATAGTACTCAAGAGCACCAGGTAGGAACATCAGTGGTGCTTTATAACAAATATTCTAATAGCCACCAGAACAGATAAAGATATATATATATTATATATTCTAATTACAAATGCTTAACAGTAAATCTCATTCTTTCTAATATTCACCTAGAAGAAAAGTCAGATCTCTAAAATTTAAAAGAAGAAAGCAGTACCTGATTGCACACCTTTCCTCCTCATGCCCCAGGCTCCCAACTTCCTGCCAAAGGCCTCAGACAATGAGTAATTTGTATTTTGCTCTCGCTATTCCAAGTGCAAGAATCCTTTTCTCCTCTCCATCTGTAGGAATTTCTATCTCTAAACTCACATGCCCCTCATTCTTGATCCTAGCTTTCAGAAATGTCTCCCTCTCTTGAAGTCAGTCAGTTTAGACTGGTAGATAAGAACACAAGACAGTCTGCCTGCATTTGAATCTCAGCCCTGCTACTTATTAGCAACCTCTTTGCCTCTGCTTCTTTAACTGTAAGTGTGAGGATGTGGTGGTGATGCTGATAATATTTGGTCATAACAGTGTTATTAAAAAAGATTAATAACAGATGCTATAATTTGGATTAGTGCCTCCCAAAGGTTCACATTAGAGGTTTGTCCCCTAGGATGGTGCTTTTGGAAGGTGGTGCTTTGTGAGGTTAGTCCTAGTGGGAGGTTCTTAGGTCATTGAGGGGTGGAGGTTGTTCCCAAAATGGATTGTGAGACCCCCGCCAGCCCTCTTCCAATTTTCTCTCTGTTTCCTGACTCTTGATGTAAGCAGTTTGCTTTGCCCATTTTCCCATTATATGTTGCCTTTGCCAGAGACCAAAACAAATGGGGCCACTTGATCTTGGACTGAAATTTCTAAAACTGTGAGCCAAAATAAATATTTTCTTTATAAGTTAATTATCTCTGATATTTAAAAAATGATCCCTCGAGTAATGGGGCCATGGCTATAGACCTAAAGATGTGGAGAAGCCCTTGGAATTGATTTAGGGGAGGAATTTGAAAGTTTGAAGGAGAAGTTTTAAGAAAGCTCAGCCTAAAAATGGAGCTTAATGAGTGATTCTGGTGAGAGTACAGAAAACTAAAATGCTGATTGAAACGTGACATCATCTACATGATGCTGGTTTTTCAGGCATGCAGAATACAAGTTACAGAGTCATGGCAACCTTCACAATAGGAGTTACATGAGCACTAGTCATAAATTCAGAAGCTTAGACAATACAGTGCTTTGTTATATTTCATGAGCTCCTAGTACCTAAAGAAGCTAATACAGTAGAACAATAGCTGACATATCAGGTTTGTCAATCATGTTATTGTTGCACTGTTTGCCAAACTGCCTTTTTCCTTTTTCAAATGGAAGCCTGGGGAGGCCTGGCAATGTTACTGTCGGAATGGAGTCCCTTCAAACAGCCCCAATATGGAACAAGCTAATGAAGCTATGGGTATGGAGCCAAACTGCAGTGGAGAACCCAGGAAGGTAAAGATGCCAGAAACAGGTAACACCTGTCAGGTTAAGTTGTAGGCAGTGTGCAAAACCTGCCTAAGATAACAATTATGTGGGCTATAACCAGCACAACCATAAGGACAAGACTGCCCAGGTCCTTCAGAGCCCACATCTCACCACAGAAGACCCCAGATGCCAGGCCTGGAGCTTTAAGATTTAATGTTCTCCCTGCTGGGTTGCAATCTTGTTTGGGACCAATCCCTCCTTTCAATTCCCCTATTCTTCCCTTTTGAAATGTGAATGCTTACCCTGTACTAGTCCCACCACTATATCTTAGAAGTATATAACTTGTGTTTTGATTTCTATAAGGGCTCACAGTTGAGTTTGCCTTAGTCTCAGAGAGACTTTGGACTTAAATTTTTAAGCAAATCTGGAATAGCTAAGATTTTAGGACTCTTAGGATGGAATGAGTTGCATTTTGCATTGTGAAATGGATATGAACCTCTGCAGGCTGGGAACAGAATGCTATGGTTTGGATGAGTGTCTGTATCGAAGGTCCATGTGTTAAAGACTTAGTTCTCAGAATGTTCTGAAAATTTAAGGTGCTGGTGTTTGGCACGACAATTGAAGGTCTGATGTGGTAGGTATGGTGGAACACATGAGATGTTCGCACACCACAAAGAATAGTCCCAAATCCTGTTTAACTTTTAAATTACTTTACACAAGTGACAAATAAATGACTCAACTCTATCATCCATATTAACCCTTTTTTGTCTTGGTTTGATATGGGTTGAATATCCCAGTAGTGCCTCTAAAATAGGGAAAAATTATATGCAATTTTGTCAACTATTTTTTTAAATTGGTGAATGTTATACATTGTTCCTTTTATATGCTTATCTAGATTGCTCACCACTAGGAAAATTTCATCTCCTATGGCAATGCCACTCATGTGAGCCACACACACCCTGTATACTATACTGCATTTGTAAGATTCTACATATGAGTACAAGTATTTGACTATACTTTACTATAGCCAGCCTTGAGCAATGATATTATATTAATTTATTATTCTTTCCTTTCCACTTATTTTTATTTATGTTTCAGTTGAGGTATTATAGTAGTTTTTAAATTAAAACAAGTTTTAAGTGTTTGTTATAAAAATGATGTTTGGGGGGAAGGTGGGATTGAACACCTTTCCTAGAAGCAATTCAGACCCATTCCTTTCCCTTTTAACCACTCTAACAGTAAGGAGGTGCTGGACTGAGATATTCACAAAAAGAGGTACAGGATTCTAGTCCTCCACTCCATGGATTTCTGATACCCACTCCAAATGTATGTTCCATACAGAATTGAGTAGACCTAGAAATAGCCACTATCACTAATTTTAGTGTATAATAACATGACAAAAAATGAACATTTAATTTTGAGAATTGTGATATTGATAGCAGACATGAGCGGTAGGAACATGAAGTTAATGGCATAATTCTATAGATTGAAGCTACGTGCTGACCAGCCACATGTTTTCTTTTAAGAAGAATTTACCTATAGGCCATTCTGGCCCTGCTCTGGATTAAGTCAATAAGATGTTACATTCCTATTGACAGACAACCTGTTATCCTTAGGGCTATTCTCAGGGCCAAGGAATTTAAGACTCCTCCCTGCCATTAGAACATAAATTACCCTGATAGGAGACCTTTTGGGACCTTTATTCAGACCAAAGTTTCCAAGACTCAGGAAGACAAGATAATTAAAAGCAAACCCCAACAACTAAAAGATTTTAATCTGTGGGAAAATAAAACAGAACAAAACACTGTGAGGGATATAGCACACCTGTAATCCCAGATACTCTCGGGAGGCAGAGGCAGGATGATCCTACTGTCAATCAAGAGTTAAGAGGTGGTAACTGGGTAGGACTCCCTAGAAACTTCTAAGACACCCCCCATCCTCCACCCCCACCCCTCCTCCCCAAAAAACACTAGGTAACAAAGAGAGCATGAGATGACTCTGTCCTTTTAGAGATGACTCACTCTCCCTCCCTCTTGAGAGTTTTCTATCCTAATAAACTTTGCTATACTTATGTTTCATGTCTTGCCTGAAATTTTCTCCTGCAAGAACATAAAAATCAAGAAACAACACAACCAGAATCCTGGGACCACCACTGGTAACAATATTTCTGGTGAGTACACCTAGTTGGAGAAAAATGTAAAAACTTATAATTAGTGCCCTCATGACCTGATCATTCACAGGTTGAGAGACATCTACAACATCACCAACTCATAAATTTCCTAGAACTTAACTCCAGTGATTTTCTAACTCCATCCATTTCCTACAAGGATGACTCTGCAACCTTGAGGAAATAATAGATCCAATTTTTTCTTATCTGAAAAAGACAAAAAAAAAAAAAGGTTTTGGTGAAGAAAGCATTAAACTATTCAGATCCCATGTGAGAGATTTTCCCATAGAAAGTCAATAGGGTAATGGTTAAGTATAATACTTTGCAGGCAGATGGCCTGGGTTATAATCTTAGTTTTGGTTCACACCAACTTCGTGACTTCGGCAAATTCTACTTATCATCATTGTAGCTCTAAAGTGGAGATACCAATAGCCCCTGCCTATAGTGTTGTTATAAGAAAGAAACAAAGTCATCCATTGCCAAGTACCTAGGAGAGTGGTACATGGGAAACACTCAATAAATATTAGTTATTATAATGGGCTCTTCCTGTGAAACTTTTTACCGTAGACTCTCTAGTGGGCTGGTGGGAACAGTGCAAAATTGAAACATGGCTTTTAGCAGTGCATTTGTGTCCTTCTGCTATCCCAGGTACACTGTGTTTTTTATAGCCATGTCATTAAATATAGATCAAATTAAGTAGAAAATCTCTAAAAGAACAAAGATATCAGAGAATTACCCTTTGACAGGCACAAACTAAGGCAATAGTAATTACATGAACACTAGCCATATATTCAGAAGAGTTTATACAATACAGTGCTTTGTTATATTTCATGAGCTCATAGTACCCAAAGAAGCTAATACAGTAGAACAATAGCTGACATATCAGGTTTTTCGTCATATTATAAGTTGCTGACAGTTTGCCAAACTGCCCTTGGCAAAGGCCCTAAATTCACATAACAAAAAGACAATAAGTATTAGAATGATAATTTGCTTTTAGACTTTAAAAGTCCCAGTTTGTACAAGTAAAAGAAATTAAAGTGAAAGCAGAGGGTAGCCTGTGCATGACACTCATGAAGTTTGTTTCATTACTCAGTTGTTTAAATAGCAAGGGACAAGATGTTTAATAAAAATGAGCAGAGGAAAAAAGTTTCACTTCAGTTCTTGGGTGGTATATTAGTTTTTTGAAACTATGATAGAAATTACCACCAGTGACTTACAACAACAGAAATTTATTCTTTTTATAGTTCTAGAGGCTAGAAGCTCAATATCAGGGTGTCAGCAGGGTTGGTTCCTTCTAGAGAATTGTGAGGGAAGAATGCTTCTCTCCTAAGCTTCTGGTGGTTACTAGCCATCCCTGGTGTTTCTTGGTTTTTTAGATGCATCACTCCAATTTCTGCCTGTTTTCTCATAACCATCTTCTCTATGTACTTTTGTTTATTCAAATGGCGTTTTCCTCTCTCTGTAGTGTATCTAAATCCAAATTTCCCACTTCTTAGAAGAATACCAGCCAGTAACAATGGCACAGGCCTATAATGCCAGAAACTCAGGAGGCTGAGGCAGGAGGATCAGGAGTTCAAAATCAACTTCAGAAACTTAGGGAGACTCTGTCTCAAATTTTTTTTCAAATTAAAAAACCAGAGAACTGTGGATGTGGTTCAGGAGTTAAGCACCCTTGGGTTCAATCCCTAGTACCAAAAAAAAAAAAAAAGAAAAGAAAAGAAGGAGGAGGAGGAAGAGAAGGAGAAGAGGGAGGGGGGAAGACAAGAAAGTAGAAGGGGGAGGGGAAGAGGAAGAGGGGAGGGGGAAGGGGAAGGAGAAGAAGGAGAAGGGGAGAAAGAGGAAGAAGAGGAAGAGGAGGAGGAAGAAGGAAGAGGAAGAAAGAGGAGGAAAAGGAGAAGGAGAAGAAGAAGATAAGAAAGGAGAGGGGGAGGGCAGGAGGAGAAAGAAAAGAAGGGGAAGAAGAGGAGGAGGAAAAAGGAGGAAGAGGAGGAAAGGAGAAGAGGAAGAGGAAGAAGACAAGGACAACAACCAGTCACATTGGATTTGGGCACAACCTAATGACTTCAACTTAACTTGATTACATCTCTAAAGATTCTATTTCCAAATAAAGTAACATTCGCAGGTACCAACGGTTAAGATTTCAACATATCCCGGGAAAAGGAAGGCATGGGAAAAATAGAGAACTTTGATTGGGCAAAGGGGAGGGAGGGGAGGGAGGGTGCATGGGGGCAGGAAAGATGATGGAATGAGATGGTCATCATTACCCTATTTATATGTATGACTGCACATATGGTGTGATGCCACGTGGTGTACAACCATAGAAATGTAAAGTTGTGCTGCAATTGTGTACAATGTATCAAAATGCATTCTGCTGTCATATATACCTAATTAAAATAAATAAATACAGATTTCAACACACCAGTTTAACCAGGTGGTAAATCTACTAATTGCTAAAGAGAATTTAGAGTTGATCAAGTTCTGCCCATTTGTGGAGCATCTTTGTTCCTTAGATAAGGAAGGCAAATATGCTTTACCTTTGGACTTGATTTTGGCAAGGATAATTCTCTTCTAGTAGTTTTTTGCTCAACTTTAACTTTGGCATTTCACCATATTTTAGAAGAAATAACATTTTCCACACTGTTAAATCTATTAACTCTTTGTGTGTAAACCACAAAGAAGGTAAAATTATAAAGACTCTTTAGTTGTTTTCTATTGATAGTGTAAGCGGAACAAAGAAAGAACAGAAGCATCCAGGAGAAGTTACTGAACTCCTCCTATCAGGGGCCTGCTGTGTACAAAAAAATTTTACTAGATGGGAGAAGAGTAGCAAATGGTCCTCCTCTTTCAAGAAAAACTAGAATAGGATGATCAATCCCCTTCTTTATTTTAAAAGTAAGAAAGAAGTGTGAGTTAGGGATATTTGCTTCCCAAGTTATAAACGGAAGATCTGAGGGAAAAGGTAGTGACTTACAACCCTAAGCAAGTAAAATAGTTCCTACTTTCCCCTATTCTTTAGGAAAAGACAATTAAAAGGAAAAAAATGCTCATGGAGAGATTGAAATTTATTTTTCTGTTTGTTTATTTATATCATGGGTCAGTGATGATGGCCCATGTACCAAATTCAGTTTCTACCTGTTTAGTGAATAAAGTTCTGTTGAAACACAGCCACACTTACTCACTTTATTGCCCATGATTGCTTTTCACTATGATGGCAGAGTTGAGTGTTGCTCACGGGGCCTAAAAATTTACTGTTGGGCCCTTAACAGAAAAGTTTGCCAACCTTCATTTATATTGCTACATAGGGAATTAGGAACTACAGAACACCTTAAGACACCAACACCCTACACATGGATTACAGGCAGTAACTTGCAATGAATCTCTTGGCATCATCATTTCTTTGACAAACCTGTGAGCTTAGCAGTACAAGCTTGGCATTAGTACCTACTGTTAGAAGCCAAATAGGGTTAAAGCAACTGGAAAGCTCTACTAATCGTAAGAATGGAGATGCCAAAAATCAGTACTATTGAGAGTCAAAATCCCAAAATTGACAGGAAAGAAAGAACTAAATTACGGTTTAGTAGATCTTTCTAAGGCTTAAAGCAGGGGCTAAAAAGTACTCTTTTTACCATGTTTTATGTAGGAATAAAATTCAGCACAACTACATTTGCCATTCTTATAAATTTCCTCCTCCTTTTCCTGGCTGTACCCAAATAGTGCTGGAGACCCTGCTTCTTGTATCTACCTCCTTTCCCAGTCCACTCACTTGGACCTTACAGGCCATAATCTCAACTCAAATAGTATCTTTTGGGTTAAGCCCTAGAAATGAATGCCTCAGTTAAACAGTCTGCCTGGCTTTCTATCAGATCATCTTTGATTTCAGGCTTTTCAGCAAAAGCACCAGGCTTGAGCTATCCTAGTCTGTTCTGACCCCATCATTTTCCCCCTAAGGGCACAAATATCAGCCTTTACCACTAAGCCATAGGGACATCTATATAATATGTTGGCTATTTTTTTTAATTGAATCTGTCTTTCCTTTACTGTTTCTAGTTTAACTTGTTTTAGAGCACACTCGAAACTGAAGGGTCTGATGATCCTTTCTGTCCTGTGATAATAAATAATATAGAGCGAGCATGTAAAAGTTTGCCTGACTATAATAAGCACCTAAGTATGTTAGCTGTTATTTTATCAAGGTCCAAGTCAATGACTATAGCTTCTTCAATGCTGCATGGTATTCAGAAAATTTCTGGAATACAGTCTCTGTTTCTAAGAAGAGGATTTGTCCTTAGGTTGCTTAACATTATTCTAATCTAATAATTCTTTTAATATCTCTATAAATTACCTTTTAAAGTGAAAAAAGCTCCAGATGTGCTTTAAAGTAAAATGAGAAGGGAAGAATACCTGTAGTGTTTATCCTTCTTATTTTTAAGCCACCAACTCCGTGCCAACAAATTGCCAACAAATTACCAACAAATAAGTAATCCTTCAACGTTCACAGGCTTTTTCTAAAATGGAAGCATTTTTTTATCTTCTTAACAATGTATTTTATAGAAGAAGATTAACATTTAACAGGGATGAGAGGTGGGAGGGAAAGGGAGAGAGAAGGGAAATTGCTTGGAAATGGAAGGAGACCCTCAGGGTTATACAGTGGAGGGGGTAGAGAGAGAGGAGGGGAGGGGAGGGGGGATGGTGGAGGATGGGAAAGGCAGCGGAGCACAACAGACACTAGTATGGCAATATGTAAATCAATGGATGTGTAACTGATGTGATTCTGCAATCTGTGTATGGGGTGAAGGTGGGAGTTCATAACCCACTTGAATCAAAGTGTGGAATATGATATGTCAAGAAATTTGTAATGTTTTGAACAACCAACAATAAAAATTAAAAAATAAAAAAGAAATGAAAAAGATAATGTTAAGTAATTCTAAAGTATGTTTGTTCAATTGGATTTTTTTTCCAACAGCTATATTTATTTCTTTCTTTGTGTGTGGAGATTCAGATTATAAAGAATTTAAGACAACGTCCTATCCAGTCTCTACTTCATGGGATGGCAATGGAATAACTATGTAGGGACAGGACAAAGACCAAAGTGAGGATGAAAAATGGAGTCACTCACACAGAATTAGTAATTATGCTTCGACATTGTCTTCATATCTCCAAAATGCAAGCACAGAGCTAGTTTCCAGCAAAAACGGCATTTGCTCCAATGCTCACTTGATAGCATCTTGAGAGACAGCTACCATAATCAGCAAGTGTCCCCTGAGCATGTGTAATTATGCAAAGACGCAGAGAGATAATTAGCACAATGGATTTTGGTTTCAATTCAAATGTCACAGAGCACCCATTTCCCATGTCCTATGTCATCACTGCCTCAAAGAGCTTCCACTGGAGTAGATTTGCTCCCAGTAAGAATTCCACAAAGAGAAGCCAAGAGAAGATAGATAAGAACTTCAGGAAAAATAGATGGCCGGAGTAACTGCTAATGGTATGTTTCACTTTTTAGCCCCCTAATCATGTAACATCTAAAATAGTTAACTTCTCTGCCAGGCACAGTGGTACACACCTGTAATCCCAGTGACTCAGGAGGCTGAGGCAGGAGGATCTCGAGATCAAAGCCAGCCTCAGCAACAGTGAGGCCCTAAGCAAGTCAGCAAGACCCTGTCTCTAAATAAAATACAAAATAGGGCTGGGGATGTGGCTCAGTGGTTAAGTGTCCCTGAGTTCAATAATCAATACCAAAAATAAAATAAAATAGCTGACTTCTAAAAAAAAAAAAAAAACAATGTATTTTATAATTTTGCATGCAATAAGAATTATTTTCTCCCAAATACTAGAACAGAAGAACTGTTAAGAGATAGTATATTTATCCAGCATAACCACAGTCCCCAATAACAAATGTCATTTACTTTCATGTAATGCTAAATTGTCCATTATTTTGATGTGCTTAGCAACTAGCATTCATTTCTTGAGCTTCAGGTGTTTTTGTTACTGATTTCTTGCCTGTTGAGTTCTCCATCCAGCAGGAAGCAGTATGGTAAAAATCAGGAAGAAAAGGTATCAGTTTTCTGGCAACAATCAGGCTGGAAACAGGCCTGTTTTATTGATAAACATGCACTATACTGTGCTTAACATTACCTGTTGATTGTCTGCTCAAGAACTAGCAATGTAGGATGAATGATAATTAGTGGGCCTGGAGGCATCAGAATAATAGCTTGGTAGCCAATGGGAAATTTCAGACAGTGGGCATGCCTCCATGATGAGATAATCTGTAATCTTTAGACCCAGGTCTGTTTTACAATAGCTGGAGCCGGAATTAGGCCCATATTTACCTTCAGGTAATGAACCTCACAGAGACAGTTTGTTCAACACAAACCCAAGAAAAGTCCTTATATCTTGTACTTGATTTATTGTTGCCCTTATAATATTGTAAATATCTATCCAACTTTTCCATTAAACTCTGAGGTCTTAAAGACTATAATTTTCATGCCCAGCAATTGATCAATTGATACATTTTATGTTACAAAGAAACTAGACTTCATATGCCTCAATTAAACCAAGCAGTTGAAATGCTAAAAGAGACTCCCCAAAAAGAGATAAAATTTATATCTTTCTCTCACATAGCTCATTCTCTGGGGTCATGCACAAGTAAACCAGAAATGTTGGTCCTACTCTTGCTTTAGAACCAAAAAGCTCTAGATGAGGGACCCTGGAATAACAGGACTAATCAAACTTTTCTAGACCATGAAGTATACTGGCTTGAAGCCACAAACTCTCTTCAAGTATGGCTGAAGGGATTCACCCAAATGTTTGTTGCAATTTACTGCATCCTCTGGGGAGAGGGAACTACTTATATCTGTGTCTCTAAATGACTTTTAGTTACAGGCATTTCTTGGCCTTTTTTTGGGAGGGAGGGTACTCAACCACTGAGTACCACTGAGCACTTGACCACATCCCCAGCACTGAGTTGCTTAACACCTTTCTTTTGCTGAGGCTGACTTTGAACTCAAGATCCTCCTGTCTCAGCCTTCCGAGCAGCTGGGATTACAGGCATGTGCCGCTGCAACTGGCTCTTGGCCTTTTGATGCCCAGCATTAGCCATCCTAGAAACTCCCAATATTATCTTCACCAAACTCTTTGGGAGTGGGTAAGATTCATCAAGGCCCACCTTCTGGAAATTTAAATAGCAGTGTAGATAGTAAAGCAGGGTCATAGTTACAGCAAGAGTAGTGACTTTTACCTGCATTAATCAGAATGAAAACCACTGCAAGTTCATTTCATTCTCCCCCAACAACATACTCTATTTTATGTTTCTATTCCCTTTAAATGTGCTTTTCAAATCTTTGATCTTAGTCACTTACTCTAAATCTGTTCAGATTCATAGTCCTTCATATAGCTGTTCACAATGCACTGGTTTACCATCTGGGTCTGATCTTCATGACTCTAGCCTCTGGTCAAATACTTGACACAGAATGAAGAGGAGACTCTAAAACCTTAAAAGCACACATAACCCTTACAAGCTGCCATGTATCTCAGAAATAACTATTTGGATGTTAAAAAGTTAAGTAGAAGACTGGAGGTATAACTCAGTGGTAGAATTATACTTACCTAGCATTTGCCCTACGTTCAATCCCTAGCACTGCCAAAAAAGAAGAGAAGAAAAAGGTAAGTAAAAGTATCTTATACTATACATTATCCTGGTTAAACTCAGGGGTTAAAATGAGTCAGGAAGTAGTGAAAAGAATAAAGGAGAATGAACCATGAAGCATACTGGCTTGAAGCCACATGCCTTCTGGTAAAATGAATACTTGACTATCTCTAACAATACTGATTCCCAAACTCTTTGGGATTCTAGAACCTTATCATTATCTACTTGATTATCCAGTCTCAATGTAACAATTACACTTGCCTGAAAAAAAGTTATACAGCATAAGATCCAATACATATTTAAAAAATGAATGTGAATGAACATGGCTTTTATTGCCAGCATTTTATGTCATCCCTCGAAGCTAGAAGGAAGACTATTTTTAAAAAAACTTAAGCAGTTGTGTAAGGTAGCTCCTGAAAAAGTCCCAGAAAGCTCAGAGGGCAGTTCTGGGAGACAACATGAGGGAGGGAAATTCCCAGGACACCTGGATACAGTTTCTGCAAATGGATTTCAAGACACCATCCCCCCTCCCCATTAATCCCATTATTGGATCTAGTCTTGGTTTTTTTTTCAATCTTACACACAAATGATCCTGGTCTAGATCATGCTGACTTGTTACTTAGGAAAAGGACAGCTGGACGCCAGCCAAAAGCCATGAAAGGCCGAACATCTTCCTTCTCTATTTGACTATCAGAGAACAAGACATCATGAAGAGTGACAAATAAGAATTTGCCTTGGTGTCTGGAGTCATTCATGTTCTGCCTAGTTTTACTATAACCAGATCTTACACATTCCTGCCTAACAGAGTATTACTCACATCAGAAATATTTAACTCTAGAGAAAAGGGGTTTCTTTCATACCTGGATAGAGCAAAGGAAAAAAGAGACATTAGGAAACATGGAGAGGAAAACTAAAACAAAATGTGGAGACCTATGGCAAACATATCCCCATCCAAACAAGTATATTCTACAGAGTACACACAAGAAAAGATTCTAGATTTAGAAAAATTGTCCCACCAGAAGAAATAATAAGCTTTTCAACAAAAAATTCTCTGCCCCAAAGACTGGTCTGGCTGCCTAATTCTACAATTAAACAAGCTCCAACGTGATCTGGCATGGAGGGGGAAATGTGAAGTTTGAAAACTGTTATTCCTCAGCTTCTTTCAGTGCTCCACCTTATTTTGGTGGCTGCCTTGGCCTCCACCCCTAGATGCCCATGGCCTGGTCAATAAAGAGTGGTCAGTGGTCCATTTCTTCAAGGCTCTGCTTTCTGCCATGTGACTGTAAGTAGTACTGGTTTATACACACAGCAATACTGTAGACAAAAGCTTTGGATCAAAGTCTCTGAAGTCCCTTTTAGTCTAAGTTCACTCTCCATCTTGGTTTGAATTAGTCTAGAAATGCACACTAAGACAAGGATTCAAGTATATGTTGCTTATTTGAGAAGTGCAAGGGACACCATAAGAGAGAGAAAATGATAGAGAAGAAAAAGCAACCAACACAGGGTAAACTATTAAACCATTTACCAGGAGTTGACTGAAGCTTAATCCTTCTGGGAAATTCTTGGGGAAAGTATAAACACACATACAAACCTCTGAACTATCCCCCTGAGATTCAAAGGAGCTTGGGTATTAATCATCCATATCACCAAATCACTGGGTAGGGACTGCTTCTGGGAACACTGGTTGCTTGGCACTTCAGACCTTCCACAATTGGGAAGAGTGGCTTTCTATGGTTCAGGAAAAAAAGCTCTTAGAGAGGTGGCTACTGACAGTTGGGAGGTGGCTGAGCACAGTGAAAGATACTAAAGGATATGGATAGGCACCAGTGGCATCTATAGTTCTCCCTGTCTCCTTAGTCCTTGCCATTTATATGGTGATGAAACTGTGTCAGTTTGCATTGTAGAATTTCCACTCTTTGGGTTTTTCTGATTGTATCCATATGTTCACCATTCCTGAATTACCTGCACTCTCACCCTCTCTAATGGATAGTGTCTTGTTGTAGATATTTTAGCCAAAAAAAAATCATTGGTGATAGTGACAAGACTTTCAATAGCAGATATTTAATGCCAATTTGTCTTTCTTTGTGTGATGCCAGAAATTTGTGCTTATGCCCACTATTTCATTAAAGCATGAAAATGTTCTAATTCTCACCCTTTATTCATTTATTAGCAGTAGGTTGTTGTTTTGTTTTGCTTTGTTTTCTGTATTAGAATTGAACCCAGGACCTTGCACATGCTAGGCAAGCATTCTATTACTATGCCACATCTTCAGCCCAGCAGTAGTAGTTCTATAAAAAACAGCTCCATCAATTATTTGGTTACCTTGTAGTACAGTTAGTACAGGAAAAAATAGGATAAATGCTTAATCCTTTCCTTTTAATTACCAATTTTCAGAATTATGAGTTGATTTCCCAGAACCCTGTACAGATAGATCACCAAGAATTACTTTTACAAACTCATGCATATGAATATATCTTAATCCATCATTCGATTTTTTTGGCCTATAAAAGTTGCCTAGGCATTCGAATTGGATTCTGAGTCCTTTTTGATATCACTTTGGTGGTCATTGAAATGTTCTTGCTTTACAGTATGACAATAAGTTCCAAGACTGATGGTTTGAATGTATCTCCGCCAAAGTTCATATGTTGAAGCTTAATTCACATTGTGGTGGTGCTGGGGAGGGGGCTTTTGGGAAGTGGTTCAGTCATGAGGGAGAATAGGATAGATCAGTGCCTGGAAAAAGGGCTGGTGGAAACTAACTCAGGCTCTTTTGTCCTTCTACCTTCCATCATGTAAAGACACTGTATCCATCCCTTCTAGAGGATGCAGCAGCAGCTCACCATCTTGGTAGTAGAAATTGGGTCCTTGCCAGATGATTAAATCTGTCAATGCTTTGATCCTGGGCCCCTAGACTCCAGGACTGAGAAAAATTAATTTCTGCTCTTTATAAATTAACCAATCTCAGATATTTTGTTATAAAATATGGACAAGAACCTACTTGAATTTTTGCTTCCAGCCCTGGAATTAACTAACTTTGCAAGGAAATAGGATTAGATATAGCCTGGGTGCTATGGGAGATAATTGCTTCTGGGTTGGTTGTTGCTTCTAAGCTTTTTTAGTAAAGAGAGCTAGGAAACAAGTTTCATTAAGAGAAAAATACCTCATGAGCTCACACTAATGTATTTTTTAAATTATTTTTTATAATTAGTTATACATGACAGTAGACTACACTTTAACATATCATACATATATAGAGTGTAATCTCTCATTCTTCTGGCTGTACATGATGTAGAATCACACTGGTCATGTAATCATATATGTCCAATTCATTCTACTATTCTTCCTACCCTATACTCCCTCCCCTCCCTTCACTCCCCTCTGCCTAATGCTAAGTATCTCTATTCTTCCCTAGCACCACCACCACCACCACCACAACCCTCTGCCCCATTTATTGTGAATTTGCATCCACTTATCAGAGAAAACATTTGGCCTTTGGTTCTTTGGGAGTGGCTTATTTCACTTAGCACGATATTCTCCAGCTCCATCCATTTACCTGCAAATACCATAATGTCATTCTTCTTTAAAACTGAGTCATATTCCATTGTGAATATATACCACATTTTCTTTATCCTTTTATCTGTTGAAGGGCACCTAGATTGATTCCATAGTTTAGTTATTGTAAATTGAGCTGCTACAAACATTGATGTGGCTGCATCACTGTAACATGCTGATTTTAAGTCCTTTGGATATAAACCAAGGAGTGGGATATCTGGGTCAAATAGTGGTTCCATTTTAAGTTTACTAAGGAATCTCCATACTGCTTTCCATAAATGGTTATACCAATTTGCAGTCCTAACAGCAATGTATGAGTGTACCTTTTTCCCCACAGCCTCACCAGTATTTACTATTGCTTAATAATTGCCTTTCTGACTGGAGTGAGATGAAATCTTAGAGTAGCTTTGATTTGCATTTCTCTAATTGCTAGAGATGTTGAACATTTTTTCATATATTTGTTAATCAATTATATTTCTTCTTCTGTGAAGTGTCTGTTCAGTTCCTTAGACTATTTATTGATTGGGTTACTTTTTTTTTGGTGTTATGTTTTTGAGTTCTTTATATATCCTGGAGATTAGAGCTCTGTCTGAGGTGTGTGTGGTAAAGATTTTCTTCCATTCTGTAGGCTCCCTTGTCACTTTTTTTATTGTTTCCTTTGCTGAGAAGCTTTTTTAGTTGAATTCATGCCATTTATTGAGTCTTGATTTTACATCATGCATTTTAGGAATCTTGTTAAGGAAGTCAGATCCTAAGCTGACATAGTGAAGACTTGGGCTTACTTTTTCTCCTATTAGGTGCAGGGTTTCTATTCTAAAATATTTGGAAATCAATCTAAAAAAAAAAAAGAGGTGAAAGACTACTAACATGAAAACTACAGAACACTAAAGAAGGAAATTGAAGAAGACCTTAGAAGATGGAAAGATGTCCCATGATCTTGGATAGGCAGAATTAATATTGTCCAAAAGTCCATACTATCTAAATTGTTATACATATTTAATGCAATTACTATCACAGTCCCAATGACATTATTCATAGAAATAGAAAAAGCAATCATGAAATTCATGTGAAAAAATAAGAGACCCAGAATAGTCAAAGCTATCCTTAGCAAGAAGAGTGAAGCGGGAGGCATCACAATACCAGACTTTAAACTATACTACAGAGCCATAGTAACAAAAATGGCATGATATTGGCACCAAAACAGACATGTAGACAAATGATACAGAATAGAAGACACAGAAACAAATCCACATAAATACTGTGTTCTCATACTAGACAAAAGTACCAAAAACATTCGTTTGAGAAAAGACAGTCTCTTCTTCAACAAATGGTGCTGGGAAAACTGGAAATCCATATGTAGCAAAATAAAATTAAACCTCCTATCTCTCACCCTGCACAAAACTCAACTCAAAGTGGATCAAAGACTTAGGCACTAGTACAGAGACCCTATACCTAATAGAAGAAAAAGTAGGCACACCAATGTTTTCAATTCAGATTTGGAATTATATAGCTTATATGCTTTCTTTTACAACTTTTTTTTCATAATAACATCTTGGTTCTTAATAATATAAGTATAATTACTTATTTGCAATACCATAGTTTCAGAATAACAGTGATAATAATATAAAAGCCATTATCATTAAAAATAGCTTAAGGTGTATTTCCAATTCTATTTAATCTTAGGATATATTCCACTAGGTTTATACATTAAATTACTATTTTTAAAAGTTACTTGAAATAATTCTCCTTCATACAGTTAAGCTACTAGTTTAATACAGTAATTTTGATTTTGCTTTCAGCTTTTTAGGAATTACTTTAAAATTTTAATATGACTTTAGAATTATGTAAAATCTTTATATGGTTTCAAAATCAAATTTACAAAGTGAGATGTAATCAGAAATTGCTTTTAACCATGTTTCCTCTACACTGTTCCCAGTATATGTAACTATATATATTTTTTAGTGTTGATTTATTATGCCTTTATTTTTAGTTGTTGTTTGGGATTTTTAATGTAAGCAAATATTACATTGGCCTCACAGTTGGGTAAATGTTAACATATTATTTATTTTACTCCATCTTGCTTATTTTCATGTAACAATGCATCTTTCAGAGCATATAGAGATAGTAGCATATTGAAAGACTCATTTATAGTTTCCAAGTTCTCCACTACTGATGAACATCTGGGTTATTTTCAGCAGTTTTGTTATTACAAACAGTGTTATAGTATGTAGCCTCCTATAGATTATAAAAACACTTGGAAGTTTCAAAAACATAAGTTTCCATTTTGGAAATTGTTAGACATAATTCATGGATTGAATAATTTTGCTTGTTTAAACTTTTTTTAGTGTATGTTAGTTTTGAACATACATGTATGGCCTGTACATGTTACTTTTATCATATAAGAAAATTCCCTTTGTGTCCCAGTATATGATCAACTGCTACAAATAGTCCATGGATTCATGAAAAAAGGTATATTTTCCACTTCTAAAATTCAATATTCAATAGCCAATAGCTAATTTGTTTTTCAGTCTACATCTTTTCAATTGTTGCAAAATACAACATTTTTTAAAAATTTATTTTCAGGGTATATTCCCAAAAAGGGTCATAAATTTTACATCTTCATTGTAGATTATATCTTTTGTCAATTACATTATGATCCACTTTTCTGTCAAATTGTCTTTGCTTTGGAAGACACCAATATTACTATATTTGTCTTCTTTCTTTCTCTTTTTTTTTTCCATTTTCCTCCCTTATATTGTTTATCTTTTATTTTTAACCTTCACAGCAGACAAATGGCTCCCCAGATTTCTGGCTGGTAACCCTTTTGAGTTCCTGAACTAGGGAGCAGACAGAAGCCTCTCTCAACTTCTAGCAAGACTTTCCACACTTAGGGCAGAGCTTTAGACTGTTTCTGACAGGGATTTTCAGTCAAGGTTTGTAAGATTTTTACTTAATGATTTTCCTTCAAGATTCTGGCTGCCACTCAAGCTTCATTTCTAGTCTTATGGGTATGTAGATTCCATCATTTTTCAGTATATTCATGAGTCTGGATATATAAAATTAGAAGAGGTTGCATTGGAATATATTCCATTTTAAACTAGAAGCCAACTTGTCATGTTTTTTTACATTCTCTGCTATTTGGTAACATGATTTTAAACTTATAAACCGAATGTAACACAAAATATAAGCTATATATCAGAGATGATAAAATTTATCTGTAGATATTAATATACGAATACATTTCAGACCTAAAAAAATATGACTTCATCCTCTCATGTTTGGGCACACAAAAAGCAATATTTTTAGATTAAGAATTCTGGATGAGGGGCTGGGGTTGTGGCTCTGTGGTGGAGCGCTCTCCTTGCATATGTGAGGCCCTAGGTTCAATCCTCAGCACCACATAAAAATAAATAAATAAAATAAAGATATTGTGTTCAACTACAATTAAAAAATAAATATTAAAAAAGAATTCTGGATGAATTGGAAAACTCAACAATAATTCACTCTGTTAGTCTGATATTTGCAAGGAAATTTTGAGGAAACTGAGTTCTTCAAAACACACAAGTGGTCAATATGCCACTGACTTTAAAATAGATATATCAAAATTCAGCTCTTAACCAATAAATGTAGTTTCTTAAACTTGGATTTCTTCTCACATTTTTATTCTTTTTTTAAAAGAAAATCTGTTTGTGTGCCTTAAACAATTTGAAGGAATTTCATATTTTAAAAATTAAGAGATTCCTC
Organism: Marmota monax; assembly: GCF_021218885.2. Lineage (NCBI taxonomy): Eukaryota > Metazoa > Chordata > Mammalia > Rodentia > Sciuridae > Marmota > Marmota monax. Next base: position 85,477 of record NW_026693537.1, read on the forward strand.
AAAAATGTCCCAATTTGCAACTCAACAAATACTATCATCACTCCTTAATCCCATTCATCTTGCAGTGGGAATACTGAATCTCCAAATCAAAACTCAGGAGTATTTTTTTCACTTTTAAATGTGAATTAATTTCAATTTTATAGAAAAATTGTAAAAAAGCTCTATAGTCTTTACCCAGATTCACCAAATGTTAACATTTTTCCATATTCACTTTCTCAATCTCTTCCTTTTCATCTCTCTCCCTTTCCATATTCACTTTCTCAATCTCTTCCTTTTCATTTCTCTCCCTTTCTCTCTCAAATGGCATGTGAAAATACACACAGCCCACACCTTTCCCCCCTGAATCAGATGAGAGTAAGTTGCAAGTATTATGCTCTTTTTCCCCTAAATAAATCCTCATATATTTACCAAGAACAAATACATTCTCTTAGATGATTATCAAAATTAGAAACATTTAAAATTGATATTGTACCTGTATCTGTCACATAGTTGGTATTCAAATTTTTCCAATAATATACTTTATAGCAATTTAAGAACTAACACAAGATAATGAACTGCATTTTGTTGTCTTGCCTCTTTAGTTTCTTTCAATTTAGACAGTTCCTTAAGCTGTCTTTGTCTTGACAGCAAGAGTTTTGAAAAATCTAGAACAGTTGTTAGAACAGGAGTCTGTTTTCACCATCCTCAACCTTTTTAGGAGATTCCTTTGCCATAACAGAAAAAACCTGGCAGGTGCTATTCTAACCTTCCAGAATCTATTCCCAAGTGTGAATAAACCTTATGACCTATTGGCACAAATCTGTATGTGCAGCATTGAACGATTACTCTATTATATCTATTTAAATCATTTAATTCTCACAATAGCCATAGGAGACCGATAAAATCATCATCATCCTCATTTTATAGCAGAGGAAACTGAGGTACAGAGAAGTTAATTAACAGCCCAAATTACACTGCTAGAATATGGCAAAACCTGAATTTCAACCCCAACAGTCTTGCACTAGAGACTATTATGGGTTCCTTCTCTTCCAAGTAAAACACTTACAAGCATTCAACCTGGTGAGTACCCGATCTTTGTGATAAGTTGGCAAGTGGTTACAATGTTGTGAAATATGTATTTGGTCTTTGTCCCAATTTCCTAACAGTTCCTAAAACCCTCTTGGAATCTCCAGAGTGACAAATGTGCCTTTTGGATGCTAATGAGATAACTGGTAGCTGGGGGTGTGTATATATTCAGGATGCAGGACCTGAATATACTAGAAAGATCAAGACTGCTATAAAGTATATTATTGTAAAAAAAATTCTATAGAGGGTTAGAACTTTGAGTCCCAATGCCTAACCTTTATCTCCATGGAGAGGAGAGGGGTTGAAAGTTGAACTACTCACTGATGGCCAGTGATTTAATCAAACATGCCTTCATAGTGAAGCCTCCATAGAAATCCACAAGTACTGGGTTTGGAGAGCTGCCAGATATCTGAAAACATGGTTGTTCCTAGAGGGTGGCATACTAGAAATGGCATGGAAGCTCTGCATTCCTTCCTATATCTTCCCCTATGTATATCTTTCATCTGGCTGTTCAACTATATCCTTTTTATCTCCCTTTATAATAAAACAGTATGCATAAATAAATGTTTCTATGAGCCATTCTAGCAAGTGATTAAATCTAAAGAGGGATTGGTGGGAACCCTGACTTATAACCAGTTGGTCAGAAGTACAGATGACACCCTACTAGTGTGTGTGTGTGTGTGTGTGTGTATGGAGGGGTGGTCTGGAGACTGAATCCTAGGCCTCATACATACTAGGCAAGTGCTCTACCCTTGACCATATCCCCAGCTCTACCCTCCTACTTTAGATTGGAATTTTAAGTGGGAGCAGTCTTTTGAGGCTGAGAACTTAATCTATGGGATCTGATGCTATCTACACGTAGACAGGGTCAGAAATGAATTGAATTGATTGATTGCTGGTGAAAGAAATCTATACACATTTTAGTTACTAGAGATGAAGTATTCTGTAGATGAAGTTGACTATTAAAAAAGTTTAGTTTTTTTTTTCTATCTTCTATAGTGTTATTGCTAACAAACTCCATTTATAAGCCCCAAATTCTATATCTGAACTAGGTAGGAAAAGACGACTCAGAAAGCAATCAGTTAGCAACAAACAATAGTTTCCTGAAAACAGGAAATGTGGAGAAAATTATCACAGAGTCATATTAAGCAAGTTAAATATTTACTCAGCTAACAGGAGTCAATATTATGTTTTTAATTATTACCCACTTTAAACAATATTTAGCTGTGTTCTCTGTGTATGGAGAACCATATTAGACATTTTTTGGGGAAAATATCCAAGTAGAAGAAAGGATCTTCAAGCAATACACATTTACGAAAAATCAAATGCTTATGAAAATTTACATAGAAATCTACTTGTGTTGATTAATTAGTACTTTACAAGAAAATAGAAAGCACTGCTCACAAAAATTTTTCTTTGCCAGTATAAGTTTTCAAATGTGTTTAGGAAACCAAGGGTATATATGGCATTAGGAGTCTATGAATGGAGTAAAGATGACAAGCAGGAAGGGAACCACAGACATAAGAGCCTATGGAGGGAGGACAGTGGTGGGCTCAACTCATTTCAAAAGCTGAAGAGGGATTCTGAGAGTGAGTGTGATGATGAGAATCAGCATTAACTCATTCACCAGATATTTAAAAATATGCAGATGAGCTCAGGGTCACAGGTGTCAAGATGAGAAGACTAACTCAAAGAAAAAAGGATTCTGGTTTACAGAGTTTTGTTTTATTTTGTTTTTTTGATAATGTTAAACCAACTAAGTAAATGTGAAAGAGAAATACAAAAACAGAGCACTGAATCGAGGTCAAAAGAAAGGCACTGAGGACCTTGGAGAGACCAACATATTCTGGTAAATGGTAAAACTGAAGTCAGGTAGCAGTGGGTTTGGGTAAGAGAATGGTGACAAAGTGGAGGTGCAAATGTATATTTCTCCACATGTATAGTATGGAAAATAAGATAATTGTACACTGAAGTAAGCAAGGAGAGAATGCTACAAAATGGCCACAAATTCCCTGAGATTGTAACTAACCAGAGATGTAGATACAAAATCAGCTACTGAGGACTACTTTGTGACTTTTGTCATTAGGAAATGTTCAGAAAAATATGAGAAGCATCAACATTTGTGCAGAAAATAGAAGCGATTGTAGAAATAAAACTTCAAACTGTTGGGCAAAAGACTATCTATGTTGAGAGTAAAAGGGGGGGCTAGGTGTTATGATCTGATAAAAAAAATACCAAAGCAAGTAAGTTAAAATTTTACATATGAATATTCAAGGCAAACTTAGAAATCCTAGTAACCAAGGCAAGTATAGTTAATATTTACATGGTGCTTATTCATTGTGTGAGCATATTAGCATAGAAGCCCAACCAAGGGCTCAAAACACAAGTAGAGATATAAACTTTTTCATTGCATCTCAGATTTTATTTTTCATTTTTTTTTCTTTTGAAGTGCTGGGAATTAAATTCAGGGCCTCACACATGTGAGGCAACTATTCTACCTTTAAACTACATCCCCAATCTGTATCTCAGATTTTTGATAAAGAATGAACATGGATTTATTCACCAACTTAACCCAATTTATTAAATTCTAGGGGCACAGAGGTGACTTTAATATAGTTCCTTTTCTCAAGGATCTCCCAATCTAATGGAATTGGCAAGAGAGTTCAATGAGGTAATAGGTAACAAAGGACAAGGACAAAGGTAACAAACATAAGTATAATTAAATGAATTTTACTAGGATGTGAGGTTTCACTAATAGACTCCTGGGAGCCCCAGCCTTCTAGCCCTCTTTCACTCTGAGAGGGTCCTGAATCATATGTGATGCTTTTTGGCATTCTCAGTGTCATGCTTCAACTTTCATTTCCATTGTCACCATCATTTCCACCACAAATAACAAATTTATTGTTGTTGGGGCTTGGAGAACAATACCCAAGCCCCAGAGTATGGTAACTTGGAGCAAAACCAAGTTTTCTCTGTGACCTTCCCCCACCCCTACATCTCTCCTACCAACACCCTGTCTCTTAATCCCTTTCTCCTCCAAAGTATGCTCCCTTTCCAAAAGTAAAGCAATTGTTATGAAATCCCATTAACCAGGAAAGATTAACCTCTGGAGAAAGATGAAACTAAAAGTCTCTGTGCCCTGGACACCCTACCCAGTCAGACTTTACACCTATTCTTTTGAAAGCTGCTCAGAGAAATTACCTGAGAGCCTTTATCCACATAATAACCTTTATTGTGTGCCCTCCTCTGATTATCCCTCCCATAGATTGTCCCCTCCACCTTCTGGGACACCCCAAGTACTTCCCCACCCAAGTCTATTTCTCTCTAGCTCAGGAGCTTAGTTAAGCCTCAACCATCTGGTATTTGGGTGGCTCATAATTTGTTTGACTCCTACGTAGTGATTTCTCTGTGTACATTAATAAATTTGTGTATCTTTTCTCCTATTTAATCTATTGTAAGTTCTTTAGTGAATCTTTAGTGGATAAAGGGGAATCTTTAGTGGATAAAGGGGAAGTTTTCCTTTTGCCCATACACTGTTATTACCAACAAGTTTAGAGAGTCTACTCCTTGCTAATGTTGAAGTTCTCTTACTGGGATCCAAAAAGATTGTCTCCTAAAGGTTATTGGTTTGTTTGTAATTCTATCTAAAGCAACTTGAGATACTTCCACTGTATACAACTTTGAGTTACTTAACCACCTAGTAGATGGGCTTAACAAACAACACACATATTCTTTTGCTCATTAATCTTAATTTCAGTGTTCTGGGGATTGAGCACTTATTCCCAGCTCTTCCCATCAAATCCATTCCAGAGTTCTATGAGAAGTCAAGTAAATTTCCACAGGGACACAGGCCTTATGAGCTTTGTTATTTTATTATATAGGAAGGAGAAGCATGGGAAATGTGAGCTTCAGTGACTAAAAGGTGTCCATGGGCCAGTGCCTCCAGGCTTACTTTAGCAAAATAAAGGAAGTGAAAGTTGAGCTTTACTCATATACTTTTTGTTAAATTATCATGCAATCACAGTGACTCAGCACTGTCATACTTTTATTGACGTGTGCACCTGGTGTTGCCTTATCATCTCAGTTAGGAAAAGATATTAAATGCAGGACAATGTGCTCATACCAGATATTGTATTTGCACTAGATAATATATATCTATCTAAAAGACAGAAGAGATTATAGAGCAGAAGTACGTAGTGATCAGTTTCCTTTCAAAGGAATATATCACTCATACACACTCAGCATTTTGGCTCTTGCTAACTCATGTGACTACTCAAAGCTGCACTGAGCTAATGTTTAGAAGTTCACTTCATATGGAAACAAAGCCCCAAAGCACCTTCCTGAAAGTCCATTATTTGGTTTACCTACACCTGGCTATATGTGCAGTCATAAATCTAGCTTTATATACCCTCACACACTCAGCAGTGCTGAAAATGCCTGACTGTAGAAAAAATTTAAAAACTAGGCACTGCAGCAAAGTCAATGAAGGATTAGTTTTGAATAAGAAATCAGAAAGAAACTACAAATTGACCACAAATTCCCTCTGCAGGACATTCATATACACACACAATCTCACATGAAATTTTTCTTAAAAAAAATTAAATGAGGGAAAATAGTTGAAACTTGGACTAAAACTATAATGAAAAAAGTACCCACTAAATATTACTATAATTTCCTTTCTCATTATTCAGTGTGGTGTAGGGGTAAAGGGAAAGCTTTCCCTTTGGCCTCAAAAGGTTCAATTGGAATATACTTGTTGTGGGTCTTTGGGGTGATGGCCAGTGCTTGAGTAGTGAGGAAAATTCACCAAGACAAACAGAAGCTGTTAAGAGAGCTTATCTTTAGTGGATATGCTCTCACCGTGGGGACATGACAAAGACATGTGCCTAAGGACTCAGAGGGGATCTGAGCTTATAGGTACTTCTGAGTTCTTTGTTTGACTTTGTTGGGCTTTTTGCTAGGAATGGATTATACTAAGCAAGAGGTGATTAACAGATTCCTATGCTTTGCCCTTAATGCTTATTGTGCATACACCAAATCTTTGTGCATGAATGATCCTCAGGATGGTTGGGCAATCTTTTTGAAAAACAGGATCTTACTGTTTTTACTTTGGGCAAGTTAGCTCCTCCAAAAACAGCAAGGAACAAAATGAAAGGGAGGTCCTTACCTTCACAACAGTTTTGCTGATTGAGGTGAGGTGGGGCCTAGTACAAGGCTCCCTAATCTAATGTGTCTCAATACTAACAATAGTTTAACAGGAGAAAAAAAAAATACACAAATGTATTGACTTGCACAGGGGAAAGTTACAAGGAAGTGATTACTCACTAACCCAATGAGATTCAGATACTTATATGCACTTTTTCATAGGTGAAACAACAGGTGGGGGAAGAGATAATAAATAATTATTAGGGAAATGAAAGGGACTTGGAGACCTAAATTAGCTTGTAAAATAATTCTCTAGAATTAGGTGAGTTAAAAAGAGAGAGACATTATTATCTGCTCAGATAGGGATGCATTGTGATAGATTATGATGTTTCAAGGTGAGAATGGAAGGCAATTGTGCTTTGGCAGGTCTGATCTTAATGCAGATAAGGAAATATCCTGGAGTTTTGAAGATGGCGGCGAGGGGAGTGCATTACCCCCGTGTGCTGCTTCACTGTGTGGGAGTGTGACAAGTCAGGACGGCTGAAGGATATCTTGTTGGGAATTTCCAGCAATAGTGGGGTGCGCCGGAACCTGGAGGAAGGATTTCCATCGCATGAGGATCGGCTACGGGGACTCAAACGCGAGAGGTTTGTCGCACGGAGGGTAAAACTGCTTATTCAGCGAATCGCCCCGCGGCTGGAGTCTGCAAGGCGCGCTGGGATAGAGACGCAGGGTTACAGCGCTGCAGTTTCTGCCAGACGCGCAAGCACCGCACTCAGGGCTGAATTCTGGGTTCGAGACGGGGAAGGAAGCAGTCCATCTCGGTTCTCCACACCGGTCAGACCACAGAGGAGGCCAGCAGCCACCATGTTGGTAAACTGACGTCACCACACCTGTTTTTGACTGACCGCAGCTCATTCAGCCATAGAACAGGTAATTTCAGGCTGCAATTCGCCTGCGGCTTGCAGACAGATTGCTAGGGTTCAGCGCCTGGGGGCTTCTTAAAATCTGATCTTATCGGAGTGAACACGGAGCGCGGGGCGGCCAAGTCCCGGCTCCCGGAACCGTCCCGGAACCGCCCTGGCTCCGGGCTGCGGAGCCTGCGGAGGCTGCTTCTTGGACCCTGCTAATATCAGAGCAAACACGAAACACCAAGAGGCCGAGGTCCGGCTCCCGGAACTGAGCCCGCGGGGACTGCTTCTTGGAGCTTACACTTGTAGGAGCTTACACCGAGCACAGAGCGGCCGAGTTCCGGCTCCCGGAACCGTCCCGGAACCGCCCTGGCTCAGGGCTGCGGAGCCCGCGGAGGCTGCTTCTTGGACCCTGCTACTATCAGAGCATACACCAAACACTAGGCGGCCGAATTCCGGCTCCCGGAACTGAGCCCGCGGGGGCTGCTTCTTGGAGCCTACACTTATAGGAGCTTACACCGAGCACGGAGCGGCCGAGTTCCGGCTCCCGGAACTTCCCTGGACCGGGGCTGGGAGCCCGCGGAAACTGTGTCTCGGTCCGGGTCCTGCTGAGGGCAGGTCAGGACTCACCCATTGCTTGGGTTGCCTGGCAAGGGGAACGAAATGCTGCCATTCGCATAGGATACCAACATGGCAGAGATCTGATGTCAGCAGAAAGCGGTGGAGGAGAGATCTTCATCAATACCAGCGGTGACATAAGCAGTTGGTCTCCTGGTAAGGGGGGTGAGGCTCAGTCACCCGAGTCTCCTCAATTTGTCCTCGAGCCAGAGGGAAGGAGCCGGGCCGCCGCCAGCCCCCGGAGCAGGCCCAGCGGCTCGCCAGCGTGGTGACCGCGTGACCCCAATTGGAGAGGGGGCGGAGCGGAGCCGCCACCCACACCCGCCAGGTGGGCAGACCCACGACCCAGTAGTACATGGGCGTGGTAGGAGGGGCAGGGCAGAGCCGCCCTTCGCGCTTGCAAGGTAAACAGACCTGTGACAGCCTGGCGGGTCAGGCCCAGTGGCCTGCCAGTGTGGTACACACGTCACCCCAACTCGAGTAGGGGCAGAGCAGATCCTTATCCCACGCCCGGATCAGGCCCTGCCGGTGTGGTGGTCACGTGACCCCAATTGGAGTGGGGGTGGAGCGGAACCGCCACCCGTGCCCGCAGGGTGAGCAGACCAGTGATCAACCTGCAGATCAGGCCCAGGGGTCCGCAGGCGTGGTAGGAGGGGCAGGGCAGATCCGCCGCCCGCGCCTTCAAGGTAGGCAGACCTACAACAGACCTGCGGATCAGGCCCAGGAGCCTGCCGGCGGGGTACAAATACCACCCTAATTGGAGTAGTGACAGAGCAGAGTCGCCTCCCTTGCCAGGAACAGACCCAGCATCCTGCAGGCGGGGTAGTCACGACACCCCAGTTGGAGTAGGGGCAAAGCAGAGCCTCCACTCGTGCCCGAAAGGTGGGCAGATCTGCGACCGACCAGCAGGACAGGCCCAGTGGCCTGCTGGTACGACAGACACGTCACCCCAATTGGAGTAGGGGCAGAACAGAGCCGCCACCAGCTCCCAGAACAGGCCCAGTGACCTACCGGCGTGGTAGCCACGACACCCCAATTGGAATAAGGAGAGAGCAGAGCCGCCGCCCGCACCTGCAGGAAAGATACGCAAGCAGTATGAAAAGACAAGGAAAGAAAGGACCACAAGCAATGCAGGTCAACGCAACTTTAGAAGAGGTAACAGCTGCAGCAGATGGAATGTCAGATAAAGAATTCAGGATATACATGCTTCAGATGATCTGGAGTATCAAGGAAGACATTAAACAGCAAAATCAGACAATGAAAGATCACTTCGACAACGAATTACGCAAACAAATCCAGGAAGCAAAGGATCAACTATACAGGGAGATAGAGGTTATAAAAAACAAGCAATCAGAAATCCTAGAAATGCAGGAAGCAATAAACCAACTTAAAAACTCAATGGAGAATACTACCAACAGAGTAGAACACTTAGAAGATAGAACATCAGACAATGAAGACAAAGTATTTCAACTGGAAAAGAACATAGACAGCTCAGCAAGACTGTTAAGAAACCATGAGCAGAACATCCAAGAAATATGGGATAACATTAAGAGACCAAACTTAAGAGTCATTGGGATACAGGAAGGTACAGAGCTCCAAACCAAAGGAATGAGCAGTCTATTCCATGAAATAATACAAGAAAACTTCCCAGACTTGAAGAATGAGACAGAATCCCAAATCCTAGAAGCCTACAGGACGCCGAATGTGCAAAATCATAAGAGATCCACACCTAGACACATTATAATGAAGATGCCCAACATACAGAATAAGGAGAGAATTTTAAAAGCTACAAGAGAAAGGAAGCAGATTACATTTAGGGGCAAGCCAATCAGGATAACAGCTGATCTTTCAACACAGACTCTGAAAGCTAGAAGATCCTGGAATAACATATTTCAAACACTGAAAGATAATGGGTTCCAACCAAGAATTGTGTATCCAGCGAAATTAAGCTTCAGGATGGAGAATGAAATTAAAACCTTCCACGATAAACAAAAGTTTAAAGAATTCGCAGCTAGAAAACCATCTCTTCAAAACATCCTAGCCAAAGTATTACAGGAAGAGGAAATGGAAAATAACAATGAAAACCAACAGTGGGAGGTAGGACAGTAAAGGGGGGGGGGAAACAATCAAAGAGGAAAACAAACAATGTTTAGTAACAGAAATAAACAAATATGGCTGGAAGAACAACCCATATCTCAATAATAACCCTAAATGTTAATGGCTTAAACTCACCAATTAAGAGACACAGGCTAGTAGAATGGATCACAAAACAAGACCCAACAATATGCTGCCTACAGGAGACGCATTTGATAGGAAAAGACATACATAGGCTGAAGGTGAAAGGTTGGGAAAAATCATATCACTCATATGGACTTCGGAAACAAGCAGGCGTGTCCATACTCATATCAAATAAAATAGATTTCAAGCCAAAGTTAATCAAAAGAGATAAAGAGGGACACTACATACTGCTTAAGGGAACCATACACCAACAAGACATAACAATCATAAATATTTATGCCCCAAACAATGGTGCAGCTATGTTCGTCAAACAAACTCTTCTCAAGTTCAAGAGTCTAATAGACCACCACACCATAATCATGGGAGACTTCAACACACCTCTCTCGCCACTGGACAGATCTTCCAAACAAAAGTTGAATAAGGAAACTATAGAACTCAATAACACTATTAATAACCTAGACCTAATTGACATATATAGAGTATACCACCCAACATCAAGCAGTTACACTTTTTTCTCAGCAGCACATGGATCCTTCTCAAAAATAGATCATATATTATGTCACAGGGCAACTCTTAGACAATATAAAGGAGTAGAGATATTACCATGCATCTTATCTGATCATAATGGAATGAAACTGAAAATCAACGATAAAAGAAGGAAGGAAAAAGCATACATCAATTGGAGAATGAACAATAGGTTACTGAATGATCAATGGGTTATAGAAGACATCAAGGAGGAAATTAAAAAATTCTTAGAGATAAATGAAAACACAGACACAACATATCGGAATCTATGGGACACATTAAAAGCAGTTCTAAGAGGAAAATTCATTGCTTGGAGTTCATTCCTTAAAAAAAGAAAAAACCAACAAATAAATGATCTCATACTTCATCTCAAAATCCTTGAAAAAGAAGAGCAAAACAACAGCAAAAGAAGTAGAAGGCAAGAAATAATTAAAATCAGAGCTGAAATTAATGAAATCGAAACAAAAGAAACAATTGAAAAAATTGACAAAACTAAAAGTTGGTTCTTTGAAAAAATAAACAAAATCGACAGACCCTTAGCGATGCTAGTGAAGAGAAGAAGAGAGAGAACTCAAATTACTAGCATACGGGATGAAAAAGGCAATATCACAACAGACACTTCAGAAATACAGAAGATAATCAAAAACTATTTTGAATCCTTATACTCCAATAAATTAGAAGATGGTGAAGGCATAGATAAATTTCTTAAGTCATATGATCTGCCCAGATTGAGTCAGGAGGATATAGAAAACCTAAACAGACCAATATCAATTGAGGAGATAGAAGAAACCATCAAAAGACTACCAACTAAGAAAAGCCCAGGTCCCGATGGGTATACAGCAGAATTTTACAAAACCTTTAAAGAAGAACTAATACCAATACTTTTCAAGCTACTTCAGGAAATAGAAAAGGAGGGAGAACTTCCAAATTCATTCTATGAGGCCAACATCACCCTGATACCTAAACCAGACAAAGACACTTCAAAGAAAGAAAACTACAGACCAATATCTCTAATGAACCTAGATGCAAAAATCCTCAATAAAATTCTGGCGAATCGGATACAAAAACATATAAAAAAAATTGTACACCATGATCAAGTAGGATTCATCCCTGGGATGCAAGGCTGGTTCAATATACGGAAATCAATAAATGTTATTCACCACATCAATAGACTTAAAAATAAGAACCATATGATCATCTCGATAGATGCGGAAAAAGCATTTGACAAAGTACAGCATCCCTTTATGTTCAAAACTCTAGAAAAACTAGGGATAACAGGAACATACCTCAATATTGTAAAAGCAATCTATGCTAAGCCTCAGGCTAGCATTATTCTGAATGGAGAAAAACTGAAGGCATTCCCTCTAAAATCTGGAACAAGACAGGGATGCCCTCTCTCTCCACTTCTCTTCAACATAGTTCTCGAAACACTGGCCAGAGCAATTAGACAGACGAAAGAAATTAAAGGCATAAAAATAGGAAAAGAAGAAATTAAATTATCACTATTTGCAGATGATATGATTCTATATCTAGCAGACCCAAAAGGCTCTACAAAGAAACTATTAGAGCTAATAAATGAATTCAGCAAAGTGGCAGGATTTAAAATCAACACGCATAAATCAAAGGCATTCCTGTATATCAGCGACAAATCCTCTGAAATGGAAATGAGGACAACCACTCCATTCAAAATATCTTCAAAAAAAATAAAATACTTGGGAATCAACCTAACAAAAGAGGTGAAAGACTTATACAATGAAAACTACAGAACCCTAAAGAGAGAAATAGAAGAAGATCTTAGAAGATGGAAAAATATACCCTGTTCATGGATAGGCAGAACTAACATCATCAAAATGGCGATATTACCAAAAGTTCTCTATAGGTTTAATGCAATGCCAATCAAAATCCCAATGGCATTTCTTGTAGAAATAGAGAAAGCAATCATGAAATTCATATGGAAAAATAAAAGACCCAGAATAGCAAAAACAATGCTAAGCAAGAAGTGTGAATCAGGCGGTATAGCGATACCAGACTTCAAACTATACTACAGAGCAATAGTAACAAAAACAGCATGGTACTGGTACCAAAACAGGCGTGTGGACCAATGGTACAGAATAGAGGACACAGAAACCAATCCACAAAACTACAACTATCTTATATTTGATAAAGGGGCTAAAAGCATGCAATGGAGGAAGGATAGCATCTTCAACAAATGGTGCTGGGAAAACTGGAAATCCATATGCAACAAAATGAAACTGAATCCCTTTCTCTCGCCATGCACAAAAGTGAATTCAAAATGGATCAAGGAACTTGATATCAAATCAGAGACGCGCCGTCTGATAGAAGAAAAAGTTGGCTACGATCTACAGTCAGTGGGGTCGGGCTCCAAATTCCTCAATAGGACACCCATAGCACAAAAGTTAATAACTAGAATCAACAAATGGGACTTACTCAAACTAAGAAGTTTTTTCTCAGCAAAAGAAACAATAAGAGAGGTAAATAGGGAGCCTACATCCTGGGAACAAATCTTTACTCCTCACACTTCAGATAGAGCCCTAATATCCAGAGTATACAAAGAACTCAAAAAATTAGACAATAAGAGAACAAACAACCCAATCAACAAATGGGCCAAGGACCTGAACAGACACTTCACAGAGGAGGACATACAGTCAATCAACAAGTACATGAAAAAATGCTCAACATCTCTAGCTGTCAGAGAAATGCAAATCAAAACCACCCTAAGATACCATCTCACTCCAGTAAGATTGGCAGCCATTAGGAAGTCAAACAACAACAAGTGCTGGCGAGGATGTGGGGAAAAGGGTACACTTGTACATTGCTGGTGGGACTGCAGATTGGTGCAGCCAATTTGGAAAGCAGTATGGAGAGTTCTTGGAAAGCTGGGAATGGAGCCACCATTTGACCCAGCTATTCCCCTTCTTGGTCTATTCCCTAAAGACCTAAAAAGAGCATGCTACAGGGACACTGCTACATCGATGTTCATAGCAGCACAGTTCACAATAGCAAGACTGTGGAACCAACCTAGATGCCCTTCAATAGACGAATGGATAAAAAAAATGTGGCATTTATACACAATGGAGTATTACTCTGCATTAAAAAATGACAAAATCATAGAATTTACAGGGAAATGGATGGCATTAGAGCAGATTATGCTAAGTGAAGCTAGCCAATCCCTAAAAAACAAATGCCAAATGTCTTCTTTGATATAAGGAAAGTAACTAAGAACAGAGTAGGGACGAAGAACAGGAGAAGAAGATTAACATTTAACAGGGATGAGAGGTGGGAGGGAAAGGGAGAGAGAAGGTAAATTGCACGGTAATGGAAGGAGACCCTCAGGGTTATACAGTGGAGGGGGTAGAGAGAGAGGAGGGGAGGGGAGGGGAGAGGTGGGGAGGGGGGAGGGTGGATGATGGGAAAGGCAGCGGAGCACAACAGACACTAGTATGGCAATTTGTAAATCAATGGATGTGTAACTGATGTGAATCTGCAATCTGTGTATGGGGTGAAGGTGGGAGTTCATAACCCACTAGAATCAAAGTGTGGAATATGATATGTCAAGAAATTTGTAATGTTTTGAACAACCCACAATAAAAAATTAAAAAAAAAAAAAAAAAAGAAATATCCTGCAGGAGAGATGAGGACTGGAGAAAGGGGTCTCAAAGTGACTCTGAACCAAGATTATTTCTCCAACTCAGCATGTCAAAATGCCACAATTTGGGTATTGTTTTGTGAGCCCCAACAGGATACACTTTTAAAATGTATTAAGGTATAATCTACATAAAGTGCACACATATTAATGTGGAGTTAAGAAAATTTTCCATATACATTTACCTATGTAACCATCATCCAATTCAAGATAGAGGACAATTCTGTTCTTCTCCTCCAAGGTTATCTCATGCCCCTTTCCACGGGGTTTCAGAAAACAACACCCAAAGTGTAGTGCTTTGACATATTGAGCTAGAGAAACAGTTTCAAAATCAAGGTCTCTTAAACCTTCCTTTGTTTCTTCCCTGAGTGCAAAAAAGGGGCTCTCTCAAGTTCCCTAATGTGACTGAGGAAACTTCTTATTAAAGATATGCAATCCCTTAAACCTCTTCCCTAGGAATTTCATCAAATAACTAGGAAAGATGAACCACCTGAGAAGAGATAAAAGTTAGCACAATGCCCAGACAGACTTTTCATCTATTCTTTAGCCTTCCAGACTTAAGCCTCTTCCTAAGGTGTCACCTCCTAATACTCTTAACTTTGGGGGTTAGGATCTCCACATATGAATTTGGGGAAGAACAAAAATATTTAGTCCATAGCAGATATTAACATTTTAATAATAATTCATAGTCCATAAGGTGATTTCTCCCTCAATATTAATTGTTCTTCATTCCTACAAGTAGGCAGTCTTACCATTCTGGTTTCAGAGATAATGAAATTGAGGCTTAGAGAGGTTCCCAAGGCCCCATGGTTACTCTGACTCTAATCTGCATCAGAGAAACTCAAGTGTCTATAGAAGTTAGACTGATACTTTAGAAAAGCTAACTGGTCCAGTTGTATTCTTTGGAAAGAATCACATTTTGTGTAAATATTAAGTGCTTATGATGTCTTGTATTTCTACATATCATTATTCTCTCTCGTTTCTCTTGAAATGTATATTTTTAATTGACCTTTGGCCTCTCATAGAGTTATAAGAAATGGTTCAATTTTTCCTAAGTCTACTATAAGAAAAACCACACCCCAACCATGATAATAAATGAAAGCCTTGACACTGGGCATCAAAAAGCCAATAGAGACTACTGCAAATGAAAAAGCATCTCAATCTAATAGGAGCTGCTCCCCCTCCAGCAAATGGTTGTCCTGTAGGAAGAAGTATGGACCCAGCATTCAAGGTCTTCTGATTTTTCAAGAACTGTTTGAAGTTCAAATATCAGTGAAATTGTTTGAGGTTGAATTATTATTGTCAACAATTCTTTTCTTTTTTTAGATTTTCCTTTTCTTTTTTTTAGATTTTACTTTTCTTTTTTTAAAGGGCTTCTACTGGGTTAGAGAGACAAACCATATCAGAAGGATGATCTTGGCCTGTGTACTACTAGTTTGAGAACTCTGGTTTAGGGAGTCATAGACAAATTTATTTTAGAGACAATATTCATTATCTCATCACACTTAGTTTTACACTAATGGCCAGAACATTTTCTAAACACATACTAAGCAAGGTACTTAACCTTTTTATTTCTTGGTTTTCTTGTCTAAAGGTGAGGATGATAATAATATCAAATATATAGGGACTTTTTTGTAATGTATTTTTTATCAAAACAGAATTTACATACCATGAAATTCAGTTTTTCTTACTATATTTATAAGGTTGTGTACTTATCACCTCTAATTCCCAAATCAATTCCTCCCCTCTAAAAGGAACCTCATACCATTGAAAGTTATTTTCCTCTCTACAATCCCTGGAAACCACTACGCACTATCTCTAAATTTACCTATTCTTCACATTTCATATAAAGGTAATCTTATGTGACCTTTGTGTCTGGTTTCTTTTAACTTAGCAGGATGTTTTCAAGGTCGATTCATGTTGCAGCATGTATCATCAGTACTTTATTCCTTCTTATACCTGAATATTATTTTATTGTATGACTATATCACATTTTATTTATTAGTTGGTGGAAATTTGAGTTGTTTTCACTTTGGGGCCATTATGAATAAAGTTACTGTTAACATTTGCACACAAATTTTTATGTGGATCTATGTTCTCAATTCTTGTGGTTATATACATAAAAGTGGAATTGCTGGGTTATATAAGATTTTGTGCGGATGAAATGAGATAGTGCATATAAAGTATTTATCACAGTGCTGCCACATAGTAAGCATTCAATTAAGTATAAGTCATTATTACTACAATATTCAATAAATATTTATTAGATTGACCTTAAAAATAAATTGGAACAGATTGGATTAGATTAACTTCCAGAAAGAAAATATCAAACTGTGTTGATATGAGAAGTTCCACTCTTATTTAGAACATATACAACTAGTAAACAAAATATCAACAATGATTTAAATATTATATCTGAGATCTGAAACAAGAAATCACAATCTCTAGGTGCCAGAAAAGTAGAGGGCCTCCACAGTAAGTAAGAGCTGAAATTGCAAATTTCATTGGGGCACTGGTTGGGTGTAAACCTCTTAAGGCCTGGGATTTTAGCCACATGGAGATGGAATCTGAAGTTTCTGGTAGCAAGGAGTTGGGAAGGTTTGTCTTAGCAGAAAAATCTCTCTGCCCACCAGTCCCTGACTATGGCATAGAAGTGACAGCTTGTTCCGGGCAATAAGTGGAAAGAGCCTCAAGAATGTGGTGTTCCAGCCTGAATCACTGCACAGGTTGGGTCCTAACTTCTCTCAATCTCTCTCTCTCTCTCTCTCTCTCTCTCTCTCTCTCTCTCTCCATTACCAAACTCAAAGGGCAAAAGCATAAATTTGTACAGAAATAGTGAACACCATGGAACCCAAGTTAAGAAACCAATCCATAAAAATTATTCTTCAAGCCTGGAATCAAATATGACACACAGAGATTATAATCACCTCTGGAAACATGCCCACAGGGAACAAAGACTGAGAGGGTCAGCAGAAACACCAATCAGGAATCACACCCAGTGCACTACACACCACGGAATCATCAGAAAGGAATAATGAAATAAATATTTCAAATGTCAAAAAGATGGAGAAAAGAGAGAGTTCATGAGAATATTTTGGAAAAGAACAAGCAGTTTAAAAATGAGTTACATGGAATTGATTGAATTATAATGTACTGATTTGACCTGAATTGAACTAAACTTTTATCAAAGTTTGTTTTAGATATTGCCTAGAAATAGGGCAAAAAGATAGGAAACAAATATGAATTTTCCAATAAAAATGTTTTAATTATTCTAGTTATTTTGAAAATTCATTTTAAAATTATCCTAAATGTTTTTAACCCCAACAGTTGTTTCAGACTGATTTACATTATAAGAAAAGATACATCATTTTTCCCGAGTAAACATGTGCTTATGACAAGGTGAGTGGCACAAAACCTACAACAGTAGGTAGTAATCCTTCTCTGTAGATTAAAGGTATGCTTACCTTGAAAATCAAAGCAACTTAAAGGTGTTTCTGCTTGATAATATCAATACTCAATGAATATGGATATATTACAGAGTCCTAATTAGCAGGCCTCGGAGTAAATGTAGGTAGATCAATTTATAATATATAAAAATAAAAGAGAGCTGGACGTGTAGGCACACACTTGTAATCCCAGAAACTGGGGAGACTGTAGGAGGATCTCAAGTTCAAGGCCAGCCTCAGAAACAAAAAAAATAAAAATAAAAAGGGCTGGGGAAATAGCTTAGTAGTAGAGAGCCTTTGGATTCAATCCCTAGTACCAAAGGAAGGAAAGAAGAAAGCAGGCAGGCAGGCCACACCTGTGGCCTCAGCTACTTATGACACTAAAGCAGGAAGATCATTTGAACCCATAAGTTCGAGCTCATCCTAGGCAATATAGCAAGACCCCATGTCAAAAAGAAAAAACTAAAATAAATAAGAAAAAAAAATATTGTGACATAATGCAGAATTTAGAAATAATAGCCACTACAAATGAAGCTTAAATAATAAGCTTGCCCAATGCAACAAGAAGTCTGGGGGGCTATCCAAGGCTGCTGTGGGATCTCAACAGGCTGTTGCAGTTTTTTAGGTGTACCATTCTTAGTATAACACTTTTATTTTCATTCTTTTCTCCTCTTTGTTGCAAGAAAGTTGTTCATCTCCAGATATTATATCTGTATTCCAAGCATGGAGAAGAAAAGGCAGTGTGGAAGGGGCTAAATCTTTGTAAGAAAAAAATAAAAATTTCACAGAAAGTCTTCACTTAAATCTCATGGAACACTATAGGGTCACATGGCCCCTCTGGCTACAAGACAATCTGGTTCAGCAAATATTTTTAGTTTGGCATATTGGATAAAATTAGGCTCTTTTGAAAAAAAAAGAGGATGCAAATTGATATGAATAAATTTAAGGATGATCTCAGCTTTAATAATTAACTATGTTAATTATTAAGCACTAAGAAAATTATGGAATAATTATAAGAATCTTGGTTTTGGAAAAACACCTATTCACATTAATTTTTGCTCAGCCCTTTCTACTTACAGGCAAAAAGTAAACTAAAATACTCCTAAAATTTCTTCTCATTTTATTTTAAAAATTTTTTTTTAGTTGTAGATGGATGCAATAACTTTATTTTTATTTATTTATTTTTATGTGGTGCTGAGGATTGAACCTAGGGCTTTACATGTGAGAGGCTAGTGCTCTACCACTGAGCTACAACCCCAGCCTCGCTTCTCATTTTAGATAGGTCTGTTTTTTATCCATACTTGCAAAATACAAAAAAAAAGAAAGAAAGAAAGAAAAAAGAAAAAAAATGAAAACAGAAAATTTTGAATTGATCAAATTATGTTATTAACAAGTATAAATATGTCACTATGCATCTTATTATTATGTATAATTATAATGCACCAATTAAAATTCATTTTAAAAAGCAGAAAATATTTTATAACCAATTTTAGGATAACTTGATACAACTTGAGGAGAGGTGACTCAGTCTTTATTAAGATTTCATGTGAACATTATTTTATATATTGTAGAAGTTAATAGTTTCACTAAAGGGTACTGCCCCAGGTCCTACTTGAAATATCAAATAATTAAAAAGTATCTTCTAAGTTTGAAAATTTCAGAATTCTCAAACATCTCATAGCCTAATGGTTTGAAGAGGGAATTGCAGAAACATAATTACAAAGATGATTTCAACATAAATAAAGTTTGGCAGAAAACTTAGGTTAATCATATAAATAACTTTAAGGCAGGCAGAAATTTAAAAAATACTTTAAATTCTGAGTCTGGAATAAAATCAGATAAACAACTGTTTAAATTTTGAGTAATTTAGATCATATATATAAATTAGTAACTTGGAATGAAGGCATCAAGATTTCTCTCTAAATTTTAAACATTACATTCATTTGAATGCTGAACTAGTCCCAGGGTTAGTCCCAAGAATTTCACTGACAGGTTCCAGTACTATCACTGACTGGTATGACTTAATTTTAATATTTGCCTCCTAGTTTGCTGCAGGATGTTACACAGGTAAAGAGTAAAGCAACTACTCAAGAAGTCTTCACTCTTTGTTTGTTACTCTAAGTTGATCTACCTGAAATTATTTAAGCAGATACTTCTCAACATTGCAATACAAATGATATCTAATAGTTTCTATGAATTCTTTGTGTAATTATCAGACTTCTGCTAAGACACATTTATTTCCATGATGTTAGCCAAAATTTTTTGTATTATTTTATTCAATGTCCATATTATCTTCTATAAGCACTATCTTATACAAGTATTACAAAATATAATATTGTAAGGTTTAAAAATACAATAAACTAACTTGACTTCAGCTTTTTCAGGGCTGGTCTGGCAGAGCTAAGTACCAGGCAAGTGATTAAGCTAGACCACTACTAAAGTAGTACTTCTCAAATTTTAATGTGCAGATTAATCATGGGGTAGATGTTAGGAGTTGTTATAAAAGTACGCATCCTTATTTAGGCCTGGAGTTGAGCCGATGAGTCTGCATTTCTCCCAAGCTTCCAGGTGGAAAACATGTGAGTAGCAAGGCCCCCAAACTTCTTCCAGCCCTAATATTTGTAGAATGAAACTGTGGAACAGACTATGAAAGCAAAGAATAATAATAGTTTACTGTTATTAATCACTTGGGGTGGGGGGAATACATCTCAGAGATTTAGGAGAACTACGTATACTTTAAAAATCCAGCCACCTTGCCAAGAGGATAATGGAGAACATAATTGAGGTGTGGGCGAACACCTCCAAAGACCAGAAGCCTTTGCTCTGACATGTACTCTGAACATGGTTGTACTGGAGCCAAGATTTTACTAAAAGGTAATTAAGCCCAACATTGAGAAAACATGCTTCAAAAGACAAGTCTCAAGTGGAAGCAGGCAATTCAGGAAGACCCAGTTAACATCCTGGGTCTGTTACATACAAGGAAGACTTAGATCCTGCAAACAAGCAAGGTGTTATCTAGGAATCAGGCATAAAATAAATAGAATATAATGGGTAAATCCAAAATAATCAAGAAGGACAAAAAGAATTTCAGAGAAAAAATTCTACAGGTCTTATGATAATCCATCTCTTTGCTTATCTCATTTTCTTTTGTGGGACATAACTATGATTGCTGTTTTAAAAAAAAAAAATCCTAAAGGCTGGGAATGTAGCTCAATGACAGTGTGCATGCTTAGCCTGGGTTTAACCTCCAGCAGCACAAAAAATAAAAAATTATCAAGACTATTTGCAAATTTCAATAAATTACACTAAGCAAAATATGTAAGTCAGCTCTAGAAAATCCAAACTCAATACTGATTTTATATTACAAGTTGTTTATGTTGCACACTGCTTAACATCATTTCAGATAACATTTCTATAGGACTTAAACAGTCAGCCTGTTTAAAGGGCAAGTCAGTGACTGTTTTTGGTAAATCAAATGTAATTAGAGAAAATTAACTTTTCTAGTTAGACATTCAAAATCTGAAGATGCTTTATTAATTGTTCATATCTCTATTTCAAAGATGAAATTAGTATTCTATAGTCCATATAATTTTGTTTGATATATACTTTCCCCATAATAATGGAATTTAATGCAGCAATTTATAGATTTCCAATTTCTTATTTTTTTTCTTTTATTTACAAATTCTGGAAGTACTTTTGTGTATCTTTCTAATGTTTGACATTCATGAAATATACTTTCAAATTAATTTTTCTCATTTGTAGTGAATAAAGTGATAAGCCTTCTATTAAACATGCAACTTTGCAAATAGTCATGTTTTTTTCTATTCAGTGCTAGGGATCAAACACAAGGCCTTGCACATACTAGCTAAGTCCTCTACCACTGAGTTACATCCCTTGCCTTAGTTATGTTTTTTGAATACAGAGCTTTATTAACTTTTCTCATTGGTATAAAACATTATCCCATACAGATAGGTTTAATAAGAATATGCAAAACATTGCACCAAGATGCTTTCAATTATAATGTATTTTGTCGTTTGATATTGCATCTTTTTAAAAAAAATTTAATATTTATTTTTTAGCTATAGTTGGACACAATATTTTATTTATTTTTATGTGGTTCTGAGGATTGAAATCAGGGTCTTGCACTTGCTAGGGAAGTGCTCTACCACTGACCCCCAGCCCCAGCCCAATATTATATCTTTTAATATTTGATAAATGTGTTTAATTTGTATCATTTGATCTTGAGGCCCATTAGCTTCCATATTGCAATTCTTAGAACAGATACCATAATATTCCATCTGTTTATGGAATTTACAAAGATATATATATGCTATGAGTCAAACTTAAAATGGTTATCATATGTCTATTCACAGAAGCAACATTTTTCCATATTAAGATTATGAAATATGGCAAATATGGAATAATCATGGGGAAAAAATAATGGCATATACTCCTGTATACACCTGTCATATATTTCCTATTATCATACCATGGCCAAGTGTATTTCTATGTCAATATCACTAAAATTTCACAAGCTAGACCTATCTAGTTTTTCTTTCATTTAAATAAATTCAATATAACTTCCTTCTACTGATATGACATTATTCTTAATGTAATCATCCCTAATAATCTACTTGCTCATAAAGGGCTACATTTGTGTATAATCAAGATCAAAGTATTTTGTTTCATTTTCAATAACATTTCAGATTTACTATAATTATTAACTTATTTTCAATTATATTGAACAAGTAAGTCATATATCCCTTTTATAATTAGCCTTATAATTAACTACATTGACATTAGTGATCTATGAATTCAACCAAGTTTAGAAATATTCTACCATCTGGAATTCCAATAATTTCTTGTCATTCTCTAAGTAGCATATTATTTTTATAATGTAAAATCATCTAAAATCGATTGCAAAATATTCCACTATTTTTGTTTCTCTAATTATTTGTAAAGTTTTATTAGTTACAGATGAATACAATGTCTTCATTTTATTTATTTATTTATTTATTTATTTCTGAGGCTTGAACACAGTGCCCCCCCACACACACGAGGCAAGTGCTCTACCACTGAACCACAACCCCAGCCCTTGTTTCTCTAATCTTATGGCCCTTTATAAGCCATCATCTATTAAACTATCAGTTTCAATGGTTTCTAAAACACACTTCCCCTTTTAGAAAAGCATCATAATGAAACCCATGGATTTCTTATGGCAAAAAAAAAAAAGTGTTCAAATTCTTCAAATTGCTGAAACATTTTTTTAAATTGCAAATATCTGATTCTGTGGCATTTATGCTAAAAAGCATACATGAAAAACAAAGATTCTTTAGAATGAGCCAATCACAAAGACTCTACTTCCCTTTAATGCATTTTTTAAAAGTCCTTTGAAATCTTTACTTATTATCTGAAATAAATTACTAATGACCTGAATCTTTTCCTTGTTTGTGTCCATATTTTGTTAAAACTATTTTTCTTTTATTGAAAATTGTTGCAGATAAATCTTATAAACTTAAAAAAAACTTGATGGCCACAATGGCACATTAAAATTCATAACAAACAGCATTTTTGTATTTTCTTGTTCATTCTCTTGTATGTCTAATGTTTCCCTTTGTTCAGTTTTTGCTTCACAATTCAAGAGATTCTTTAGTTAACTCCCAATTTGATTACTGCTATATTCTAAAAATGTAAAAGTTAGACTCAATTATTTTCAGTTGTTGAAGTATGTGTTTTCTAGTTAAACTTGAATTTCCCATATAATTTTGACTCATTTCTACATGCATTTTTATTCTTTTCCCGAACCACCACTTAGCTAAGTTTACATGCCATACTTTTGAAAAAAATATTTTTAGTAATGAGCTTAGTATATATTTCCTTTAAATCAATACACAGTTTAATTCAAATAAATACATAGTACATTTGAATTAACTTACATGAATTAACTTAATTTACATAAATTATAATGTTTAACAAATAGATGTACATAAAAGTTTGTATCAAAAATGAAAAACTTCCTTGTGTACCATTAGTAGGAATGTAAAATGGTGCAGCTGCTATGGAAAATAGTATGGGGGTTTCTCAGATAATCAAAAATAAACTACCATGTGATCAAACAATTTCACTTCAGGGTTTATACCCAAAGAATTGAAAGCAGGATCTCAATTTGTCAAAAAGAATTTGTACACACAAGTTCAGAGCAGCATTTTTCATAACAGCCAAAAGGTAAAAGCAATCTAGAGTCCATTGACAAATAAATAGAGAATCGACAATGTGGTGTTTATATACCACATATTATTTTGCCATAGAAAGGAAATTCTGACATACGCTACACCATGGATGAATTTTGAGGACATTATGCTAAGTGAAATAAACCTGTCACAAAGGACAGATATTATATGATTCCCCTTGCATGAGCTACTTAGAATACTAAATTTATAAAGATAGAAAGAATGTAATTCAGGGCCTTGGGACAGTGGGGGAATAGAAAATTCTTGTTAAGTAAGTAGAGTTTCAGGTTTGGAAAATGAAAATTTTTAGAGACTAGTTGCACAACAATGAAAATATACTTTAATACTACCAATCTGTACACTTAAAAATGGCTATAAATATAACATATTTATAGTAGATTTTATGTTATATTTTTTGCCACAATTTTTAATTTTTTAATTACAAAACTAGACAAACACACATATATATCAAGAGTTACAAACAGCAGAATATTACATATCAGGTTTCAAAGAAGACTTGGTGAAAGACAAAGGAGAAAAAAAAATTTGTCTTTAGATAAAATGTGAATAACAGTAAACTATCACTGTTTGAAGTGAATAAAGCATAAAAGTTCTTAAGTATGTTATTTTTCTGGTTAAAAATATTTTTGTCAGAAAATGTTTGAATTTGGTAAAGTTTTATTGTTTAAAATAAAAAACATTAATTAATAAAATTTGCACACTTTATATGAGTGCGTTTTTTAAGTTTTTTTTTTTTTTTTTTTTTTTTTTTTTGTGATAGTGCTGCAGATTGAACCGAGCCTTGTGCATGCTAAGCACACATTCTAGCACTGAGCCACACCCACAAACCCTAAGGGCTTGTAATAATATCTTTCAAAGTATTTTATTTTAAAAGTACTTAAAAATATTTTAAAGCTTTTTTAAAGTACTTATTTTTAAAGTAATTCCAGGTACTTGGGAGGATGACGCAGAAGGATCGAAAGTTTGAGGCCAGCTTAGGCAACTTAGTAAGATTCTGTCTCAAAATAAAAGTTTTTAAAAGGCTGGGGATGTAGATCAGTGGTAAAGCACTTGTCTAGCAATGTGCAAGGCCCTGGAATCATATCCTAGTACTACAAAAACAATACTAATAATATAGTTAAATCACACAAAAACATCTCAGTAACAAATCATGTACACATATATTAATAAATAAAACTTTCCCTTTCACCCTAAAGAATTGTGAACTGCAGTTGTAAACAATGGAAAGAACCTGCTAAGTTCCTCAATAAAGGAACAATGATAAAGACTGTCAGAAGAAATTCCAAATGAGACAATATTTTACCTTGCTGAACTTGCACCCAACTTGCATAATCTCAGGTCCTATAAATTCAGGGTCAGATTCTATCTTAAACTTTTCTATTTTTTTCTTATTGGTTTTTATTTTTTTAAATACCACATTAGTATTATTTATGTTGATTTATGGGGATGAAGCTATAAATTTATGTTTTAAATAAATTAAATTTTGTACCAGAGACAAATATCTCACTTGTTTCACCTTAATCTGGGACGATTCCATTGTATGCATATACCATAGTTCTTCTATTCAAAACCAAGTGAATTCTCAGTTGTTTCAGGTTTGTGGCAATTCTGAAAAAAAGCTGCTAAAAACACATTTATGTGGAGATTTGTATTCATTTCATGTGGATAACTATGCAGGTATAGAATTTCTTCGATATATATTAAATGTGAGATTAATTTTTTAGGACTGTCAAAAAATGTTTTCCAAATTGAAAGATTACCCTTACCAACCAATTTATAAGAGTTCCATTGCTGTGCACCCTTGTATTATCAGTTTTTAAAATTTATCTGAGACATTTTAACAGGTATGCAGTGGAATCCCATTGTGATTTTAATTCCTATTTTTCTATTGATATGAGAAGATAAAGAGAATATATTTACTTGTGCTGAGTAAGGTATATTTAAAAAGCATTATAAGAGGCTAGGTGATGTAGCTCAGAGTTAGTGCCTGCCTAATAGATGCAAGGTCCTGGGTTCAATCCCCAGCAAAAGAAAGAAGGTAGGAAGGAAGGAAGGAAGAACCAAGTTTCAAATACCATGTAGTATGTATGCATAATTGAAAGTTTGAGAAGAATACATAAGAAATGCAATGCTTTCTCTAGAGGAAGAAGACATACTACCTTTTTTACAGTTTTTTTTTTTTAAGAGAATGTGTTACCTTTAATGGCTAAAAAGCCTGATTAAAATTTAACTAAATACCACATTAGTATTTAGTTAAATTAACTAAATACCACATTAATATTTAAATACCACATTAGTATGGGAAAATAATATAAAAATTCACCTAAAAAGAAAGCTCAGCAGCTTTCTCCTCTCCAGAGCTCATGTCAGTCACACTCTTAACAGAGTTTTAGTTTCCCTGGTTCAGGAAAGCAATGTGGTCTTAAGAATCCCTGTTGGCTGCAGGTCGCAGAACTTCTTGAAATCCAAGCCTTCAGAAGAGGAGCAACTCCTCACAGATGTATGCAAACAATATCACCAGGGCAGGAAAGGCAAGGTGTAGGGTCCCAAGAGCCATATCCATCTCTTTTATCTAGAAAAGTCAAAGCTCTCACCAGCCACATCTATAAGAGTTCTGATAACAGCGCGTGGGCTCAACTTAAGTCATGTGACAACCCCTAAGTGCTATGGAGACCAGATACTATATGTTATAGATAACCATTGGATCAACCAACCAACAGTGTCTGCACACTGGGGTGGTACATACTCCACATACTTAAAAAACTGGGTTTTTAAATGCTGTCCAAAAATAGGTAAAATATGGCTCATTGAATGCCTATTTACAAATAACATTATAAAATTTGTAAGAAAAAGGTGCAAATATGCTAGAAACAAAAATAAAAAGGCCCTTGAGGAAGATAAGTACAATTGCCCTTATTGGAAAAATTTGAGGAAAATAACATATTATTTGAAATAATATTGCAAATTCATTGTTACCCAATACTGAAACCTCTTTCTTTCTCCTCCCCAATCACTTTACATGAGTCTGCAAGCAAGAGTGTATAGCTGCCTGAAAATAGGAACATGGTGATTACTGGCCATCAGTAAAAACCTGTTATGTTGAGATACTGTGCTAGCCATCAAGGCGCTTTCAGGCCACCTGGGGAGATAAAAGTTATAGACTTTAAATACCAAGAGAACATTCCTTGCTAAAATTGAATTGTATGTTAGACATTGTGGTTCAAACAATAGGAGGAGCTAGATATGGTGGCATGTCTATCATCCCAGCCTCTCAGCAGGCTGAGACCAGGGGATCACTTGAGTCCAAGATTTCCAGGCCAGCCTGAGCCACATAGATAGACCACATCTAACAAAAATACCCCAAAGCAAACCACAATAGGATAGGATGCAAAGAAATGAATAACTATCACTGGTTACAATTAATCAAGAAATTCCCCTCACAAGTGAGTTTGGGATTTTTCTGATAGAATCTATCACCATCTTTTTTCCTTTTTTCTTTCTTTTTTCCTTTGCTTACATCCAGGGCCATGCTTCAACATCAGAAGAGTAACATTTTAAACTTCTTTCTGACACCAGCTTCCCTACAAGAAAAACTACATTATGTGTTCTTCTAGGTACAAAGAAGTGATGAACCTTCCTCCACCTTTATCCTTTAGGAATCAGAATTTCAAGGAGGATAGTACCTCCTTAAAATAGAGAATTGGTCAAAGAGCTTTGTCTAGGATTTAAAGAATAGGTGTGTATAAGTGAATAGTTTTCGAATGACTTATCCCACCATCTCAAGGCAGGAAGATGGCTCTGCCTTGGGATTAAGATGAAACATAAATTTTTGTGTCTCAGCCAAAGTACCAGTCCCTGAGATCCTTGCTATATAAATATGGACACTAGGAAGACAGTGGACCAATGTGGTTGAGTCAAAGGTCTTCTGGAAAATAAGACACTGAGTTTCAATCAAACCCAGTTCCCTGATTTTAGACGGGATAAATCAAATTAAATTATATGTAGAATAGCAGAGGTCTAACTGTAAGCTGGACTCAAGACAAGGGCCCCAGTTGTAAAACGCTGCATTAAAGCACATCCTGCTAATGTTACAGGTTCCTCCTGGCCAGCCACTAGAATGTGGTTCTTGTGATCCAAGAAGCAAGAACTGAGAACAGGGCTATGTAAGAAGGGGAGTCCAACAATAGAGAAGCTTGACCAAGGCCCAGAACTGAGGGATGGGATTTTCCACCCTCACTCAGTGAACTGAGATGCCAGGAGTTGGATTAGTAGGCACTTTGGAGTAGACAGTAGTCATTCGTAGGCTGAGGGGAATTCATTTTCCCCATAACATTGTGAATATGCAGGGGTTTGGGAACAACTTATAAAAAGGAAATGGGAAAGGGATCTATTCAACTTTCTGTTAATATAGCAACTGCGGTTCTCAAGATGTCTTAAATTCAATATGAAAATATGAGGATGTGACTAATCGCTCTTAAATTCATGAAACAGGTAAATCCAGTTATTTCTATGTATAGTAGCCCTTATCCAAAGAAAGATTTGAAACTGTATCAGAATCATTGTAATTTAATTAATTAAAGGCAAACACTTTGAAGTCAGACAGTGAGACCAAGTTCTAGTTCTATCATTTACTCAGGAAAACATCAGAAAGGGAGTAAAGAAATAAAACAAGAGATGGGAGGAAGCTCAGAAAGGGCATAAGGTCAACTCAGCTACCATAGTGGGTAACTCAGTGCAGTGCTGCTGGAGAGCTCTGGGAGACAGTGCAGAGCATACCTCAGAGTTGTCTCAATAAAGGGCTAGTTCCCACCATCTGAAATCTTCTTTCCCCAGATAGCTACATGGATGAATTCCCTCACTGCCTTCAAGTCTTTGCTCAAATCCCTTTTCTAGGAGGTTACCTACCCTATTTAATCACCCTGGACACCCTATTTAATTTCATATCCTGACCATGCACCTAACCTCATACTCCTGATCCTCTGCTCTAAGTTTTCTCTTTTTTTCATAACACTTATCATCTTCCACTTCCATACAGTTATTAATTACGTGTATCATATGTCTCCCTTTGCTAAAATGTAAGCTCCACAAGAGTGGGCATGTTCGTTGTTTATTCAGTGATGTATTCTAAGCACCTAGGACAATACCTGCTGGTGGTGAATGCTCAATGAATGTTCAATGAACCCTTGTTGAAAAATGAGTGAATGAAAACCAAGCACTCATAAACCTGTAAAGGAGCAATCAATGTGCCATTCCATACCTCCACAGTAACCTAATGCTCAGGCTTCCAAAGAGAAAGAAGAGGTTTCATTTTCTCTGTTTCCTCCACACCATCTTTCATGCATTCTCCACTCTCCTAGCCTTTCTAACCCCCACATTTTTTTTTTTTTTTTGGTCTAGCAACCAGACACCCTGCATTGTGAAAATTGGCATTTTCTTCTCAATTTACTTTTAAATGATAGTGCTCTTGTTTGTGAGGCAGATAGTAATAGCTTATATAATAACTGAACTGTCTCCTTTCTCTTTTTTGGCACTGTAGATCCCATGACCCATATTTTGCCATTGCCTGTATTTGCCAAATGAAGTTAGGATCTGTTTATAAGGTCTAGACACTGTCCTTATATTGTCCACATTCTGTTTACTTTTATATATTTACAGTGTCTGAAAATATGTGCTCTAGTTCCAACAGTCAAGGTTAAGAGATAAGGATCCAAGTTAGATGGAAACAGGTCTATCTGTCAAGCGCTGGGGAAAGAATAGAGGTGCAAGCTAAAGAGTAACAGAATTTTACTCTAGGATTAAATCACTAGTAAAATAGATGTATGTACACACATACACAAACAGAGAGATGCATGTGTGCATTGAGTAATCTTAATATGTAGACCAAGAACTAAAAATTCTGCAGTGTAATCCTGCTGAGGAAATCTAGGGAACAGTGCAAAGCATACCTCAGAGTGGTTTCAGCCAAGCACTAAAAAGCTGGGATGGGTATTTATCCCCTAATCCTGTAACCACTATTGGCTTGGGGCTGCTCCTGGGGACATTAACCTAAATATATGGAGCAACATTTAAAATTATGATGCACCCTGGTGAGTACTGTGGTGTTGACTAATAAATATTTGATTTGATTTAACTAATAAATAACTAGTTCCATCTCTCAAAAGCTAAAATCATAGGTAATTAAGTATATGAAGAGTATAGAAAATACATAGTAAATAAAATAACACAATAGAGAAAAATCCACAGTATCACTTGCTTTCAGAACTAAAAATAATAATCTGACATAAAATGAACAGAGACTGCATGATTCTGCAGAACACAAAGAAGTCATTGTAAGCATAGTGTCAGCAAGTTAAAAATGTGGGCAAATTCCACAGTTAACAAGAGAGGCCATCATACTTTGTTCTTCAGATCAATAAACAAGCAGATGAAGTTCAATATCAAATATTCCACTCCTCTAATCATTCATCCATCCATCTATCCCAACACTTTGGGTGTCCACTAATGGCCCAGGAAAATGAGCTTCAGAACCACTGGAAAATATTTAAAATAAAAATAAAAAAGAAGAGGAGGAGGAAGAAGAAGAAGGAGGGGAGAAGAAGAAACAGCAGCCCCTACTGCAAAGAGCTCCCAGCAAACTTGAAAAAAACTAGGGTAAATTTCACTGAAGTGCAGCCAGGACAGATAGGCAAATACCTGCAGGTTCTCAATCATTTGTGAAAGCTAAAGAAACTTATTACATAAAAGTAGAGTAGAACAAAGGTCACTAGAGACTAGGAAGGGGAGAGGGATAATAAGAAGGTGGATAAGGGATACTAAAATACATTTAGGAATGGTAGCAGGGTTTTTTTTTTTAGCTGTAGATAGACACAATATCTCCATTTTTATTTGTTTATTTTTATGTGGTGCTGGGAACTGAACCCAGGGCCTCACACATACTAGGTGAGTGCTCTGCCACTGAGCTACAACCCCAGCCCCAGTGGTAGCAGTTCTTTTTTTTTTTTTTTTTTTTTTTTTAGTGGTAGCAGTTCTAATGCTATATAGCACAATAGGAGAACAATAGTCTACAGCAATTAATATATATTTCAAAATAGCTGGAGAAGAATCTGAAGGTATAAATAAAGAGTTTGAAATGCAAATGGTATAAGTCAATTTTTAAATTAAAAAAAAAAACAGAATAAAATGCAGCTGAGGCCTGAGAATCACTGGCTTGTTTGCAACACCCAAATCAAAGTGAATGAAAATGTGAACATACCAATCAAAATTTCTCTGGCCTTCTTGCTTAGTCAGGTCTATTTACTTACAGAGCCTTCAGATTTTATATATTTATTTTAACCAAATGACTTCTCTTTTGACTAGTTTTAAAAGGTACCATTGGTAGAATGAAAGAGGTTAAATTCTTTTTTTTTTCTTTATGCTTTATTTTCTTTAATTCCCTCCATGAAGCAATTAGGATCTTTACCCTTGAGTCTTAATTGTAATAATACTGAAAAAGTCAAGGAACTATTTTCATTAATTCAATGCCAGTTTTTATAGGTGAGAAATTTTGTGTACAGGTGTTAATATTACCCACTAACAACTCTGGCAGCAATTTCTTTTTAATCCTTAATCGAGAAAAATTAAGGGAAAATCCATTCGACTGCATTATTCTGGGAATTTATGGCATATTAAACCGTAAAAATTACTCAGCCTGACCTATCTAAATGGTATGTAGGCCATTGAGATACTTGTGGGCACATGTGAGAGGGACAAGGAAAGTGGAGTGTTTGAAAACTTTTAAAGATGCAGAAAAGTCAGTAGACCTGTATTTGAGGTAGGTTATTCATGCTTAAAACTGTACTAGGTGCTTTTCTACTATAGAATCTAAAAGCAGGTAAGGAAAATGTTATTACATTACTTCAACCAATACATCTCCTGATTTTGAAGTTAAACTATCTAGAAATTCCTGGAAAATGGGAACTTGATTTTACCACTACATTTGATTAATGAATAAGAAAATCTGAGGGTCTGCAGTAAAATTCAAATCTCTACTATGATGGGCTCCATAGCCCTCCCTGCACAATCAGGGCCTTCTTGGTACCTCTCCACTGGACCCCTGTCAATAATTAGCCGCCAGCTATACTGCTCTCCTTACCATTTCTCAACTGCAACAAGTGTTAGCCTACCTGTGAAGGTGGTGGGGTCTTCAATAATTGCTGTTTCTCAATCTCAGCCCTATTGTCATTTGGGGCCTGGAGATTCTTTGCTATGAGGTGTGTGGGGTGGGGGCTATCCTGTGCACTATAGGAAGTTTAACAGCATCTCTAGCCTCTTTCTGGATCTGGTCTATCTCAAGGAAGGGCTGGATCACTGGTAGAGTGCTTGCCTAGCACATGTGAGGTACTGGGCTTAATCCTTAGCACTGCATAAAAGTAAATAAAATAAAGGAATTGCATTAGTCTACAACTGGAAAAAATATATATATATAGTCATATATATGAAAATATATATATATATATATATATATATATATATATATATATATATATATATAGAGAGAGAGAGAGAGAGAGAGAGAGAGAGAAATTCCAAGAAAGACTGCAACTCTGGGTACTTCATTTGCCCTCATACAATCAACAACTAACACAGTGCCTGAAATAAAAAGATGCTTTAGTTAAAATTAGCCAAATAAGAATATTACGTTAACATTTCAGAGGATTATGAGATTAGATTTATTTTGTATTCAAAATCCCTAGATAGGCACAAATATATGCAGTGGTAGGTTTCGAGGATATATAAGTAACTGATTTTTAGGTTGTAGCATTTGTTGAATGCCACTTATGGAAAATTTTGGTATCAAAATTAAGCAATTTTTACAATTTGGATTCAAAGTAACTTGGATTCAAAGCGCAGTTTTGCCACTTACCAGTCTGAGCTAATCATTTAACTTCATTGACCTACAGTTGTCGTCTCTGTAAAATAAGTAATACTTGCTTCAACAGAATTGTGGAAAAGAGGATGTTGCTATAAGACATTTATAAAGTTTTTCAATGAGCATTTACTCAACAAATGACAAATGTCATGAAAGAGTTTTCTTAATAACAACAATGACAACTTAGTCTTCTCTATCTTTACCAACACAATCAAACTCAACCATTGCCATTCAGCTTCCAGTTAGCAAGTTCAGTCCCAATAGCCACACCGAGGCTATCCCGGCAAGTGGACAGAGTCTATAGTTAATCTTCTTTGCCAAGCAAGGTTCTCCAACTGAATCTTATGCCCAACAAGTGGCAATTAGTCTCTAACCCCTGCCATCTTTGTTTAATCTATATAACTTGGATTTTGTGCAATTTCCTGAACTGTACCCTAGTTCCTTTCCTAGAACAAACTTTCTTCTAAGACCCATTCATTTTATTAGGGCTCAAACACTCTTAATTATTTCTAACTCCCTCTCTTCTGCCAATAATCACAGTCAAACCAATAACAGACCAAGCCAAACAACTGAAACAAATCTAGCATTAAAACTATCTAGAAACTTTCATGCTGCCCCATGTCCAGTAGTCAGACCAAATGCTAACTCAGCTGGCCTGATTTAAGGTAGAATTCCCCTCTAATGAGTAGGTTATTGAGTATGGAAGCATACTCCAAGCTGGGATAGACTTGAGCAAAAGGTAAGTGAATTCTCTGGAGTTGGAAGGACTGGGTATATAGTTGGAAATTGCTGAGTCATAGCTCCACACATGTAGTCCCTGCTTTCTCCATTTCCTCCATCTACCACAAGGTCCCAGACAGTAGATAATGACAATATCTTATGAGAAAGTCTTCAAAACACACACCCATGGTCATGAAAATTATTAAATACAGCCATAATTATTGCTACATTTCTGAAAAGTCCAGTTCATATCAAGACTGAGGTCATAAACCTCAGATTATTTATCCTCATTTAGTGGATCTGATACAGTGTTTAGGTGCACTACTCCTTATTTAATTTCACTAGGTGGGGTTGACATACGTTAGTAAAAATTTAAACCCTTTTCTGATTGTGCAACATGGCAATGCTAGTAAAAAGAGCTTGTTGACATATCTGGCTTACAAGGTATCTTAGTGTATTTTGTGCTGGCATAATAGAATTCCAGACTAAGTAATTTATAAAAATGGAGATTTTTTTTTCTTACAGTTCTGGACATTGGGAAGTCTAAGGTTGAGAGGTACTATATCGGTAAGAAAGGCCTTCTTGCTGCATCATTCCATGGCAGAAGATAGAAGGTATGAGAGCATACACACAAATGTGTGTGAGAGAGAGGAGGAGAGGGCAAAAGAGAGACAGACACAGAGAAAGAAAGATGCACTGAACTCATCCTTCTCTCAGCAATCCATTCCCTCAGTAACTAATCTACTGGCACAGTAATGGCTTTCATTCATTCATGAGGGAAGAACCCTCCTGAACTCATCATTTCTTAAGGGTCCCACCTCTCAACATTATTGAATTGGGGATTGGGCACATGAACTTTGGGGGATTCTTTCATTTGGGCTAGAACATTCTGTGCCCAGTCCCCCAAATTTATGTCATTCTTACATGCAAAATGCATTCATTCCATCCCACCAGTCCCAGAGTCTTAATATGTTCCAGCACCAACTCAAAAGTCCAAAGTCCAGAGTCCCATCTGAATCAGATAAGATAACTGAATCAAGGCATGATTCATCCCAAAGCAAATTCCTCTCCAGCTATGAGCCTACAGAAGTTAACAAGTTTCATTCTTTCAAGATACAATGGTAAGACAAGCATAGGATAGACATTTCCATTCCAAAAGGTTGAAATAGGCAAGCAGAAAGGGATAACCTATTTCAAATAAGTTCAAAATATCACGGGAAAAACAATATTATTTCTTAAAGCAGAATAATATTCCTTGACTTGATGTGCTACCTGCTGGGTTTAGTGAATGGGTTAGGTTCACAAAGCTTCCTGTAGCCTTGCCTCTATTGGCTCTTCGTGGCTCAGTTTCTGCAGCAATTCTCATAGGATGGAGTTTCATACCTTCAGCTCTCTTAGGCTAGCACTATATTCAGGTGGCTCTGTAATTCTGAGGTCTTGAGGATAGCCACTCTTCTTTACTTGGCATTGCCCTAGAGAGGACTCTCTGTGGTGGGCCTGCCCTTGCAACATCTCTGCTTTGATCTCTAGGCTGTCTATAACATGCTTTGAAATCTAGGTAGAGAAAGCCATGCTCCCACAGTTCTTATATTCTCTATATACACAGAGTCAAGATCACATGCACACTCCCAAGGCTTACCACTTTTACCCTTCAGAGCTGTGGCAAAGACACCTGGTCTGCTCAAGTGATAGCTAGAACTGAGTCCCTAGGGAAACAGAGTCCCTAGACAATAAAGGGCAGAGAATGTTGAGGTTCTGCAGGCACATCTCAGGAAACCTTGCCCTTAAGACCCTATCTTGCCTGGAAGATGTCTAAATGCTTTTGGGGTCATGCTCCCACTTTCTCAATAACTAGGACCTGCCTTTCTTTTATCCATATTAATCTCTTTAGCAAAAGGCCAGGCAATGGGAGGAATAATTATGCCCTTGAACTCTCATTAGAGCAGAGCTTGGCAAAATTTTTCTTACAAGGCTGGATGGCAAATATTTTAGGTTTACAAGTCATATGATCTCTTTGACAAGCACTCAATTCTCTTATTGAGTAGGATGAAAACAGCCAAAGACAACAAGTAAATGAGTGAGCATAATTATTTGGCTATGAAGCTTTAATTATAGGCCCCAAAGTGACCCGACTGCCAGAAGTGGCAGATAAGGACATAAAAATACCCATTGTAAAAATGTGTAAGGACTTAATAGAAAATATAAATACAGCAAGCAGATAGAAAATTATAGCAGATAAATGGAAATTAGAAAGAAGTAAGCAAACAGAAATTCTGAAATTGACAGCTACATTACCCCAAATAAAAATTCATTAGATAGGCTTCATGACAAACTAGAGGTTTCACAGGAAAAGTCAATGATCTTGAAGATAAATTAAAATAATCTTCTATTATCTGAATGTTTGTGTCCCACTAAAATTCATGTGTTGAAGTCTAATCCCCAATATGGTGGTATTAAGAGGTTCGTGCAAGATAATCAGGTGAATAAGATTAATGCCCTTATAAAAGAGGCTTGAGGGAGCCCTTGTACCCTTCATCCATACGAGGTCATTTAGAAAGTGCCATCTACAAGGAAGCAGACCTTCATCAGACACCCATCTGCTGGTACCTTGATATTGGACTTCCCAGCCTTCAGAATTGTGAATGATAGACCTGTTGTTAATAAATTACCCAGTCTAAAGTGTTTTGTTATAGCATAGCAGCCCAAATGAACTGGAACATCATCAAATTTAAAAAATAATGATTAGAGCTTTGGTGACCTATGTGAGAATACCAGTGGTCTAATGCATGTATAATAGGAGTACAGGAGGAGGAGATAAAGAAAACAGCAAGAAAAAATAATTGAAGGAAAGAAGGATGAAATTTTCCCAAATATAGTTTTTAGAAACTTAATTTATAGCTCCAAGAAACTCAGTTAAGCCCATGTAAGATAAACACAAAGAAAGCACACCTAGATTTCATCACAGTAAAAAAGCAGAAACATCAAAGATGAGAAAAAACAGAACACAAAGAAAAATATGCATCAAATTTAGAGAAAATATAATACAAATTTAAACTGACTTATCAGCAAAAACAATCATGACAAGAGGCCAGAAAATGGCTGAGCATGGTAGTGCATATCTATAATCCCAGCTACTCAGGAGACTGAGGCAGGAAGATCACAAGTTCCAGGCCGACTCAGCAACTTGCTGACAACATGTATTAAAATAAAAAATAAAAAGAACTGGGGACGTAGCTTAGTAGTAGAGTGACCTGAATTAAATCCCCAGTCTGTCTCTCTCTCTCTCTCTCTCTCTCTCTCACACACACACACACACACACATACACACACACAAGTCTTTAAAGTGCAGAAAGAAAAACAAAACAAGCAAACCAACCAAAAACAACTCAAACATACACATCCAGAAAAATTAACTTTAAAAGGGGGAATAAAAATAAAGGCACTTTCAAATGAAGATGAAAGAAATTGTTGTCAACAGACCTGCATATA
Source organism: Marmota monax (assembly GCF_021218885.2). Classification (NCBI taxonomy): domain Eukaryota; kingdom Metazoa; phylum Chordata; class Mammalia; order Rodentia; family Sciuridae; genus Marmota; species Marmota monax. Next base: position 122,457 of record NW_026693537.1, read on the forward strand.
AGAAATGTTGAAGCTATTCTACAGACTGAAAGAAAATGAAACCAAATGGAATCTTAAGATTTATAAGAAGGAATGAAGAGCATGAAAAAGGAAAATATATGTGGATAGATTAAGACTTTCTTTTTTTCCTCCTAATTTCCTTTTTTTGGGGGTGCAAGGTACCGGGATTGAACTCAGGGGTTCTTGACCACTGAGCCACATCCCCATCTCTATGTATTGTATCCTATTTAGAGGCAGGGTCTCATTGGTTGCTTAACACCTCTCTTTTGCTAACATTGGCTTTGAACTCACCATCCTCCTGTCTCAGCCTCCTGAGCCACTGGGATTACAGGAGTGCACCCCCATGCCAGGCCTAATTTCTTTTAAAAGACAACAGATCAAAGAAAAAGTGGTAACATTGTAGTAAGGAGGGGAATTATAAAGTCCATAGAAGTAAATAAATGACAACACAGCACAAGAATAAAAAGAATTATACCATTGTAAATTCCTTACATTTCACATGAAGTACTATAATGTTAATTTAAATTTTTTTAATGTTAAAACATTCAATTAGACAATAAAAAGCAAGAAAGGAGTAACAGAGTAACAAAGAACATGTTACAAATAGAAAGCAAATATATATTGATAGAACTTAACCCAACTATAACAACTACTTAAAATGTCAATGAACTATTTGAAGGATAGACTATCATACTAAATTTAAAATATCAAGACTGAACTACATGCTATCTACAAAGATATAATTTAAATACAAAGGCACAAATATGATGAAGGAAGAAGATATACCATGCAAATGATAAATGTAAGAAATTGGTAGCTATGTTAATATTAAAGTAGACTTCAAGCCAAAGAGACACTTCATAATGATAAAATAAATTAAGCAGGAAGCCATAATCCTAAGTGGGTTTGCCTCTCAGACTAGAACTTCAAAATGTATGAAATAACATCTGACAAAACTAAAGGGAGAGGCATACAAATCCACAATAATAATTGGAAACCTTAACACTCAGCAATTGACAGAACAAGTGGAAAGAAAATCAGCTTAACCATCTATCAAGTTACTAGCGTGCCTCTTTTTCTTTCTCTTTGAAGTACCTAATGTTACCCAATATGCTTAGAAGATATTAGAAAAATACAAATAATTCAATATACCTTTTCTAATCTAATCTTTATAAAATGCTATTTTTTTTATCACAAATGTATTTTCATAAAATTCTTGGAAGAGCTGATTTAGTTCACACAATATTTGTGGAGAATGTTAGGGACCAAACTGTGTTTACTTAAAATTGATAAGTTGAATCCTTAATAATACCTCAGAATGTGTCTGTACTTAGAGACAGAGCCTTTAAGGAGGTGATTAAATTAAAATGAGTTCTTTTAGGGTAAGACACCAATTCAATTCGACTGGAGTCCTTATAAGAACGCAAAGACACCTGGATATTTCCACATAGAGAAAAGGCCATGCAAGGACACATCAAGAATATGGTTATCTGTAAGCCAGCACAAGGCCTTAGGTGAAACTTAACCTAATATCTTATCACCCTCTGCATTGTCTCTCTGATACATGTCCTCAAGCCAACCATCACACTTCTGCATTCTAATCCTTTGACTAACATGCAAGACTGGAGCTCTGGCTAACTTTTCTCACCTGGGTGAAATATGATGCTGCCTCTTTGGTCTTTCCTTAACATCTGCTTTATTCTCACTGGACTCTTCCTCAGGAGAAATGCATTCTCTGACCATAGAAATAGATACAGATGGGAGATCATTTAATGAAAATTATCTCATGCTCATCGCTCCAATACCATATAGCAAATCAAAACATTTGAAGATGGGCTAGAAGGCCCTATGTTTAATGGTACTTCATTTACAGAACACCCAAGAAAAGATACAGTGCCTTGACTAAAGGAAGTTTCTCAAACACTTAGTCTTCAGCATCTCTCTATTGATAACCCAGACTTTTTTATATCCCAGGACAATATAGCACAGTAAAATTCAAAATGACTTTTAAAAAATGAAAAGTATAATTGAGAAAGAGAAAAGAAAAACACTGAGATCTATGCTCAGGGAGCATAGCTCTCTGAGCATCAAATGCAGAGAGGTAATACTTATACAACTTTAGAGAAAATGTTGTATCTAGTCCAGTAGTCACATTTTCTTAAAATATAAACTGGAGGCCAGAGAAATTACGTAATTATCCAAGGTTACACAGCCAATAGCAGAATTAGGCCTAGACCTATGTTCTAAATATCCAATCTTCATTTTTGTTCCAAAAATATGACAGTGGAATTGATGGTATAACTTTGTTTTATAAAAAAAACTCAGTTTTTGCTGATATTGACTTGACTCTAGAAATGAAAATTTTTAGTGTTAAATGAAGAAATGAAGAATAAATTTTAATGAATGTCAATAATCTGATTCTATTATAATTATAATGCACTTTAACCTGAGAGATAAAGATTTACTAATAGTGCTATAGTAGATTAAAAGTTCTTTATTTAATGCCTTCAATCTATGAATGGTAAGCTATTTCTGAGAATGAAAATAAAATAAAACTCCAAGAGTGATTAATTAATTTCAGCTAGAAACTGGGTAGAGTGGGTGGACTAAAGTTGTCCTCACTTGATTGGCACCTCAAGCTCTAAAAAATTCAAAGACCTATATGGAATGAATGGTGCTTAAAAATGGGACATAGACTAACAGTCTAAATGCCACTGACCAAGGAGTCAGAGTTGGCAAAGACTTCTGGAAATATAGGGACAGTGATGAAGCCCAGATAAAGCAACAATGATGCTGCCTAAATAAAATTAGAGAACTCTCACAAGAATTGGCAGCTCAATCTAAAACACTCATTACCTGTTATCATTAGTCTAGAGACATTTATAAATGATTTTTTACTAAGGCAAGTATTTGCTTATATGGTAATAGATATGAGGTTTGAAACAAATAAGGATTTAAATTTATTTAGTGCTTTACATTTAAATACATTTGAAAGTGTTTTTACTTCGCTATAAATTTATAGAGAAGGCTCTGGAATTCAGAAATGTGAAGTTGTTATGTAGCATGTAAAATATCCAGAGACAAATGAGTCTGCTTAAGGTAGAATCTGAAGTAGATGGGGTTAGGGATCACCGTTTGACCTATACAGCTGTACAATTGTCTTCAAAGCAGAAGTTCAGACAATGAGTTGCTCCATGGGGACCCCCTGATAGCTCTTATGAAATGTGACTCAGAATCCTGGAAGAGGGAGTGCTAGAGGAAGCCTGGGTGGACAGAGCATTTATGTACTGACCTCTTTCTCCCACCAGTCAAAGGTTGCCTAATGGAGCATTAACTTCCCCTTCTTATATCCTTCTTTCTACCTCTCTTCCCACTGTATTTCAAGTTTGCACATGTGAGGGCAAAGAAGGTTCCCATGGATGTCCCCATGGAGAAATCACAAATGTCCCAAAACATGAAGTAAGAGGCCTAGAGTAGTTGGGTAAAGTACTCTTCAGTGGCACTTGTGTGAAACTGGTCAACACCTCCATAGAACTCATGATGACGGCAGATATAGCTGGAATAAAAGGGGAGGCCAAGGGGAACTGAAGTAATACACAGTAAGTGTTCATTGCACAAGAGCATGTAGTCAAGGGGTGAGGAGAGCTGATATTCATCCTGGGCCATTCTCCATGCCACACACCCTGGGACAGGCTGCACCTACCTGGAAGAAGTGGGTGACTTCTCTCATTTTCACAAAGCCATGTGTGCTGGCCAAAGCCTGGCTTTTCCTTACCATGTGTTGTTCATTGGGCTGGAATCTTAATTGTAATGTTCGAAAACCTAAAATAACATCTAAAGTACTTAACTCAGGATTTTAAAAGAAATGGAGTAATTGGTGGATAAATGATATTTATAGAGTTTATTCTCCATAAAAAAATGTACAACAGATTCTAAAGAACATACGCTGTGGTTTTATATCATCTCTGACTTCTCTTCCTTGTTGCTTAGTGGAGTGATGGGACAGCTGGGGTCCAGCCTAGTTTCTCCTTATGATTGATGATATGCTCATTCCAATAGATCATTTAGATAGCTACTTCTTCCTGTGAAATACTGAAGAGTGATTCTGGAGAGTTTTCTTTGAGTATCAGCTTGTTCATATGTATTCTTTTAAAACTGAGTTTTCATCAGCTGATCTAATGGAATGAGCATATGAGACTTAAGTACTATGCTCGTTTTCAAAGTCTTAACAATAATGCTAACTAACACTTGACATGGTCACATCCCTTTATCATTCACCCAACAAAATCACATTTACTGCTGCATCCCATAGTAGGGATACCAGACTCAGCACAAGTCTATTATTCAAAGTCCAAAACACCTTTCACTTCATCAGTCAGAAAAATCAGTCTGACAAAATTTAATAGAAAAAGGTCTGGCTTCTAAATATATTTCAGTATAAAGAATTTTAATAATGCTATTAGGGTTAGTATCACTATGTCAAATTATAACTATTTCTTCACATAGTTCCTACAAAATTTTACAGCTTAACAGATGTGCAGTGGGGCTATTACTCATAAAGCAAGCAATTTTAAAAACCCTGAAAAACATCAGGAATTATTAGAAATCTACTCTTCCTAACATCATACAAAATAGAACTTTAAAAATAAGAATCATGACTCCTAATACTTAAATCTTACTTTAACTGTGTCATCAAGAAAATATCACAAAAATGAAGTTGAAAGATGCAACAATTATCTTGCTTCCCATTTTCTCTCTGCTATGCTTTCAAATTTGAGGAACTACTGAGAGAAAAGGAAATCTGTAGCCACAATAGCTAACAAAAATGTCTAATATTGGGCAGGGAAGTGGATCTGCGGTGACAGCAGAAAACTAGTGCTCTCTTTTATAAATTTCTCAGTTACTTCTGGTTACAATCATTCATTCGTCATTCAAAATATTAAGTGTCTATTATATGGTAGGTTAATAGGGTGACAAACATGAAGTTCCAAATGCTGAGATGCTCTCAGGAGAAGAGTAGCTGACAGATGTATGGGTCTTTCAGCCTTCTCACGTAAGTACAGGTAAAGGCATAAAAGACAAGTGAGGCTCCACCTGGGAAAGGAGTGTTTAACAATCCAGAAGTGTTGGTTATTGCTAAACAAAGTGCTTGAAGGAAAACATGGAAACCAGTAAGCAGAGAGAAATAAAATTTTGCTTTAGTATGAGGTAGTAAGAGGTGTACTAAATCAGGATTCTTTAATAAAAATTCTAAAACAGCAAAATTTCACACATGACTTTGCCAGGTATAGCTTCAGTCCTGCAAGAAACAGAATAGTAATAGATCTAACTTAAGGCATATTTTTGTTCATTCTCCCAAATGCAAATTCTATAACATTAGCTTAATTTGATCCAAATTTGAACACATAAATATTTATGTCATTCATATTAAAAAATAATTAATTAATCTCTCTTTACCTCTTAGTCCCCTCTTGTAATTCAATATCTTTCTCATTTCATTTTACAACTAAGCCCTTTAGAAGAGTCATCTTGATTTATTGCTCCTAGTCCTCATTTTCCATTCATTCCTCACCCTCCTGTGATCACACTTTGACAACCCATAACATTCACTGTGTGCTCTCTAAGATATAATTACCACATTTTACTACTTCTGTGATTTTCAACAGGTCCTTCCCTCCTTCAGCAACTATCCTTTTGCTTTTGGAATACTAGTTGCCCAGGGTTCTCTTCCTACCATCTCTTTTCATTCCTTTGTAGGCTCCTCTTTCTCAATCTGCTTTAATAAAGGTATTCCCCATTTTTCTGTCCTTACTACTTATCTCCTCTCGCTGTGTTCTGTGCCAAGGTAAACTCCTCTGTAAGTATGATTTTGCCCATATTAGCCATCTGTATATTAATAATGCATAATCTTCCCTGAGCCTTGACCTCTCCCCTTGAATATCCATTTATTTGCCCCACAAGTATCTCCAACTTAACGTGTAGAAAAACAAACTCATCACCTCCCCATTCTAACATTCTGCGCTACCCTTCTTCCTTTATTTCCAGTCTCTAGTCCACTAACTACCATGCTGTTTAAAACAAAATTTTGGAGACATACCAGGTTCTTTCCTTTGCTTATTTCTCTCACTGATTATCTTAGCCTGGGATCCCCCAAAGGCAGAGCCTGAGTCAAAGGTCATCTGGAGAAGGAATCCAAAGGAACAAACGTGGAGAGTTGGGGGAACAGCCAATCTACAAGTTTATAATCAAGACAGTCACTGGTATAGGGATGAGATAATTTGTGACTTTTTTGCCAATTTTTACAATTATATTTTGCTTTAAAATATTCTAGGAACTGTCTCCTAACTTAGGTTTAATGGAATCACAAATCACAAATATAATACGTCATACAGTTACCACATCTTCACAAAATAAAGCTTTTGCTTCTTCTTTTCTTGAGAGGTGAGGTGGTAATAAATCACAGTAGAACAAGTATATTCTGGGGGCTCTGAGTTTCTTAAGGCATCTAAAATCCATATCTGTTTCTTTTTGTATCTCTATAAGTATGGTAACTTTTTTTTCAGTACTGAATATTGAACCCAGAGGTGCTCTACCACTAAGCTATACCCCCAGACCTTTTACTTTATTTTTTTATTTTTCTATTTTGAAACAGGATCTTGCTAAGCTGCACAGGCTGACTTTGAATTTGTGATCCTCCTGCCTCAGCCTCCCGAATCACTGGAATTACAGGCATGCACCACCACATCTAGTCATTATGGTAACCTTATTTGAATGAATGAATGATTTGTTACCTATATGTACTAAGATCAAACTAGCAAGAACAAAAGCATAATAAAGTCTACTCTCACAGATCTTAAATTTTGTGGTTCCCCAAGAACAAAATGGAATAGACAAGTTTAAAAATATAATAATTCATTAAAACATAATAATTCATTTACTTTTATTGGTTTCCAGATTTCAAGTATTTTTTCCTTATGTTTTTTAAAAGTATAATAGAAAAAATAATTTTAAAAAACAAGCTAATGTATTTTTTTTCAAATTTCTACCTATTGGAGCAATATTTACTTGCAAGGCATTTTCATTATATGTTGATACTTGTCAGTCTTTTGCTGAAAGAGCTGACAAGAGCTGGCAGTGGAACTTGGGGAAGGCAGAAAACTGGCCTTTATAGAATACATTCCATGTATAATTATTAAGATTCTGGCCCTGGTCATAATCTTCTTTCAGAATAGGAATTCTTCTTATATATCATCTGTGGGACATCAAGTAACCATATGCTTGAAAAAGATCTTTATTCAGCATGTTCATCATATATGCATTTTTAACACTAAAAATGAGGGAAAATCTGAATAAGCCTTTTAGCTTCATTTGCTTTTAGTTATTTGCCTTTTGGTGACTTTATAAGTCACCAACTTTGGAGGGTACACAGCTGAGCAACATATTAGGAGTCTCTCATTAGTTTTGCTTCTAAGTAACACTTCTGACGTTTGGGTCATGATGATGTCTAGGTTACTTTCAAGAGACTTAAAGGTCACTTTTGTTGACACTACCAACTCTTCATTTAGGTCTGCATAGGTGTCCAATGGGTGACCTTTTTAAAATAAGGCTAAAAACTGCACCCTTAGATCATACTAACACTGTCATTTTCTGAAGATGTGTCCTATGAAGATTTATTACACATGCATAGACCACTGAATACTTGTCTTTGTCTCACTTCCTATCACCTTTCCCCTTGCCTTAAACAACCCTGCTTCTTAATCCTATAAATATTCCTAAATTTTATTCTTTTTTTCTATTAGTTGCTCAAGACAATACAATGATCTTGACATATCATATATTTGATTCAAATGGGGTATGAATTCTTACTTTTCCATGTGTACAGATTGCAGTATCACATTGGTTATACAGCCACGTTTATACATACAGCCATACTAGTATCTGTTGTATTCTGCTGCCCTTCCTATCCCCCCCTCCCCTCCTCTCCCCTCCCATCATCTCTCTCTACCCAATCTACTGTGACACATTTCTCTCTTTTTTTTTTCTTCCCCCTCACACCATCTTATATGTAATTTTGTAAAACAATGAGGGTCTCCTTCCATCTTCCGTGCAATTCCCCTTCTCCCTCCCATTCCCTCCCATTTCTCGTCCCTGTTTAATGGTAATCTTCTTCTCATGCTCTTCCTCCCTACTCTGTTTTGAGTCACCCCCCTTATATCAAAGAAGACATTCGGCATTTGTTTTTTAGGGATTGGCTAACTTCACTTGGTTTGAGACTTACTCTCCTATCTCCATACCTGGCTGCCTCATGCATAAACTCTCTTACAAAATTCATGTCAGTGATTGGCAAACTATGCAGCAGGCCTAGATTGGTAATAATATCAGTTGATTTAATACAGTCATCCAGCACGAAGAAGGCAAAGTAGAGAATAAAATAAATCTAACTTTGTTGAAATACTCATCTGTCCCTAGTGATTCTTAGTTATTAGACTTGTTCACAAGAAACAATTCCTAAGGAAAAAACACTGTAAATGGATTCCCACAAAAAGAAAGAAAACGTATTCCTCTAAAATAACAAATAAGGAAAAGTCTTCAGTGAGCTACATAATTGCTCTTCTCTAGTCAAAATCAGCATCTTAGTAGAAATCAGTGGCCCAAAGAAACTCTAGCCCATAGATGGTGACGTTTAGAGACTGTGCTCTAACTCTTCTTCCAGTTCTCTTGTGTTAGCTCCCTATGGTGTGAAATCAAACTTAGGACGGAAGAGAAGAGGAATTCTCTGTGAGCTTTCAAAGAAGTTGATGCAGACTACAAAAGCAGTTTATTCTGCTGTTGCTCTGTCTTTTCTGTATCTTATTCCCTTCCAAGTTTTAAATCTCCAGGTTTCCTTTTGATGTTGGTAAGAAGTGAACCCCAGCTTATCCTTTTAGCTTCCTTGTCTGCCTTCCCATAAACACCTGGGTCACAGTCAGCTCTTTCCCTTTAATCCTGTTCAGCTTTCACCACGCAGGAGGGAGGCACCCATGAGCAATCTCCTGAGAAGCAGAAGCTAGCATTCAAACCCCAGGCACATTATTTGGCTCCTCCTGTTTTTCATGACTTTTGGAAGCCTGAAATCTTCACCAACTTATGGCTCACATTCACACCCTTTAGACTGCACTTAACTTCAGATCTCAGGCTTTGCCCTCCCTTCATCTTTTCTTCCTGACCTGAAGTGAAGATAGCAAAAGGGGAAACAGCAGGAACTGTGTTCAGGAGTAATGGGAGATATAAGCTGAAGGCAGCAGTGAGAACATGGTCTCTGTGTGTAGCCTGAAAGTTGGTGAAGATTTCAGGCTTCCAAAAGTCATGAAAAACAGGAGGAGCCAAATAATGTGCCACTAATGGCCCCATTGCCTACCTTATAGCCTCTCTGAAGCAGTCTGCAGAAATTTTCCATTTGCATCCTGGATATGTGATATTTTCAAAACAAGATTGCTCATGGTCAAAAATGAAGAACTGTCCATTCACACAAAATCCAGTAAAAATTACTTGAAATTTCTGGCATGTGAACACTGGTAACTTGGACTTACCCTATTTGTACATGTATTTGATCTTTTTATGAGAATTTGAAAGATAGGGAATAAACAATGACATCTTATTGGGGGAACCAGGAAGTTTCTCAAAGCACAGATTCACTGTTTCCACTTTCTCAACCACCACTCATAATCTAGCATTAACATAAAATTTACATAAATTTAGGCTGGGGATGTGGCTCAAGTGGTAACGCACTCATCTGGCATGCACCGAGCGCTGGGTTTGATCCTCAGCACCACATAAAATAAAAAAATAAAGATGTTGTATTCACCGAAAACTGAAAAATAAATATTAAAAAATTCTCTCTCTCTCTTTAAAAAAATTACATAAATTCATTTCTTTCCTAAAGTTTTTCAAATCCTATGTCACACTTTATGCACTCACCATCTATTGCTCATTTATATGTTCTTCAGCAAATGTTTACTGAAAATTTGTTAAATGTGCTACCCTGGATACCAGATATAGCATGGTGCAGTGAACATTACAGACATGCTCTCATGAAGTTCTCACATTCTTATACTCTCTCCTATTTGAGTTCTTTGACATTTCACGTCTCTCAATCATATTCACCCACATTTACAGTTCCAGTTGCCACCTCTGAGTGTATTTCCAAACTCCAACCTCTCTCCTAGAATCCTGGAAAATCTTTCCAATTTCAAAAGAAGAAGTCTAGACAGTTCTCCCACTTCCTGGGCTGAAGGAGGTAGTTATGCTTTTCACCATCCTCATGACTACTATTCAGTCTCACCAACATGGTTTGTTTTTCAGAACTCAAATTCAAACTCTAGACCCATATTTCTTATAATCAGGAATCCACATGTTTGCTCATATAGTTTCCAGTTTATGGTGCAAGCTTGATATAGAAAATTATTCAATAGGATCCAACAAATATATTAACGAGCCAGACAACCATTTGTTTGTTCTGGGGACTTATCAGAGTGGATCTGGCTTTAAGAAAAGGCAAATGAATAAAAAGCAGTAATGAAAAATGAATACCTTGGCACCACTTTGAAACAAGGCCAAAACATGAACATAGAACATCATACTGAAGGTATGATGAGAGTTGAGAGTACTGAGAGTTCAGAATGAGAGTATTGAGAGTTCAAAAAGTTTCCAAGCAGAAGATAAGCAAGTAAATATTTAAGAAGATGGCTTTGAAGATGGATGAAAGAAGGCAAAATTTGAGAAATGGTTTCTACAAAAAGTAATAAAGTTTATGCATCTCTGGACATGAGGAGTAAGGGACTACTGGAAAGCAAATTTAGGAGATTTATAGAACATTCTTACCCCTACCAAAAAAAAAAAAAAATAAGACTATGACTTAAGGATCTGGGGTTTCAAAGACTAAAGAGACCATAGGCATGATAGAGTGTGAAGGCCTTGAGACCAATGTGTTTTCAGAAATTGAAATAATCCAGACAATTAAAGTTGTCATGTGCACATCTTGTAGAAACTTTCTGAGCACTTTCAGAAAGTAAAATATAAAATATTATTCTGACTGAGTAAAACACCACTCCTATACTTGTGACCTAGGTAATATCTAAAAAAGTAAAGAATCATTATTATAAAAGAAAAAAGGGCTTAAGAAAGGGCTATGTGTTTTATTTGGATAATAAAATATTGAAAATGCTTAGTATTACACATTAAAGCATGCTATATATTAACTGGTATAATAAATTATTAAAGGCTATTTTCAAAATCTGAGCTACTTCTTAGTCTGGTAAATTCTATTATTAGTCATCTTTGCTCATTAATTTTATAATTCCCAAAACTACAGTTTATCCCAACCATCTTTTAATTTGCAATTTATCATTACTAAAATATCTACTTTATAGATATGAGTCAATTACCTTAATAAGAACATCTTTCATCATCTATGGCACTATGGTTAAAGTACTCTCTATATTGTATCATTTGATTCTCACAATGACACTGTAAGAAAAGTAAAATAGACACTCTGATCCCTACTTTATGGATAAAGAAACTAAGGCTCAAACTAAGTAAATTGCACAAATTCATAAGGCTAGTAAGTCAAAATGTTCTTACTCTGAGTTTTCTGACCTCAACTGCTTCTTCTTTCCACTATTTCACAGCATTTCCCACCTTTCTGTACACCCCAGTTTCTATGCAGTGACCAGAATATGTCTGTCTCTATTAATATACCCTTCGTGCTACTCTACCCATACATGATGGTCAAACTATACCCAGGAAGCTGACTTTCACATAAGGCACAAAACCTATTCTGAAGTCATCTTAAATATACACAGTAAAACACGAGCATCTGAGAAAACATAAGAGCTATCCATTCCTAACTTAAGTATTAAAAAAACTTGAGGTATCTAGGGAAGGCAATTTGGGGAGCCCAGAAGCGTATCTTCACTTCAGGCCTCTGTGTAGGAAGCCACACAGATTTTCCTTTTACAGTAATTCTTTTACATCAAAAAAATGGGGAGGGTGGGCATTTGAATTCATTGAAATAGACCTTTGCAATTTCATTATTTCACATACTAGATGAAATATATAAGTACAACAAAAAGCTCAACAATTTCATGGTATAAAAGTTTTTAAATGACATGAGATTTTAATTTACCCCTTGGTCAATAACATCCAGTTCTGTACACAAGTTTAGTTCTATCTTCTAAGAAAAGACCTAAATTTTGGATAGGCTCCTTGTGATTGTAGTGTTAGGTAACTGAGTACAGGCTGAAATAACAGGAGCTAGTAGTTCATGGATAGTGTTGCTTCATATGATGCAAAAGGCTCAGAACGTTATACTGAGACTGGTGTGGAAGTAGAGTGAAGAAGCTCAGAGAGGATGAGGAAATAAAAAAACAGAGATGCTCAGGTGCTAGATGGTCACTCACGTGGATGCAGATGCCTCTTTGGATGATGGCAGATAATGAGCCAGAGGTTCATCTTTCATATAAAAGTTAAATAGTAAATAAATGTGTGAGAGCTGCAGTGAGATGGGAAGAAGACTGTAAACTGACTTCCAAAGTCCAACACTCAGCAAATGTGGACAAACTAGCAAACTGTGTTTGAAAGGGCTGCAAGGGAAGCACTGCTTTCAGGATAAGCCAGGTTTCAGGTAAGGCAAGAAGATGAAGGAAGAAATTGGAAGAAAGACTGTAAATACATAAGAGATTGTTAATAACCTCTTCATGAAGAATTCTAAAGGATGTGAGCAATGAAGAAGAGAGTTTGGAAAAGGAAGGAGAGGCTGTATCAGAGAAGGAAAATTATGGAGACAAATCAAGAATAAGGGAAAGGATAAACACAGCCTTACATTTTAGTGCCTTACATTTAACATTAGTAAATAATGGACATATCAAATTAAAATATATGATAACACTTTAACATGGAAAGTTTGAATGAAAGATGGAATAACAACTACATGAATTTCTCTGGATAATGAACAGAAAATGAGTATATGGCAGTATATCTTAAAATTTCCTAAGGTTTTTATAAGATACATATATCTAGACCCCACTCCTCCAAAATTAAAACAGAATCAGGAATAGTAGATCTGAGCACTGTTACTTTGTGGCAATAATATTTTTTTTCAAGATCCCCAGGTGCAAACAGGGATGAGAACCATTGCTATATGGCAGTGGTTCTCAAAGTTGGTTCCTGGATCAGCAGTATCACTATGACCTGGAACTTGTTAGAACTGCAAATTCTCAGGCTTTGCTTTAGATTTAATGAATCAGAAACTCTGGAGGTGGGGCCTCTAGGTGATTCTTGTGCTTGCTAAATTTGACTACCTTTGGGATATAAGAAGGGTTTAGGGTCAGCCAAAAGTGATATTTTTATTAGTGTATTATAAGAACTTCTTATTAAATCTCACTTTTTACATGTAAATTTTGGCAGTGTGACAGGTAAAGAAAAAAATAAAGTCACATTTTGTTTAAGACAAACTTTTTTTGAAGAATTTTATTTTCCCCCCACATTTTTTATTGGTGCATTACAGTAGTATATAATGATGGGATTTGGTTGCTATATATGCACACAATGTAAAAATATAATTTGGCCAATATCATTCCCCAGCATTTCTCCTTTCCCTCCCCTCTTCCCATCCCTTAGTTCCTTTCTTCTATTGATTTTCCTTTGATCTTTAGAAGATCCACCCCCACCTTTCTTTCCTTTTTCCTCTCTAGCTTCCTTTAAGAGCAAACATATGACACTTGATCTTCTGAGTTGCAGTTATTTCGCTTAATATGATGGTATCTAGTCCCATTCATTTTCCTGCAAATGACATAATTTCATTTTTCTTTATGGCTGAATAAAATTCCACTGTGTATGTATACCACATTTTCTTGATTCATCCATTGATGGACACCCAGGTAGGTTATATAGTTTGGATATTGTGAATTGTTCTACTATAAACATGGGTGTGCATGTATCCCTGGGGCATAATGACTTTAATGCTTAACAATAAATACCAAGGAGTAAAAATCCTTTTTATTTTTGCATTTTTATTATATATATATAAAACAGTGGAATGCATTACAATTCTTATTATACATGTAGAGCACAATTTTTCATATCTGATTGTGTACAAAGTAGACAAAGTAAAAGGATTCGTGTACATGTACTTTGAATAATAATGTTCATCACATTCCACCATCATTTCTAACCCAATGCCCACTCCCGTCTCCTTCCACCCCTCTGCCCTATCTAGAGTTCATCTATTCCTCCCATACTACCTCTCCCTATCCCACTATGAATCAGCCTCCTTATATCAGAGAAAACATTTGGCATTTGGTTTTTGGGGATTGGCTAACTTGGCATTATCTTCTCTAACTCCATCCATTTACCTGCAAATGCCATGATTTTATTCTCTTTTATTGCTGAGTAATATTCCATTGTGTATATATGCCACATTTTTTATCCATTTTAGGAGTTGCATAGTTTCTGGTCTAATTCTGAGGTCTTTGATCATTTTGAGTTGATTTTTGTGCAGAGTAAGAGATAAGGGTCTAGTTTCCTTCTTCTATATATGGGTAACCAGTTGTCCCAGCATCTTTAAAAAGCCATCTTTTCTCCAATGTATGTTTTTTGGCACCTTTGTAGAGAATAAGATGACTGTATTTCTGTGGGTTTGTCTACATGCCTTCTATTCTGCACCATTGGTCTATGTGTCTGTTTTTATGCCAGCACCACACAGTTTTTGTTACTATAGCTCTACAGTATAATTGCTTTTTTGACTTAAAAATTTGTTTAGCTATTCTGGGTCTCTTGTTCTTCCAAATAAGTCTTAGGATTATTTTTTCTAGTTCTGTGAAGACTGTCATTGGTATTTTAATGGGAATTGCATTGAATCTGTGTATTGCTTTTCATAGTATGGTCATTTTAACAATATTAATTCTTCCTACTCATGAATAGGGGGAGGACTTTCCATCTTCTAAAATCTTTTTTAATTTCTTTCTTTAATGTTCTATAGTTTTCATTGAAAGATTTTTCACCTCCTTGATTAGATTAATTCCTGGGTTTTTATATGTTTGTTTTTTAAGCTATTGTGAATGGAATTGTTTTCCTGATTTCTTTCTCGACAGATTCATCATTGGTAATTATAGGAAAGCTATTGATTTTTGGATGTAAGACTGAACAGTTTTCATGTCTACAGTTAACATTAATCTTGCAAGTTAAAATTCAAACTTATTTTCTTGATATTATCCTGAAATAAAAATGGAGATCTCACCAAGCACGGTGGCATACACCTATAATCTTAGTTACTTGAGAGGCTAAAGCTGGAGGATCACAAATCCAAGGCCTGAGGCAATTTAAGGGAGACTCGGTTTCAAGACAAAAAGGGCTGGGGGTGTGGTTCAGAGGTAGACTGCTTGCCTAGCATGTGTGAAGCTCTGGGTAAGGCTGGTAAAGACCAGCCAATTATCATCCTAAAGAGAGACAAGCACACTGAATAGTTGCAAAGTGGTAACATACGCTCCATTCAGCTTACTTTATGCCATTACAGGATAAATATAGTATTTAATTATCAATTGTCAAGCCAACAAAATGAACATATACAATTATGTTTTGTTCTCAGCCTTTAAAGAAAAGAGAACCGCCTAAAAACATTTAAGGAAAAGAAAACAAAGAAGAGGAAATTCCTCAAACTAAACATTGGTTGTAGGTGAGAAATGTGGTATATTTTCTGAAAATGTTAGCTGTTAAATGGAAGGGATCGTGTTTCTGTATTTTCTTAAGTAGAGTTTGGCATATTCAAGGTGGTCCATAAGTTTTAAATAATAACAACTTGCTCTCCAATCTGGCCTTGTCTTAGCTTCCCATTTCATTGTAACATCTTGAATTTCTCCAAGTGCTTAGTTTTCAATTCACTCAAAAAAAATATGCTAAGAATAAACATATTTAGTTTATAAAAAAAAGAAAAAGAAAGAAAACAAAAATAAAACAGCAGTTTTTTCAAGCTTGGATTTCACTAGCAAGTAAATCATCTAAACAGGAAAAAATAATCTTATTTCAACATACAAACTACTAATCCAGATCTCTGTTACTGCTTACCTAGACTAGTAGCCGAGTTTCCTTCCTCTTTTTATTTCACTCTGCTGAAAAACTAATTTTTCTCACAGCAAAACTTAAGAGTTTTAAAGAACTATCTCCCACCAATACCCCCAGAAAGTTCAGACAAGATTTTGACCAGGGAAAAGCTAGAGATGCCCTGGAGAACCAGCCCTGAGGAAACTATAGAATAGAGAAGGGTATATTAACCTTAAAATTTTGAGAAATCCTGGAGATACTAAAGGCAATTTTAAATTGTGGTTGGGTGGCACGCTGAGGTAGAATAACAGGTAAAGATTACATGGTTAGATTCTGCTATGCCTCTCACATATTTCCTCTCATATTTCCATGGTCTGCCCTATAACCTGTCTGAATGAGAAGGCAGCAGCATCAGCCCACAATAAGAAGGGAAGACTGGGCAGCTGCCCTGAGCACTCGCTCTCCTGGTTCTCTCCACCAAGTGCAGAAGAGATTACAGACTACTTAGGAGGTAACTGCCACCTCCTATGCAAAAGGAGAACCTCCTCCAGAGGGCCCTAATGGAGGGGCAACAGATAGGTTGTAGATTGTACTTCTGGTAGCTCCCTAGGGCTGATCTCTTAACTTTTGTTAAAGTCATAGGAAGACATGAACTGGGGTATGAACATTAGAATCTCACCCTGACAACTACAGGGGATCAACATCTCACAACTAAATAGTGACTTGAAACACTAACAAGGAAAATCACACTGAACAACATATACCATATCAGGCAGACATATTGAAAAAATAGATTAAAATATTAAAATAAGACAACCAATAATGTAAAAAATGAATATGGGTATAGAAAGTAGGAGAAAAGGCACAAGGAAAGCTATATGGAAATATTACATATTAAAACAAATGATACTTGAAAGAATACTACATGTAATAAATAGAAAGCTGAATATAGCCAAGGAATAAATTGTAAAATTAAAAGAGCAGCCTGAGGAAATCTCCCAGAAGATTAAAAAAGGATAAAGGATACTGAAATAAAATCATGAGTACCATGGTAGATGAAAGAATGCATGCTGGCATACTGAAAATAGGAATGAAAAAGGAAGCAGAAATAAAAGGAAGAAAAATATTTGATGAAATAAATATCCTTGAAATAAGGAATAACCAAAGAACTCAGATAGAAAGAACTAAACACCAAATAAGAGAGATTAAGACTCCAGAAATGCAAATTTAAGAACATCAGAGAGAAAGAGAAAATTCTAAAAGCTTCTAGAGAAAAAGCATACCTCCTACACAAGAATCAGACTATCATCAGATTTCCTAACAGCCACACTGGATTCAAATACTTTGAGATTTTCCAGATATAACTGTTATTGGTTTCTAGTTTAATTTCAATGTGGTCTAAAAACATACTTTGTTTGACTTGAATCTTTTCGAATTTACTAAGACTTATCTTCATAATTCAAAATATGTTCTATATTGAGTAAACCCTTCACCAAAGAGGGTAGATGATAAATATGAGCATGAACATATGCTAAACATCATTAGTTATTAATGCAAATGAAAACCATTAAAAATATAACCACACACTAATTATACCAAGTATTACCAGAGATATAAAGGAACTAGAACTCTCATATACTGCTGTTTGGAGTGAAAATAGTTCAACTACTTTAAAAAACAGTTTGGCAGTTTCTTAAAGATACACTTACTATACAATCTAGCCATCCTACTCCAAAGAATTTTCCAATGAAAAAGAAAGCCTATGTCTATGGAAAACTTATATATAACTGTTCACATCAAATTTATTCATAATAGCCCAAACTGGAAAATTCCAAGTATCCATTAATTTGTAAATGAATAAAAAACTGTAGTACATTCATATAATGGATGTACTACTACTCAATGATAAAAAGAATGAGCTATTGCTACATGCAATGACATGAGTGAACATCAATATAATTATGCTAAACAAGATAAAAAGCGTATACACTATTTGATCCATTGACATAAAATTCTAGAAAATACAACCAATAAATTATGTCAGAAAGCAGATCAGTGATTGCTTTGGGGATGGGTAGAAGGAAGAGAAAGGTGGAAAAGCAGGATTACAACAGAGCATGAAAAAACTTTTGGGGGAGATGAATATGCTCATTATCTTGATTATGGTTATAGTTTCATGAGTATACTTATGTGTCAAAACCTGCCAAGCTGTAAATTTTATTGTGCATTTTACTGTGTATAAGCTATACCTCAATAAAGATGTTAATAATGAAAAATTACCAAAATAATAATTTTTTTTTCTGAAAAAAACATGTGAAATACAGATCCTATTTTTAATTTGAAAGTGAACAAATAAAGAGAATGTGAAAAATAAAAGGCATTTTGGTAATAATCTAGAACAACATAAATATAGTGGGAAAGAGAAAAGAATCCAGGGACATGAGATGGTATGTATCAACAGGAATCCAGTCAGGAGTCAGAAACACAGTCAGAATCTAACATAATTAAGGAATTATTAGTGATGTTGCAAAGTACCGAACAAAAAAAGGGAGACAGTACCATCAACTCTTCTCCCAGTAGTGGCAATTTGTTACAGTGGCAACAGTTGATTTTAGTTCCCTGTGTTTCCAACATTTCTAGAGCCAGGTTCAACATGCCCATAAGAAAGTAATAACCCCCACTTCAGAGGTCTCAATCTCCGAACTGCAGGCAAACTCCTCCAAATTTATAGATTTTAATAATTTCAATCTTCTCTAATGTTCTGCAGAAATATTGAGAAAATGTGATTGCCACCTACTTCAGAAATAATTAAGAAATTTTCACTAATTTTAAGTGAGATAATAGCAATATAATTGTAATTATATTTTTGTAAAAGGTCCTTATCATTTAAAGATTCATATTGAAATATTTACATATGCAATAATATGATGTCTATGATTTTCATTAAAATAACTTCAAGGAAGAGACTGCAAAAGTGATGAGGATATAGATAAAATATATTTTGAAAGAATTGATAATTATCACAGCTGGATAATAGATATAGGCAAGTTTGTTATAATATTCTGTTTTTATGTTTGAAATTTTCCATAATAAAATTTATTTTAAATCAGTAGTATTTATACAATTAAAACACATACAAGGGATGGGGATTTAGCTCAGTGGCAGAGCGCTGCTTAGGATGTACAAGGTCCTGAGTTCAATCCTTGGCCCTAAAAAAAAAAAAAAAAACACTCATACAAAGAAAGCATAAATATCAAGTATATCAGAATACTGGTGGGAGTGGGAATGGAAATCAGAAATAGGAATAGAAGGAAATAACAATGAATAAGTGAAAGAAATAGAAGAAAAGATCGACAGCCAAAGTATGGTATAAACTAAGGAGTATAATTGACTTCACTTTTGAAAGGAAGAAAACGAAATTCTAAGACTTTAGATTAATCTTTTAAATTTGGACTTGACGTATCTTTTTAACTTATTTTTTTCATTTGCCTTTAAAAATCAAACATTCATTAAAATTAAATACATATTGTTGGCCATGTGTCTTAGTCCATTAAGGCTTCTATAGTAAACACCATAAATTGGAGTTCAAGAACAAAATTTCAACAAATTGAGTTTAAATATCTACTTAGAGCCAATTGCAGTGAGTGGCATAGGCCTGTGATCCCAGCTACTCAGAAAGATGAGGCAGGAGGATTGCAAGTGAAAGGCCAGCCTCAGCAATCTTAGCAAGACCTATCTCAAAATACAAAATAAGAAGGGCTAAAGTCATAGCTTAATGTCAGAGTGCCCCTGGGTTCAATCCCCAGTAGTGCAAAATAAATCTAATTGGTTTTTATAGCAATTCATGAATTGGGCAGCATTCCATTCATAAAATTGAAAGGTACTCCACTAGGTGTGGCAGAATAGTCAGACTTTGTAAGGTAGCTTAAGCAGAAATAGGAAAACAGCATCATGCAAAAAGTGAAGTGGTTAACATCAGGTTACCCTACCAGGTTTATTGGGCCCCTTATGATTATTTGCTATGATTCTTCTGTTTTTCAGGAAACTGGGCTTTTTTTTAAGTTCTATTTGATTACATGGTACCTGGCATAAATGACTATTCTGGTTTGGTCTGGTCTGTTGACAGTGCGGAAACTCAGTTTAAAACAATAGCTTCTCATAAATGTTATTAAATTTTATTTAATAAATTTTATTTATTTAAATAACAGAAATTTGTTTTTCACAGTTCCAGAGGCTGAGAATTCAAAACAACAGCACTAGCAGTTTCCATGTCCAGCGATGGCCCACTTTCTTAATCACCTCCCATGGTGGAAGAGATTATTTAGTTTTTATGAATCTCTTTTGAAAGGGCATTAATCTTAAACATAAGCACTCTTCCTTCATAGCCTATATCACCTACTAAAGCCCCTATCTCCTAATGCTATCATCTTGTGGATTAGGATTTCAACATAGGAATTGGTGGCTAGCACAAATATTCAGGCCACTGCACCACGTACACATCCAATTCTCTGACTCCATGATGTAGTTCCTGATTGTTCTACTGCCCCAAACTCCATCCATGCCCCATATCTATATATCAACTTTTCACACCTCCTTCAAAGTATAGCCTATATATCGCCTCCTCATGATGCTTTTCCTAATCCCCTGTTCTCTCAGTGGAGAGTACTCTATGTATGAATCAAAAAATGAAACAAAAAGATCACACTTTATTTGGCCACTCCTGATATATCCTTTTGTTTTGTAGTAGAGGTTTTTTGGTTTTTGTTTTTTTCCTTTTTTGTATTTACCTTTTGTTCTTAAGATGCAGTTATTCTCTGTGTAGCATTCCAGGAAACCAGGTACAATAATCTCTGAATCCATAATGCTTAATACTGTCTTAGATATTACAAGTGTCTCATAAATGAGAAATTAGAGGACAGAAAGAAAGGAGGGAGGAAGGGACAGAGGAAAAGAAAGACTCAATGAGTGAAATGAATTTCATTTCACTGGTTCTTTCAAGGGGAAAATGACCAACAAAATATCTAAACTCACTTAAAAACATAAAAAAATCATTTTATAACAAAAGATGTCATCAATTTTATAACTTTTCTTTCTCAGTTGTCAGGAACTCCTTTTGAAGGCTTTTGAGTTCATGCATGAAATTTTATATAGTGTGTGTGTGTGTGTGTTTGCACGCACACATACGCTAAAAATTGAAATTTAAGTTCAGAAGCTTTTTGGTAGGGCACTGGCCATACTGCTGCAACAAACAGCAGAAATGTAGAAGGGTCTTTCTACATTGTTCAGGCTGGTCTCAACCCACCTCACTCTAAATTGATGTGCGCTTCCTCACCCCCTTCTTAGCCTACTTACCTCAGCTAACAGGTTCCATGAGAGGCAAAAACAGCCATGAGGACAGAAGAAACTCATGAGTCCTTTTAGAGAAGGTGGCATAGGTGGCTTTGGAGAGAAGTAGTCCTGAGCTCCAATCCTGTGTACAGTTTCCCAATTCTGTACTCTTGGGCAAGTGATCTTCAACCTCTCTGATTTTCTGTTGTTTAAAAACAAAGTAATAGTTATTGTGATTGCCATTGTTATTACCAACTTCCCTGTTTCAACTTTTTTTTTTCTTTTATTTGAGAAAGGGTCTTTCTATATTGTCCAGGCTGGTCTCAAACCCTCGGGATCTAGTGATCCTCCTGCCTCTCCAGAGCTGGGACCATAGGCACAGGCTCAATGTTCAAGTGACTCAGTGCCTTTTGGGCAGACACAAGTTGCAGACTTTTCTTATTGAGAGAAGAGTATGGGTTGGAGTTGCCCTGTGATTCTATGAAGACTGGTGCCTGGGTGGAAGGCTGGCAAAAAGGAGAGTTTAGAGGCCCACCAAGGCAATAAGGAGTGAAGGGATGACCGAAGTTTCCCTAGAGTACTTGGAGACCTGTTGGCTTTGCATAGAACTGTTCCAGATTCAAAGGGAGTAAGCACTGGGTACAGGTCCCTTCTAAGCCCTCTACCTGCAAGGCACCCAGGACACCACGACTACAAGCAGAAAACCCTCACGGCCAGACCCACAGAGTCTTAAGAGAGCTTCCTTCCTATAAGAGGAAGTGTGGTGGGTGTGGCTTGGAGTCAGCCCAAGAGAGAATGCAAGAAAGAGGACAGGTTGAGAACTTAGTTTTATATTTGAAAATAGGCTATAGTTTTACAGAAAAGTTTCTGCACAGAGGGAATAATGGAAAGTAAAATAAATAAATAAAGTTCCTTCCCACTGATTAAGAAAACTTTTATTTTTTATGCTATTTAAGAAGTAACTGTCTCTATTAAAAAAAAAAAAAGGTGGTAATTTACACCCAAAATGTTAAGGGGAAAATGTACATATTTTACTTAATAAAGGGAGTTCTAGGTATTTCTTGAGGTGATTATTAAAAGTTGTCAAATTTCATCAAATTTTTTAATGAAAAACTAGTTTTGTTAACTAAGTAACTAAATGATATTTGATTATATTAAACCATTATGTGGTTACATAAAGAAGATTTAGAAATGAGATGTAACCAATATACCATACAGTATTAATATTAGACCAGATACATTGAATAGTAAGATTATTTTTAACATATAAAGAGAGAAATAGTTAAACTTGTGTTAATTGAGAGATATAAGAAAAAGAAAATCTGAAACAAAATAATAGTTATTTTCTACAAGTAAATAGCAGAAGATCTGTTGAGTAGAGGCAAGGGAACAGGGGGAGGGTAGAGGAAGGGATAGGGGAAGTACTAGGGATTGAATTAGGGCAAATTATATTCCATACTTTTATAATTATGTCAAAACAAATCCTAATGTTTTGTGTAACTATAAAGAACCAATAAAAATAAAATAAAAGTTTTAAAAATAGTTGTTTTGTCTGTAAAAATGTGTGATTATTATGTCTTACTCCAGCTAATACAAAGATAATTAAAATAGTTCCTTAAATTTCACAATTAAAGCATATGAAGAAATATACATTTCTGTGATTTATTTCTAACAACTGTAAGAAAACTATGCATATGAACTAATGATAAACATATTTCTTACTATTAACTATAACTTCCATCAAAAGTTAACAATGATGGTGAAAAAGGAAAAAGCATGGATAATACTTAAGCTGTTTTATTTAATTTCATATTGGATAACCATTTGGAAAATAAATAATACTAAAAATCCTTTATTGGGATTTGGTTTATGTAGGGATTTGGAAATGAGTTTTTAAATCTAGTTTCCTGTCCTAGTTGACTTTTACACAATTAAATAAAATTTAAAAAAAAAAGTTAACAGTCGTATTATTCCAGAATCAATATACAAATATTTCAAATACAGATTATAAACAAGTTTTTTAAACATTTTCTCAGAAAGACCTTCCTGAAACAATTCACTCCCCGTCTAAACTATATCTTCCTCTCCTTATTCTTTGTTATAGCATTATTTTACTATCCTAAGCCATCATAATTTTAAATTGTGCATTAATTCATGTGGCTCCTTATTTTACACTGGTATCCTGCTACGCAGCAAGGCTACAAACTGTTGACAACCACTCTTTTGTTCATTATTTTGTTCCAGCTCCTAGAATAGTACCTGACACTGAGTGGGCACTTAATAAATAGTCATTAAATCTATTCATATTTTCCAGTCCTCTTAAATTATTATTTTTTTCACCTTTCCACTTATTGAACCCCTACCCTTGCCAGCTCCCCTAACCCCTGCACAAGTATTCACACACTACTGGAACTAAGAGAACATGACTGATAAGAGGAGATGAACTAGATGGAGAATTGCCTTCGGGATAATACCTCTATCACACCGGTGAAGATGACAGGACTGCATGCTTGGGGCAGGCGGGGGTCACTGGTCCAATGAACTCAAGAGATAAACAGCTGACTTTGCAGTGGAGTCCTGAGCTCAGTGCTATTGTTCCACTATGTTGGAGAAGCACTGGCAGCAGATCCTCTGGAGCTGAAAGTGTAGAAGCAAGGCAATGAAGGTCTGGATTTTAAGTCAGATCCTGCCACTTACTAGATAGGTAAACTTAAAAATATGCTTAGGTCCTCAAAGTTTACTTTTTTCATCTGCAAAATGGAGAAATTATTGCCCACCTCATGTGGTCATTGTGAGAATTAAATGAGAGGGTATTTTAGATTTGAACAGCGAGAGATACACACTAATGTCTCAGTTAATGGAACACAGTGACCATAGTTATTTGAAACAAGTCTGTAAACATTTAAAATAGACTTTGCATAAATAAGTATTGAACTGAGTGACTCAGTCTCCTTGATCAAATTTTCCTGTTTTGTAGAATGAATCATCTACCCAACTTTTTCTCAATAAGATATCACGTCTGATGTACGCAAAGCAGTTGTTTTTGTTATTTTTGTCAAAGACATTAGTCAAAGAGATATTGTTCTGTTCCTTCTGTACCTTCATACATTTAGCTTGAGTACTGGGACAGTTTACAATCTCTCTTGGAAGATAAAAGATGTTTTTCATCTTGCTCTCTGTACTGTGGGTCTGAACCCCTCCATGAAATACCTCAAATATGTTTTCAGAAATAAGATGGAAAAAGGTACTGTGCCTTTTATTGACAGTACCCTTAGAGAACTTTCATTTGTAGAGAATTTTTTCCAAAGCATATTCATATATGTTACATATGATAAACCTCACAATAACCATGAGACAGAGATGGAATTATTATCCTTTCCAATTTCATTGCTTCTGATTATTTAAAAAATATTTTTCTTCAGAACTTGGGCTAAGAGGTTAACTTATTTGCCAAAGGCTTATCACTAGCATGTTAATGTTTTGAAAGAGTCAATGAGCTAATAAGTAAGGAATCCAACCACTGATCCAAACTGTTTTCCCTTTTCTTTCCTTCTGTTCTCTTTTCCTCTCCCCACCTCTCTCTTTTGCTCTTTTTCCTTTTCATTTTCTGGTAATTTTTCATAATCTCCATGCCAGTTTTTATGTCATTCCTCTGGAATTCTGGAATGTAATACTAATGTGATTACTAAAACTATAAGCCTCAGAGAAAAATAAACATAAAAGCCATTGTTTTTATATTATTCAACAGTATTCTAACTAGTTAAAAGAAACCTAGCTTTCCGTAATCATGCAACAACACGTTACTTGAATTGAGCCGTTAACAGACTTTAAATGTTGAAGTAAATGTTTGCAGACTTACCTTGGCATTTCTTTTTGCCTTTTAAGTAAGTTACCTTATAATCATCTCAATATAAAACATCCCATAACTGTAGAAACTGGCCATAACTTGAAAACTAAAATTTGGAAACCACAAAACATATTACTATAATTAAAATGTAATGATTCTGAATCTCCCTTTTCCATCTAGAAATTACAGGGAGAGAGGAAAGCTTTATTAAGGTTTCTGTTTTCAAAAAGACTTTATGTTACTGTATTATAAGGAAAAAAAAAAAACCCAGGACTTATAAGTAACCTTGAGTGTAATACAATTTAATGACAATTAAATTACTTGTTTCTTGTAAATTTAACATCATCAAAACTACTAAAGTCCTTAAAAACAGGACTATTTGTACTTTTTCCCTCTTATTTTACATTCTAGTCTACCCCATCCTCTGCCAGGAACCTTATATCAACATAGTCTTCCTGCAGAATATGATAGTGTAATATTATTGAAGGCATGTCATTAATTACTCAAATATTCCTTTTGACATTTTGACACTACTTTGGCTTATGATAAATATCATAAATGTCTCACAACCTCTTCACAATTTAGAAACTGGTTAAGCATTATGTTTTTAAGGATCCGTAGATTCATATAGAAACTAGGGACTATCAAAAGGAATAAAGGAATCTTTTAATGATAGTTACATACTCTGATTATCTCATTTTGCATTTAGGAGGGGAGTTATACACCCTATCTAAAGAAAAATGGGGGGAAATTTTCTACTTCTGTCATATTTCAACTCCAGCAAAAGCAAAGGAAAAATATTTCAAGAGCTGGAAGCTCTTTTGGCCTGCAAAATCACAACACAGATTTAATTTAATTTTAAACCATGAGAAAAATTAACCAGAAGACAGTGTAGCAAAAATACTCATGAAAACAGTAGATGCTATTACTTTCTTCAGAATGACATCTGAAATGATTCAATTTTATTGTCTTCCAAAAGGAAACTTCCATGAGAGCAGAAAGGCTTTCTTTCTCATTCATTCACAGACTATCCCAGAACCTACAGAATGGATGCCAAGGAAGTATTTGTTAAATAAACAACTGTCATTAATGTCTCTAACAGAGAATTACCTTAGTTGTATAACCATAGTTGTATAACTATGCTATTTTACATTCTGTCCAAACATTCACACTTCTGTTTTTTTTGTTTTGTTTTGTTTTTTGGTGTGTGTGTGTGTGTGTGTGTGTGTGTTTATTTATTTTTTGTTTTTATTTTTTAGAGCTGAGGATCAGACCAAGGGTCTTGACCATGCTAGGCAAGCACTCTACCACTGAGCTGTATCTCCAACCCTGTTAAACTTTTTTGTTGTTGCCATTTTGTTTTATGGTGCTGGCACTGGAACCCAAGGCCTCTTGTGCTTGCTAGGAAGATTTCTTAATTATTTGTTTTGCATAATGAATACAAAAAGATAGTGCCAAGTATAACCTCTGTCATCTACTTTCAAAGGCAAATTCTTACATTCAAGGTTTTAACTATTGCTGTCACATTGCAATCAAATTATGACTCCAAAAAACTGAATTTCCCCATCACACATGCCTGCAACCAAAGGATGTTGCCCTTGACCTTACTGAGGACAGTATAAACAATGATTAGTTCCCAGTATGTGGAAATAGTTCATGATTTCTCAGAAAAGTTACACTTGGTTTTCCTGGACAAGAAAAAGTTGCTTTACTGAGTGCTTGAGAGACATCTCTGGATAGAGAATTTTCATTTTTGATATCATGAATTTTAGTGAATGATATTATGAAATATTACTAAAATGCAGTGGCCTGGTTTACTTCCATAGATTTTCTATAAGGATTATACTTAGAGTAGATTTTCCTTTAAAAAAGAAAAAAAAACCTCACTGTGGGTCTCTGAGATATACTAGCTCCCATGTTACTTTCATCTCTCAAAGTAGTGATTCAAAGTCTGATCTGCCATTTGGTCTTTCCTATATCTTCTCTAATCAGCACATGATGTAGATTTTGTTCTAAAATCCTAGAATTGTGTACAAAGAATTCAAAAGGTACATAGAAAAAGTAAAACATAAAAAATAAAAATATCAAATTTAATAATTTTCTTTTGTACAGTCATATACTGAATGAATTATACCATCACACAGTCTAAAGGCTTGGGATTAAGTGCAATTTCTATCATCAACATTTCTCTTGAGAACTGAATCCTCTGTTTTCTAAGAACTAAGTCAGTTCTTAGAATTAATGAGGCATACAGAGAACATTATAAAAGAGTAAATTAAATTCATAAAAAACCCCAAGGCTGTCCACTATTAGTTTATGTATAAGTTAAAGCTATTAAGAAAACTGAGTAATATTCTTAATGTAAAGCACCAGGGATATTGTAGATATAAGACATGTATATTCCCTCACTTTTAATTTCCCCCTTTTCTGTCAAAGCACTCTCTGTAAGACAGGCCTATTCTAATTTCAGTTTTGATTTTAGAGATGTGAGGAAAGTGGAAATGAACTTAAGACTTTGAAGTCAAACAGATCTGAATCAAACCTGGTTCTGTTTACAAACTTACTCTATTATTGTATTTCCTGATCTGTGTTTTTGTTTTCCTCCTCAGTAAATTGTGCTGATACTTCATAATAGCCTTTTCTAACCTTTTTCATAATATTGTACTCCTTAAAAATAAGAGTATTTTTTACTCCAAAGGATGTTGCTTTGCATAGTAAGCTGTGAACAAGGAGCCCAGACCACCCAAATTAACTTTTGCTTTGCCATCACAAAAATGAAGAGGAAACAGCATTTTGTCATCCTGTAACTAGTCAGGGCACAAAACTCTCCTAGGGCATACTGGGAAGCTCTTCTGCCTTTTTTGGTTTATAGGGAAGAATAAATATAAATCTGATCATAACAAATTTTGAGTAATTTCTTAATTCTCCCTTCATGTCCAGATCAGAGACAAATAGAGCAACCAGCTTACCTGATGCCCATCCCCTTTGCTGAATACTCCTCTGAAGGGTGGAGTGAGTGTGAGTGTGTGTATGTGTGTGTGTGTGTGTGTGTGTGAGAGAGAGAGAGAGAGAGAGAGAGAGAGAGAGAGAGATGCAAATAAAATGATGCTAATCATTGTGTATGTTCAGTTCTTTTCAACTAACCATTTTGATGACCTTAGAAATATTTGCAAATATTTAAGGAAAAGCATCCATGGAACACCTACTGTATCCTGATACAACAGACCTAGATTTCTCAATTTCATACTTCATAGTATTGACATTGCGAGCTGGATATTCATTGTTGTGGGGCTGTTCTGTGCATTTAGGAAAATTTTTTTTTAGGTAAGTCAAATTTCTTTTCCTAAGGTACCTACTACATTTAAACCCAAGTGCTAAAATAAGTGGAAGAGAGTAAAGTGTGGAAAGTAACTTATAGAAGTACAATTATGTTATCATTCTTTTGTTTTCTTTCAGGAACTGGTCTTACCTGAGTAAAATTGCTCAATATGAAGTACAACTACCTTTCTACACAGATGCAATTATGTTTACATTAAAACATTTTTTTAAACATCTTATTATCTATGCACAGATAGATAATCTATGTACCTCAGAACATTGCTGCATGAGACCAGGCCAATTGTCAATTATTTGGTATTATCTAGAATGAAGTTTACATATACTATATGAATTTAGGTAAGTAAAATAAAAGAAAAAGTGTGGAACTAGATTAGGAATCCTTAAAAGGGTAAATACATATCTTAATGACTTTACCTTTGAACACTTGACCTACTTTAACAATAATAATTGTCCATGCCAATCACTGTGAAACAGTTATATTACATATGACAAGCATGGGTTTTTTTTTTTGTTTTTATTTGTATATTCAAAGTCCCATAATTTAGAATAGCTAGATAATTTGGAATAAAAGACAAGTGGCTAAGGAATGTCTATAGTCTCCATTTTCAGGATTGTGGTGGTCAGTCTTCTGCTGATGTGACCAAATACCTGAAGGAAAAAAAAAAAACAATTTAAAGGAAAAAAATGATTTTGGGCTTATGGTTTCAGTTCGTGATCACCTTGGCTCCATTGCTTCTGGATCAATGATAAGGCAGATAGATCATCATGGAGGAAAGCATGTGGTAGACCACAGCTGCTTGCTTCATGGTGGACAGGAATCAAAGAGAAAGAAAGGAAGGGGCTAGGAACATGATAAAGTCCCATTCCCTTCAACTAGGTCCCACTTCCTACAGTTTCTACCACCTCTACTCAGCAATCAATCTAGCAATGGATTAATCCACTGATAAAGTTAGAACCCTCATGATGCAATCACTTCCTGAGAACCCCACCTCAGAACATTGCTGCATGCAGACCTTTAGCACATGAGCCTTTGGGGGTCATTTCAGACCCAAACTATAACAAGGATAAAGGAAATTCAATTCTGTTAAGGCATTAGCTTATCTTATTGATCATTCCTTTCCATTTTCCTGGTCTCCATTTCTGTTACTGAAACCATCTCTTACTTTCTGCGTTCTTCAACCATTGGAAAGAATAACAGAGCTCCTACCCCAGTGAGATTTACTTTAAACTAGTGGGGGAGGGGACAAGGGTAAATAACTAAAACAAGATGAGTCATGTGATAATTCCAAAGATGGGTAATAGGTACATGAGGAGTCATTCCACTATGTTCTCTCTGCTTTTGTTATTGGAAATGTACATAATAAAAAAGTTGTTTTCTTTAACCATACTCCATAACCATTGATTTAGAAGAGTAAGTCTACTGAACTAAGCTTTCACCCTTCCCAACCCATCCCATCATCTTGACACCCATATCTTCTTCCTTAGCATCTCATAGGAAGACAATGAGTTCTGAATCCCATCAAGTCATGTCTCCTTAAATATCTTGATTCTAAAACCATCATTTCTTACTCCCACATCTTTAGTCTTGTACCCTGTTGACTCATTTTTTACTGTATTTCTTTTAAAAGGGCTTCACTCAACTATACAGACCTTTATTAAGTAAATGAAAATAAGCGTGTTTATATTTTTCAAAAACCCACATAAACTAAAAATTGACTCAAAAATAAAAGCTTTTTTGTACTTCTGACTTAAAATAACAATAACACATCTCAGTAACGTGTTAGAAATACTACTCAATGCAAAACATACTTGTACATTTTCAACTCAGTAGTATTGGCAAACCTTGTCTCTTCCAAATTCTCATTTGAACAGGTGAGCAGAGGGATGCCCTTCCTTATGATAAACACAACTGTGCTTATCATAACCCTGAGCAGAAGACCCCCCCCCCCAACCCCTTTTAAAAATCTATTGCTCTTCTATTAAAAGAACCTGGAAACCTCCTTGAATATGATCAAATTCCAAGTATAATTCAATTTATATCTTTTGTAGTTTAGTACCATGCACTCTTAAGAAATAACTTTCTACCAGCTAAGAATTTAAAAGAAAGTCACTATCTGAAAAGCTTCACAGGCTAACTTCGCAGGCTTTGAGGAAATGGTGTGTCAAAGGAGAGCTATAATGGAGGTGGTCTGGAGACCTGTAAGAGTTCCACTGAAAAGGGCCATCAGCTTCATCCAGGCTCTGTGGAGTAAAAGAAAGACACAAGCTTTGAAACTACAGTTGAGTTCAGATCGCAGGGGTCACTACCTGTGCTTAGTATTATTAGTATCTCGGTGGCCTCATCCAGAAAACGCAGCAATCCAGAACAGCCAGCACTGCTCTTTGGATTCCAGATGAAACCAAGAGTCCGGCATGAAGCTGGTATGCTGTGCACAGTAATTTGTTGAGACCTGAGAAAAATTCAGGGACAAGGTACACTCAGGCCAAAGAGTGCAGTAAGGCAGGGGTAGGTGGCCTCAAGTGACTTAATCCAGGAATGCCCTCCTCAGAGACCCCTGGGCACTATCCCTATGCTTTGCTTATTTGATCTCTGAGAAACCGAGATGAGGAGGAAATGGGTAACGATGGGACTACAGAGCCTCCTTGCCTGGAGGCCTGGCGTAGCTGAAGTGTGACCACAGCGATAGAGGCATCCGCAGCCCGGGGGCAGGAATAACCACCAAGACTTTGCCCCAAATCAGCCTCCCTGGGTTAGACCTTCGGCTCCGAGCCCGCACAAAGTGCTGAGTCACCGTGAGGAGGCACCGCGCGCAAGGAAGGCGGGCCCCGCGCAGTCACGTGGCGGAGGCTGTATCACAACAACCGCGCGGCGTGCAGCGCCCGCAGCCCGCGCCGCTTCCTCCCGCGACAGACCCGCTCTCCGAGCATGCTCAGCGCGGTCGCCCAGTTCCCCAGCGGTCTGGCTCCACTGCCCGGGTTTTTCCAGGTTCCCTGGAGGCGGGGCTTGTGCCCGCGCTGGGTGCTAGCAGGCGAGGATGTGCTACTCAGACCACCAAGAGGCAGGGTGGGTTCTAGTGGACCGATTCCTGTATTGTCCCGTGGAAGAAATGACCTTGGATCTTTAATCGTGGCCTAGGGAAGATCTGATTCTGCAAGATATGAGTTTCTGCATCTCCCTTTAGCAATGGTTAAATCCCTAATGTGGCTGTCAGCTGAAAACGCTCTCCCAGGTGTCCGAAACGAAGCCCTGAGTAATCTACAGAATGAATTCGAGAAGTAGACCTGTAAATGTAAAGCACTGTCAAATGTGACCCTTTGATCCGTGGTGTTTCTTTCTTTCTTTCTTTTCTTTTAACAGAAATAACTAAAGGTACTAAGAAGACCATGACTTAAATTTGACATGACTCAATGCCGGACCCAATTTAGGGTTGTCCAGAGCCCATAGGCTTTGGTTCAGTAATTCAGGGGCAATTTGGGAGAGGCCCCCTTAAGTAAGTTTGAACCAGAATCTGAGGCTCAATTAACAGTGTTAACTGTTAATTCGTTCAGTATAGCGTAGGACTTCCGCTGTATTAGAACTTGGTCTTTTTACTGAACCGCGCAATTCCGTGTTTCCTCATTAAAATGAAGTTCACAGTCTCCTAAGACACCGACTGCACTGGGTCACTGTGAGGAAACAGCAAGTGTATGTAAAGGTCTATGCCAGCGCTGTTTCAACGAAGTGGCATGCAAACCAGATATGTAACCTTAAATTTTTCAGTAGCTACCTTTAACAGCTAGAAAAGAAACCGGTGAATTAATATGAATAATTATCTTAGTTAACTCGGTATGTCTTAAATACTATCGTATCAACATGTAATCTGTGTAAAAATTTTTTCTGCGGTCCTTTTGTTTTTTAATTTTGAGACAGGGTCTCCTTAAGTGCTGAGACTGGCCCCTAACTTGAGATCTTCCTGCCTCAGCCTGGGGAGGCGCTGCAATTCAATAGGCCTGTGCTGCAGTACCCATCAAAATAAACTTTTTAATGAAATGTTTACACGTTTTTGTATTAAGTCTTTCAATCTGTGTGTATTACATTCAGTGCATCTCCCGGGCCATACATTTACCTTGGAAATATTTGATTTGCATTTAAATTTCATAAAATTTACACTGAAAATTCAGTGAACTCGCATTCCTAGCTTGTTCCAAATTTGAAGTTTTCCAATTACCAAATGAAATACCAATTTTCAAAGTATATTTAGATCACTTAAATTAACTAAAAGTTAAGTTTTCAGTCATGTTATCCACATATTAGATGCTCAGTTACCACATATGGCCCATGGCTGTCATGTTGATAAAGGTAGGTCTATGAAAGGATGAGATTATGAGAATGATCAGATAGTCTTTTAGATGCCTCAATCTATGGGTGAAACATGTTTCTCTTCCAGCCCAACTTTCAACATTCCACAAAAAATTAACACTTATTAGGCACCTGCTGTATACTAGACACTTTCCTAGAATTAAATGTCCAAGCATAAGTCATCTTTATCCCAAAGGAAGTCACTACCTAGTGTAGACATTTTAAAAATTCTTTTTAAATATTTTTAAAATTATTCATCATTATTACAAACATAGGCATGCACAATTCAACTAAAATAAAGAGAGAGGTAACTGGGATCAACGGGTGAGCAGAAATACGTGAGGATGGAAAATTCTGAGCAGAAAGAAAGCCAAGACCATCCACAGGTCTGGTGAGGTTGGTGGAGAGGGTATTACAAGGAGTTGGGACAGTAGCTGTAGTTGTTGAATGGATTGAGGAAAACTTAGAAAGAGCCTTGGTTTTTATTCCAGTTGTACTCTAGGAATTGAAATATCATCTCCTAATTTCAAACATCACCTTTCCTATGCACACGGTCCCCCACATACATACACATATCCCACTGTGAAAATCACAGCCAGACCTTCAGTATCTTTGTCTCCCACCTCTGCAAGAAGACTCCTGTTATACAGTTATTCAGCAATTGAGTACTTATTAAATGTTAACTCTATAGTTTAAGAGAAGGGGGCCTAATAAATACACACTTTCTGGCCTCAGTACATGTATGATCTAGTTGCTGACACTTTCCCCCTGACCTGTCATATAATTTCTGTCAACACTACTTATTGAACAATTACTTAGGGGCAAGGTGGCAACTTCAATTGTTCCTAGTAGTTTCCATATCTGTGATAAGCTCATGTAAACATCACTGTGATCACTTGGTGGACAAATCTTAGGTTTGGACGGAGAATAAATCTGGAAATGGTTCCTTCATATGGTCTATCTGGAGATGTTCACAAAACCCCTTTTGATGCAGTGAATAGTGTCTGTGCCATCTAGAAAATATGTCATCAAATAGAGGATACACAAATAATGAAAATATATACATGTGTCAAAAACCTTGTAGACAAATTGATTCCTCCTGATAACCAGGTGGATTTATTGACAATCAACTCTATTCATATCTACACTATGTACATCCTTAAAGATTCCATAAAAGTTATGATTAATTTAATCTTAAACAGGTAAAAGTTTTTTGTCAGTAAGTGGTGGAACCTAGACTTGTATTTGTATTTCATCTGACTTCCCCAAATTAATATTTTTCACAACATATCTGCCGCTCTCACCCTCTTCTTACAGGTGTGAGACTTTTTCCACCTAAAAAGTAATCTGGTGTATTCTTCATTAATTCATTTAATCAATCTTCTTCAACTATCAAGTTTTGCTTAATTGAGGCCTGGGTCACTCCGCCCTCTCCCCTCCCCTTCTCTGAACTCCTCCCCTTCTCCCCGCCCCGCCTCCCGAGAGCACCGCCCTATGACTCCGTCCCAGCCACGCCTGCCACGCCTCCTCCGCAGCCCCTAGCGACCCCTGGGGTTCTCAGCCACGCCTCCCTTTCTCGCACCGCCTCCTTTCTCCGCCTTCGCCCGCAGTCTATAAAATCCGGAACGCCGGATCACGTCCCGGAGCGGCGAGCCAGCGGACGCGGAGACTGGGCATGCTCCGCAGCGGCGCAGGTTTTGGACACAAGTAGGAAGAAGCCAGTGCAAGACACCGGCACCGAGAATCGGGAGCCGCCACCCGCGACTTAAAGCCGAAGCAGGCGATCGTCGGAGCGGGCTGAGAGCCGCCGAGACTGCCCTGCCGCCTTTTGCCTCTGTCTGCGCGGTGCACCGGACCCGGGCTCTGTCACCTGGGCGGCAGGGATCCCCGCGCCGGGAGCCAGAACGGATAGGACCCTCCTTCTGTCTGCTGCGGCCGGAGGGCCCCCCCCTGAGTGGAGCAGCCGCCGCCTTCTGCGGACCGCTGAGTGTCCGGCTCACGCCCGGCGCCCGGAGTAAGCGACTGCCACCGTCAGCTCGAGGAGGAGGGGGCGGCCATGGGGCTGCTGTCCCAGGGCTCGCCTCTGAGCTGGGAGGAGACCAAGCGCTACGCCGACCACGTGCGGCGGCACGGGATCCTCCAGTTCCTGCACATCTACCACGCCGTCAAGGACCGGCACAAGGACGTGCTCAAGTGGGGCGACGAGGTGAGTGCTGCGACCGGTGCCCCTGCCAGGTCACCGCGCTCCTTTGTTCCGCCAGGCCGGACCCGCACCCTCATCCCCGGCCCATCTCTGTCGGTCCCCTGTCCTGCGCCCCGGCGCTGCCTCTGCCCTTGCGGACCGGTGTGCAGGGCCACTGGGCCCTGGGGGCCCTGCCTGAGCCCCTTAGCCAGACTCCCAGCTCTCCCCAGCTCTCATTTGTTCGTTTATTCATTCATTCATTCATTTAAGCCTTCCCCTTCATTCAAGAAACGCGGATTGGGTACTGGGAAGACGTGAGCATGAAAAAGTATGTATATACATGTGTGTGTGTGTGTATATACGTATACAAAAAAGTTTTGTGTAGCTGCTGACTGAAGGCTACCGCCACCCACTGTCCCATCTCAAAATTCATCTTTGCGATTAATGTGAACGGGACTAAATTGTTCTAGGAGGCCTCTTGCTTTTAGAAGTCAGGTCTAAAGGATGTACATCCTTACATCATACAGCCCTACCTCATCTAGGTGTTTTTGTTAAACTTATCTGTCTTTAACCGCCAACTTTATAGCTATAAATTGGAACAAGTTACAGCTCAGTTTTCCTAAAGGAGGAAGGAACCTTTGGTTCCTGTTTAAGCATAAGTGGGAATGTTTTAAGTCTTCAAAGTTATGATTCTTCAGTGCTTTCCTAGGATGATCTGAGTCCTGCACCTAAACTTCACCATTCATCGCTTTAGCATGTGTTCTGCCTGGAGATGAAATCTTTAGATTTTCAGTGTTGAAACATTATTTATTGGAATGATCTGGAAAGCAGCAATGTTAAAAATTGTTACATTTAGTCTTTTCTGCCAAAGTTTTTTGTGCCTTTCCTGTTTTTAAAAAACATTACTATGCAGTACATATTATTAAAAGACTTTTTGAGAAGTCTGTCTGTTTTGCATCATGGTTTGGGCACTTGCTGTAGATGTTTTGCTACTCCTGTAATTTATCTTCTGGTCAGTGTTGTTATCACTCTTGGCCCCAGTGTGGAAGTGCTGCCGTAACAATGCAGAGTACCTAACTGCAAAAAGTTAGTTTTTCGTGTTTCTAAGATTGGTAGATAACTCTGCTGATTTAAATTAGAAAAGTAATAATGACTAGTAATTCCTGTTTCTACAAAATGTTCTCTCACACTTTGGACAGAAAAAGGATACAAAAAATGTGTTTGGTAGTTCTTCAGTTTTAATCTAAAATTCAGTATTTCTTTACAACATCTGCATTTATACATTTATTTGTGTATTCCATATCACAGGAAAATATCAGCCCTGGGAGGAGGGACTGATATTTAGGAGGGACACCATGCTTCTTGCTTACCTGTTTTTCTAGGACTTAACCTTGTGCCTGGTATGGTTGGTATCAGGTACTTGTGCAACTAGCCATTTTTGAACAATAAAACGTTAGAATTTTACTTGTGCCTGTTTCACATCAAATTAGGACTACCTTTGTAGTGACTGTCCCAGATAAAACTGTATCAACAGACTTTCAACACAGTTGGAGCACAGGAGCTCACTCTGGAGAACCCTCTTCCCTACTTATCTCCATTCATGGAGAAGTTTTGAAATGTATTTCTCCTGTTGGCAGAAAGAACATTTAGAACTACCTACTGTAAGTGACTTGTAGTGGTTGAATGAACTGGTGTGAGAAGAGTGAAGTGTGGGCCTTGACATGTGATACATACATATGTCTCTACTTCAACAGACTCATGGAGAGAGATTTGCTTCTCCTTCCTACCCCAAAAGATGAAGAGAAGGGAAAAAGAGTGGCAGTAATGTGTACTTGTATTTTGCTTTTATAAAGGGGAGAAAATTGGGCACAGCATTTCAGCCAAACAAACTTCTTGAAAAGATGATGATGTGCACATATATTGAATAATTAAGACTTATGGTTTGTCATGATTAATAAGCTGACTGATTAGCCCTGCTCTTACATTAGAATGTGCCAAAGATCTATGAAAACTTTCATTAGTGACTGTTGAAACTTGATCTTCAGATTTCATGTTCCAGATATCTGTTATATATAATAAATGAAATACAAAGCTACAGATTGCTTTTTAAAAACTTGAACTGCTTCTCCTTTAATTAGTATTTTTCTGTTTATTTCATGATCTTTTCTATCCCTTAGATTTTTTTCCTAAAAAAAAATCCTTTGACCCCTCCCCACTAACAAATCTGCATCCTTCAGAGTGGAGAGTTGACTGTTTAACAGAAACTTGAGGTTGAAAAGTTATCTTAAATGAAAAAAAAAAATCTGCTCACTTATTATTATATTAGATTTTTCTGTCACCTCTCTGGTTGGAGTATAAAATTTTTCAAGACTAGTGTTCCCGTCTGTTGGAAATGGGTAGCCTGTCACAGGGAAAGGATTACAGTTGTGAAATTTGCCTGGATGGTTAGAAAAAATGCTCCACTCTACTTTTTATTTCTGAAATGTCACTTTAGTGATGCCCCATATCCTTCAACTCCCATCTTATGGACAGGGAGAAAGTGTGACATTCCCTAGGGGATCTCATGTCTAAGGATTTGTCATACCTGTAACTATTCCTCCGTCTTCTTACCAAAGTAATCACCTCTTATGAGTTAAGAGGATTATTTTTCACACTGAGGCCATGATCCATAGTGGGTTGAGAAATTTTGAAAACTTCAATCAAGACTGTTTATTTTTGTATAGGAACACTTATCATGCAATCTACCTTCTTAACAATTTTTAAGTATGCAGTAAAGTGTTGTTAACTACAGGAACAATGTCCTACAAATCTGCAGAATTTGTTTATCTTGCATAATGGAGACATCATGCTTGTGGATTAGCAACTCTTCATTTTCCCCTCATCTTAGCCCTTGGCAACCACTATTCTACTCTCTGATTCTAGGAGTTTAGATATTTTAGCTATCTTATATAAGTGAAATAATACATTATTTGTCCTGTGACAGATTTATTTTACTTAGCATAATATTCTCAATGGTCAGTCATCCAAGTTGTCTCATAATGAAGGAGTTCCTTTTTTAAGGCTAAATAACATTCCATTGTTCGTATATACTGCATTTTCTTTATCCATTCTTCTGAGGATGAATATTTAGATTGTTCCCACATCTTGGCCATTGTGAACAGTGCTGCAGTGAACCCTGAAGCGCTAATATCTCTGTCAACCAAAACATTTTGAAAATGAAATTGAATAGTATGAAGAATATTGCTGCCCATGCCTGCAATTACAAGTTACTGGGGAGGCTAAGGGAAGAGGATCACAGGCTCAAGGCTATCTCAAGAGGATCACAGACTTAGCTAGGTCCTGTCTCAAAAATAAAAAGGGCTGGGAATATAGTACAGTGTGGTAGAGCAATCCTGGAGTTTAGTCTCCAGTACTGCCAAAAAAACAAAATGAAGAAACCCAAACCCACACACACAAAATAATTTATCATATATTGTAAGATTATGTCAAACTTTTGAGTTGCTTTTTTGAGAGTGTGTAAACAGGGTAGATTGCAGGTAAATTCTTACTGTGGTTCACAGGTGAAGGAGTTTGAAAGCCTTTCTTGTTGAAGTGAGCACTATGGGAAAAGCTGGAGGTTTGCATGAGTCCTTGCACAGAGCAGGAACTCACTATTGCCTGTACTGACTACAATTCTGAAGACTGGGTTAGAAGCCTTGGGAAGTTCCTGAGAAATAGGCTGAGCAGATAAAAGTAGAGAAAGGTGTGGTGAGTGGTGTGGCCCCTGGAGATGAGGGATGGTCCTGCTAGACAGAAAGTAGTGTTTTGGATGTGATAAGTTGTAGTGTATGGGCTTGACACCAAATGCTGCTTTTCATGGTTTGTTGTTGCATTTATAGGGCCATGCTTGCTTTTTTTTTTTTTTTTTAAGGAAAGAATCAAACAAAAACTCTTAAAACTTAATGTAGGTATGGTTGGAAGAGCGCCTTCAGCTTTAGAAATGCTGAGCCCTACCTACCAGAGCATTATTTACTTCTTCATACCACAAAGAACCCTGGATTTAGGGTTCATTTGTGTTCTAGTCCAAGGTCTGCCAAATGCCCTGTGTAATCTAGAGCTTCAGTTTCCTTATTTGGAAAAGGAGAGGGTTGGACTCTCTTACCCCTTCCAGCTTTTATAGTTTAATTAATTACATTTTGAAGAAGGTTTTTAATAATGTACATTTTTTAAGCCCTAATATGTTAACTCTGAGATTCACCTGAAGGTGCCAACAACCAGTCACTGGTAAAGTGGATTGTGTTGTGAAGACCCATATATGCTGGCTTATGGGAACTCAAAAGTATTTTCCTAGGGGAACCTTATAAGTCCATAGATTCCCAAATCAGCATACAGATGCCTGTTTTACCTTTAATATTATAGGTCCGAACCTTATTATGTATTATGCTCTTACAGTGGGAAATAAAAGTCCTAACTCCAATACAAGATACCTTGTATTACTCCAGGATAGCTGATGATGGAAAGGGTATTTAGGCCACTGATTTTTCTTTGTGTTTTTTTTTTTAATGCAAAAAATCAATCAATCAGTAAGGATAAACACTTGTTTTTGCATAGCTCACACACAATTTTCAGATATTTTATTCATAACTTGGTATGGGCACATTGAAAGACCGATCTAGGAGATCTGTGATATAAATATGGTAATAAATCTGCCTCTCTATTGTTCCTAATCACACTGGTAGTAGGTGTTAGCTGTCTCCCAGGCCTTTTCAACTACCTAGTAGAAGAGACATCAGAATTGAAATTGTCTGATTCCACGTCCATTTCTTAAACACTTTATATCAGGTTTTAGAATATATGAGATTTTTATCAAATCTTTTACAGAGTTTATAAAGTATAACGTTGTAAAGGTATCAGAAGACGGCATGTGCAAATGAATGTTATTTTTCTAGTTTTTAAGCCAAATGTAATGGTTCTCAAAGGCAAGAAGGTAGTCTTCTAGTTGACAGGAAAGTCCATATGAATCTGGAGAGGAAAATACAGTGTATAGTTACTTGGGAATTTCAGTATAACCTGTGTATCTCATTTGCTTCTTCTTTTTTTTTTTTTCTTTTTTGTGGTGCTGGGGATTGAACCCAGAAACTTGTTCACTCAAGGCTATATTCCCAGCCCTAGTGTATCTCACTTAAATAGCCATGGTCATTGGGGAATGAAGCTTTTCATGTTTATGGGCTTTTTTTCCCAATTAACTGAATTTTTGCACAGCAGATATAATATTTTTTTAAAAATATTTTTAGTTGTAGATAGACACAATACCTTTATTTTATTTGATTTTTATGTGGTGCTAAGGATTGAACCCAGTGCCCCACATGTGCCAGGCAAGCATTTACAATCCCAACCCTAATTATTTTTTCATTAGTAATTTTTTATGGAATTTCTAAATTGCATTTCAAAATCTAGAGTGACTTTTTATGTATATATTTACTTTATTTATTTCATTTTTATGTGGTGCTCTAAAAGATCAAACCCAGTGCTTTATATGTGCTAGGCAGGCACTCTGCCACTGAGCTACAGCCCCAACCCCCTAGATTGACTTCTTAGAATAAGATATTGGATATGAATTATTTGTTAATAAGCATCACAAAGATTTAGGTTTCTTCTGTATTTTCATTGTATATTCTGTATTACAAAAAGAAAATTGTTTCATCTTTATGTCTCCTTTGGCCATCACAGGACCTGGATTCAACAGCCTTTATTGACCTCATCCAAACAGTGGTGAAATCTAGGGGGAAAAAGTCAGACATTGTTTGGAGCCTTCTGGTGTTTTTTTTTTTTTTTTTTTTGGTGGTGGTGGTGGTATTGGGGATTGAACCCAGGAGTGCTCTATCACTGAGCTATATCCTTAGCCCTTTTTTATTTTGAGACTGGGTCTCGCTAAATTGCCATAGCAACCAGCAACAAGAGGTTCCTTTTTTAAAGTTAGAAAACCATATAACTGATCCTTTGTGTATATATAAGGAATTGAAGCTAAGGTCTTTTTTAGTTGGCTGTTTTTGTCTTTGTGACCAAAAAACTGGATAAGAACAATTTTAGAGGAGGAAAAGTTTATTTGGCA
Source organism: Marmota monax (assembly GCF_021218885.2). Lineage (NCBI taxonomy): Eukaryota > Metazoa > Chordata > Mammalia > Rodentia > Sciuridae > Marmota > Marmota monax. The sequence continues at coordinate 163,657 of NW_026693537.1, forward strand.
CTTAAAATTTCAGAGGTCTCAGTCTATAGACCTCTGTCTCCATTGCTGTGGGCCCAAGGTGAGGCAGAACACCATGGCAGAAGGATATGGTTGAGGAAAGCCAATCTGGACATGCCAATCAAGAAGCAGAGTGTTCTGCTCACCTTGAACAAAGTATATACCCCAAAGGCATGTTCTCAATGACCTACCTCCTCCAGTCACACCCTACCTGCCTATAGTTACCACCCAGTTAATACATACATTGAAGAGGATCAATCCACTGATTAGATTAGGTTAGATTAAGGCTTTCATAAAACAATCATTTCGCTTCTGAACTTTCTTGCATTGTCTCACGCAAGAGCATTTGGGAGACACCTCATATATAAGCCATAACAGATCCCCTGTTCCTTCCTTGCCCCTACCCCCATGCTGGGGATCAAACTCAGGGCCTCTAGAACACTAGGCAAGTGCTGTCCCACTGAACTACATCCACCCCTAAGGTTGAAATTTTAAACTTGCCTTAAATGTGACCTTGACTATGAGTTTTGGTATTCATCTCAATTTTGTTGTTGCTTTAGTATTCTTTTTGTGTTTTATAAATTTTGTATTTTCTTTTTAAACCCAACTTTATTGAGTATGAAATTAATGTACATCCATTTAAAACATACAGTTCATTTTTTTTTTTTTTTTTTTTGGTACTGCGGTTGAACCCAGGGGTTTTATATTTTATTTAGAGACATGGTCTCACTGAGTTACTTAGTCCTTCACTAAGTCTCTGAGGCACTAAGCTTTTCCATAGCATCCCAGAAATTCCTATGTCCATGGCAAATGTGTGCATGTAGGTGGTGCTTGAGAGACAGAAAGGCTAAAGGAACTCATTTCAGGTGTTTGTGAGCCTTTTTTTTTTTAGTTGTAGGTGGACACTATACCTTTATTTTATTTATTTATATGTGATGCTGAGGATCGAACCCAGGGCCTCACATGTGTCAGGTAAGCGCTCTACCACTGAGTCACAATCCCAGCCCTGTGAGTCTTCTTTCAGTGCCACTTTTAGAAAGTGCCTTGAAAAACTTGTATTCATTAATTGTGTGAATCTCTCTGTGCATTTTGGTGGTGTAAATGTGATGAACAGGTGTGGCCAGTTTGTAGAGGTGATGTAGCTCAGTGGTAGAGCACTTGCCTTGTGTTCTGGAGGCCTTATGTTCAATTCCCAGGATAAGTAGGGGGTTCATACTCCACCGTATCCCTGTTGAATTTCTCCATGTGAAGTCCCTACTCTCTAGAAGAGGTAAGAACAGAGTGTAGCTCAGTGCAGAGTGCCTGCCTGCCTAGCATGTAGAAGGCTTTGGGTTTGTTTGCAGCACCACCACAAAGAAAGAAAGGAAGGAAAGAAAGAAAGGAAAAAGAAGGAAGAAGTTTTAGCACTATATTCATTTATCAGTACTCTGACTCACCATTTTGAAACATAAACTTGCTTCATTAAGACCGTATATTTTTAGAAAAGATGTCACAATATTAACTGAACCTCTAATATCAGAATTTGTGTATATAAGGCATCTGAAAGTATTATTAAAGATAGAAAACTATATGGGCATTACTGATATTGCTGGCATCCTAATGAGTTTGCTAATTAGTACTCTGTTTGACATTTAATATAACCAATTTTTTTTTTTTTAAATCTTAACAGCTTTATTAAGGTATAATTAACAGAAAATAAACTACCTTTATTTAAATGAACTATCTGATAAGTTTCTGGTTTTTGGTGCCTGGGGGATTGAACCCAGGGCCTTACACATGCTAAACATGTGCTCTACCACTGAACCATATCACCAGCATCAGTAAGTTTTGATACACAAGTGTGTATGTGTCAAGATGAACATATCCATTATCTTCAAAAATGTCTTTGCCCCTTTTTAATTCTTCCCTCTCCCTACTCTCTGGCAACCTCATATCTGCTCTCAATCACTGTAGCTTGGTTTGCATTTCCTAGAATTTTTTTATCTAGGAACTCTTACAGTATACTTTCAATCTGACTTTTCTTTACTTTTTCTTTTTTCGAAACAGTCTTACTATATTGCCCAGGCCAGCTCCAAATTTCTGGGATTAAGCAATCTTCCTGTTTCGATTTTCCCAAGTAGCTAGGACTACAGGCATATGACAGCCTGTATGGTCTGGCTTTTAACTCTGAATATTTTGAAATTTATCCATGTTGTATCGTTCAGTAGTTTATTCCTTTTAATTGCTGAGTAATATTCTATTCTGTGGATATACCACCATTTGTTTATTTGCCATTTGTGTTGGGTCTAATTTTTAGCTATTACGAATAAAAGAACATTAGCTTATAAGTCTTTGTATGGACGTATTCTTTCCTTGTTTTGATTATTACCTACAAGATGTGTATTTTAACTTTTTAAGGAAATTACTAAACTTCTCTAAAGTGGTTGTACCATTTTGCATTCTTAACAGCAAGGTATGCCAGTTCCAGTTCATTTACATCCTTGGTATAGGCAGTCTCATTAATTTTAGACATTCCATTAGTTGTGTGTGGTATTTCATTGTATTTTTTTAAATATTTATTTTTTAGTTGTAGTTGGACATAATATTTTTATTTATTTATTTTTATATAGTGCTGAGGATTGAATCCAGGGCCGCACCGGTGCGAAGTGAGCACTCTACCACTGAGCCACAACCCCCAGCCCCTTGTATTTTGAATATGCATTTCCCTAAAGACCAATGATGTTGATTATCTTTTCATGTAGTTAATGCCTTCTGTCTTGTGGAGCATGTTAAAAACATTTGTCTCTTTGAGTTCTTTTCAAACTATTCCATTTTAAGAGTTCTGTGTATGTTCTGGATGCCGTTTCAGATACATGCTTTGCAAATTTTTTTTGCCAGTCCGTTTTCATTCTCTTAATAGTATATTTTGAAGAATAGAAGTTTATTTTGTTGAATTCCAGTTCACCCATTTGTTCTTTGTGGGGTTATACTGTTGGTATGGTATCTAAAGATTAATCTTTGCCTAATCTAAGTTTGCAAAGATGTTCTCCTGTGCTTTCTTCAAGAAGTATTATAACTTTAGATTTTACATTAGTTCTCTAGTCCATTTTAAGATATAGTTTATATATATATAAACTCTATGTATGTATATGTATATTTTATATATGTATATATTGGTTCCTGGTGCAAAATGGTATGCTAAAGGTTTTGTTTGCATGTTGCTCCAGAATTTTCTGTTTAAAAGTCTATCCTTTCCTCACTTTCAAGGTGTATTATCTTTACACGTTTGTTCAATATTGGTTGTCTGTGTATGTATGGATTTATTTTGGGACTCTGTACTATTCCATTGACCTAATTGTCTGTCTTTATGCCAGTAGGCACACTCTTTTAATCACTATGGCTTTATAAGAAGTCATGAGATCAGAGAGGGTCAACTCTCCAACTTTGTTCTTTTTCCAACTGGTTTGATTTTTTTAGACACTTTGAGCATTTCTACATGAATTTTAGAACCAAATTGACTACTTCTACCAAAAACAGCAACAACAACAAAAAATCCACAAACCCTGATGGGATTGCCTTGAATTTATACATTAATATCTTAATAATATTGAGTCTTCCTATTAACAAGTAAGTCTTTCCACCTATCTCCTTTAATTTCTCTCAGCAGTGATTTGTAGTTTTCAGGGGTAGGTCTTTTAACATCTTTTTTGTCATTTCTCCTTGAGTGTTTCATGTGTTTTGATTCTATCATAAATGTTTGTAAATTATTTTTTAAAAATTTCAATTTCTCATTAATTTCTTTGCTGGTCTGTTAGAATAATATTGACTTTGTGTATTTGTCTTCTACCAAGTGACCCTAAATTCACTTATTTAAACATGTACAGTTCTCAACTGTGTTTAATGGCATTGGCTGCTCATTCTATCATCTTTGTCATTTCAGGTCAGGTGCAATTGGTTGATTTTTTTCTCTTCATTTCAAGGATGTTTCTCTGCATCTTTGAACAATGGTATACATGCATTCAATCACTGATTGGATGCTAGACATTGTGAATTTTACCTTGTTGTATACTTGATATTTGTTTATTCTGTAAGTATTCTTAAACTTTGTTTCTTTCAGGAGTTGCATTTACAGTTTATTATGCAGATTCAGAGAAGTCTAGGTTTAGGGCTGTTTCTGAGTACTCTACTCAGAATGCCTGAATTATGATTTATATTGCTGGTGAGGACATACCTTGCCCTGATATGGGGTACTAAGGTCCCATTTCAGTAGTTGATTTACTACTGAATACTTCAGGAGAAATTCTGCTTATCTCTGGAGTTCTCTGTATCATTCTCTTCTTTCCAGTAGCCTTTCCCATGAACTATAGTCGACTCAATTTCCCCATACTTCCAGCTTTATCTTTTCAATTTTAGGGAGTCCACTAGACTCTGCCTACTTCCCTGTCCATGACCTAGAGTCTCTTTTCAAGCAGTGAGTTGGGGCATTTGTAGGGCTCACTTAATTTTTTTCACCCTAACCCAAGGATCTCTGTCCTTTGTTATCTGATTTTCAGTGTCTTTAAAACAATTATTTTAAATTTTATCTCTTTCTCCCTCTTCTTTCTTTTATTGTTGTTTCAGGTGGGAGAGTAAATTTTGGTTCCCCTTATTCCATCTTGATCGGAAGAGGATGTTTTTCTCACTTTTTCTATTATCTTTTCATCTCTGTTCTCCTTTGTCTTTGCCCAAAAGCTATTAGTCCTGTTGTTATAAGACACCTGCCAACAACCAAGGTTTAGTCAAGTTTTCCTAGTCAGATTTTATTTGCTTTTGTGCTATTAATGTTTGATATTTAGTATTACTGTTATCATTTGTTGTATGACTATTTGGTAAGAGCACAATTACTTATAAGTTTGTATATATTTTTTGAATGGCTTTAGTCTGAAATGAGAGTCAAAGTCCTGGGTCTCCCCCAAATAGTTCCCAAGTAACTGTGAGATCTTAGATACAAAACTAATTTTTTTTCACTTTACCACTGAGCCATATCCCCAACCCTTTTGTTTTGTGTTGTTTTGAGACAGGGTCTCACCAAGTGAGGAGAGGGACTAGAGCAACATCTGAGTTGCCTATGTGGGTTTGGCAGCCACAGACTTGAAGGTGGTGGTTAAAAAGCGCCTCTGGGTTCAATCCCTAGTAGTAAATAAATAAATGAATAAAAAACAAGGAGGAGGGTGAGGTTGCTAAGGCTGACCTTGAACTTGCAATCCTCCTGCCTCAGCCTTCTGAGTCACTGGGATTACAGGCATACACCACTGTGCTTGGCTAAAACTAAAATTCTTTGGGCTACAATTTCCTCATCTGTAAGACTGATTTTTAAAATGCCTATCATTTGATTTTGAATTGCATGCTTACACATACATTTTTGTCTTTTGACAATTTTATAGTTCTTTAAAAAAATATTTTTTTTTTCCAATGCTGGGAATTGAACTCAGAGCCTTGCACATGCTAGGCAAATGCTTTTAGCATTGTAGCTGCTTCAGAATGCTCTAAACTCCATATAAATTATAAAATATCAGGAAATGCATATGTGAACTGGTAGAATACATTTTTTTGCACATCACCTATTGGATGTTAGTATTTCTCTTGAAGTAATATGCTTTAATGACAATTGAAAAAGTAATCTTAAATATAAAGCTATAGAGGTTAAATTTCTAGAAATTTTTTTCTTTATCTTTCTAAATAAACCTATTTGAGTCTCACAGCTTTTTTGTAACAAGCAAAATGGTGTAAACTGTTTCCTCCAGAAGCTGATACTTAAACTTTATTCATGTATGGCAAAATACTAAAGGGTTTATTCTTATGATGGATAACTTTTAAATTAAGAAGTATTTATTGAGTACTTCCTATATATTGAATACTTCCTGTGCTAGATCATAAGATTGAAGAGAGAAGCTCTCTGCCCTTGAAGAATTCAGTGGCTGGGGTGGGGGGAAGACAAATGGGGACAAAAGGGAGGGAGGAAAGGAGGAATTTGCTCAGTAGGTAGAGATCCTAAGACTTGTACATGGAGAGGTCCTTCTGTTGGAATCTGAAAGGAAGGTTAAGAAGGTCAGGAAAGGACCTACCAAATGTGTGACTGTGAAGGTGCCTGGAGTTGATGGAGTGTCAATTAGTATTGCTTTGATATAGGGCCAAAGCAGAGAATAGGAAATGGCTAGAGGTTGAGGCAAGAAAGGCACATTGAATCCAGGCTAGTTAAGGTACTTTATAATAGGCCATATTGGGAGACACAGTATTCTAAATCCCCAAATGGTAGAAAGATGTTTCTTGTAGTTCATTTTGGTAGTAAAAAATGGTTTAGGAGACACAGAGATAAGAAGCCCACAATGCAGGTTGTAATCTTTGCTAGCAGAGAAAGAAAGAGTCTGGCCCAAGGCTCCAGAGAAAGAATTTTGCATGTTAAAAAAACTACTCCGGAGGACCCAGCACTGGAGTGGGTCCTCTCACCCAGGTTTCTAGTGTAGATGATCACAGGAATACCTGTAGGAATAGTTCCTGGGGGAACTAGAGTGCACATGCTGGTTTAAAGCCCTTGGAGCCTGTCTTTTTTATGCAGTAGAAATACCAGGTGCACAATGAGGAAAGGGAGCTAGAGCACATCTGAGTTAACTGTGTGGGTTTGGCAGCCACAAACTTGAAGGTGGTGGTTAAAAAGTGCCTCTGGGTTCAATTCCTAGTAGTGAATAAATAAATAAATAGCAAGAAGGAGGGTGAGGGTGAGGTAACCCATACAAAGTGCCTCAGAACCCTAGTGACTATACACTTAAGGAACAGGAATATAGCATGGGATCTTGAGGACGCCATGTACTGGAAGAATGGTGGCATTTTCAAGAGGATGGGTAGAATGAGAATTAAAATGTAGCCCCTGGAGTTGCCAGTTGCCAGTTATTAATGACTTGGGATGGAGCAAAACTTAGTTAGAATGATACTCCTGAATCTCCACTTAAAGGTTATTTCCCAGACATTAAGAAGATATTAAGCCTTAACCCTCTAGTTAAGAGGGGTTTGTTCTGGAGTTTTTTTTTTTTTTTTTTTTTTTTTTTGGGGGGGGGGTTATTTAATTATTTTTGGTTGTGTGTGTGTGTGTGTTTTGTGGTGCTGGGGATTGCCCTCTACCATGGAGCTATATCCTCAGCCCTAAGCGTTTGTTTTTGATATATTTTCATAGGTAACCAGAAAATTGGTCATCTGGATTGGTCTATTCGTAGAGAGTTCATGTTGTGTGTTCTTCAGAGAACTTTCTATGTTCTTAGGTATTTGTGACTGTTATGGTCAGGATTTAGTCGTTGAACTGATTTCCACAATAAGATTACAACCCCAATCCCCCCAACCAGATGTTCCTGATTACATAACTGTTCATAGAGACTGAATCCTGCCAGATCTTTGTTGTTCTTTGGATTCAGTTAATTCCTTAGATTCTGAACCAATGCTGATTTAGCAGAATTAAAGCAAAACCGTAAGGTGCGAGACTCCATGGTCTTTCCTCGAAATCATTAAGAATCTGGGAAGTGATTCTGCCCCATTTGGATTAACCACAGGTGTCAGGAGCTTGGATTTCACAAAGATAGGAAAGGTCTTTGGAATACCTGTGAAAGCTGGTTAGTACCTCTCTGAAGTGTTTGAAAGAGTTAGGGATTGCAGCTCGCCTTAAACACTAGAAAGTTAACATTAAAAAAAAAAATCTCAGTAAGTGTGTTCTCTGAGAACTTTAAGCTAAAGTGGTTCTATGGATGAGCTTCATTCATATCCCTCTCTAAATATTCATGTGTTCACCCAAATCAGGTGCTTAGAAGCTGTATTGTTATCCAGTACACTTTTTAACCATTCTCCCCATGCCAAGCATGGGAACACTCTGGCCTGCCATGGTGGTGTTAGGTGTAGGGGTTATGATCTGTTGACTCTTCTACTCCAATAAAGCAAGAATTAGGAAGTAAACATAAGTCCTGTAAGCCTAAGGTTCCTGCATATCTACAGCCCTTACCCAGATACTTTATACACAGTTCTCGCAGCCTTGGTCATCGAGTTCCTCAGCTCAAGATTGAGACAAAAATGAAAGGAACCAATTCTGAGAGCAGCTGCAAAAAACAGTAGCTGTGGCTGCTGCAAGGGTTTTGTGGTGTTTAAACTCTAATTAAAGAAATAAGGCTGGGGTTGTGGCTCAGCGGGAGCATGCTCGCCTAGCATGTGCAGTGCAAGGCCCTGGCTTTGATCCTCAGCACCACATAAAAATAAATAAATAAGGGTATTGTCTACAACTAAAAAAAAAAAAAGAAATGAAATTGCCGATGAAGTCTGAAGTCCTAATAAAAAGTGAAAGTATGTTTAGTATCTTCTTATTGATAGCAGAAGGGAATGTAATCAATTTTAGAAAGTTTTCCACCCATATACATAAAATTTTTTAGAAGATCATGCTTCTGAGATTAACCTTGGGTGACAAGACAGTGCACTTGAATAAAATGACCTTCCTGGCAATTCAGAGTAGGTAATCCATTTGGTACTAGTGTTGGTGGCTCTCCTCAGGGGTAGGAATCAGTGTTGTGAAGTCAGCAAAGGTCTCTCTGAAGAAGTGGCATTTGAGCAGCCAGCTCTCTGAAGGGCTAAGGTAAAATCTTTCTGGCAGAGGGAACAGCAGTGCTTCAGAGGCCCTGCAGTGTTTGCTAGAGAAACAAAAAGGCCAATGTGCTGCAGCTGGGTGAGGAGGGGTTGAAAAGGAGGCTGAGGAGGTTGGCCCTATGCTGTCAGAGAGGATTGCTGGGGTTTATTTTGGTCTACTGTTAGCCATTTAAGAGTGTCAGGAGGGGCATGACTTATCTGCAGTGAAGGACCCTGAGACTGGCTGACTGCAGTTAGTTTCCAAGTTAGTAACTTTCAGTATTTCACTCTAGTAACTTTCATTTTTTTACTAAGACCAGTCAGTGCACCTAAAACAAATGCTGTGTGAAACAGATTTTTTTTTTTTTTGAAATAGTACTTCCTTTGCCATGAGTGACATTCTGATATTTCTATTCTACTCAGTTTTTTTCCCAATATTGATCACAATCCATTGTGGTCGACTAAGGCATTATAACTAGCCTTTGAAAAACACTTCCAAGACAGTATTTTGCCTCCATTAGTGTCACTGCACTAGAGCTAGTAAATAATAACCACTGGCAAATGCGTGTTTTATGTATTACTCTCCAGGGGAGGTATTGTTTTTATTTTATAAAAGAAAAAACTGAAGCACTTAGAAGGTACCAGGGTTCAAATGGATTGCTGCACCTTTACTGTTCCCTCACACATGGCTACCCAGATAGTAAGGAAAAGAGCTCTGTGACTGTTTTAATAGGCTCCAACCAGAGATGAGGTTGAGGGTGGAAAGTATAGAGGAAGCGATGGTGGTAATGCAGGAAGTGACCTTTTTCTTTCCATTTTTTTTTTTTTTTTAATGATACTGTGAATGTGTCTTGGAACCATAGATGCAGACCTCAGCATTTTTCATTACCAGATGGTTAGTGATTCTCAGTGAAATGCCAGCACTCTCAAAATGAGACTATTGAATGTACTTGGTAAATTTCTCGGTCCACAGGATAAATGCTAACAAGTTTAGTAATGTGACTGCAGCCTTCTCAGCTAATCTTCTGCTGGCAGGCAAGCCCTGTGAAAAGGCAGATGCAGGATGAGCCCTTTATAAGAAAATCAGGCTGACCTCACTTGAAAGCTATGCAGCCTGTGCTGACCTCTTCCCAGGCAGCAGGTAGCCGGTCAAAATCAGCCCCAAGCCAGGAGCTCTGACTACCTCTTCAAGATTTTTCATCCCATAGCATGATTCCATACATATATGGTGGGGAAGGAGTTTAATTAACAAAGCTAAATCTTCTAAATCCTGTTTGAAGCAAGTTATAATTACTCTGTTGGTAGAATCTGCTATAAACTCCAGATACAGTTCCTGAATGGGGCCCTGATGCTGCCTTTGTAAGATGTGATAGAAGGTTTTAATTAAGTTTCTAAATTGCAGAGTGCCTGCATCATGCTGGTGACCACAACAAGCATCTTATCACATTGTTAATTCGATGTCCTGCCTTTTCTGAGGTCGGTTTCTGTGAGAAGACTGGTTAGGTTCAAAATAAGGTAGGAGGAATACTGCAGTTTTATGTATCAGAAAATCAAAACATAACATATGTTAGAGGTATAGTCTTAACAATTAAATTATCCAAAGAAGCACAGAAAATAAATGTCTCGTGCCATCTGTAAAGCATGAAAAGGCAGATCTACATTCAAGTATTTCCTCTGTGCCAACATCAGTATGTCCAAGCCAATTGCATTAGTGTGTCCAGATAAAATTAATCCCAGAGCTGTGGTTTCTCTTGAGTTTTAGTCCAGTGCTGTCCAGTACAGTTTTCTGCAGCAATAGAAATGTTTTACTCTGCACTGTCCAATAGGAACTAGAGAATTGAATTCTTACTTTTGGTTTATGTTAATTATTCTAAAATCTCACCACATGTGCCTAGTGGCTAACATAATGGACAGCACAATTTGTTTCGTTAGTGAAGGGTGCTGTTTTCTGCTCTCTGTGAGATTCACCACAATCTTCCTTGCAACTATTTTCTTTGACTCTTTTGAAAGTTTTGAAATTTTTCACATCAGCCTTATATTACTAATCTAGGCATGTGAAGAATGTCTTCTCTGTGTGGGCCAACATACTGCTTCAAGGAAGTTGTACCATATCATATATGCTAATCATATGAGAAAATCATTGATTTTTATGCAGTGTTAAAATTGAGATTAATATGTTGTAAATAAAAAGCAGCCTACTCTGTAAGCTAAAGTTTTAGTCTAGCATGCCAGCAGAAGCCCAGGTCAGGGTGAGGCCATGTTTATTTTGGTTTCTAGAAATTTAAACTTCCCCTGAGGTGTATCATGTGCAGTTCTGTGGTATAAATTGTCATTTTTAAAGCAAAACCTATCTTCTCAAAATACATAAAATGTTTTGAGAACTTAATATAAATTTTATTGCTGAAACATTGTCTTTTTGGGACATTAGGCAGTTTAATATAACATCTCAACAGTTACCAGTTTAAGATATTACCCCATATACTGAATATCACAGACAAAATAAATTATAGTTTCTACTCTGTACTGTCACCATTTGGTACCTCAAAACTGCTCAAACATGACCATGGAAACAATGGTTATGATATTTGTAATGTTATTACTGGATAGATATGCCTAACATGGGAGTACACCTTAAACCACATTCTGAGCCATATTAGATTTTTTTTGCCATGTCAGATTTTATTACGCCTGTATTAGAATTTTTTACTCATTTTTGTGCTATTTTGTATTGATTTTTTTAAAAAATAAATGACAGTAGAATGCATTACAATTCTTATTACACATATATACCACAATTTTTAATATCTCTGGTTGTATATAAAGTATGTTGATACCAATTTGTGTCTTCATACATGTACTTTGGATAATGATGTCTATCACATTCCACCATCATTTCTAACCCCTGCCCATTCCCTTTCCCTCCCACCTCTCTGCCCTATCTAGAGTTCGTCTATTCCTCCCATGTTCCCCCTTCCCATCCCAATATGAATCAGCCTCCTTATATGAGAGAAAACATTTGGCATTTGTTTTTTTGGGATTGGCTAATTTAGCATTATTTTTTGTGCTATTTTAAACAGTTTTGGGGGGTGGGCGGGAAGGGTGGCGGCTACTAGGGATTGTACTGGGGGCCCTCAGCCATTGAGCCACATCCCCAGTCCTATTTTGTATTTTATTTAGAGACAGAGTCTCACTGAGTTGCTTAGCACCTCGCTGTTGCTGAAGCTAGCTTTGAACTTGTCACCCTCCTGCCTCAGCCTTCTGTGCTGTTGGGATTATAGGCGTGTGCCACTGTACCTGGCCAAACAGTTTTTCTTTCGGTCTTGCCATCTAAGTCTTTCCTATGATTGATTAAAAATTAAGTAGTATCCTTTTGGTTAGTACCTTTGGGTGTTACAAGTTTGGGTGTCATGCTACATCAGGAAATGGAGCCATCCAACTTAATGGTTGAGAGTGCTCAAAAAAAAGGTCAAATGTTCTCTCTGATAAGTGGATGCTGATCCATAATTTGCCTGGGGGAGGGGTGTCATGGGAAAAATGGAGGAACTTTGGGCAAAGAGGAGGACAGCATGGGGGTAGGAAAGATGGTGGAATGAGATGGACATCATTACCCTAGGTACATGTATGACTGACTGCACATACGGTGCGACGCTACATCATGTACAACCAGAGAAATGAAAAGTTCTGCTGCATTTGTACAATGAATCAAAATGCATTCTGTTGTCATATATACCTAATTAAAATAAATTAATTAATTTTAAAAATGTGATTGTTACTATTTGCTGGGTGAGGAAACAGTCTCCTGGACCAAAGGCGTGGTTCTGGACTTTAAAAGAACTTGTTATGTGATGGGGAACTGTTGTGGTATGATCTCTCAAGGATGGGCTCACTTTATCTGCATCCCTGACACGCCCAAAAGCAGCTCCCCAGGGGAATGGGTATGCTGGGCCTGCTGTGGGAAGTTGTATTTATGTTAAAGGATCTGTAGGCCCTCACCTTGCCTGGTTAGTCCCCACCCCAGGAATCAGCTTAAATTTAAATGCCATCTCCTTTGGGAAGCCTTCTGATTTTCTAAACCAAATTGGACTCTGCTATTACAAGTGCACAACTGTTTGACATTTTGAATCCTCACTCAGGTAATTAAGCTATCTCGTGTTATTGGTTGTCTTTTCACCTACTTAAGAATTTTCAGAGCAGGAACTACATCTACCTGGTTTTTCACAATATTCCCAGCACCTGCCCAGCACAGGACTTTGCTGAAGGATGAAAAGACACAGTATTGAAAGAAGGGCAGCAAGATGTACTTTGGCACTGATGAGTCATCTGCTACCTGTAGAGACTTTACCATCAAAGTGAGTTGGTTTTTTTAGGAATTAGTATAGGAGAAAACTAGGTCTTTTTGCATAGACCAGTGGAAGAGAGCCAACAGGGGAATGGAGGAGATGCCCCTGAGCCCTCAACTTCAGTAGAATGGCTGGAGACCCTGCCATCCATGCCTACCTACTCTTCCTAGCTAAGTTTGTGGAGCCATTTTCACTATCTTGCCCTCCTAGACCTGATCATCCCACACACTCCCGCCCCAGGGTTGTGAGGAATCTCGCCCCACTGTCCCCAAAGAATGTAGTGCCTTGTGATTCATTGACCAGCAAGAATTTGGTGGTAAATTCCTTCTCTTTAGAGGTCAGGTATGTGATGGGTTAAATACTTTTGAGCCTTAGTTCTAATTTATATGCAGACTGACAAAGGAACTTTCTCAAAGAATAATTTTCCTAAATGGGGAGCTGACTTTAATTGACCTTAATGAAATTTTATTATTTCCTAATTAAGCAATGTTTTCATCTCTAGGGAGTAGAAATTAAGAAATTAAATAGAAGGAAGACCAATAGAATAGAGGAAGAGGATCAGGGAAGGAGGAGAGGAGGGAAAATACTAGGGAGTGAAATTAACCAAATTATATTATGTGCATGCATGGATATGTAACAATGCACTATTATGTTTAATTGTGATGCACCCATAAAAAATTTGTGTTGGTGCATGCCTATAATACCAGGTACCTGGGAGACCAAAGCAAGAGAATTAAAAGATGGAGACCAGCCTGGACAACTTAGTGAGACCCAGCTCAAGAAAGGGTTGGGAATGTACCTCAGTTGTAGAGTGCTAATCTAACATGTGCAAGGCCTTGAATGTAGTTCCTACTACTTCAAACAGGAAAAAAAAAATGAAGCAGAAATTAGTATTTTATATAAAATGTCTAGCCATACCTAAAATTCTAAAGTCCTAGAAGTTCCTACCTTCAGGGAAGATAATCAAAATGTATAAAACTAAGGAGAAAGGAAAATTCTTACTTTGCCCTAGTGGTGAATGTCACTAAAAGACTTTATAAATCCTAAAAATTTGAATATTTATTTAACTATTATTTTAAACTTTAATACCACAAATATTTTGCTGTGTGTCTATTCTGTGTATTCACTATTGTTCTGCATACTTACATCACCCTCAGTTAAGATGTTTTGTTTTTATTGGCCTAATTTCAGATAAACATAAGTTAACTCCTACATTAAATGACTTGAGGATTATTGTGTTGAGGCTGTTCCTAACAACATTGTGTAGCACATAAGGCAAAGAAATGGTAGTTTTATACATGTTTTTGTCCTTGATTCAACAGCTCAGATTAATGTTAATGACTTTTATTCTAGGAATTACCTTTTAGAAACAGAAATATAAGGAATTTTAGTTCTCAATGTAGTATGTTATAGAATGGCTTATAATGTAAAAATACAAGGTTGTTCAAAAAATAGGACACTGGGACAATATAATATTTTCATTGTTAGTAGTAATAAAGGATACATAAGCTCTAGATTATGATTTCCAACTTATTTTAATTCACCTGTGGCATTTTCATTGTAATGTTCACAGAATTGAAAACTTAGAACTTAATGGTTTAATTATGTGAAGTTGAGATAGGTGCTGTCTACCCCATTTATATTGCTCTTTAGGTATTTGCTTTCAAAATTATGTATCTGTACAATGTACATAAGAGATGTTGCTGGAATTATGAATCTGTTCAGAGTTAGGAAGCTGATGTAGTAGTACCCCCTTATCTTTGGGGAAAACATGCCAAGACCCCACATGGAGGCCTGAAACCATGGATAGTGCCAAACCCTACCTATGCTGTTTTTTTTTTATACAGACATATCTATAAGAAAGTTTAATTTATAAATTGGGCACAATAAGAAATTGACAACAACTAATAATAATAAAATACATTATAATATTCTGAAATAAAAGTCAGAATGTGGCTTGTCTGTCTCAAAAGAGTCAAGACAAAAATATTAATATTTGGGGACTTTGAGAAACTGAAACCACAGAAAGCAAAACCTCTAAGAAGAACTACTTTTTGTTTTAATCCATTTCTATACCATGATGTGTGGTATACAGAAGGGTCTCTATATCCTTTTTCGTTATTTTCTCTTTGATTTTGTCTGTTCCTCTCTGTTGGATACACAAAGGAACTTTAGGACAGGACCAAAATCCGAATATAAAATAAATCATTGTGGCTTTAGGTGTTTCTGTTTTGTTTTTTGCTTTAGGTGTTTTATATGTGGAAAGCATTGTCTTATCTGACTGTGTCACTTTTTGTTATCACTCATTACCTATATTATTGAACCAAACTCCATTTCAGTTCTCATTTATCTTTTTAAAAAGAAGTTAGCCGGGTATGGCAGCACACAACTGTAATCTCAGCAATTTGGGAAGCTGAAGCAGAAGGATCACAAGTTCAGCGCCAGCCTTAGCAATTTAGTGAGCTCCTTCCATCTCAAAAAAAATATTTTAATAAATTTTTAAAAGGGCTGGGGATGTGGCTCAGTGGTTAAGTACCCCCCTCCCCACCCCAAATTCAATCCCTGGTACCAAAAAAGAAGATCCAGTTAATTATTTAAGTGCTTGTATAATGTTGAGTTAGAAATAAACAATGTGTTGGAGAGGCAAATGGGATAAAATAACAAAAAGTAAGAGATTAAAGAGCCATTTTGAGGACAGATGCAGAGAATCAGAAGGCCTTAAATTTGTGTCTGAAAAATGTTCAGGAAATTCTTGAGGCTTCCATCAGAACTTAGACCTTATCAAAAAGTACGTCTATTTCTTTCTCCTTTAGTAAATACGCTGATGTTTTCTGTTTCACTTTCTTGCCAAGTTCATGGGATGATTATTGTTTAATTAAGGAGAGTTTGGCTTGTTAACATTTTAAATGTCATCCACTCAGCTGATACTAAGGCTTAGAGCTTGAGCTTTTGTCCTCTCGTGCTTTTGCCCTACTTATGCTTTAAACTTGGACTAAGAATGATTTTGAAAGCTAAGAATTTTATTTTTTTTAAAACTAGGAAATTAATCAAAGTTATTGTAAGTTAGCCTATTTGTAATGAATACGAGAAAGTTTTTGCTCATTTTGGAAATGGATAATTTCCAGAGACAGAAACCTAGAAGTTAGGAGTAGATATCTCTTTATCTTTCTTTCAGGAAGCATGTTATCTGGCTAAGAAGATAACTTCTGTAAACAGATGATGACAGGAGATGTGTTGCAGACAGTGGGTGAAGAAGGAGATACTATGGGAGGAAGGTTCATTGCAACTGGGAGAGTTAGGGAATGATCCATAGAAAGAGCAAGCAGGCAAGAACCCTGGGTTCTATCCCTAGTACTGGGGGTAGACTGAAAGATCACTGAAATAAGGATTGGGGGGAATGGGCAAGCAGGCTCCATTCTTGACCTAACAAGATGGACTGGTGCATCCATTTAAATCTATGAGTGTATCTATTAGTTACATGTCTGCTTCTCTGACATAATGTTAGACCCAGTTGATAAAATGGGCATGATCCATTTGAGAGATTTTAGCCAGTGCGATAACTCTTTGCTGCCTCATTGCTTACAATAATTTCATAGAAAGCCTGTTGTCATTTATCAAGATTGGCGTCCTCTGTAGTCTTAGCAGTAAGATCTAGTGGATCTTGAAGTCAGACTGGGGCAGGTTCTAATCTGTAATCAAATCTACTTTTGCATGATACCTTTAAAGATTAGTATCCATTTCTGAGTTCAAGGCACACCCTTTCCCATTATGCTTATTTAAAGACAAACTCATTTCCTTACATAGGATCTTTTCATATACCCATCCTGAGCCTTAACAAAGCTTCCTTTTCTGTCAGGTTTTAGTTGTCCGGGAGTGGTCCATCTCTAGATGCTCTCTGTTGGCTCTATGTGCTATAGGAAGCCCTTACAGAGGCCTCAACTTGCAGTTTTCAGCAGTTGACAGCATTTGTTCTGGCGCAGATCTCCTTTCTGCTTCACATACTGGAATCAAATATTCTTACTCGTTTTTTGAATTAAAAAATTCTATCAGGAACCTAAACTCATCAATAAGATGACGAGTAAATGTAAATTTTATTTTGTTGTGGTTTGGCTGCTGTTTAAACCTGCCTCGTTATTTCCTGTGGTCACCAGTATTTCTCCCTCTTAGCTGCAAGCCAGAACAGTCTCTTAACCATTAAACATTACCATTCTTCTGATGGGGATGGCTTCAAGATGCCTTCAAGACTTGGCAAGTATACGTAAGTAAGGGAACAGGCACTGCACACTGCAGTGTGCATCCCCAGAAGAGAGCAACCAGTCCCAGCCCGCAGCTGAGTGCTGTCCTCCAGGTCCATGTCTTTATGGCAGGAATCTGGGTTTACATGAGATGTGTCAGGAAAATAGTGTATATACTACTTCCTATTGTCTTATGAATCTAGAGCTGGTGTGCCTGTGGGGTCCCACTTTGCCATCTTTCCTCTATAGTCACTGTCTTGGTGCCTTGTACAAAGGGTACTTTCAAGTGTTTGCCTGAGTATCCCAGCTCTATTCTTTTTTACTTCCTTGTGGATAATGGATGTTTTATCTACATCCCGGGTAGGAATTCATAATCATCACTGTTCATGTCGGCTATCATGGTTTAAAGCACACTCTTTCAGGGAAAACAAAAACAAGTGATAGTTGTACTCTGTCCAGAAGTTTTCCACTGATATGTAACTCTCAGTTTTTATCAGAATTCCACCAGGCATTGTTGTAAATATAATAGCATGTCCTACATTGGAATTTTTTTACCATTTCAGAGTAGAAAAGTTGTCTTATTTGTTATATGCCAAGACCAAATTGTTAGAATCCCTAAAATATCCACATTGATGGAGTCCACTTTTTCAAGTTCAATTTTTTGGAGTCCATTTGGTGGAGTCCTCTTGGAGTAAAGGTCTAGAAGTGGGATTTGTATCAGGGTTATTAAAGAATTTGCTGGTAAGTGACATCTCCCTCAAATTTTAAAATTCAACTTCTTTACAACCTCAGTTTACAGCATCTTAGCTTAAAAACATGTTTTAAAGTAAAATTTGTCAAAAGGGAACATCTTGAACTTTCTATGAGATGTTATAGGGAATAGAAGAAAGGAATAGGGAAAAGCAGGGCTCAAAGAATGAGTCTTTGTCCTCAGACAAAGCCTCTATTGACTTACCATCTTTTGCAGGTTTTCATATTATGCAAATTAGACTTATTATACGCTGTGTGTAAAGCAAATGTGACTATCTCACGTTGTTGTGAATCCTTTCCAACCTTCATATTTCCCTGCCCTTATTTTTATAGATCATCTGAGCTTGAGTCTGGAAAAATGTCTTTCTCACCTTTATTATTTTCAATAGGTGGAATACATGTTGGTGTCTTTTGATCATGAAAATAAAAAAGTCCAGTTGGTCCTGTCTGGAGAAGATGTTCTTGAAACTTTACAAGAGAAGGGGGAAAGAACAAACCCAAAGTAAGTTGATGTGCTGAAGGCTTAGTGTTTCTGGGCTGTAGAACTACTAAGACTTAGCATCTTCTCAGATTTATAAAAGGCAGATGGCACAGGAGTTAAGAGCACAGGCCCTATTTCTACGTTGCCTGGGTTTCAAATACTGGTTCCTCTGCTCAATAGCTGAATGACCTTTTACCAGAGAGTTATTTAACTTCTCTGTGCCTTAGTTTCCTCATCTGTAGAAATAATTCCTACATCTGAAATGTTGAGATTAAATTCATGAATATTTCAAAATACTTATACATTAAGCTAAACATTCTATTCACTACTATTAAATGCTTTTTAAGAAATGCATTGCTGAGACGTAATTGGGATCACACACCATAGTGCCAGATAAAACTTGCAAATGGATTTTGTGGCATGGTGTTTTTAAGACATTTATTTAAAAGCATAAAGAAGGTGAGAAAGTGTATACTCTCTAGTTCATTTTCTTCTCCATAGTTTTTGAGAAGCTGTTAAAAAAAAAAAAAAGTTTAGACTCCCAAGTTTAAAATTGAAAGCCCTTAAGGCCACAGTTTTATTCCTGCAGAATAGATTAGCTTTGTCCTATGTAGTGAATGAGTACCCTGAATGTGTTTTCAGTTACTTATAAATACTTTGAACCCCTTTTGAAAAGCTATAGAAAAATTAATAGCCTTATAAAGGAGTTCTTGGCTTTGTTTGTACCTAACAGCTTTCAAATTTTTAAAGCATCTTTAAAAACTTATAAAAATTAACTAGACTTCAGCAAAAGGATAAGATGAAATTAAAACTGTTTCTCCTCCGTAGCCATCCTACCCTTTGGAGACCAGAGTATGGGAGTTACATGATTGAAGGAACACCTGGGCAGCCCTATGGAGGAACGATGTCTGAGTTCAACACTGTTGAGGACAACATGAGAAAACGCCGGAAGGAGGCTACTTCTGTACTAGAAGAAAATCAGGCTCTTTGCACTATAACTTCATTTCCCAGGTTATTTCCCATTTTAACATGTCCGAGCACGTGTATTAAAACTGTAGGTTATTAGGAAAGCAAATTGTGACCCTAAAACCTGTCACCCTTCAATTCTCATTCTTTATAGACAGTTAAGACTTTATATACCACCATTTGGGGATAGGCTGTCACATTAGAGCTGCAGCAAAAGTTACATCAGTTTTGGTCACTGGGTGGCAGCCTCATAGGATGCTGTGATGAGAGCGCTATCTGGCCCAGTGGGAGAGGTGGTGTGACTATGGTGACCAACTGGCAGAGTGGAGGGAGCGCATGTCTGCTGAGCGCTTCTGACCCATTAAGACGAGCTAAGTCTCTGGGTGACTGTCAGGTACTTTTCTCACTGGACTATAGCGGTCAGCCCCTCGGGCACATTCAAAAAGGATCATTTGCCCTCTATTATGTATCAGAGCATTCTTGGCCATGGAAACCAACCTCTCAAAGCTCATCTGAACTTTGAGGAGGTGAGCATTCTTTCACAATCTGATAGATCTCTAGCTCAGATCAGATTTACGATCGGGCAGAACTGCATTCTTACACAGAGGTGCTGTGTTTAATAAGTAGACTATTCATGCACCTCATTCTAAGCTGAGAACATGCCAGAGCAGTACTGGAGGACATCAGAGGGTCACCTGTGCCCTCAGTGTACTGTGGGTGTGTCTTCACTGTGAGCAAGATGAATCGCTTTTGAGAAGTCAACTGAATCAGGATTTGTGATCAGATCTAGTTATAACTGAAAGTACCTGAAAGGAAATATAGTAGTGAAATCATGTTTTCATCCTAGAATGAGGTGCATGAATATCCTGTCTATTAAACACAGTACCTCTGTGTAAGAATGCAGTTGTAACTGAACATAAACCTGATGCGTTTGTGCTAGAGATATGTCAGATTACGAGAGTACACTCACCTACTCAGAGTTCGGAAGAGCTTTGGGACGTGGTTTCCATGGCCAAGAACACTTTGAGCTATTTTAATACCTCTTTCTTCTGACAAATGTCTGTAATGAACACAGACCTTCAGAGTCATACAATTGATTTTAGAGAGACATTTAAATGGGAATTTTTTTAAGATCTAAATACAGTAGTGAAACCATAAGTAAATCAGCAAAACACCTGTAATCCCACTACTTGGAAGGCTCTGAAGTTCAAGGCCAGCCGGAGCAACCTAGCAAAACTCTTTCAGCAAGTAACACCTCAAGAAGTATCTCTTATTTTATGTGATTCCTTCATTCTACTTGCAACTGATGTTTTCCTGCCCCCCACACCCCCGTTCCCCCCCCCAAAAAAAGCCCTGAGTTTAGCAAGGGTAGATAGGTTTGTTTTGATAGCAGTTGGCACATTCCTTCATCCTAATGCAACATCCTAGGCCCTGAGTGCCTGCTCCACATCAGATCCAAGCTGTATGGACACACCACCATGAACACATCAGACAGGCTTTGCTCTGTGGAATTGGGGGAAGACAAAGATTAATGAATACCCACACATTTGATGAGTATAAATTAGGGAGGGCTGTGAGAGAGAGATGCGAACCCCAGAAAGTGTGACATGGCTGCTGATGAACTCTGGGATAGGAGAATGTTTCTCTGAGGAAAGATGATTGAAGTGATGTCCAAAGCCCTAAGAGGAGTTTCACTGGAGTGGAGAGCAGAGGAGTGTCCTGGGGAAGGGGAATGACATACACACAAGTCCTGGGAGAAGCCAGGCAAGCTGGAAACTAGAAGAAAGCAAGTGAGCTGGTTGTGACCAGGAAGCTGAGAATGAAGTGCAGGTGTGGTAGGGTGAGGCTGGGTGGGTAGGTAGTTCGTGGCCAGATCAGATTAACTAAGAATTTTAGTTATTATCCTGAAAGCAGTAGGAGGCCCAGGAAGGTGGGATTGGGTGTACAGTATCACATTTTTGCTTCTCACCCTCCTGTGGACTATAGTACGAGAATGGCTATGGACAGGCGCCTGGGCTTACGAAGAGGCGTCTAAGAGGGCTGAGGGAACACCCTGGTGGCTTGGATAAGTGTGGCTGGAGGAGATGAAAACAGTGGATGGATCAAAACTTGGCAAAGTCAGCCAATTGACTGGAAGAGAGAAGAGATGTCAGGGCTATTGTTGCAGATAATTATTGTGAAAGCCTTAGAATAATAGAGTTGTGGCCTAGAAGCAGGCTGGATGTTATTTGACAACTTAGTGAATTTGAAAATTCAGGATCTTACATTTTTTCTTTTTCCCTGCTAAAATTAATAGCAACAAGGGGTTGTAACACAATCCAGAAATGTTTTATATTTTAAAATTTAAGAATATATAGTTTTTTATTTGTTTCATAGCACTGGGGATTGAACCCAGTGGTGCTCTGCTCTGCCACTGAGCTACTTCCCCAATCCTTTTTTTTAATTTTGAGACAGGGTCTTGCTAAGTTGCCCAGGCTGGCTTCAACTTGCAATCCTCCTGCCTCAGCCTCCTGAGTAGCTGAGATTACCAGAATGCTTTTACCACACCAGCCAGAATGTGTAGTATTGATAGGTGATGCTTTTAATAGGTATAGTATTGATAGGTGGTTCTTTCTGGGCCATAAAATATTTGGTTAAGTCCCACTGTATCTATTAGCTTAACTGAGAGTAGCTCATTGATGTTCTTTTAAAAAAGGTTTTGGCTTCTTGAGCCATTGTGAAGGGAGAATGAGACAGGAATAGATTTTGTTGTAAAAATTTGTAATTAAAAAATTAGCCATTAGAATGGAGGGTATTTGGGGATTTGTAAACAAAATAAGAAAAATTATTAATCATTTAGTTCTTAGAAACCTCACTTCATATTGATAGTGAATGATAAAGTTACAGCCGCAAAAGAGAAAGGATGCTTTGTTTAAATGTAAGCAATGTGATTTTCTCTTTAAAGAAGCAAAGCTCTGTAGTGTGGAACAGTAATCCAAAACAACAGACACGTGACTATTTAAATGAATTAAATAAAATGAAATTCTGACTGGCATGTCATGCTGGCCTCATTTCAAATGCTCTGTAACACTCGTGGCTAGCAATCTCCACCGTGGTTTGGACAGCACAGGCATTAAACATTTCTATCACTGCAGACAATTCTGTTGGCAGACTCTGGTCTAGAAGGCAATACTATTGGTGTCTGAGGATCCTATTGCAATTCTGCCTTCCCCTGCCTGATTTTCTTAGTAAGAAATCCTCCAGATTGTCATTTTATTCTTCTAAAGGACTTTTCCTAAAGTTGCAGGCTCACAGCAAGTGATACACAGAATTCTCAGGATCCCTTACAATTGGAAACTGTTTTCCAGATAAGATCAGCCGCTTCAGTAGTTGCTTATATGTTGCATGTAGGCAGCCAGCAGGTACCTTAGGAAAGGTAGGAGTTAAAGATACGGTGTGGGCTACTCTTGGCCCTCAAGCTAAAAGTTTCCTACACTGGTCTAAAACCCAGACAAGAGCCTGCCTTGTTTTGCTTTCACTAATCTTGTTAGTCTTTTTCCTCATAGCACTTAACATTGACCTTATAGTTCCAAACTGGGAAGAACTGGTAGCCTTAATACAAGTGAGGTAGAATTTGAGCTTTACATTTAGGTATAAATTTGGAGCCTCATTTTTCTACATTGAAATTAGAATTCTTCTTAAGGTCAAGTAAGATAATAGGTTGGGTTTGGACTTCAGAGTGAACTCTTGATGGTAGATGGGGACACTAGAGACACTGGCTAACCCAGAAGGTTCCTGAGTAGACTGTAGAAGCGAAAACCTGGAGATCACCTCCAGATTCAGATGAAGCCTATCAGGAGGTTGGGACAGGTGTTGTACAGGCTCAAAAGATAACGTGAGTTTAGCTGATGATGGACACCATGGAAGGTGGGTATGGGTACCTGTAACCAGAAACAACATCACCAAGGAGAGTAACTTCCATGCTGTCAGTTCTCAGAAAAACCTAAATAAATATTATATAGATGTTGAGTGAGTAGAGACTCAAAGTCACTGACGTGCTGGAATCACAAAAGCAGATTCTGAAGCAAGGTGATGAAGAATAGGGAGTGGTAGTACAGGCATTGCTCTGGGGATCACAAAACCTGTGCTAGACCCTATAAAGGAAAATAATAGAAATGAATATTTTTAACAGATGCAAATTATAGCAAGACTACAGGCAGTTAATTCTCATCTGATTAGTTTTCAATTTGTTGTAGATTAGGCTGTCCGGGGTTCACCCTGCCTGAGTACAAACCCAACCCAGTCGAAGGAGGAGCTTCCAAGTCCCTCTTCTTTCCAGATGAAGCGATAAACAAGCACCCCCGCTTCAGGTGAGTATGTCTGTGTTGAAATGCCCCTCTGAGTATTAGCCTGGGAATCTGCTTTGAGCTGTTTCCTGAATCACACAGAAGGCAGCAGACATGCTTCTGCTCACACCTCAGAAGCCAATAAGTGTTGCTTCTTGCATCCAGGTTTGATTTGTTCATTTTCCAAGTTATCTTAAAATGCATAAGTTTAGCTACTGTCCTCTTTTAGTGAGCAGATTGTTTCCAGTCCTAGTTCTATAAACAAACTGATTTGGGGACATATTTCCTTCAGTTATTCCTATCTTTCCCATCTCTAAGTGATCACCAGGAGCTGTGATCTACTTATCTCATTCTGTATCCCATGACAATAAGGCAAAACCTGTACAGCACCTGGCATATATGAGTCACACTTCTCCTTCGGTTCTGCTGACTTCTAGCTCTGTTATATTGTAGTTGAATTTTTCACTCTGTGTGGGGGTTGGTGTGGGGGTGGTACTGGGAATTGAACCTAGGGCCTCACACATGTTGAGCACATATTCTACCAATGAGCAGCATCCTGCCTTTGGGAGTTTAATTCTTAGGTTTTTAAATTGCTTCAGGGACTACACCAGCTTGGCTTTGTATCTTGAGTACTCGATAGTATACTGAGGAAAGTTTACTGATCCAGAGTCATGGATGCTGTGCTCATTCCGTTAACAGGCATCCATATCTGCTACATGCAGAATCTTTTGTGGGAGACAGATTTTATAAACATAGTTTCCAATTTCAAGTGTTGTCATGTGTTTAAAGGAACATAAAAATATTAATCTGCAAAACAAAATAGATTATGACAGATGTTGAAAGATGGCAGCACCAGAGAGTCTCCTTGGAGAAAAGAGGGTGCTTCTGACTGAGGGGATTAAAGCAAGGTTCATGGAAGAGGTGGTGTTTAGCTGAGTCAGTCAACACCTCCAGTAGAAGCATATACTGCGAGCTGCAAATGTAATTGTAGATTTTCTAATAGTTATGTTAAAATTAAAAAGAGCTGAACATGATTTTATAAAATATTTAAACCAGTGTATCCAAACTTATTTCAACATGTATTGGGTATTTTTCAATTATTAAGAAGAGTTTTTTTTTTTTTTTTTTAACCAGATGTTCAGACTCTGGTGTATATTACTCTCATAGTGAGTTCAATTAGGTCTGGTCATATTTTAAGTACTCAGTGGCCCTAATGCTTCTGGTGGCTTCTGGATTAGACAGCCAGCATGGGCCTCAAGGTTGGGGTAGAGAAAGAGTAGGCATTGGGGCTCCAGACATGTCTTGGGAAATGAATATTTAAATTTGACTATAATCTTTGTAGTTAATGTGGTAAGTGTTAGAAACAGAGTGAATCAGCCCATGCAGACCTTGAACATCTGATCTTGATTTGGTGAATAACTGGAAGCCTTGAAAAAGTACAGGGTTGAGCAGGGGAGAAAATGGCATTCTCAAGTAAGAACCAAGGAGTTAATATAATGAAAAAACCTTCTTTCAGAAAGTCCCCTTAGACTATCTTGACACATGCATTTTCTGTAGGATTATCTTAGAATATTAGTTTGAAGTAGGATTTTATTCCATTTTCAAGTTGTTCGTGGTCAAATTCTTCTTATATATGATGGAGCTTACGTAACCAATTTATGACATTTGGTTGTCTGTTTTAGTACCTTAACAAGAAATATCCGGCATAGGAGAGGAGAAAAGGTTGTCATCAATGTACCAAGTAAGTCTACAGAGAGGAGGTGGTGTGGGAAAGAGACCTCTTTAATCCTTGATTCTCACCATTTCCTTCTTTTTTTTTCTCCTCTAATTAATAATACAGTATTTAAGGACAAGAACACACCATCTCCATTCATAGAAACATTTCCAGATGATGAGGCAGCAAAGGCTTCCAAGCCAGATCATATTTACATGGATGCCATGGGATTTGGGATGGGAAATTGCTGTCTTCAGGTATTGTTTCAAATCTATGGAGAGGCAAAGTGTCCTCACCCATTACTTATTTACTTATTTTCTTTATATATGCATGTTTCCTGTTTTAAAAATCACATTTTAACTAGATTGAAATAGCAGCTGGTATGCCTTTCTAGAAAGTATTGAGATTGTTTTAGTAAATTCATTTAAATTTTTGACCAAGAATTCCAGAGTCTACAGTTCACCACAAAGGTATATAGTGTTAAAACGCAGAGCATCTCTGATCATTGTCTGCATTCTCTTTATATGTCTGATTTTTACTGCCACCTAATGGCAGAGTGGTGAAGTTGTTAACCTCAAATCTATTATTTCTGAAAATGAGCTGGGACGTAAGTACTCCAGTGAATTTGTGATCCAAGGGAAAGACTGTTTGAACTTGAAATTTCTGTATTCATACAAAGCCACCCAGTAGTATAAATGAATAACTGTTTATCAGCCTGTGTTTGCCTTGCCCTGGCTAAGTTACACAGGAGGTAAAATAGCCCTTCTTCGTTTACTCATTTAAAAATTTTCCTGGATCTGATTGAGTCACTGATGCCCCTGGCAGTGATTGTGCTCAAGTCACTCTGGACCCAGGGAGGGAGAGCACAGGGCCTGTCACACATGGGTTTGCAGTCACTTGTTGGCTCTTACTGTGCAGGTATCTGGGTGACTCCCTTCATTTCTCCTCAGTTTTTTTGTTTTCAGTTGAAAGAAGGGTTTATGTTAAGGCCCTTTTGGTCCCACTCTGTTTTATTTCATTGTTTTATTAATAAATACTTGATTTTAGCTTTAATTTGATTAAAATCATATTATAGCAGGAGTAAAAAGTTGTATAAAGCATGAATTTTCAAATTGAGAATTTCAAATTTCATTCAGTGTTTGTTGCCCAAGCAGATTTTTCTCCAGTTGTAATTACTTCAGCTGATTAGAGAGAGTCTTTAGGGGTCTGCAGTAGTGCAGAACCTAATGGCTATCAGCACAGAGGCCAAGAAACCCAGCTTTCTTCTTATCTCAGCACATCTCGTGTCTTCTTGCCCAAATACCTCCAGCTTGTTTATTTTTAAAACTGTATAACACAACTTGAATGTGCAGGTCAGTTTTCTCCAGGCAGATTATGGTTAACATGGACAAGCATAAGGTTTTTTCTTTTTCTTTTTTTCTTCTCTCTTTTCCTGACATATAAGGCATAGGATTTGTGGCATAAGCTTTTAAACAAACAAGGGCCAGTAAGTTTCCTTACAAAGGGTTATACCTAATTTAAAAAGAGACCCTTTGACTTTTAACTGCATATCTGCTTTCCTATCTTAATTACAAATATTTCTAAACAGAGCCATTAAGCTCAGGCACTTATAGTGTGTGGCTTTAAAATTGTGTGAGTGCTCTCCAAGTACCATTACCTTTTCTTGGTTTAATAATAAACCAGGGTGTTCCACCAAGGACAGCACAGTTGCTCTGATATAGTTCCAAAGGTATATTCTTTCCCTTGAAACACTGTATTTGTACAAATAAATGTGCTTTAATGGTAGGTGATAAACATTTTCATTGTGTGAAGATACAGCTCTGTATCCAATTTAAGCTTTGTCATGAGTTTAGTATTAAGCTTTCCTTTTTCCTAGTGACATGTCCAGTTTCAATACTCCATTCAAAAAAATGATTAACACAGATAATGTTTAGTATGTGCCAAGTGAGGTGGATTCCACAAATAGCCACAGAAATTGCTGCTTTTGTATCTTAAGTGAAACAAGAAAAATTGTTTATTATAGTAAAGCAGCAAAAAAAATAATTTCAAAGTTAATTCTTTTTTTTTTTTTTTTTTTTAACTAGGGATTGAACTCATGCTATTTATTTTTTTGATTTTGGGAAGAGCCTCAGTAAGTTGCTGAGGCTGGCCTCAAACTTGCAGTCTTCTTGCCTCAGCCTCCTAAGTCACTGGGAATGCAGGCATGCGGCACCACACCCAGCCCATTATTTTTTAAGGTTAATGGAAGACTTTTACTGTACAAGACAAAAAAGCATTTTAACTACAAAATTTTTAATACTTTCTAGGCTTTTAATGAAACATTTAATAAGTTCCTGACATGTTATAATAGTTTTTTTTTTTTTTTCTGCCTCAGAAAATCATGTGGCTTCAAAAATTTTAGAAAAGGTTTCTGACATCCACTTTTCACAGTTCTTCCTTAGTCACCCCTCTTGTCAGTTTCCTAGTGACATTGTGTTTCTTCTTTATATGATGCAAGGACACCAAAAGGCCAATTGTAGTGCACATACCTGTAGTCTCAGGAAGAAAGAGACAGGAAGATCACAAATTTAAAAGCCAGCCTCAGGAACATAGTGAGGTCCTAAGCAATTAGTGAGATCATATCTTTAAATAAAATATAAAAAGGATTTGGTTCAGTAATTAAGCACCCCTGGTACCAAAAAAAAAAGACACCAGAAGCCAAAACTGTTCATATATTCATACCTTTTTAAGTTATAAGAACTTTTTTCTTTCCCCATTAAAACCATCATTATGATGATGCTCTGTTTAATTTGATAAACTTGTTATATCAGTTCTAGAGTAAGAAAGGTCATTACTAAATGTATTTAAAGTGACCAAAATAACTTAGTCACAGTTGTAAACTGAACTATCAAATTCCATTTGATGCTTTTCTTAAGTAGACTTTTCTAGGGTTGGCTTTTTCAAGATTTGCCTAGGGATTTACTAATGTGTCCTAGGCCATCTCAGAGTAATCAATCAAAACATAGGAAAGGAAAAGTGTTTATCATAGTGTCTTTGAAAAATCAAGAAGAGTAACTAACACATTCTAAAATATCATGAAAAGGACCTAAGTAAACTAAAAGATGTATATTCAACAGAATTCTTTAGCCAAAATACTTCAAGATTTAGGTATTGAAAAATCTCAATCCCTTGTAAATTTGGCCCTTTAGGATCATGGTTTTCCAGTATCTCAACATTATCTTTGCCCCTGTCTTCTCTTTAGCAGCTCTTTCCTTCTCAGTACTCTTGTTAATTTAATAAATATTTTTAAAGCAGTAAGTAGGTGTCAGATACTGTCCCAACATACTTGGTATCCCAACATATTTGGACTATTAGGGCAAAACAGACCCACCTGGTGCTTATATTTAAGTGATGGGGTCACAGCAAACAAATACACGAATACTTTATCATCATTTTCTTCATGTTTAATGCTCACCACACACAAGTTAATTTCTCAGTTTCTACTTTGCAGAAACTTTCCTTGCTCTGGTTGTCAGTGACCCAACTGCCAGTCCCCCTTTATCTTTATTTTAACCTTTGAAACTCCTTGATGTCATTAACACAGCACTTCTCCATGTTGAATTAATCTGTAATGGCTGGTTAATTATCATTGCCTTTTAATGGAACTAATGTACCAATTTGAGCATTGACATAGGAATTATAGGAAAGTCAAGACATATAAATTGTTTTAAATTATTTTTGTAGTTACCATACTGACATAAAATTCAATTATAATTTAGCAGGTATACTTGTGAGTCTCCCACAAAAGTTTTCTGCTCTTATAATGCAAAGTTGGGACATAGGTGAAATTGTTGGAATTAATGGGTTGAGATTGTAAACATAAACCATTTAGCTGCTGTATTTCAGCTCTTAAGCATCTAAATTATTTTCTGCACCAACACTGAACTTAAGCTGTCATTACTTAATAACAGTAGTGGAAAAAAAATAAAGCAGTTCCAAATTTGCAATGAAAAATATGTTAATAGAAACACAATTCGTGTTCCTGCCCCTTCTTCCATGACCACCACCCTTCCCCATGGAAGAAGGCAGGACATGGCTTCCTTTGGGTGACTATTTTAGAGGATTTGTGCTCACCAATTGTGTGATCTTTTTCTCTTAACTTTTCAGTGTCCTGCTTATCCTTCACATGGGTCTCCCTATCTTCAGGACATGGTCTGACCCTGCTCCCCAAGTATTTCTTCAGCTCTGATTTCTCCCCTGGACAACATCCCTGGAGACGTAGCCCCTCACAGGGCCTCTATAAGCTAATCATGTCATTACACACTCCCTTCTCTGTAAACTTTTCTTATGTCCTAAAAACACCTCAACGAAAACCTGAGTCTTCCCTTCACTGTACCATGGTCACCAGAGCCTGCTGCTTTGATTTGCCACTCCTTTGCCAACCTTCCCCCAGCCCTACTGATTCTTCAGTGTCAGCTCTAGGGTTTTAACTGCTTTCCCTTCTTTCTAGTCTTGCCCACTTTCAAACCTTCCTTTTCCTGCTACCTGTGTACTTTTGAAGGTATTCTTTAGCATCTTCAAATCCCTTTTATATCAAAATTTCAATAAGCCCTCTGCTAACTGCAGTGATGGGAAACCTATAGAAGGAAACAATCCAGAAGATGAAATGCCTTGCTGAACTTCACCATGCTGCCTGTGTCTGATTTCTCTTCCTAACTTGTTAGTCTGTTTCACTTAGGAACATGGTTGTTTATGAGTTGTCCATATACAACAGAAGATGATTAAATATCATTTTCTAGTTAAATTCACCCAAGACAGCATTGAAACAAAACTCCTGCATTAAACATTGTCATTTTCTCCAGCCATCTTCCTTCTCAGACTTTACTGCTTGGGAAGATCGCTGGGGATTTTTTAATTGTTGTTAATAACTTGCATTCTTCACAGGTGACATTCCAAGCCTGCAGCATATCTGAGGCAAGATACCTTTATGATCAGTTGGCCACTATCTGTCCAATTGTTGTAAGTAGAAAGTATATCTTATTTTAAATATAACTTTGTATAAAATAAGACCACATGTGCAGAATTTGCTGATAGCATACTATTAAAGTCCAGTTAAGACTTCATTGAGAAATGAACTAATTTAAATAATATGTAGATGTAAAGCTAATGGATAGTCTAAATTGTAGACTCTTTCTGTTCCTAGTAAAACGTGTTTGTTAAATAACTGTCAAGTTTGAGAGTGGCCATTCTCCCTCTCCCATTGTGTCCTCATATTATAGAGAGGATAATTTAAATGAATCCAAAGACTTGGGTTGTTCCTGGTGTTTTCACTTATGAAAAAGCAGGCTTAGATGCATATGGTAGAACTCACTGTGGATTACATAAACTGGTCTTTTTGATCAGAAAATGAGTGCATGGGGCTTTTTTCAATGTAAATGATACATTGAACCTGCAGGAGCTGACTTCTGTTTGTTTTTAGATGGCTTTGAGTGCTGCATCTCCTTTTTACCGAGGCTATGTGTCAGACATTGATTGTCGCTGGGGAGTGATTTCTGCATCTGTAGATGATAGAACTCGAGAGGAGAGAGGACTGGAGGTGGGAATGATTTTTCCTTAATAGCTCTTTTAAATCAAGCAGGTAAAATGGGTTATTGTAACCACTTGCAATTTTGAAATCTCTCTTACATTTTTATCTTGAGTGGATTAGGGTCACACATAGGAAGAAATATACCATCTTTGTTTTGGGGTAAATATATGGGGAAGTGATTTGGTTTGGGGAGTCAGCTTTTATCATTTGTTGAAATCTGGGTTTGTTTTGGCTTAAAAAAAAAAAATAGTACATTTTGGAAGTCATTGCTGATCAGCGACTACTTTTACCAAAAGGCTTTGGAGTGCTTCATATAAGATGCTGTCCTCTGTGGAAGTGTAGTTTGCTGTCAGAGATGGTTTTTCCATGTACAGGGTCAGACATTTCCTGGTAAACATAGGTTAGTACCTCTTGTTTGCATGTTGAACTATAACACTGCATCACTCCAAACAAGAGTGTGCTCCACAAACACCTATGAAGATCTTTAAAAATAGGTACTCAGGTCCGTCTTCGACTGAGTAAATGGGAATCTCCAGGACTGGGACCTGGGATGGGAACAAGGGTGTTTTCAAAGAACACCCCCCCCCCCCCCCGCCCTGCCCCAATGATTTTGATGTTTTCAACCAGGCTGTTCTGCTGTGGTCTTTATATAATTATCACAAATTATTAAATATGCTGTCTAAATAGAAGTAAACATTTTATATTTTGTTATGTATAAAATATATTTTTATATAATTAGTTGATGTTAATTTTTTGTGGCATTCATTCATACTTTTTATATTTTAGCCACTGAAGAAGAATAATTATAGGATTAGTAAATCCCGATATGATTCAATAGACAGCTACTTATCTAAGTGTGGTGAGAAGTACAATGACATCGACTTGACCATAGATAAAGAAATCTACCAGCAACTTCTTCAGGAAGGTGAGTGTTCTTCTGTTTTTCTAGGTTTGATTGTACGCCTTTTGTCTTCAAAGCACTTTTAAATTTATTTTCTGACTCGTGGTCTGGTTTCTATTTTTAGTGTGAAGTCTCTAACTTTTCTTATGAGGCTGCTTGTTCCTAAAGTTTCAAGTTCCAAATACTTGTGAGATCTTCTTGACTTTTAGCAAAAGGAACTTACTTTGGAGCTCTGTATCTAGGTCCACACCAGTGCCCCAGCAGGCATTGTGTAAGTAATGAATAAATCTCTGACTCTTCCCCAGTGTCCATAGGATAAAATCCTGGGCCAGGTGAGAATTCTGAACAATCCAGCCATTTCCTAAACTTCTAGACACCCCTTCTTCATACTGTGGACTTAGAACAAGTGGTGTCTCATACTTTGCAGTTAGCCCTGTGTGCTCTGTCTTTGCAGGCATTGATCATCTCCTGGCCCAACATGTTGCCCATCTCTTTATTAGAGACCCACTGACTCTGTTTGAGGAGAAAATACATCTGGATGATGCCAATGAGTCTGACCATTTTGAGGTATCACCTCTTTTTTAAGTGTATTTCCCTTCAAGAGGCAGTTTTCTTAGCTATGAGAAATTGGTGACAATAGAAATCTCATGTCTTTTGTTACCTAGCATAGTGAACAACCAAGAAAAATTAATTGGTTTTAAGTATTCTTACTTTATGAAAATAAAATCAATCACAGTTATCCTGTGATCATACATTTTTGTTTGGTATTTTCTCTTTTTTGCCTATTGATAAAAAAATTCAAACATACTCCACAAAAAGTAACCTGGTCCGTTACTTCAGTGCTGCAGACATCACTGACTTTTACTAAACACCTGCTGTTTGGTTTCCTAACAGGTCACACCCAATAAAATCTTAAACTGTCATTTTTGTATTTGTAAATTGAAAGTATTTGACATAGACAATGAATAATTTTCTTCCCTACTTAAATACCAAATCATTATAATGTTCCCCTGACTGCAGAAAGTTGATTTTATCCTCTACTTTTTTTATTTTAGAATATTCAGTCCACAAATTGGCAGACAATGAGATTTAAGCCCCCTCCTCCAAACTCAGACATTGGATGGAGAGTAGAATTCCGACCCATGGAGGTGAGACACATGCATCGGCAGGAACTGACCCTAAGCTCTCTTCTGACTGCTTGTCACTCTTCTGGTACTCTTGCCATAGGCTCTTAAGTTTCTTATAAGGCAATAGAAATTGAGAATGTGTCTGTTAAAAGTGAGTCCAAAAGCTAAGGAAGGTTGATTTCTGAGCATAGATGTGGGCAAGGAGTTTCTAGCCCTAGATGGGGAAGAATGGGTGGCTTGGGAATACTGTAGTCTGAAGAGGTACTAGGGAGAAGGAAGACTAGGGCTGGGTTGTTGGTCTCTTAACATCTCTGGGCTTCTGCTTGTCTAGGTGCAGTTAACAGACTTTGAGAACTCTGCCTATGTGGTGTTTGTGGTCCTGCTCACCAGGGTGATCCTATCATACAAATTGGATTTTCTAATTCCACTGTCAAAGGTAAGGATGTAGTTTATTATAGTCCTGGATGTAGATACCTGCACTTGTATTTACTCATTTATTTATACCATGTATTTCCATCCTTACTCTTCAGGATAAAATGCCCTTTTTATTCATTTCCTTTTAAACTTAAGCCTTATTTCTTTTTTTTTTCCTTACATACATGACAATAGTGGAATGCATTACATTCATAATTATGCATTCACAGCACAGTTTTTCGTAACTCTGTATATAAAGTGTGTTCAAGCCAAATTATGCCATTATACATGAGCTCTTTTTTTTTTTTGCGTTACAATTCTTAAGCCTTATTTCTAGAGGTTTCCATTCATGACAATGGCTGGAGGCAGCTCTAGAAATTGGTTTCATCTACCCAAGAACCCCATTTGTATGACAATGTCAAAATTAGGATAGGAAGGGAAAGAGTAGCTGTTAGAATGCAGGAAAGGTTTTCCTCAATTGAATCAAACTTGTCTGGAGTATGTAGATGGCATTGGACTATCAGAAAAATAAACAACACAGCAATGACCAAAGAGGGAGCTTCTTGGGGGAAGTTTTCTAGCAGAGCCTTGGAGGCTGTGAGGCAGGAAAGCCATGTGTCCGGGGACAGCTGCCGAGGAAGTTGAGGTCTTGTGTTTCTGGGCCCATGCCTCTTGGCACGAGAAGGGCAAAGCAGCAATGCTGCCTGTCACCACAGACATAGAGGAAAGCATGAAGCTATTCAGCTCCAGCCTTTGCTCCAGGAAAACCTTGCTCTCTGGTCCTCCCATAAGGGGCTTGCCAGTTTACACCTGTCCCCTCTCACATACACTCTGGCTGTCAGCCTGTCTGTGCCTGTGCATCATACCAAGCAAGAGGTACCCTATAGAGTTCTGTGTGCCCATGTTGCCCTTAATGATGTATGTGTTGGGGAAATCAAGAGTCCTCCAAGGGAGAGTCCATGTCAGCTACTAGCCTAAGCTGTTTATTAATATGAGTAGATGTCTGAAAGCCAACAGAAAGTTAAGAACCATCAGCATCCTAATGAGAAGGTCCAGCCAGGCCTGCAGTGATACTGTCCTCAATGACTTTAAGAAATTGGAAAGAGTTAATTTAAGAAACTGGAAAGAGTTCATAAGGAAATTCTGATTATTGTATTCATAAAATTCTATGGAAAGGGTTTTATCCATAAAAATAAATAAGCTCTATGGACCAAAGAGTATTTGAACCATAAAAGTTCCACACAAACACTTTTAAAACTCAGTGTGCTCTCCAGTAAAGCAGGTAGGTTGCTAGGGTCAGTTAATGACTTCAGAGACCAAATTCTTGAAATTGTGGAATAACTGAATCATGGAGAATTGCACTAGAAAGTATCAGTGTTTTGCCTAATAATTTAGAAGAAGAGAATGGTTTATATAGAAGAGATGTGAGGTAACAGTAATCAAGGAAATAATGGACAGAGCTTTCCTTTAATATAGGAGTCCATAGAATGGATAAAAGATTTGGGGATGGAGGGTGGTACTTGAAGTTGAACCCAGGAGCATTCTACCTCTGAGGTATAGCCCTAGCCCTAGCCCTTTTTTATCTATTTCGAGACGGGGTCTTGCTAAATTTCCATGCTGGCCTCAAACTTGAGATCCTCCTTCCTTGGTCTCCTAAGTAGCTTGGATTATAGACATATGCACCACTGTATCAGTGAGACAGAAATATTTAAAGAAGAACCCAAATATGGGAATTTCTGGACCTCAAGGAGAAAATTAGGATACCTGCCAAGGAGGAAAAATAACAGATATGACTTCCTTTTAGCATTAAATGCTAGAAGAAATGGAAAGAAGTCCAGAATCCTGAGCAGTAAAGAATTATGACTGTAGAATTCTCTTCCCACCCAAATCTTCTTTGTATTCCAGGTGATTTTAGCAAAACTTCATAGGTTAATTTAAGGCTAAAAGCATACCAGAAGTCTTATTGAGTCTTAGTCTGTTGGGGCTACTATAACCATAAAAGACAGAAATTTATTTCTCACTGTTCTCAGGTCCAGGAAGTTTAAGATCACCAGGAGATTCAGTGTCTGGTGAGAGTTCACTCTGCTTCTTAGGTTGCACCTTGTCATTGTGTCCTCACTGATGGACGGGACTAGCTTGCCGAGCAATTGCAAAATATACTTTTAAACAGGAATTTATGAAAACAAACTAAAACCAGTGGTCCATGTGAACTTTTGTCAAGATTAAGGGAAAAAAACCAAATATCATTAGAAATGAAAACCTAAGAGGGAGCCATGGTGGAATTTGAGACATATGTGAACATGCTCCTAGAAGTGTCTCGTTTATTCAGAAGGTGCTGTGTGACTTAAAAATAACAAAACAGTAACAGGTCCCCTCTCCCATAGTTAACATGGGAGAATGCAAAGAATCAAGACAGACTGTACCAACCATCCTGCTTCAGCCTGGCCCTCTAACTTGTGTGTATTTTTATATTGAGGTTTCACATAAGATAGCATTATAGAAAATAAGGGAAACACTAAGAAGCTTTAAAAGGTCTGCTTGAAGGGTCTTAAAAATTAGTGTGCTCGCCTGGCAAGCATGCGGCCCGGATTCGATCCTCAGCACCACATACAAAGAAAGATGTTGTGTCCACCGAAAACTAAAAAATAAATAAATAAATAAATATTAAAGGGTCTTAAAAAGTCACTGGAGAAATTTAGAATTCACAAATAAATAGGATATTTTCAGGCTCATGAATGAGTCTATGTGGTCAGAGCCACTAGGTTGGCAAATAGCCCAGTGACCCTCTGCCCTTGGAGGGCCATAAACTTATCCTAGGTCTGACAGCCTGTTCACCCTTTCACTCTCCTTACTCAAGTGAAGCAACAAAACCCCAGGGCAGAGAATGGAGAGCGCTGGAAGTCAGGGGAACTGGACTCTAGCCCTGTCCTGCCTTCGTTGTCCTGGACCTTAGGAGAGCTGCTATGCTGTGTAAAGGGAACCAACCACCTGCCCTTTCAGCACTGTAGATTTATACATGATCATTCACAAAGATGTTTTGAAATGCAGGTTTCCTGTGTGAGTATGTTATCTCCCATTGTATTAAAAAGCACAAACCTGTTGCACGATGGTAAGTGACATGCCCCATATAGATGAGAGATGTGTTCTCAACCAGGAAGGGCTAGAGAGTAGAGTTCTCATGGGGAGGAGCAAGGCTCTACAACCTCTAGGTTTGGTCAAGAGTGTCTTGACTTAGTCATGATTCTTTTCTTCCTTAGGTTGATGAAAACATGAAAGTAGCACAGAAACGAGATGCTGTCCTGCAGGGAATGTTTTATTTCAGGAAAGATATTTGCAAAGGTATTAACGTTTTCTCAGATTTCTGAGGTCAGTTAATGCTGTTTCAAGCCACTAAAGCTCCTCTGCCCTGTCCTCCACAGGTGGTAATGCTGTGGTGGACGGGTGTGGCAAAACCCAGAGCAGCTCGGAGCCGGCTGCAGAGGAGTATACCCTCATGAGCATAGACACCATCATCAATGGGAAGGTAAGGTTCCTTCAGTGCCCCTTGCTATGTTACCAGCTGGCTGGGCATTCATAATGTGTCCTGCTTCTTATAGGAAGGTGTGTTTCCTGGACTCATACCGATTCTGAACTCTTATCTTGAAAACATGGAAGTGGATGTGGATACCAGATGTAGTATTCTGAACTACTTAAAGCTAATTAAGAAGAGAGCATCTGGTATAGTAACTTCCTTTTCTTTTTCTTAATCTCATAATGTAGACAGAACAGACTCTTACATTATTAGATTCCTGAAAGTACCCTTTAAAGTAGACTACATCTTATCCATGCACACTTTTTCACATTTTAACAACTCTGCAATTGGATATGCCATATAATCTCTGGCAATTAATAGTTTAAATGAGCAGAGTTGGTTGTTGTTTTTTGGTTTTGGGGCGTTTTTTTCCCCCCAGATAATGTATCTTCAGATACTCTGCAGAGTATCTGAAGATACATTATCTGGACTGCCTGTTTGTCATTTATGTCCAACTGTGTGTGTTGTGTATCATCTCGGGCTCTTCTATAGGACTAAGTAACTTTGTAGGTTAAATGAGCTGCACAGCTAAGATGTTCTTCAGCCTTCTTCTGTACAATAAGCATCCTCAGGATGCTCTTTCCTGGTTAGCTTCAAGGAGATCACATTTGCAATGCCTGATACTGGAGAGCCTCCAGCTGTTCATGAAAGTAACAGTAATACTTATAATGGCATGTGTGTTTTACTTCTGTGGTCATAAGAAAGGATCATCTGTAGAAGCCGGTATCAGCCCTCACCAAAATGGTGTATCTGTCAGTTTCCCTCTTCACTCACTGTGCTTACTAGTCTTTTGTTCTCTCCACCTCTTTGATCAAAGTTTACTCTAGGGACCCTTCAGTCCTCTGAGGCATCTCATGACAGCGGCATATGTAGTCTTAACCCTCTGGCCAAGTGGGAGGACACATGGTCTTGTGCTGGCTCCTGTCCCTTAATAGCTGGCAATGTCGGCATGTGGGTAACATCTAACAGGTACCATAGAAACTTGATGTAGATGTTCTCATTGCCCGTCTGCACCCTAAAATTCTTCCCCTGGAGGAATTCTTTAAACACTATGACAGATATGTTCTTCCCAGACCCTGCCAGGTGGCTATACTGACAGGTCCTATTTTTACAGAATCATGTTTATGCTGGCCACTAAATATCAACATATTTTTAAAAATATGTGTTTTATGTTGTCCTAAATTTTTTTCCAGGTGAACTGATGACGGTTGCTAGATGGATGAGAGAGTTTATAGCACACCATCCTGACTACAAGCAAGATAGCGTAATAACTGATGAAATGAACTATAGCCTTATTTTGAAGTGTAACCAAATTGCAAATGAATTATGTGAATGCCCAGAGTTACTAGGACCAGCATTTAGGAAAGTAAAATACAGTGGAAGTAAAACTGACTCTTCCAACTAAACTTCCTGCAGAAAGAGAAATGCATTACTGTTTGATTGAAGGACTGACTGCAGGGACACTGACTCTCAGCCTATGTGTATGGTATGAAGACCAAATGATAAAACTGCAGTGTTGCCTGGGCCAGAAATTGATTTAGAGACTTCCTTTAGTAGGTAAATATAGAGTTTATACAGTGTACATGTACATAGTAAAGTATTTTTATGATTAACAATGTATTTTAATAACATTGTATCTAAAGTCATTGTGAATTGGCTTGTACATTTTTGAATTCTTACTCTGGAGCAAATACTGTCTAAGCAGTTTTCTAAATGTAATGTGCTGATAATTGTACAATACCTAGCATTCCAGAGTTTAAAATGTTTACTGTAAATGTTCCTTTAAAGACTACCTGGGACCTGATTCACCAAGATTCATAACTTTACTTTACAAACACTTTTCTTTTTTTAAAGTCTTCTTTGTATATACATAAAATTGCTGGAATCCATTGAGGCACTCAGTGGTGATCTTGGATTCCTGGCACCTCATTTATGATGCAGCTGACCACCTTACCCCAGGCTTTCCCCACTGATAGAACCCATTGAACTCTGGAGGCTATTTAAAGAAACTTTCCTTCTTAGTTGTTTTAAATTTGCTGACTCAGGCATTAAGTTGAGAGACAATGCTGTTGGAGGAAGGGAGACTGTTGCCCAGAGTTCCTCTGTAGATTTTGGGAGGTGTTTTGTTTGTTTGTTTGTTTTTGAACTAAAAAGGGGAGCGGCTCATTTGTCATCCTGTACACAGGCAGTCTGTCAAAAGCAGCATCAGCTCTTCTGTTTGTTGGCCTGATGTTCTGATAGCTGCTCTTTGCTTAAATTTCAAATCAATTGCAGTTGGTGAAGTTTGGTTTTGTTATTCTTTCTCTGGTTTTCAGTAAGCATAGTGATGAATTTTCTTCTAAAAGCTGATTGCTCCAGAATTTACCTGGGGTTAGGGTAAATACATATTGCTTATCTTTATAAAACTCATAAATAAATCATGAAATGCACTAAGTTTTGTGAATCAGGACCCTAAATGTTTAATTGTAAATAATTTAAGTTTCTGATAATTTTTGTTATAGCTTTTTGTTGAAGTTTTGTTGGCATTTTTCACCCAGTTTGTTAAAAGTCTGAACTGCTTCAGAAATAACTGTGTTAAATTATAGATTATGCAAAACCTTACAGGCACAGATATTTAAAGTGTAAAGCTAATTTTAAGAGATTGCAATAAAGCTGCTTCAGCTAAAACTGTTTATGTTTAAATACTAGGGTCTGTTATATATTTCATACATGTATTTCAGAGGATGAAAGAATGTTTTTCCTTTGCTATTCACTTGTATAAATCAAGTTGTAAAAAGGCTGATAAACTAAAATGTTTGTGGTATGAGGAAATAAAAGAATGGAATTAGCATTCAGAAGAACTCTTGAATGTATGTGAGTTATACAACTATAGATAGCAGTAGAGATTTTTGTTTTCTTTAATTAGCCCAGATTCCATGAAATTGTTTTTTCGTCGTAGCAATCTTCAGATGATTTAGAAGGAAACATAGTAATAAAGACAAGCAGATGCCCACCGCTGCTGAGAGGAAAACGCCTTGAAGTGTGGCTGATACACTGAAGTGAATTTTTCTTTCACCGCTGCACTGGGTCCATGGTGACATGGGGAACATTGAGTGCCCAGGATGTTGTATGCACTTGCTAATTGAAACTGGAGACAGACTGAGAATCAGCAAGTGCTACAGAGAGCTGTTCCCAGCCCATGTCTTTGAATCAGTATCTCCAGCCATCCTGCCACCATTCACACACACAGTTCATGGAATAATGTGCTTCCCCTAAGCAGTACACTTCCAAGAGCTCTGAACTTCTTTATCTGAAGGATCCTAGGGCAGTGCTTATCAAATTAATCTGCCTATGAAGCTCTTGGGGGTCTTACTCTGCTCAATGAGTCTAGGGAGGGGCCTGTGTTTCTCATCTCTAACAAGCTTCTGGTAATACTGACAGCTGCTGGTCTGTCTGTGGGCCTCAAGAATAACAAGGATTTGGTACTTTTTGTACCAAAGTTCATAGACAGATGTATTTAAAATCTCCTATAATTGCCTTTAATTCTAATGGGATATGTCTAGATTTTTCTTTCTTGCTAAATTTTAAACCACGGAATACTGCTCTTTCCCCAAGAGAAAGTCAACCAAGCCCTCCAACTTTTATGAACTTTGCCATATGAGCATAGCTGAGGACTCAGAATTATGAATGTTGAAATAAAAGGTATTTTCCCCTTGGTAGAAATACCTGTTGTTGAGCCCAGACTCTCAGACCCTCACTTTGAACACACTGTTACATAAGACTGCTTCTAACAACCCAAAATCTGGCTTCCTGCTGCTCACTCTCCTGCATTAGTAAGAGGTTCCCCCTGGTCCTTGATGCTTTTGTCATCCAGCCCCATCTCTGAGACTGTAAGCCCTTCTGTTCATAAATGGAGCTGATATAAAAACCAAGAGATGAAGAAGTCTGGAACATGGTGCAGGTTAGGCCATGTCTCTGAGGATTTGGGAGCTTTCTCTAGGACCTGAAACCTTGCAAACAGAAAAGGTAGAATTAGCTTTCAAGCTTCTTGTGGCAATGACATGAGGGAAGGAAGCAGGAGGGAAGTGGGTCTATGATGTTAAGAGCCTTTCAAGGTACAGTTAGATGAGAGATCCTTAGTTGCCTGTTTTCAGAGATCCTGATGAGTTTTTCCATTGAGGTTAAGACTCTGACACTCCATGAAGATGAGCCATGAGTTCTACCAATTGCTCTCTCTAAATTGCTTTTATGTAAATATTTAATTTTCCCTATAAACACTTGGGAATATGTGCCAAGTAATACTTGGAAAAGTGCAAGTGGGAAGAATACCTCAGTTAGACTACTCAAACAGAATTCTGTGGACTGAGTGACTTAAATAACAGATATATATTTCCCATGGTTTTGGAGGCTGGAAGTCCAAGATCAGTAATGACCAAATTTGTTCCTGGTAAGGACTCTTCCTGATTTGCAGATTGCTACCTTTGTACAGTATCCTGGTCATCTCTGTCTCTGATAAGGGAACTAATCCCGTTCTTCAGGGCTCCACCCTCATGAAGTAATCACCTCCCAAAGGCCCTCCCCCACTCCAAATGCCTTCACATTGAAGTTAGGCTTTATTGTCTTTTGAACATGTTAATGCAGGAATATTCCAAGGCAAATTGGTTAGATTATGGGAGCAGTAACCTAATTAGTCCATTCTAGTTTGATTGGGCTGACTGGCAACTGAGGATAGGCGAGGCGTGGCTGGAGGAGGTGCATAACTGGGGGCATGCTCTGGAAAGATGCATCTTCCCTGTGGTTTGTTCTTTCCCCTTTTCTGCTTCCTGGCCCTGCCATGAGCTGAGCAGCTTCCGTCTGTCGGGGGCCTTCCCCCATGATGTGCTGCCTCACTTTGGGCCCAGAGCAGTGGAGTCAGCCATCTATGGACTGAGATCTCCAAAACTATAAACCTCAATAAGCTTTTCCTCAGGTCTTTTTGATCACAGAAATGCAAAAGCTGACTAAAGCAGGCTTCAACCTAGGAACTTTAGGGATACACAAACCAAACGAATTGGTAAGAAGTGAGCTAAAATTGAGACTTTGGTGGGTGACCTTTGGCTGGAAAAGATACACTCCTTGGATTGTTGCTTTCTCAGTAAGCAGAGGCTAAAATAGACTGGATAATCCCCAGGCCCTCTTTTAACACTTTTAACACTAAACAGTCCGTGAAATGAAACAAAGCTAACTACGCAAGATAGATTGAAAAAGAACAATGAAGGACAGAACAGTGATACAAAAGGAACTGCCAGGCAGGGATGAACCACAAATGTGTTGAGTGAAAGAAGCCAGAGGCAGAGGAATGTGTGCTGTGTGCTGCATTTACAAGTTCATGAAGAGAGAATGCCAAGTGATGTTGAAGTCCTACTAGTGGATCACCTCTGAACAACAGTGAGCAAGTACTGACTGGAGGCAGAAACTGGGCTGCTAGACATGTTTTATGTCTTAATCTCAGTGATGAGTCATGGTAGGCTTCAAAATCACTGAGCTGTACACTTAAGATGGGGCATTTGACATATTTTTATAAGTTCGCTACACCTCAAACAAAAAAAGTGAGTCAAAAGAAAGGACGTGAAAGCCAGGCTCAGTGGCTCATGCCTGTAATCCCAGTGGCTCGGCTCGGGAGGCTGAGACAGGAGGAGTGCAAGTTCAAAGCCAGCCTC
This sequence comes from Marmota monax, assembly GCF_021218885.2. Taxonomy (NCBI): domain Eukaryota; kingdom Metazoa; phylum Chordata; class Mammalia; order Rodentia; family Sciuridae; genus Marmota; species Marmota monax. The sequence goes on from NW_026693537.1 coordinate 206,332, forward strand.
AGCAAAAGCAAGTGCTAAGCAACTCACTGAGACTCTGTCTCTAAATAAAATACAAAATAGGGCTGGGGATGTGGCTCAGTAGTCAAGTACCCCTGAGTTCAATCCCCAGTTATCCCAACCCCCCAAAAAGGAGAAAAGCAAAAAAGAAAATGAGAGAATACTTGTTCTCTGCCTGTGGGTTGTGTGTTGAATAACTGCATTTTTTTTACACTCCTTGAATATATTATGCATTTATTATAGTATCTTTGGTGAAAGCAGTTGAAGAGCTAGCATCTCCATCAAAATTGTCGGGTTCTGAAGTTCACAGGAAGCTTTTCAGGACTGGGTTCAGATAGGACAAAAGTATTTCTGGCAAGTAAGTAAGAATAGAGAACCAAAATGTAGTTCAAATCCTAATATTTTCATGTAGTAGCTGTGTGAGTTCATACAATTTATAGAACTAACCTCTGTCTCCATTTCATCTGTAAAAGATCTGAGAATACCGTGCAGAGTTGCAATGAGGAGGGAATGAGTGACCACATCAAAGTCAAGTACATAGACTATCTCAGGCAAGCTTATTTTTACCTCTAAGAGTCAGAGGACACTGGTATTAATGATGACACAACCTGCATCAACTTTCTATCAACAGAACTTTTTTTTTTAATATTTACCTTTTAGTTGTAGTTGGACACAATACCTTTATTTTATTTATTTATTTTTATGTGGTGCCGAGGATCGAACCCAGGGCCTCACACGTGTTAGGTGAGCACTCTACCGCTGAGCTGTAACATCAGTCCCCCAACATAGCATTGTCTTAACAGTTTTCTTTAAAATAATTTACCCTTCCAACCATGCAAGAGAGATAGTCAGAGAAAATCAATTATACTGATAATTTGAGAACTTAAGATATCTGGAAGCAAACATGAAACTTGAGAAGCTTCTTATGTGTGTGGGTTTTTTTTTTTTTTTTTTTTAGTCACATGACCTCTCAAACCTGGTCCTGATGAGTTTCCTAAAAAAAATAAAATTGACTTAGTCCAATGTGTTTTGAATACTATTAACCTTCTGATGAAGAGAGATTAGAGATAACTGGCAAATTCAGGACACTTGGATACAAATGACAGAAAACTCCCATACCAACCCATTTTAAATACAAAAGAAATCTATCTGCTTGCATAACCAAAATGTCCAAAAGGTGGCACTAGCTGCAAGTATAAGTTATTGTAGCCCAAATGCCAAGTCCTTGACTCTCCATCTTTGGAACATCCATGGAACATTCTTCCTGATCCTGTGTCTTCCAACCCCTCAACAGCTCTAGCAACTCCAGTTGTTCATCACAGTAGCTGGGCAACCCCACTGGATAAGAGGGTCATTGGCCCTAAGTGCATAGGAAAGTCAGTCAGTGAATCTGCAAAAAAACATGTGTTAGAGTCAGGAGACTGAATTATAGTTCTGACTATGACTAGTCTTTCTGTAACACTCAGCAAGTCATTTGCTCCCTCTGGACTTCAATCATCTCATTTGCAAAATGGATAAAGTCTCTGCTACCTTGGTTCTGTGCCACAGCTAATATTTCTGAAGTTTCCACACTAAATGCTTTTCCTCTGGAAGTGAGATATTAGTGCCCTCTAGTGTTCTCGTCAGTTGGTACCTTGTTATTTATTTAGGATTTGTTGTACAAATATCCCCTAATTCGGAGACATATTCCAAGAAAAATTTGCTGTAAAATAAAATTCCATACCAAAATGTTTTATTTCTATTCTCATTTTTGCATATAAAGGGGCTTTTCTCTAACATAAGCTGTTAAAACTATCGGTTTCATTTTCTTTACTGTCCTAGCTGCATCCCCATCATTTTGTTACTGTTATTCAGTCATAAGTATTTCCTAATAGTCCCTGTGGTTTCCTGTTTGGCCAGGGGTTATTTTGTAGTGTGGGGCTTCATTTCAAAATCTTTGGGGATTTTCTAGATATCTTTTGTATTATGGATATCTAGCACAATTTTAATTTCTATCTAGCACAAATATTCTCTATGACTTCAGTGCTTTAAATTTGTGACATTTTAAAAGCCCAATACGTGGCCCTTCTTGATGAATATTTTGTAAGCACTGCAAAATAACATGCATTTGGCATCTTTAGTATCTTTCTTTACTAGTGTGTTTTTTTTTACTGTGTTGTTCAAATCTTCTGTATTCTTACTACTTCTCCTTGCTCTTCTTTCAATTACTGAGAGTAGAGTGTTAAAACCCCAAAATGTGATTATGGATCTGTTTATTTCTCCATTTAGTCTTGTCTGTTTTTGCCTCATATAATTTGAAGTTGCGTGGATAGGAATCTTTACAACTTCCTTAATGACTCCTATAGCACAAGAATTAAAATCAAGAATCAATAAATGGGATATATTCAAACTAAAAAGGTTTTCCTCAGTAAAAGAAACCATCTGTGAGGTGAATAGAGAGCCTACATCTTGGGAGCAAATCTTACCCCTAGCACATCAGATAGAGCACTAATATCTAGGGTATATAAAGAATTCAAAAAGCTAAGCACACACACACACACACACCAAAAAAATATAATAACCTAATTAATAAATGGGCCACGGACCTGAACAGACACTTCTCAGAAGATGATATACAATTAATCAACAAATATATGAAAAAATGTTTATCATCTCTAGCAATTAGAGAAATGCAAATCAAAACTACTCTAAGATTTCATCTCACTCCAGTCAGAATGGTAGCTATTATGCATACAAACAATAAGTGTTGGCGAGGATGTGGGAAAAAAGGAATACTCATACTCTGCTGGTGGGACTGCAAATTGATGCAGCCAATATGGAAAGCAGTCTGGAGATTTCTTGGAAAATTGGGAATGGAACCACCATTTGACCCAGCTGTCCCTCTCCTTGGTCTATGCCCAAAGGACTTAAACACAACATACTACAGGGACACAGCCACATCAATGTTTAAAGCAGCACAATTCACAATATGATTGGTATATCTTCTTCTTTTTTTAAATTTTAAGTGGTTGAGGACATTTATTAATTAATTAATTGATTGATTGATTGATTGATTTATGGTGCTGAGAATCAAACCCAGTGCCTCACACATGCTAGGCAAGCACTCTACCACTGAGCCACAATCCAAGCCCTGGTATATCTTCTTGATAAAGTATGCTATAAGTTGTCATAAGAAAGCATCCTTTTTCTCTCTGGCAGTACTGCTTTGAACTTTATTTTATCTGATATTAGTATAGCCACACTAATTTACAATTAGTGCTTATATAATAAATATTTTCCATTCTTTTACTTGCAATCTGATTTTATAATTAAAATGTATCATAACAAACAGCTCATAGTTGGGTCCCAATTTTAAATCCTTTTTAGTTGGAGTATTTAGTCATTAACATTTACTGTAATATTTGGTATGGTTAGGTTTAAGTCCTTCCTCTTCTTTCTTCTTTGTTTCTGCTATTCTCTGTTTCTTTAATTCACATTTTCCCCACCTTTTGGTATTCCATTTTAACTCCTCTTTTGACTCAGTTATATCTCTCTGGTGTTTTCTTAATGGTTCTTCTTTGTGTATTTTCCAAATTAGTATGATACATGATACACATCTCTAATGTGTCACAGTTAAGCATGGACTCACCATATCCGTTCATATATGAATGAAGAACCATGCCACAGTACAATCATTGGCCACTTCACTTTCTTTGTGATAGTGTTGTCATATATTTTACTACTCCAAACATTATGGTTAGCTTTGTGTCTAAAATATGAAAAGAACTTTCAAAACCCAACAGTGTAAAGCAAGCAATTCAACTATCAAATGGGCAAAGACATGAAAAGGTGCTTTATCAAAGAAGTGGGACAGAGTATGAAAAGATGTTGAACATCAGTAGCCATTAGAAAAGTACAAATTAAAACCACAATGACTATTACCACATACCTATTTGAAAATCTAAAATAGAAAACAGTGATAATCCCAAATGTTGGCAAGGACACAGAGAAACTGTATCATTCATACATTGTTTGTGGGATGTAAAATAGTATAGCCACTCTGGGAAATGATTTGGCATTTTATAAAACTAAGGATGTAATTACCATTGGATACAACAGTTGTACTCCTGGAAATATATCCCAGGGAAATAAAAACTTATGTTTATGCAAAAAAAAAAACTACATAAATTCTCAGAGCAGTTTTATTTGTAGTAGCTAAACACAAGAAACAACCCACAAGCCCTTCAAGCAGTGAATGGTTGAGCAAACAGTGCTACTTCTGCATCATCCACAACTGCTCAGCAATAAAAAGAAACAGACTAGTGATACAAGCAACAATCTGGATGAAAGTCTAGCGAATTATGCTGAGTGGGAAAAGTCCCATATCAATTGGGCTTCTAGAGTTCAGGGACAAGAGGTCGGCGGAAGGAGGAGGTTACTGTGGTTAAGACCTGTCAGTGTAGGGGATCCTAGAGGATGATGGAACTGTTTAGTGTCTTGATTGTGATAGTAGAGACATGAACCTGTAGATGTGACAAAATTGGTAGAATTAAGCACACAAACTCACTTGAGTAAGGGTAAAACTGGGGAAATCTGAACAGGATTGGTAGATTGGGGTTGTGATACTGTATTATAGTTCTGAAAACTGTTTCCTGAAAGAAAACTGGATAAATGGTACATGGGATTTTCACTGTATTACTTCTTATAACTTCGTATGAATCTATAATTGCCTCAAAATTAAAGTTTAAGTTGTTTTTTTTTTTTTGAATTTTTTAATATTTATTTTCTAGTTTTCGGCGGACACAACATCTTTGTTTGTATGTGGTGCTGAGGATCGAACCCGGGCCGCACGCATGCCAGGCGAGCGCGCTACTGCTTGAGCCACATCCCCAGCCCTAAAGTTTAAGTTTTTAAAAAAATGTAATTGTACAGATGCCAGAAGGAATAAAGAGGTGACAATTTTCCCACCATTAAAGAGCTTACTATCATGGAGACAGAAGTCTGGCTTTAGAGACAGCAAAGCCCACTGATCACATCCAGGAAACAGTTTAACAGATAACCGATGAACTGTATTGTTATGTAATCACACTAATTAACACGCATAACACATAACATCTGTACACATAACATCTCATTTGATCTTTACTATAACCTTCTGCAGGAGGACATTATTATCATTGCCATTTTTCCAGTGAAGAAACAAGCACAATCAAGATAATCAAGTTAAATAAATCACCTGTCTTTTTCCCCTTCTTCTGGTGCTGGGGATTGAACCCAGGACCTTGATCATGCTAGGCAAGCACTCTACCACTGAGCCACATCCCCAGGTTTTTTTTTTTTTTTTAAATCTAGGGTAATCCTGATTTGGCCACTTGTGTGATATTTCAGTACTGTATAAAAAACACTGGATTATTTATCAAAAGTTTTATGTTCTAGCCCCACTCTACTACTAATTTCCATTTTCACTTGAGAAGTGATTCAATCACTTGGTTGATCCAGTTGAAAAGAGAATGGACTATATTTCTAGAATCCACTTTATACTTTTATGATTCCTAATCTCTAAAATGATCAGTGAAAAAAAGAATGTTTTTCATCTCCATCTTGGAAGAGCTATCTCTGGTGACATCATCCTTTTCCTGAACCATTCAGGTGTTCATTGAGCATCCACTCCAGTAAATTCAGTTTCATTAGGTTACTGGTGCCTTCTTCCCCCACCCCCAGACCCTCACCAGAAGACTCCTCTAAGGTCTTCAGGCAAGGCCAATTTCAGGTAATAACCATTATAGTCATTTATTGAATGTTTTCCAAGTGTTAATGAGTGACACAGACTCTTCATTAATCAATACAAAACCCTACGACATGGGTTCTCTTTCTTTATACTTGTGGCTTAGCAGACTTAAACACTGAGTCAAAGATAATCACTAGTAGTCATAGGTGGAGGCAGGTCTCAAAAGCTTTACTATCTGACTCAGAAACCTGGCAATGTTGTCTATCCATTTAAGCCTTCTAGAAGGTCACATTTTAGGAGGTGGACTTTCCGTTATAAGTTTTTATAAATTTATAAAAATAATAATTTAATCTAAAGTAAAATAGTATGGAGTTAACTTGTCCACTTCCTTTTCTGAAAATTGACATAACAAGCCATTTAGCTAAAAGCACCTTGGAATTCCAGCAGCCTCCTCATGGTGGCGATGTAAGACTAATCCATATCCTTGCAGTCCTCAGAGCCAACCAGCTAACCTGCAAGCAGCAAGCTTCTCAAGGAATCAGCTTTCAGTCAGCTCTGGAGTTAGGTAAAAATGAAAAATGAGGGAACTCTGAAGGGAGAACAAGAGTTGGGCATTTAGTTCACTGAGACCAGGAACAAAAGAAATTCAACAAACTTGCAAAACAGAGGAAACAACTTCCTACAGGGGAAAACAAAGCACCTACTTGTTGCTGCCCACCCATCTACTAACTGTCCTTGGTAGTCGTCCAGCGCAAACACAATAGCCCTATCCACTAGTGTTTTTGTCATTTCCTCTGTCCCCTTGAAACCAGGCATTTGAGAATAAACAGTTCATTTCTCTTTTCTTGACTTGCTCCAATGGGGGTAAACAAAGGGACAACTGGCATATAGAAATATCACATATTTTCCTTGAACACTTATGGCCTTATGAACCCCTGCCTAGGAATAGAATGAAAAACAGATGATTCAACCATGTTCTCAGTGCTTGGTGGAAACTAATAAAAACACCAGGCAATAAGCACTTCTTGAGCTACATCCAAAATACCTTTGGTCCAAGTACAATAGACACTCAGCACCAGATTGGTTTGTTTGTTTGTTTATTCATACGGAGAACTGTCCAATCCATCCACAGAATTAGCCTACAGGGGTCTGGTTGTAACTTCTTGATTCTTGGTCGCAGCTGATTGGACTAAAAGTGAACACCTCATATGGAAGGAGGTAATCCATTGGCTAACTAGAAGCCAGTGAGGTTCTCTCCCTCCAGGACTCCAACTAAGAGACAGAGTGCATGCAGGCCACTGTGTTCAGGCAAGGGTAGAGCACTAGAGAGAAAGCCTGCAGACTCCTTCTGCTGGGACTTGATGGTTCACCTTTTCTCATACGGTGGGGGAGGACCAGTATCCCTCCCCCGAAAATCACATTTTTGTTTAAGCTTATTTTGTGCCCAATCTGTTACATGCATTTCATGTCACAGACTTCAGGCTCCTGTGCAAAGTTCAGTAGAGGTATAAAAAAAAAAGTTTTTGACTGTTCCCACCACCTATGGAATCTTCCTTGCAATAGAAAGAGAACAGGATCCCTGGAATTCGGTCCAGGTTTGTGACCCCATGAATGTTCTTAGTTTTCCTCTCAGAGCCTCAGCTTTGTTCTCAGTAAACATGGAAATGATAACATCTGCCTAACGAAGTCACTTTGCACAGGAAGTGTCCATCTGGCTGGGTGCCCAGAGCATGGCAGATGCTCAATAAACGTCAGCTTCCGCAATGCCTTATGAGCAGGCTCTTTGGCTGCTCTCAAATATAAGTCATATAGAGATCGTGGGAATCTTTCAAAATAGAAGATGCATCATTACTGTAAAGAAAAAGAGACAGCCATAATAATAATAATGGCTGTTTAGAAGGGAATGAGTTCTGTTTGGAGCCTGTGGGGGTGATGGGATACTGTGGATCACTGCTCCTAGAGAACAGGCTTGTGAACTACAAGACCAAGGCCCATTTCCTCAAAGAAGGAATGCAACCCCTATTTTAAGGCAGTGGTGAGGGTTTAGTGGGAAAGTCTACAGGGACCATTGAGCCCACTTTCTTGGAAATATTGGGGCAGGGCAACAATAACTGGTCAGCTGTCCCCTCCCCCTAGTGGTCTTACTTGTGGAGAAAATATTCACAGATCCACTCATCCTCATGAAGGGCATGAGGGCCCTCTGTGGATACTCCTTCTCTCAGCATTTTCAAAGAATTCAGGATGATTGACAGAAAGAAAAAAAAAAAAACTGTTCATGGAGTTCTATCCACCCAAAGTGAGCATTTTTTTTTTTTTAGAGTGGCCTTTGGAGTGTCTAAATCACCTCATTATAAATGGGGTATTAAACTGCCTGCTCTGACTTAGAGAAGCTTCATTGGAAATATTGGGAGGCTACTGAAGTCCTCACTGCCCTAGTACTGAGAAAACATAGACAAGATAATGACATGTTGTATCTGGTAGCAAGCAAATGTCCCCTGAGAGTCCACTCATTACTAAGGACATTGAACTGCAAATGCAGGGTGACCAAGACAGTTTCTGCACTCAATTATTCTATATCTGAGCCAGCCTAGAGCCCAGAAATAAAGTCATCCTTGGCCCATTCTAATTGGCCACCCTTTTCTCTGTCTCAGGCCTGGCTGCAATGACAGTAGAAAGAGAAATAAAATGTGTCAGGTTCTTGTTCTGCATTCTTCTGTTGGCCTTTGGCGCCTGTGCAGTGGTACTGATCAGCATGAGTATAAGGGCCCAGATTGTCAGACCATAATCCACAGGGCAACTCTGGGTCCCCTGTTATCTATGTTTGTCACTGCAGTGGGTACTTTCCACTTTATGGTGGCCTTCATGGGCTGCTGTGGCACCTGCAAGAATAACTACTCTTATGATCACGTTTTCCATCTTCCTGTCTCTTATCATGCGAGTGAAGATACTGCCACTATTGGAGAGGATGCAGGAAGATTTTAACTGCTGTGGATGGCTAACTCCATAGAATGGAGAACAGTCCTACCTTAGCCATGGGTGGAGTTCCTGACTCCTGCTGCACAACACTATGGACAACTGATTTCCATCTGAAGGCAATCTACACCAAGGAGTGTGGAGAAGATCAGGTCTAGCTGAGAAAGAATGTGACCGCAGAGGCTGCAGCAGCCCTGGGCATTGTTTCATAAACATCCTGGTAATTGTCTTTGTCTGCTGTCTTGTGAAGGATACTGAAGTGGCTATGAAGTGGTACGGGTTTTCAGCTCCCTCATCTAGGGAAGGAGAGTATTATCCTCCAGGTTTTTCGACTGCTGCATTAGTTTTTAAGAACAACCCAAAAAAATTTTTTTTTAAATCCTGCATTCTTGTGAGTATCCACCAAATGTCCTAAAGAGCTTATAACTCAAATGTTTTTCACAGTCCAGTCCCCCTGAATTCATGTCCAAGTTCTATGGAGAATGTAGGAGAGCTCTTTCCTCCAAGCCCTTTAGAATAGGGGGGCACCAGTATCTCTATTACTTTTTAAAAAGGAAACACACTAGTAAAGGATGACCTTATCCATTTGAAGCTGAATCTCGACTAGCTTTCCTCTTCAAGGGTTCCTGATCCAATTGCCATTACTGTCACTTTTCAGGTAAATTCTTCCTTGGGCTCCACAGTTTGGCTGCCAAAGACAGACAAATATGAAAGGTGACAGACTTGCTTGTGAGTATGCGTAACAGCCTCAGGGAACATACCCAAGTATTACAGGGACTTGCTATGAAGTAAAGGCTAAAAAGGCATCCCTTACACAATCAAAGAACAAAGAGGAGCGGCCTTTTTTCAAAATTAAAGGACTATGTGTAAATAAGATTCTTTCTGAAAAATAAGCAAGATATGAGATAAGATCCAGGTTTGTTTTGGTAACTGTGTTTACCGCGATGGTATTCAAAGTCTTTTAACTATTTTCTCCTTTGAATATAGCATGTCTGAATTTGGTCTAGAGAGCCTCCGGTACATTCTCTTTGATGATGGAGAAGAAACAAGTTTAGCACACTGCTAAACTTAAAAACAAAAACAAAATCAAAACTCAGGAAAAACACCTTCTTTTCTGGCTCAAAAAACCCACTTGTAAGAAAAAGTTGCTATTAGCAACGTGAATGTTTGCTGTTATCAACATTACTCATGAACAGTATCTCATGTGAATTTCAAGATGTCTTGAGCACTTCTGAACACACCCACCCTAAGAAGTCACTGACCTGGTAGTTATTGAAACAGTTCCACACCAAATCTTAAATAAATAGTGTAATGTTCTTATTTTTCCCAGTATGTTTTTCCCTCTTGGTTACTGAGCTTCAAGAGGCTCTTGCGCTATTGACAGGCTTAGTTTTATCAAACTCCCTGGCCTTGCTCCCCTAATATAAGGGTGGCCTTGTCTTCATGATGCCTAATACAATCTTTCCTGGTTGGCAGAGATCCTACCTGCAGCTTGCAAAGAGTCCTTGCATCTTGTGCATTTTTGTTGATAATTCGACAAGAAGTTTGACTGATCATGAAGGGAGAGAAAAAGGCATAAGCAAGGGGAGGAGGCAACAAGAACAGAGAGATCAAAGAATGGAGTCTCTGACATCTGACTGATTGGCTTTAACTTTGTGACCTTGGGAAAGGTACAGAGCTTCTTTTTTTCCCCCTTCTTTTCTTGCAGTACTGGGGATTGAACACAGGGCCTCGTGCATACTAGGAAATTCTCTACCACTGAGCTAAGTCCCCAGCCCAGTATGTAAATTTTTATACTTCGGTTTTCTTTTACATAAAGTGGGTTGATAATTATAGTGCCTATCTCATAGAGTTAGGCACTAATTCTAAAAAAGGGAAAGATTGGACAGACATCCCATGTTCATGGATTGGAAAACTTGTGAGGTTGGGAGAACTAGTACATATCAAATACTTATGGTAGTGTCTATAGAATAGGAAGGACTTAACAAATGTTAGCTATTCTAGCTGAGTGGAGTTTTAAAAATTTATATGAGAAAAAGATCAACAGATGACTATGAATTTTAACTTGATACAAAATTTATAGCAAAACATCACCAAGAAAATGGAAAGATGACTGACTGGGCTTGGTCACACATGCCTATAACCCCAAACTTTGGGGAGGCTAAGGCAGAAAAATTGCAAGTCTGAGAACAGCTTAGGAAACTTACTGAGACCTGTCTTAAATAATGGGAAAAAAAAAGAGGAAGAGAGAAAAAAATTTAAAAATGAATAACTAGCTTGAAAAAATATTTAATACAATATAACAAAAGTTTAATATCCATAGTGGGTAAAAAGTTCATAAACATTGAAAATTAAAGATACTAAAGCTGCCTACAAAAAGCAAAGATATGAAAAAAACTATTCATAAAATAGGTAATAACTGGACAGATTTCTCATGCTCATGGATTAGAAGACTTAATATTGCTAAGATGTCATTGCCTCTCAAAGAAATCTATAGATTTAACGTAATCCCTATCAAAATCCCAATGACATGTTTTCAGAAACAAACAGAAAGACATATCTTGAACTACACATGATATCTCAAGGGAGATACGGAAGGAAGATGGCGGCGAGGGGAGTGCATTGCCCCCGTGTGCTGCTTCACTGTGTGGGAGTATGACAAGTCAGGACGGCTAAAGGATATCTTGTTAGGAATTTCCAGCAATAGTGGGGTGCTCCGGAACCTGGAGGAAGGATTTCCATCGCACGAGGATCGGCTACAGGGACTCAAACGCGAGAGGTTTGTCGCACGGAGGGTAACACTGCTTATTCAGCAAATCGCCCCGCGGCTAGAGTCAGCAGCGCGCTCTGGGAAACGAGGAGATAGCGACGCAGGGATACAGCGCTGCAGTTTCTGCCAGCCGTGCAAGCACCGTACTCAGGGCTGAATTCTGGGTTCAAGACGGGGGAAGGAAGCGGTCCATCTCGGTTCTCCACACCGGTCAGACCACAGAGGAGGCCAGCAGCCACCATGTTGGAAAGCTGACGTTACCATCCCTGTTTGCGACTGACCGCAGCTCATTCAGCCATAGAACAGGTAATTTCAGGCTGCAATTCGCCTGCGGCTTGCAGACAGATTGCTAGGGTTCAGTGCCTGGGTGCTTCTTAGAACCTGATCTTATCGGAGCGAACACCGAGCGCGGGGCGGCCGAGTTCCGGCTCCCGGAACCGTCCCGGAACCACCCTGGCCCAGGGCTGCGGAGCCTGCGGAGGCTGCTTCTTGGACCCTGCTCCTATCAGAGCATACACCAAGCACTAAGCGGCCGAATTCTGGCTCCCGGAACTGAGCCCGCGGGGACTGCTTCTTGGAGCCTACACTTATAGGAGCTTACACCGAGCACGGAGCGGCCGAGTTCCGGCTCCCGGAACTTCCCTGGCCTGGGGCTAGGAGCCAGCGGAAACTGCTTCTCGGTCCGGGTCCTGCTGAGGGCCGGTCAGGACTCACCCGTTGCTTTGGTTGCCCGGCAAGGGGAACGAAATCCTGCCATTCGCATAGGATACCAACATGGCAGAGATCTGATGTCATCAGAAAGCGGTGGAGGAGAGAACTTCATCAATACCAGCGGCGACAGAAACAGTTGGTCTCCTGGTAGGGGGGGTGAGGCACAGACACCCGAGTCTCCTCAATTTGTCGTCGAGCCAGAGGGGAGGAGCCGGGCCGCCACCAGCGCCCGGAGCAGGCCAAGCGGCTCGCCAGCGTGGTGACCGCGTGACCCCAATTGGAGAGGGGGCGGAGCGGAGCCGCCACCCACACCCGCAAGGTGGGCAGACCCGCGACCCAGAGGTACATGGGCGTGGTAGGAGGGGCAGGGCAGAGCCGCCGTTCACGCTTGCAAGGTAAACAGACCTGTGACAGCCTGGCGGGTCAGGCCCAGGGGCCTGCCAGTGTGGTACACACGTCACCCCAACTGGAGTAGGGGCAGAGCAGATCCTTCTCCCACGCCCGGATCAGGCCCTGCCGGGGTGGTGGTCATGTGACCCCAATTGGAGTGGGGGCGGAGCGGAACCGCCACCGGTGCCCGCAGGGTGAGCAGACCTGTGACCAACCTGCAGATCAGGCCCAGGGGTCTGCAGGCGTGGTAGGAGGGGCAGGGCAGATCCGCCGCCCGTGCCTCCAAGGTAGGCAGTCCTGCAACAGACCGGCGGATCAGGCCCAGGAGCCTGCCGGCGTGGTACACACACCACCCTAATTGGAGTAGGGGCAGAGCAGAGTCGCCGCCTGTGCCAGGAACAGGCCCAGCGTCCTGCAGGCGGGGTAGTCACGACACCCCAATTGGAGTAGGGGCAGAGCAGAGCCTCCACCCGTGCCCAAAAGGTGGGCAGATCTGCGACCGACCAGCGGGACAGGCCCAGTGGCCTGCCGGTACGACAGACACGTCACCCCATTTGGAGTAGGGGCAGAGTAGAGCCGCCGCCCGTGCCTGCAGGGTAGGCAAACCTGCAACCGACCGGCGGATCAGGCCCGGTGGCCTGCCAGCGTGGTACACTCGTCACCCCAATTGGAGTAGGGGCAGAACAGAGCCGCCGCCAGAGCCCAGAACAGGCCCAGTGACCTGCCGGGGTGGTAGCCACGACACCCCAATTGGAATAAGGAGAGAGCAGAGCCGCCGCCCGTGCCTGCAGGAAAGATACGCAAGCAGTATGAAAAGACAAGGAAAGAAAGGACCACAAGCAATGCAGGTCAACGCAACTTTAGAAGAGGTAACAGCTGCAGCAGATGGAATGTCAGATAAAGAATTCAGGATATACATGCTTCAGATGATCTGGAGTATCAAGGAAGACATTAAACAGCAAAATCAGACAATGAAAGATCACTTCGACAATGAATTACGCAAACAAATCCAGGAAGCAAAGGATCAACTATACAGGGAGATAGAGGTTATAAAAAACAAACAAACAGAAATCCTAGAAATGCAGGAAGCAATAAACCAACTTAAAAACTCAATGGAGAATACTACCAGCAGAGTAGAACACTTAGAAGATAGAACATCAGACAATGAAGACAAAGTATTTCAACTGGAAAAGAACATAGACAGCTCAGCAAGACTGTTAAGAAACCATGAGCAGAACATCCAAGAAATATGGGATAACATTAAGAGACCAAACTTAAGAGTCATTGGGATACAGGAAGGTACAGAGCTCCAAACCAAAGGAATGAGCAGTCTATTCAATGAAATAATATGAGAAAACTTCCCAGACTTGAAGAATGAGACAGAATCCCAAATCCTAGAAGCCTACAGGACGCTGAATGTGCAAAATCATAAGAGATCCACACCTAGACACATTATAATGAAGATGCCCAACATACAGAATAAGGAGAGAATTTTAAAAGCTACAAGAGAAAGGAAGCAGATTACATTTAGGGGTAAGCCAATCAGGATAACAGCTGATCTTTCAACACAGACTCTGAAAGCTAGAAGATCCTGGAATAACATATTTCAAACACTGAAAGAAAATGGGTTCCAACCAAGAATTGTGTATCCAGAGAAATTAAGCTTCAGGATGGAAGATGAAATTAAAACCTTCCACGATAAACAAAAGTTTAAAGAATTCGCAGCTAGAAAACCATCTCTTCAAAACATCCTCACCAAAGCATTACAGGAAGAGGAAATGGAAAATAACAATGAAAACCAACAGTGGGAGGTAGGACAGTAAAGGGGGGGAAAATAATCAAAGAGGAAAACAAACCATGTTTAGTAACAGAAATAAACAAATATGGCTGGAAGAACAACCCATATCTCAATAATAACCCTAAATGTTAATGGCTTAAACTCACCAATTAAGAGACACAGGCTAGTAGAATGGATCACAAAACAAGACCCAACAATATGCTGCCTACAAGAGACGCATTTGATAGGAAAAGACATACATAGGCTGAAGGTGAAAGGTTGGGAAAAATCATATCACTCATATGGACTTCGGAAACAAGCAGGAGTGTCCATACTCATATCAAATAAAATAGATTTCAAGCCAAAGTTAATCAAAAGGGATAAAGAGGGACACTACATACTGCTTAAGGGAACCATACACCAACAAGACATAACAATCATAAATATTTATGCCCCAAACAATGGTGCAGCTATGTTCATCAAACAAACTCTTCTCAAGTTCAAGAGTCTAATAGACCACCATACCATAATCATGGGAGACTTCAACACACCTCTCTCGCCACTGGACAGATCTTCCAAACAAAAGTTGAATAAGGAAACTATAGAACTCAATAACACTATTAATAACCTAGACCTAATTGACATATATAGAGTATACCACCCAACATCAAGCAGTTACACTTTTTTCTCAGCAGCACATGGATCCTTCTCAAAAATAGATCATATATTATGTCACAGGGCAACTCTTAGACAATATAAAGGAGTAGAGATAATACCATGCATCTTATCTGATCATAATGGAATGAAACTGAAAATCAACGATAAAAGAAGGAAGGAAAAAGCATACATCACTTGGAGAATGAACAATAGGTTACTGAATGATCAATGGGTTATAGAAGACATCAAGGAGGAAATTAAAAAATTCTTAGAGATAAATGAAAACACAGACACAACATATCGGAATCTATGGGACACATTGAAAGCAGTTCTAAGAGGAAAATTCATTGCTTGGAGTTCATTCCTTAAAAAAAGAAAAAACCAACAAATAAATGATCTCATACTTCATCTCAAAATCCTATGAAAAAGAAGAGCAAAACAACAGCAAAAGAAGTAGAAGGCAAGAAATAATTAAAATCAGAGCTGAAATTAATGAAATCGAAACAAAAGAAACAATTGAAAAAATTGACAAAACTAAAAGTTGGTTCTTTGAAAAAATAAACAAAATCGACAGACCCTTAGCGATGCTAGGGAAGAGAAGAAGAGAGAGAACTCAAATTACTAGCATACGGGATGAAAAAGGCAATATCATAACAGACACTTCAGAAATACAGAAGATAATCAAAAACTATTTTGAATCCTTATACTCCAATAAATTAGAAGATAGTGAAGGCATAGATAAATTTCTTAAGTCATATGATCTGCCCAGATTGAGTCAGGAGGATATAGAAAACCTAAACAGACCAATATCAATTGAGGAAATAGAAGAAACCATAAAAAGACTACCAACTAAGAAAAGCCCAGGACCGGATGGGTATACAGCAGAATTTTACAAAACCTTTAAAGAAGAACTAATACCAATACTTTTCAAGCTACTTCAGGAAATAGAAAAGGAGGGAGAACTTCCAAATTCATTCTATGAGGCCAACATCACCCTGATACCTAAACCAGACAAAGACACTTCAAAGAAAGAAAACTACAGACCAATATCTCTAATGAACCTAGATGCAAAAATCCTCAATAAAATTCTGGCGAATCGGATACAAAAACATATCAAAAAAATTGTGCACCATGATCAAGTAGGATTCATCCCTGGGATGCAAGGCTGGTTCAATATACGGAAATCAATAAATGTTATTCACCACATCAATAGACTTAAAAATAAGAACCATATGATCATCTCGATAGATGCGGAAAAAGCATTTGACAAAGTACAGCATCCCTTTATGTTCAAAACTCTAGAAAAACTAGGGATAACAGGAACATACCTCAATATTTTAAAAGCAATCTATGCTAAGCCTCAGGCTAGCATCATTCTGAATGGAGAAAAACTGAAGGCATTCCCTCTAAAATCTGGAACAAGACAGGGATGCCCTCTCTCTCCACTTCTCTTCAACATAGTTCTCGAAACACTGGCCAGAGCAATTAGACAGATGAAAGAAATTAAAGGCATAAAAATAGGAAAAGAAGAACTTAAATTATCACTATTTGCAGATGATATGATTCTATACCTAGCAGACCCAAAAGGGTCTACAAAGAAACTATTAGAGCTAATAAATGAATTCAGCAAAGTGGCAGGATATAAAATCAACACGCATAAATCAAAGGCATTCCTGTATATCAGCGACAAATCCTCTGAAATGGAAATGAGGACAACCACTCCATTCAAAATATCTTCAAAAAAAAATAAAAATACTTGGGAATCAACCTAACAAAAGAGATGAAAGACTTATACAATGAAAACTACAGAACCCTAAAGAGAGAAATAGAAGAAGATCTTAGAAGATGGAAAAATATACCCTGTTCATGGATAGGCAGAACTAACATCATCAAAATGGCGATATTACCAAAAGTTCTCTATAGGTTTAATGCAATGCCAATCAAAATCCCAACGGCATTTCTTGTAGAAATAGAGAAAGCAATCATGAAATTCATATGGAAA
The DNA here is from genome assembly GCF_021218885.2 of Marmota monax. Lineage (NCBI taxonomy): Eukaryota > Metazoa > Chordata > Mammalia > Rodentia > Sciuridae > Marmota > Marmota monax. The sequence goes on from NW_026693537.1 coordinate 223,316, forward strand.
AATAAAAGACCCAGAATAGCAAAAACAATGCTAAGCAGGAAGTGTGAATCAGGTGGTATAGCGATACCAGACTTCAAACTATACTACAGAGCAATAGTAACAAAAACAGCATGGTACTGGTACCAAAACAGGCGGGTGGACCAATGGTACAGAATAGAGGACACAGAAACCAATCCACAAAACTACAACTATCTTATATTTGATAAAGGGGCTAAAAGCATGCAATGGAGGAAGGATAGCATCTTCAACAAATGGTGCTGGGAAAACTGGAAATCCATATGCAACAAAATGAAACTGAATCCCTTTCTCTCACCATGCACAAAAGTGAACTCAAAATGGATCAAGGAGCTTGATATCAAATCAGAGACACGCCGTCTGACAGAAGAAAAAGTTGGCTACGATCTACATATTGTGGGGTCGGGCTCCAAATTCCTCAATAGGACACCCATAGCACAAAAGTTAATAACTAGCATCAACAAATGGGACTTACTCAAACTAAAAAGTTTTTTCTCAGCAAAAGAAACAATAAGAGAGGTAAATAGGGAGCCTACACCCTGGGAACAAATCTTTACTCCTCACACTTCAGATAGAGCCCTAATATCCAGAGTATACAAAGAACTCAAAAAATTAGACAATAAGAGAACAAACAACCCAATCAACAAATGGGCCAAGCACCTGAACAGACACTTCTCAGAGGAGGACATACAGTCAATCAACAAGTACATGAAAAAATGCTCAACATCTCTAGCTGTCAGAGAAATGCAAATCAAAACCACCCTAAGATACCATCTCACTCCAGTAAGATTGGCAGCCATTAGGAAGTCAAACAACAACAAGTGCTGGCGAGGATGTGGGGAAAAGGGTACACTTGTACATTGCTGGTGGGACTGCAGATTGGTGCAGCCAATTTGGAAAGCAGTATGGAGATTTCTTGGAAAGCTGGGAATGGAGCCACCATTTGACCCAGCTATTCCCCTTCTTGGTCTATTCCCTAAAGACCTAAAAAGAGCATGCTACAGGGACACTGCTACATCGATGTTCATAGCAGCACAGTTCACAATAGCAAGACTGTGGAACCAACCTAGATGCCCTTCAATAGACGAATGGATAAAAAAAATGTGGCATTTATACACAATGGAGTATTACTCTGCATTAAAAAATGACAAAATCATAGAATTTACAGGGAAATGGATGGCATTAGAGCAGATTATGCTCAGTGAAGCTAGCCAATCCCTAAAAAACAAATGCCAAATGTCTTCTTTGATATAAGGAGAGTAACTAAGATCAGAGTAGGGACGAAGAGCAGGAGAAGAAGATTAACATTTAACAGGGATGAGAGGTGGGAGGGAAAGGGAGAAAGAAGGGAAATTGCATGGTAATGGAAGGTGACCCTCAGGGTTATACAGTGGAGGGGGTAGAGAGAGAGGAGGGGAGGGGAGGGGAGAGGTGGGGAGGGGGGAGGTTGGAGGATGGGAAGGGCAGCGGAGCACAACAGACACTAGTATGGCAATATGTAAATCAATGGATGTGTAACTGATGTGATTCTGCAATCTGTGTATGGGGTGAAGGTGGGAGTTCATAACCCACTTGAATCAAAGTGTGGAATATGATATGTCAAGAAATTTGTAATGTTTTGAACAACCCACAATAAAAAATTTAAAAAAAAAATCTCAAGGGACCCCAAAGATCTAAAATCATCTTGAAAAATAAAGTTGAAAGCTCCCCACTTTCTCATCTCAAAATTTATTACAAAGCTACAGTCATCAAAAGAGTGTAATACCCAATATAATGATAGATATAGAGACCAGGGAATAGAAAAGAGTACCCAGAAATAAACCCTCACATTCGCCTCCAAAGGATTTTGATAAGGGTGTTGTTTACTAGGGAAAGGATTATCCTTTCAACAAGTAGTGTTGGGGAAACTAGTTATCCATGTGAGGAAAACAAAAACTGGATCCTTACCTTACACTATATTAAATATCAATTCAAACTAGATTCAACACCTGAAACTAGCACCTAAAACTATATACTTCTATAAAAGAAATAAGGGAAAAGTTTTATAACATTGGACTTGGCCATGATTTCTTGGATGTGACACCCAAAGCATAGGCAACAAAAGCAAAAATAGACAAATGGGACTTCGGCAAACTTAAACTCTCCCATATATCAAAGGAAACAGTCAACAAAATGAAGAAACAACCTACAGAACAGAACAGGAGAAAATATTTGCAAATCACATATCTAATAAGGGGTTGATAGCCAGAAAATGTAAGGAATTCCTATAATGAACAACAACAAAAACAAAAATAAATAACCTAATTTAAATACGTGCAAGAAACCAGGTATGGTAGCACATGACTGAAGTTCCAGCATTCAAGAGGCTGAGATGTTCAAGACAAGCCTGGACAACATAAAAAAGGGCAAAGGACTTGAACTGAAAATTCTCCAAAGAAGATATATATAAATGATGGACATATGAAAAGGTGCTCAAGAAATGCAAATCAAAACCTCAAGGAGATATTACCTCATATTCATATTATGAGGTATTACCTCATAGAATAGTTACTACTAAAAGAACAGAAAACAAATGTTAGCAAAGCTGTATAGAAATTGAAACCCTTATGTATTGTTGGTGCAGATGTAAAGTGGTGCACTCTTTATAGAAAACAAAATGTAGGTACATCAAAAAATTAAAAATGGAAATATTACATGACCAATTCCAAAGAATTGACAGCACAGTCTCTAAGAGGAATTTGTATACACTTGGTCAAAGCAGCATTATTAGCCAAAATTGGAAGCAATATAAGTAACATCAACAGATTAGTGGATAGGCAAAAGAATTGTCTATACATACAGTGGAAAGGCATTAAAACTTATGTATTTTACCACACCTAAAAATATTACTAAACATAGAATACTTTTAAAAGGGCAACCTAATGAACATATGGGAAAAATACAAACTCATGTATAGTGAAGGAAATTAAAATTAAAATGAGAATTTTTTCACACTTCAAAAGCACTAAGCCTAAGAGACTTAAAGTAATAGCCCTGTTCAGGTATTCTATTTCTAGGAATCTATCATGACAGTGTGATCAGAAATGGGGAGTATCTAATATATGTATACTTCTGTATATTAATGTAAAGATGACTCCTCACATTGTTATTTATGATAAGGAAAATTAGACAACCCAAAGCTTACTAATAAAGAAATTATTACAAATGTTATCCTATATAATGAATGGTATGGATCATTTTGTAACTGTCAGATAAACTATATTTATGAACAGTTTTTAATGACATGAGAAAATTGTTATGGAATAATTTTAGTATATGAAACAGAATGTATTAGTTGGCTTTCTTGCTGCTCTGACTAAAAGACCCAACCAGCACAAATGTAGAAGAGGAAATGTTTATTTGGGGACTCATAGATTCAGAGGTCTTAATCCGTAGAGAGCAGGCTCCAATCATCAGGGCTTGAGGTAAGGCTGAACATCATGGTGGAAGAGTGTGGCAGGGGGAAGCAGCTCATATGATGATCAGAAAGCAGAGATAAAGAGACTCCACCCACCAGATACAAAATATATATCCCAAAGGCACACCCCCAATGACCCACCTCCTCCACACCCTACCTACCTCTAGTTACCATCCAGTTAATCTTATCAGGGGGTTAATGCACTGATTAGGTCAAGGCTCCTACAACCCAATAATTTCCCCTCTGAACCTTGCATTGTCTTACACATGAGCTTTTGGGGGACACCTCACATCCAAACCATAACACGGGACAAAGAACTTAGTATGCAATACAATAACAACTAATGTGTATGCAGCAAACCTAGGTGAACAGAGTAAAATGAAGTGAAAGCCATTGAGATATGCACCACCATTTCCTCTGTGGGTTGAATTTAGGGTGTTTTTTGCTTCTTTGCACTTTTCAGTTGTCTTCATCTGTTAGAGTACATCCAAGATCTCCACAGAAGATACCACCTTTACTTACTTTTTACCTCATACCAGGTGTGTTAGCCACTGGTTCTCCATCAGGGGCACTGGAGCTAACATCAGTGAGATCTTCTTTTTCAAGTTCATGCTTGTTTGTCTCCTAAACTTGTCATAGAATGTAGTCTTATTATTGTATTTTTATGTTCTTGTTGCTGTCATTCTAGGGTAGTAAAACACATACAAAAGAGTTACAGTATTTAATGACTAATGGTGTTCTTGTTTATTTTTCAAAGAGCTAATACTTGTACTTCTAACAATCACTACTATTTTTACATTCTTAAATTTGCCACAAAAAATTTTCAATTTTATTTGACAGTGTGCCTTTCTGGAAGGTGTAAACAAGTAAACCAATGAGAAAGGAATTCCATGAAAAAGAAGGACTCCTTTGTGAATGGGTTACTAGGCAGCACGATTTCACTGAATGTTAAAAGCTACTGCTTAATAAAAGAGCCATGAAATGCCAAAGATTGCCAGAAAACATAGGGGCAAGGAGAGACTGTTCCCTAGAACTCTCAGAAGGAACATGGTCCTGCTAACACCTTGATTTTGGAGGGCTAGTCTCCAAAACTGTAAGAGAATACATTTCTGCTGTTTGAAGCTGCCCAGCTTGTTGTGCTTTGTTACACCAGATCTAAAACACTAACACAATCTAGACAGACTGAAAATTATTGATCACTGGTTTAAACAGCTCTCTTCCTATTTCAAAATTTGTCCATATTTTGGGATACTAATTCCTTATCCATTCCTTCTAGTGTGAGCCCAGTGATGAGTTAGTTAGAATTGAGTGATATCTACTAAAAGTCATGAAATGTCTAGACAAACTAGACTACCAGACCCTTCTATTGTTCTAGAATATTCTATGCTGACTCATTAATAAGATATCCCAAGAGAGTGGAAAGATCTTTCCCAATGTCTTTTAATTCTATTCTTGCTCCACATAATAGTTAAAATATGAAGCAACAGCTATAACTTGGTGCTCCCTCCTCCTGAAACACTCTTGAATGGTGTCTGGCACATAAGAGGCACTTGGGAAATTTTGGTCAAAGAAATGAATGAAGGCAATTCCCACAGTGTCAGGCATCACACCCCTGTATTTCCTATTACTCCAAAAATCCTCTTTCGTCCAATCAATCTTCTAAAAGCTCTTTCTCCAAGAGAACTGAGGCACAGTTTCCAGGCTCCTCTCTTAGAAGTGAGGCAGATTTTTGCCTATTCCACCCCACACCGTGCCTCAGAAAGGAGGATCAAGGTGCCTAAAGCAGAATCCTCCAAATACCCTGAGTGGCAGTGACATCCATGGTCACGCTTGCTGAAACCACAGTAAGAGCCTGGACAGCAGGCGGACATGGGGTCAGCCTTGACTCTTGCCCAGACCATTTCCATCTCAGTTTGGAACAAAGGAATTCCTTGATACGTGCTCAGGAGATGGCTCTGGGATGCCTGACCAGTGTTGTTCACAGAATGCTGATGGGAAAGCAGTGATCAGAGGCTTCCACAGAGACACAGCTGCAGCCGACCTGTGGGAATAGGCCCTCTTCAGAGAAGAGACAGCAATATTTGTCAGAGACTCTGACTCATTGTTTCCAGCCTTGCTCCTGGTACTTTGTGACCTTTCCTCACTTTGGTCCTTATTTTCTTATGAAAACAGCTCATTTGTTCATAAACCTTCTTCTCTTCCTTTAGCCTGCCTTCTCCAGGAGCACAGGCCCCACCCCATATGAAACTGATTCCATCTCAGGCAGCAGCAGCTTCGCAGGCCTTCTGCTTTGAGCCCAGAAAAGATTACCTGGGGGCTGCATCAAACTTCCTGGGCCTGTCTGAACAGTTCTCTCTGGCAGTTGCAGTTCTTACAGGACTGACCCGTCCTATAGGAACCCAAAACACACCCAGTTCACCTCCCACCCAGGAGAACCTGGGGATAGGGCTAGCCTGGTGGCAGAGTACACAGAAGCACACTGTGTCCCTTGCAGGATCACTTCTCTCACCCTGCGGTCCTCCAAAACCAACTCTCAAGAACTCTCCCAAAGTCGCAAGGCCAGCACCTACTGTTTCTATTGCACACGCTGTTTCCTTGGCCTGGAATTTTAATTATTTTCTTATCTGTTGGGCACTCTTCTCGTTTTTCAAAAGTGAGATCAGTGTCTTCTAAAGTCCAAATTCCTTACTGTGGCCTTCAAATATCACAGATGCAGCTCTGGCTGCCTCTCTGATCTCCTTTCCTAACCCTCACTCCTCTCACTGGGCTCAGGATGCACTGGGCTCCTTGCTGCCCCCAGAACCTTCTGGGCATGCTCTGCAATGGCCTTTACACTTGGTGCTCCCTCCTCCTGGAACACTTTTCTCCCCACTATTCACACAATTTACCTCTGATTTCATTCCTCTTCCAACAGAAATGGAGACCTCTAGGGAGGCCGCTGCTGATTCCAGCCTAAAAGCATGTGCCTGCTCTGAATACACATCAGTCCCTACCACTCATGGCCCCTTCCACAAACTGATTTTATGTTCCATATTTATGTTCTATAGGGTTAAGTCCTGTGGCTGCAGGAGACTTTGTGTTACCACCCAAAACCACACCAGGCATGCGGCACATCCCAGTAAAAAGATGCTAAATAAATGTTGTTTCAAGTTGATTTCCAACTTGATATTCTGGTGCCTCAAGGCAGCTCTCTTAAATAAAGAGTGGACTTTAGGTAAGGTTCATGTGGATCTGATTCAAGTCACATATATCATGTGTGAGCATTCACACATGCATGTATATGTATATTGTGGCTGTAGCTGTGTATACATACACAGTTCTTAAAACTTTGCTCTCTGTTTGCACAACTGGTTCAGAATAACAATGTCCCATTTTCTCTCTGAAGAGCATTATATGATTCTATTTGGGGCACACTGCTCTGAAAGCAGGTTGCATTCCTTCCTTCTAAGCAAGCAGGGATGCCAGTTCAAGCTGTCCTTTTACTCAAACTTTACACTTTGAAATCAAAGCCAGCTTCATGGGTGTGTGACCAGTGTGGCCACACAGGGCTCAGTTAAGAAAGTTCCCACACTTGTTTTAAATGCTCTGCTGTGGTTGTCTTGACTTTCTTAATAACATCTGAACAAGAAGCCCCTCTTTTGCATTTTGTACTGGGCCTACCAAATATAGCTGGTCCTGATTAAAACAGATCCTTACTCAAAACTCATCACTTTCCTGAGGACTCTCGACCAATGTGTCTCAATCGCACATCTCTCTGGGCTCTATGAAGTCCAAGAGAAATGAAATTTGCTCCCTTCCCCAAATAGCCCACCCATTCTGCTCTCACCCTCTTTCCCAACCATTGCTAAGTATCACCATGTACAGGTCCCAGCTCTCTCCTTGTGGGATGCCCTGTATTTCTCTCTCTTTAAGGACTCAGGATCACATCAAGGAGCAACTTTGAAGATACTTTCTGAGTCTGTCCCTTGGGCTGTTCTGCAGAGATTTGAGTTTTGAGGCTGCTTTACAATCAGCCCTGGCATCAGCCAGTTAATTGCCTAGAGGAGGAAGGACATTGCTCTGTCTTGCCTGCTAAATTTCTGGATAACAGGACTTTGGGAGTCAGGAAACCTTTTCTTTTTGTGGAAATCTAAAGTTGAAGATTCTCCCATGGCAACCTGGAATCTCATAAACCACTTCCCTATCATTCATTATTTATGAATTCCAGCTGACTATTATAATAGGGCACAGTGCCTGGCACATAGGAAGCTCTCAACAAATAGCCATTGAAAGAATATATGGATTTATCTGAAAGGACAATAAAGGAGTAGCCTGAGACCATCTTACCTTTTTATTATTGCTTTATTTTTATTGTTGATTAACATATATTAATGTATCTATTAAATTGTACCTATTAAAGGGGTTCAGTGTGATATTTCAACACATGCAAACACCATGCACTGATCAAATCCAGCCTCCTTTTAATCACCTTCCCTGCTCCACACCACCCTTCCCAAACTCTAGCAATCATGATCATACATTCAGGTCCATTTGCTTTACTTCCACATATGAGAGAGATCATGCAGAACTTGTCTTTCTGTGTCTGGATAATTTCACTTAACCTAACATTCTCTAGTTCCACCAATTTTTCTGAAAATGACAGGATTCTTCTTAATGACTGAATAATCCTCTGTTGCCTACAAATGCCACATTTTCTTTATCCATTCATCTGTTGAGGGTGTGCAGGCTGATTCCCATACCTTAGCTATTGTGAATAGTAACACACAGTAAAAAACCTGGACATGAAGGTATTTCTTCAGTATGCTGATTTCATTTCCTTTGAATCTATACCTAGAAGTTGGAAAGCTGGATCCTATGGAAGATCTATTTTTAGTTTTTGAGGAATCTTCTACTGTTTTCCATAGTGACTATACCAATTCACATTCCCACCAAATGAGTCCCTTCTTTTCTACAACCTTACCAGCATTTGTTATTTTTTGGTATTTTGGTAAAAGTCATTCTAACTGGGGTGAGATGATAGCTCATTGTAGTTTTGATTTGCATTTCCCTGATGGCTAACAATGCTGAGCATTTTCTCAGGTGTTTGTTGTTGAAGCCATCTTTCTTGACTTTGCTGTGCTGTTGATTCTCTTTCATGTTTTCCTTCTCTATCAAGCTTTGCTAACAAATCTTTAGTCAGAATATATTTCTAGGAAGCTTGGTTTAACTAGAAGGGGTTTCCCAAATCATCCGTCATATTCTGTTCTAAATTACATACGTATGTCTTGTCTTCTCAGTAACTATAAGCTCTTTGGAGACATTGAAAGGGTCTGATTTATTGTGCACCACAGTAACTAATTCAGTGTCTTGCTATAACATAATTGCTAATTCATGATAAAGTCATAGTTGCTAATTCATAGTAGTTGCTAATCTATAAATAAAGAGACAAAGTACCATCTCATTGAGTCTTACTTTTGCTGATTTTTCTCCAGTATCCATGATTAAGTTTCATAGCTCTGATCATTTTGCTTCTAGACTCATTCTCTCCCATCGTCAGCCTTAGGAAGAAATGGAGCTCATCCTCTCCAACACTAAACACTGTGTGCTTGCTGCAGGCCAGCATACTACCTCCATGACCAGCCTATTCAACTTTCCTTCCTCCCAAGATCTCTCCCTCTATAATCGCAGACTCTGAAACCCCTTTGCTTCATTCACTACCATTACTTCTGCTGTTGCTCCTCCTCTTCTACCTCCTCCTTCTTCTTTCTCCCCCCACCCCCATTCCATTTTCCCTTTTACAGATTTTTGAAAGAATAGCCAATCTATCCTTCACCACATTCTTTGACTCATTTTACAGCAGAGCTGGCTACCTGGGCCTATGGCCAGTGCAGTCAGTCACATGAGGCTCTGTGGTCAGAAGGCCCCAGGCTTGGAGATAAGACTGATACCCCCATAAAATTCTTAATAATTTTATCTTTGGATTTTCCTGGTGGACACCATATGCTTGGAGCCTTGGCTCACATGCTCCACGTCTGCTGTCTCCCTGCCTCCCCACGAGTTACCAGCTGCCTACTCCCACCAGGGAGCCCACACCCTGCTAAGAATCCTCCCTTCTACCACTCAGTGACTTCTTCCCCATCCACCCTCAGAAGAGCTCTGGGGTCTAAATCTGGGGGTCTTGGGGGTCAGACACACTTTTCCTTCTGACCATATCTCAGGGCAGGATTCCAGCAACTGTGCGAGTCTGCACTCACCCAATGAACATCCCTCTGCTCAAAGGAGCATGATTTAAATTAAAACTTCTTTTCAAAAAACAAAAACAACAATAAAAAACCCACCATGACAGATCAAGAAAGACTTTGGAAGAAAGAGAAAAAAAATTATCCCAAGTTTTGTACAAGGAGCCTGTAATGGTTTAGATAGGAGATGTCCCCCCAAAGCTCACATGTGACAATGCAATAAAGTTCAGAGGTGAAATAATTAGATTATGAGAGTCAAACCCAATCAATGGGTTAATCCACTGATAGGGATTAACTGGGTGATAACTGAAGGCAGGTAGAATGTGACTGGAGGAGATAAATCCTACCACCATTCCCAAAGAGGAACTCACTATGTGATTTTGGGGGAGACCAAATACACTCAAATAAAAGAGCCAATGGCAGGTGATAGCTAGTTAAGAGCTTAGACAAGAGATATTGCAGTACGGCCAGGCCTGAGGAATTTGAGCTGTACATCTTAAAGAACAGGAGATAGCAACAGGGAACTGTTGGGAATCTCAGTGTTTGAGGACACTGTCACAGACCTGTGGTGTACATCAACATCTATCTCACTATTGAGGTAGCACATCAGGAGATTGCCAATGAACGCCAATGACCATGGACATTCCAGGTCTTCATATCCCTCTCTCTAGCAGAGGCATTGTTGAAACCCACATACTTAGCTTTGAAATTCTTTCACCTCTAAATCTAAGTTATGAGGGAGGCCATAGGAATTAAAGAGAACAGAGAGATTCAAGGATATTATGAAGAAATAATTGATAAAATCAGACATGGGAGATAACTGAAAAGGAAAAAAACATGAAGAGCATACTGAATCTCAAGTCTGAGTAGCAGGATGAATGATGAGCCACTGAGGCTCTTGGAAACATTAGAATAAACTGGTTTGTGGCAAGGGAAAGAAGGAGTGGGCAGGTAGGAGGATCATCTTTGGGTGGTGATACCTATTTTAGAATTGCCCCGTAGGTTAGTAGCACCTCATTGCACAAACCCAGGGAGATTCGTTCATGTAGAATACACTGTGAATGGTGACTTCTAGAATTGGGGAGACTCCGAATATTCAAATGTAACATCCAGTAGGAATTTGATGAAGACCAGACTTCAAATGACTTGTCAGGAACAGACTCATGACATAGGCAGAGCTGAAGTCATGGGATGAGGGAGGTCTCTGAGATGGGGTCTAGAAACACATGGAAGTCAAACAATCAGTCTGGGAACTTTTCCAATCAATTGGGTGCGGGGGACAGCCAAGAAGATGGCCTTTGAGAAGAAGAAAATTGTGATTTTAAAGGGGATCAGTAGAAGCAAAGGTTCCAGAGAGAAGAGACTGGAGTCATGTCAATGGGGGGGGTCTAGAAAGATGCTGGGAGTCGGGTCTGGATCTATCAGATGGGAGGTTCTTGACCGAACAATCTCTGTTGATGCCTATTGTCCTAGCATCATCCCTTTTCACTCTCAGAAGTGTCCTGGTTATTGATGACAATAAGTAGGGACTTACTGGTGACCTTTGAAAGAAATAGTTTCAGTTGAATGGTTGGAAGCAAAAGCCAAACCTCAATCAGTTAAGGAGAAAGATGAAAAGGTAGAGGCAGAGTCCTGTCCTCCACGGCTCATCTGTCTGCTGATTGGAAGTGTGTAAAAAGCAAAGAAACCATCTGCCCTCATAATTGCCTGAGAATAAGTGCAGTGTGTCTTCCTGGTACCCTGCTGGCTACTTTGTTAAATGTTTGTATAGAATCCGACTGACCTAGCTGTGGGAGTGTTGACTGCCCTCCTCCTGCTGCCAGGCAGTTTAGAAGGCAAGCAGGCTCCAGTAAGAAGGCGGAGATCAGAGAAATCACAAAAGCATTGCAGTGACTTTTAATTTTTATTTTATTGCTTAATATGTTATGTAATCTTTATGCAATAGCTTACATGGTACCCTACTAATGTCCAAGATTTTTGTGTTTTTAACCTATCAGCTAAAATAATTTTTAATTAGAAGAATAAAAATAAATGTTTAGCACAAGTATATCCCATGCAATATTTGGAATATATTTATACTAAAAATGACTCACTGTTTATCTGAAATTCATATTGAATGGGTATCTTGTGTTTTATGTGACAATAGTGTGAATACCGTTCCTTCTTTAAGCTTCCTCTAAAAATAATGGGAAATAAGTTCAATAGACATTCAATAGACATTTTAGCTCCTGTTGAGAAAGTTCATTAGGGTTGCAGAGGGTTATTTGAAGATGGGATAATACAATCTCTGACCTCAGGGAACGCAACTCAGAATCTAGACAGAGATACAAAGATAACTGTAGTGCAAGATCCTGCCTTGATGACTTTCTTGGAGAAACAACTATCAGTGGATGGATGGAGGAAAAAAAATGTGGTACACCCATATTATGGAATAATATTCAGCCATAAAAGTGAATCAAATACTGATAATGCTATATGTAACATAAATGAAACTTTAAAAATTATGCAAAAGGCAAAAGGTCACCTATCAAGTGATTCTGCTCATATGAAATATCCAAAAGAGGTGAACAGAAAGCAGACTGATAGTCTTCAGGGACTAGGGGAGGAGACAATTAGAAATAAAAGTACAGCATTTGGGATATGGGGTCTATTTTGGAGTTGTGAAAATGTTTTGAAGCTAGACAGATGTGGTGGTTGTACAAAAACTATGAATAAACTGATACCACCCAATTATTCATGAATGAAAGATTGACTCATGATTTTATATGGAGTGGGTCAAGAGGCAGAAAGCTACAGCGGGTTGACATAACTCTAGTTGTGAGAAGAAGATTGAATGTCAGGAAACTTGGAACATCACCAAAGAGCCAATTAATTTTATAATTGCACACAATAAAAAGAAGTTATTTGCCAGGAAAATTACAGTAGACATTAATGCCAAGTGACTCTACTTCCCTTACCCTCTTCTCTACTTCTAAACCCATGATGGTAGGGCCAATACCCCTTTAAACTGCAGCTAGTTGGCCATATAAATTGAGTGACCACTTATTCTGAAACAGATACCAAGGCACATGACCCAATAAAGGACTTTTTTTTTCCTGATTTGCAAATTTATTGCTATGAGGTATAAAAATGAAATCATATTTACATACACATTAAAAGATTGATTTTTATTGAAAATGAAAAAAGTAGGTGAAGTTAGATCATTCTGGAAATCCTGGAACATGCATTTGTGTAGTGTGTCCTTAAGAAGGTGTTCATAATCTTCACTCTTCCAAAGGTCTGTGCTCAGCCTCATTATGCCCATCCCTAAAGCTTCATTGTGCTCTCCCCATCCCTCTAGACTGGCACAAATAACCGAGGTCCAACACCTGCCAACTTATTCCCCAGTGACTCTGGACCCAGTTCTTTACCAACCAGCCAGCATAGTAGAAGTCATATACACCATTTGTAGGATACCTGGAATCTGTTTTGCCTACCTGTGAGTGCCAATCTTTCAGGTACTGTCCAAGTATACACCTGTTGAATTCACTGAACTGTCTAGACTTCCCTATTCAGCATCAATTTAGGATCTAAATCCCCACTAACTTTATAAAGATTTGAAATTAGATGTTTTTCTGGAAAAGGGTCCACTCATTTTCATTAAGTCAATGGTTCCTAAATTTAGCTTGTATCACAACTAGCAAGGGATTTGAAGTCTAGAATGCTGGGTCCAACTCCAGAATTTCTGACTCAGTAGGCCTGGATAGAGTCCAGCATTTTCTGACAAGTTCCTGGGTAATGCTAATGCTACTGGTCAGAGACCACTCTCTGTACACCACAGCATTAGATTCCCAAAGGTGTCTGTATTCCAACAGTCTTAGGCCCTACCTTGATGGTCCAGTTCAAATTACAGGATCTCGTTATGGGATCTATATTGCACTACAATTCCTTACTAGAACTTGAACCTTATCATCCATTACATCACATTTAGAATCTACCCAGACCTTGACAGCCTCTTTATATTTATAAATTAATATTTATTTGTTTACAATATCTTTATGTTATTTATTTATTTTTTTAATAAATACTGCTAAGGATTGAACTTAGTGCCTCGCACATGCTAGGCAAGTGCTCTACCACTGAGCTACAACCATAGCCCTGATATTTATTTTTTTAAATACAATTATATGAATTTGAAAACCACTGTAGAAAATCTTGCACCTATTTGAGTCCCAAAAACAGGTAGGTAGGATATTAATCCAAAACAGAATACATCTCCCACAGGTTGGACAAACTAAGATGCCTTGATCCATTTATTCACATATATTTTACCAACATGACCCAACTACACAGTTTTCCCTAACTCTTCAGACAGAAAAAAACTGCAGCTGCAGCCAATCTTGGGATTACCTGCCCCTCTGCAAAGTTATTGTCATTATCTCCAACCTTTCACCATTTCTAAATTCCAAATTGCAAATTATGATTCATTAGTCAAGCAATTCAGTGGATTGCAATCAGCTTTTCATTTTTAATGAAATAGAGCAGCAGGGAAAAGAAAAATATCTCAGTATATTATTCCTAAGAGATATTGTACCTAAAACTCTTGTTACCCTTACATTTTTTTGTGTGGAGTTGGACAGCAGGTGTATACACTGGTCACTGTATAAAATGTACTTCTCATTGTGCATTTCGAACAAAAATGTTTGAAAGCCTATGCCTTTTTTGCCATTTTGACAAAGCAATATGTTTCAACATCATTTTCCATTTGATAAAATTATTTGTCTGAAGAATCTAGCATTTGGGGGAGCTTCAGAGCACATAAGTGCTTCTTGGATAATTGTTCACCTTGCTTTTTGTTACAAATTACCTTCAATCATTAGATTACTGACATTGCCTCAGTACTCTGGAGGCTAGCTGGTTCTTGATTATTCCGAGTAATAAGAAACATGACTAGAATTTGTAAAAGTTGAGATCCATAAGTGATCTAAAGATATCCTTTCAGGTGATTTTTTTTTTACACCATTCTTAAAAAACTAAGATTGAACAGAAACACCATGGTCAAACTCTCTGTCTGAATCATCTCCCTTTGTGCTACCAACTCTTAGGGAATCCCAACCCCACACCTTTCACCACCCCGACCCTTGAGGGAAAGCAGCGAAGATGATTTTCACCAAGACAGATCTGTGAAGTCCAAAAACATTCGAGCAATGGGGAAGCTGTTTCTGTTTATTCCACCTCACCTCACACTCTCCTCCACCTTCAGTAAGTCCAGTGTTGAACTTGGCTCCCAGAGCATTCTGGGTTTGGTCCAATGCTCTGGGGAGAGAAATAGCAATGGTTGTTAACCCTGTGATCTCCATGCTTAACTGCAGACTATGTCATTTCACTTGTGATAACCCTGACTCTGGGGTTAGGCTTACAGAAGTCTTAAGACCTTAACCCATAATCAAATGTGTCCCAAAGTCATTGAACAGTTGCTGGATTTGGTAAACAGGGAGAACTAGTCATGGTGCTCAAGCTTATTCACAAAGACCTTGACAATGGAAAATCCATAAGGACATTTTATCACATTACCCCAGACAATGAAGCTGCCATCCACTTCAGGCCAGAATTAATGTTCCTAAATAAATCATCAACCTGCACAGGAAGGTGTGTGTGTGTGTGTGTGTGTGTGTGTGTGTGTGTGTGTGTGTTGGGGATAGGGCAAGGTGGATAATGTGAGAATATGTAAAATCATCTATGACAAAGAGAATTCTACATCTACTGGTATTTTTGTCCTATCTCCTCCTCCATAAAATCTTCTATTGATAGAAATAATAGTCACTTTGTTTATAGCACATAGTGGGTGACTTTTTTAAAATTTAAGTTCTTTGCTTGAGGACCTGGTGAGTACTGTGCTTTTAATTCCACTTCCTCCTATATCCAAAGATAAGTAATACTACCTCATTCTAATCTAAGCTACTAGAAATTATTAGTGCTTGCCTTAAGACCCATCCTAATATATGCCCTTACAAGAAAAGAAAAGAACACAGATATAGGGTCAGTTAAGTCAATCAAGCAATGTTGTCAAAGCTTCTTGACTTACCTAGCAAGTTGCCATGGTTTGGACTACAAAGACTCACTAAGAGTTACAGGAAAGCTAATTAATAAGTCACAGGTGTTTGCTTAGCTTCCTAATATTTCAAAAGGGGGAGGGGAGGGGCAGAAGTTTCTGAATGTTGTCACCAGAGCTGGAATTCATCAGTCTAGTAAGAAGGCTGAACAAGTCTCAAAATTTCAATATAATGAAGAAAAATTCCTGCCCAGGAAGAGAATATTGGATGTGTTAGAGGGGGAAAAAAAGAGGAATGATGAAAAAAATCAAAAGAATCCTGCTTGATCAGAGCAGATAGAGGAAAAGGTAACTGCCTTATTTCGCTCCTTAGACTCTATTTGCATCATGAATTATTGTTTAGGTACCACAATTTTAATAATAGGGTAGAAGTAAAAATCAGAGGAAAAGAACAACAACCAAAAATCAAGCCAAAAAAAAAAAAAAAACTTAAATGGCAATATCAAAGAGTCAAGCAGCCAGGAAAAATCATGAGGTCAAGGATCGTTAAAAAGAGGGGCTGGTGTTGTGGCTTAGGGGTAGAGTGCTCACCTACCACATGATCCTCCACATCACATAAAAATAAATAAAGGTATTGTGTCCAACTACAACTAAAAAATAAATAAATATTTTTTAAAAAGAATAGTTAAAAAGAAGATGCCAACACACATAAGAAAGGAGGCAGGAGTCATCAGGTTTAGGTACCAAAGATAAATCCATTCAATCCAAACTAAACAGGATCCCCTGGGAAGGTGGATCTATCTAGCACCTATCACATGGTTGAATGGAGGAAGGAATTTACCATCCATCTTCAATTCCTTCTCACCTTGATTATGCTTATTCTTTTCAGTCTCTTGGTAGCATGGTCTAATGAAAAGAATAAGTACTTTAGACACAGCAAAACCTGGATTCAAATTTTACTTTGCTACACTTTATTGTGATCTTGGGTGAATCATTTAATCACTTTGTCTCATTGTTCCCATTTGTAAAATGAGGAAACCTACTTCGTGTTGCTTTTGAGCTGAGTGTTCAATATTCAGAGATGATAATTACCATTAATATTTGAATTCAAATAAAATCATCTTTAAGACAAAAAATAACGATATAAAAATTTCTCTGCTTTAGAAGAAGAAGAAGGGGGAAGAGAAAGAGAAAGGAAGGGATGGAGGGAGGAGCTGGTTAAGAAAGTGTCAGTTGTATTAGAGAACTGGCTTTGTGCTTGGTGCTGCCATGCCCTCTACCCTGAAGTCCTCCTCACCTCAGGCCCAAAGCTATAAAAAAACAATAAACAAACAAAATGGTGTTGAGTTCTAGGTATCCTGAAGGCCGGGCAGCTGTGTTCATCAGAGCTGCTTTGACCTGCTTCGCATTCCTGGTCCCAAGCAGGACTGTGGAAGGAGCTGACCACTGGGCCTTCCCTATTCAGAGCCTACTGGGGTAGTTTTGACTTTTACAAGATGGCAATGGACTCACCAACCACAAATAATCCCCAATATTTTAAAACCGTGTATCTAAAAAACAACCACATGTGTTCATTGCAAATATCACATTGTTACTAAACAAAAACTGCTATCCTATAATTAAGTTGTAGTGGCCCTATCATGCTACTGTGAAGTAAGCCAATCCCCCAAAACCAAAGGCCGAATGTTCTTTCTGATATGCGGATGATAACACACAGTAAGGGACAGGAGGGAAAAATAGAAGTTCATTGGATTAGACAAAGGGGAATGAAGGGAAGGGAGGTGAGAAGGGAAAGACAGTGGAATTAATCAGATTAATTAATTTTCTTATGTTCATATATGAATATATGACTAGCGTAACTCCACCTCATGTACAACCACAAGAATGGGAAGTAAAACTCCACGTATGTATAATATGTCAAAATACATCCTACAGTCATGTATAACTCAAAAGAACAAAGGAAAAAGGGGAAAAAAAGTTGTAGTGGCCAAGTTACAATGAAGATCTAAGCTCTAATATTCTAGAGAGAGGTCTCTAACCAAAATGGCATTTGCATTGCCTCAGGTTCCAAAAGGAGAATTCCCAGAGACACCTTCTAAGACAGACAAACAAAAAGTTTTCCTGATTTATGAATTTATTTATATGAAAAACATCTGAAAGATGTAAGTTAAATCACTTATTTGAACTTAAAGTTGTCACAGAAAAACAATACTTGTAGATCACCATACCAATGAAATCTGAACATTTTGTCCTTATATGTATTTCTTCATAAAAATGGCAGGTAGCGTTAATATACATATTTCTCTGCTTTAGACATAGAAAAAAAATTCTGAATTATCCCCCTAAGCAGCTTGCTTTGATTTCTAAATCCACAAGCATATATATAGGGAAAAAAGGAACAACCTGGAAACTATGAGTCGTTAAATTTATGGAAGAAAGGCCACATAATCCTTTAACTTTTGACTCTCCACCCCACCTGGATCCCTTGCCATGGGGACATTCGTTTGTAGGATGCTACTGGAAGTAAATCCAGTTCCAAGGAAAATAAAACTTTACTTATTCTTAGCCTGTTAAGAGGACAGCATTGTTGACACTCAGAGACCTTCCTGCACCACTGTGCAAGTCCTAAGAGGGCTGAGGAAACAGCTGCTCCACGTTTACGAGAGCATGCAAGCAGAGGTCCAAACCAAAGAGCGACGTCTTTTCTTCAGGCTGGTAAGCCTCAAGCAGCTCTGATGCTATGAGGGTGGCCTAGTCCCTGAGCAGGATCAAGGTTACTCCTTCAGTTGTTGAGTTGAGTTTGGGGGTTTTGTTTTTGGTACCAGATATTGAACCCAGGGGTGCTCCACCAGTGAGAAATATCCCCAGCTCCTTTTCACATTTTATTTAGAGACAAGGTCTCTCCGAGTTGCTTAGGGCCTTGCTGAGTTGCTGAAGCTGGCTTTGAATTCTCAATCCTCCTGCCTCAGGCTCCTCAGCTGCTGGGAAAACAGGTGTGCGTGTGTCTGGAAATTTTTGAGTTCTTCGTAGAGCAATAGTTCAGGTAAGATGTAATCCAAAATCTCCAGGAAAACTCAGACAGACCCAAAATCTCCAGGAAAACTCAGACAGACCCAGTTGTGCAGGAAACAGGAAAACAAAAAGATGGTGACATAATTCAGAATGAATCACAGGCCTAAATGTGAAACACAAAACTCCAAAGCATAACATAGGTAGAAAACCTGGATAAATCTATTTTATCTAAATAAATGTTTCTTTACTTATCTAAATAAGTTTAGACAAATCTGGGCTACATTTGGTTTTTCAATGATTTCTTACAGCACCAAAAACGTGATCCACAGAAGAAAAAGTTGATAAGTTGGGCTTTATTAAAATTAAAAACGTCTCTGGAAAAGATACTGTTAAAAGGTTGAAATGACAAGCCATGGACCAGGGGAAAATATTTGTAAAATCTATGTCTGATGAAGGACTTGTATTTAAAATATCCACGAACTATTAAAACTCAACTATGAGAAAAGAATTCAATGAGAAAGTGGGCCAAAGATCTGAACAGACTCCTCACCAAAAAGATGTGCAGATGGCAAGTGAGCACATTAAAAAAAGTGCCCAATGTTCCATGTCATTAAGGCACTGCAAATTAGAATAATAATGAGATGGCACTGGGCACCTATTTAAAGGTAAACCCCAAAACACTGACCACACCAAGTGCAGAGGAGGATATGGAGCAAAAAGAGCTCTCATTCATTGTTGATGGGAATGCAAAATGGAGCAGGCACTTTTGGAATATATTTTGGTAGTTTCTTACCAAGCTAAACACAGTCTTACCATAGGATACAGCAATCACATCCCTTGATCTTTAACCGAATGAACTGAAAACTTGCAACCACTCCAAAATTTAAACACTGTTGTTTGCAGAAGCTTTATTCATTACTGCCCAAACTGAGCAATCAAGATGTCCTTCCAATGATAAAGAGATGAACTGTAGTCTATCCAGATAATAGAATATTACTTAGCATTAAAAGGAGATGAGCTATCAATCCATAAAAATAGGTGTAACAAAGTTAAAGTGTATTGCTAAGTAATAGAAGTCAATCTGACAGGCTACATGCTGTATTATTACAATTATCAGCCTTTCTGGAAAAGGCAAAATGGTGAAGACATTAAGATTAGTGGTTGCCAAGGGCTCAGGGGGATGGAAGGGATGACTAGACAGAAAACAGGATTTTTTTTTTAAACAGTGAAACTGTATGATAAGGTAATGGTGGGTATGGGACGTTATGCAATTGTTAGAACCGATGGAACTGTACAATAGAATGAACCCTAATGCAAACTGTGGACTTTTCATTAATAACAATAAATTGGTATCATTCCATTGGTTGTAACAAATGCACCACACTTTTGCAAGAAGTTAATAATAGGATTAATTATAAAGGACAGGAGAGAAGAAGTATATGAAACTCTGTACTTTTCTAGACAATTTTTCTGTAAACCTAAAACTGTTCTAAAAATCAAGTTGATTACGAAAAAGAGTGTGACTGGGTTATATTCAGGACATTATATGAGCACAGAGGAGATGAACAATCTAGAAAGACATCCTAGAGCAGGCAAATTGCCCTGGGTCTGGAAGAGGAGGAGGAAACAGAGAGAGAAAGGAAAACAGGCAGACAGAATAATATAGGTAGAGTAGGCTGAATAACAGCTTCCCAAAGATACCACCTCTTAACTTCTAGAACCTGCCAATGTTATTACATAAGGAAAATGATCTTTGAAAATGTGATTAAGCTAAGGATTTTGAGATAAAGAGATAATCCTGGAGTGTCCAGGTATGCCTTAAATCCAGTTACAAGTGTTCTCCTAAGAGAGAAGCAGAATATTAGACATACTGTTTTTGTGTGTGTTTCATTACTATAACAAAATACCTGATAAAGGCTAACTTTATAAAGACAAGAAGTTTATTTGGGCTCACCGTTCCAAAGGTACAAAATGAAGGGACCAAATCTGATGATGGCCTTTTGACTGGCAGAGTCCTGAGGTGACTCAGAACATCACATGTAGGAATCTGTGTTCCTGGTCCCTGCCCTCTCCTTATAAATCCACCAGGATTCAATCATGGGGCTCTACCTCAATGACTTTATATAATCCTAATCATTTCCCCAAGGCCCCTCTTCCAAACACCATAGTTGGATTAAGTTTCCACCCTATTAATACCATGAACATATGACCATGAGGATTAAATTCTTGCATGCATTTAAAAGGACAAACCATATTAAACCATGGCACACAAGCAGGGAACAAGGCAATGTGAAACTGGAGGCAGATCCAGATCGGTTTGGAAACACTGGCTTCCACCAGAAGTCTGTTCACACCTGCATTTCAGCCTAATGAAACTGATGTTGAACTTCTGGCTTCACGAACACAGATGCCTATTATTTATAAGATACCCATTTTTTGGCAATTTGTTATGACAGTCACAGGAAACCAATACAAAAAGCAATAATGGGGCTGGGGATATAGCTCAGTTGGTAGTCACATGCACAAGGCCATGGGTTCAGTCCCCAGCACCATACACACACACACACACACACACACAAGCAATAATGTATTCCTATAATACCTACTGCACCCCAGACTCTATTTTAAGTGCTCCATGAATATTAACTCATGCTTACAACAATAAACAAAGGAGACATTTCCTTCACCACAAAAGTAGGCAGTAACACTGCCCTTGGGCCGAAACAACTGTAGGACGTGGAGGGGACACACCTGCAGTTTGATGACTCAAACAGTGCAGTGCAAAGTAAAGCTAGAGAGGAAAGTAGGAGACAGATCATGGGGTCTCGACTGTCACATAAAGATCAAGTGTGAGCATGCAGCATGCACCCAGAGGTTTGTTCACTACCCCCCATTGCTGAGTCCCACCCTAAGTTTTGGATTCAGTAAACCTGAAGTGGGACCTAAGACTTTGCACTTCTAACAACCCCAAGTGATGCTGATGCCGCTGGTCTGAGGATCACACTTTGAGAACCAGTGTTTCAGGTGATGAGAACCTATTCAGGAGGTTCAAGCAGAGGAATAACACTGCTTGAACTGCATTTTAGTATGTTATCTAAAGACTATGTGGAAGGCATTCAACAATATCAGGAGCAAAACTCAATTTCTAAAATAGATAAAAGTGTAGTGCTTCTGTTTGAAGAAGGAAGTGACAGATATGAGTGGGCTCAGCATGTGTGAGGTTTGGGTGAATTCCAAAACTCATTTATTTCATTTATAAAGTAGAAATAGAGTGTGAGGGTGCAATAAGCCAAACAAAGTGTAACAATTTTCACATGGTAAGCACCTGTTACCTGTAAGATGTTTTTTTTTTAATGTTTAGTAGTATTTAGGGAAAGCATAGACCAGAAGCTTCAATCTCCAGGATGAATTCTAGGTCTGCTCTCACACGTTCCTTCTCTCTCTCTCTCTCTCTCTCTCTCTCTCTCTCTCTCTCTCTCTCTCTCTATCTCTCTCTCTCTCTCTCACACACACACACACATTTATTTCAACATAACTATATTTAAAGAATTATTCTCATATTGGTTAGTATAGTGGAATTTAATTTAACTTATCCAACACAATTTAAAGCAAAAAGTTGTATGTGGTTTAAATTTTAAGGAGGAAAAGAGAAAAAGATTTAGAATCTAGATTATTTTGCATTTATTATAAATGTATAAAAACTCCTCCCTTAAATGCTACTAAAGCAGGCAATAAGAGTCCTCAAAATTTTGCCCTTAGTTTATGTTAGAAAAATAACATGTGTTGTACTATAAAAGCTTACAAATTGGAGCAAGGAAGCATTTTTTGTAATGTTTTAATGCCAACTTAACAAATTCCATAATTACAGTGTAGACTTGGAGAGAGGGAGAAAGCACGTATTCCTGTGAGACAAATTCCACAGCTGTGTGATCTAGTTATTATTGTAGCTTCTAGATCTTCATACCCTAAGATCAAACCAGCTCCCTAAGTCTGAGTTATCACCATCAGTCTGAGGGACATTTTTGAAAAACACCGAGTTATATCATTTTAAGATAACTTTTATACACTTATTTCTAAAACTATGGTTTTAAGTGAGCACTTTTTCTGAATTAAGAGAATGAGACTGATTTTTACCAGATTTATTGATTCAGGCATTGAATAATGAGCCTGGTCTTCCAGGGTGCTGAAAGCATTTGCTGTGTTAGGCCATTAATCTTGTTCATATTTCAGTAAGACATGGAAAAAGTAGGTCTCGTCCTTCTTAAGTTCTAGATGGAAGACAAGACACTGAAAGTTTACACTCAAGGCCACTGAAAAAATCTACTTCACAGCTGCCACTAGATTCTGTGCCTCTGAGATCTCTTCCCCAGCTGGGGGTAGGGGGGTCTCTCTGTTAGGTTTTACAGATGATCTTAACTAAAAGAATTCATCTGGATTTTCAACCAAGACACATCCGGTAAACCAGATTTTTAAAAACCTCAGCAAACACATATATTAGAACATGCTGAAGGATTACCAGCCTTTTGTTTGATTGCCAATAAACTGGGGAAAAATTATTGTTGTTTTACTTTGACATTGAGCATCTTCTTCTTCAGTTATGAACCATTTTATTATGTTCTGTGAGTTGCCTATTCCAATCTTTGGCTGTATTTCCACTGATGTCTTTTTCTTATTAAGAACATTAGTTCAGGGCTGGGACTAGCTCAGTGGTAGAGCTGTTGGCCTTGCAGGTGTGAGGCCCTGGGCTCGATCCTCAGCACCACATAAAAATAAATAAATAAAGATATTGTGTCCATCTACAACCAAAAAAATATTTAAAAAAGAAATAACATTAGTTCATTATATATTTCTGGAAAGCCCATTTCTTCCTAGTCTATTACTATTATAAATGGGTTAAAATCTTTGATGCCCAGAAAGAATGTAGTTTCTTTATTTTGACTAATGTCTATCATCTTCATGAGCCCCACCTATTAATAAAAGGAGTAGAAATGAGCTAAATGTCAAATTAATTTACCCCTTGGTCTGTTCTTACCATTTAAACAGTCCCCTTAGGTAATGCACACTTTTCAGAGATAACTGCCTAGTTAGTCCCATTGTTAGCACACACACACACACACACACACACACACACCCCCGCCACAGAACAGCCCCACTGTCACTCCTGTCCCCATTTCTGAGAAGGACGACTAATTCACAGGAGATGGAGTGAAAGGATCCTCAAGGAATGGGCAGAGTGCTCTAGACCCTCACCAATGCCATCTGCAGAATGGCTGACTGGCATTCCTTGGGTGGCAGTCCCATGTGCTCTGTAAGCATCTCCCACTGCCAACTGCAGCTCTGATGCCAAGGTGTATTTTTTTTTTTCTTACCTTGGTAAGAGTCTTGGCAGCCTCCACAATCCCACTTCCTTGGCTGCCTCTAAATCTTGCTGAGATTCAAACTCCCCAAACATCTGCCACATATTTTATGCTGACCTCTGGCACAGGTGATCAGCACTTAGGGTCTGGTTCAGGGTCACCTCACTCTGCTTATAGAGGCTCTATGGACCTCAATTCACTGTGTCCACTTAGAAACCCACAGGAACTCAGAAGTGCACACTGCCTTCTGCCCAGCACATACATTCTCTCTCTCTCTCTCTCTCTCTCTCTCTCTCTCTCTCTCTCTCTCCCCCTCCTCCCTCCCTCTCCCTCTCTCTCCTAGCCATGTTAGCTCATAATCCCTGCACTTCTGTCTCCACCAAGACCCACAGGGAAGTAAAATTTTCTTTTCACTGTATTTAAGTGTTTTGCATCCATGAATCTATATAGTGACAGCTAATTATCACACTTTCCATCTAAGCAATGGTGGCTGGGGTAAGGAAGGACAACTGCCAGCTTTGTTCATTTGTTAGAATATCTGGGCTCCACTTTCTCTTCTGAGATGTGAGTGACTGTTCCAGGGTCCATTAACCTATGGAGTAGGCAGGAGTAAAACAAGCTATTCCCATTGGCTTTACTTTAGAGTAGGTGAACAAGAACTTGGGTATGAGGATTTTACATGGGGACACCAAATCCACATTAGCTACCTTAGCTCATCCTTGTCCATTTGTTATATTTCTTAAAGGGGAAAATACCCTCCAGCCAATTCTTGATCAGGAAGGGAATACGTAGCTGCCTTTGAAGTTGATGAGGGAGAAGCAGTGGGCTTGTGGAGCCATATAATCTGAATCTTGATTTCCACCCATTGATATCCACCCCACACGTCTCTCCAGATTTTCAATCTGAAAGTTCTGTATGAACTGCTGGGTAGATCATTAGTGTTTAATTTGCTTGAGTCTGATTTATTATCGAATATTTGTCTTATTGATACCCCCTGCATTGTTGTGGGTTTGTACTTTTTCAAAACTTTTTATTTTAATGGGGCCTCCTTAAAGTATATAAATGTAGATAAATGTGCTTAACCTACCACCTAAATGGAAGTCACTTTCATGTGGTTAACACATCTGATAATACTCTAGAATTGTGAGTCTGTTGCTGGTGCATTTTTGATTTCTGACACTCTGGAGGTATCTATAGATGAGTGAGATATAGAGATAGAAACAGAGATGGACATTGTTACCCCCTATACTTTCATAGGTGGAACCTGAGTGCAGAATCATGTGTAGTCAACTCTATTTTAATGTAGTTTCTCCTTAGACCTTTTTTCATTGAAATACAGCCCCTGGGGACCTGTATTTCCATGAATATGTTTCTGGGAATGTTGGTCTGCAACACATCTTCCTTCTCAGCCTCAAGCTGAATTTGAGTCATATCAGTTCCAAGAACTGAGGACGGGAAGAAGATCTCCTGACACTTCTGACCACCCTGAGAGTCACTTAACTTGAAGTCTGTCAAGCTTCCTGGCAGAGTTGGGAGTGCACAGTGTGACTACTCCCATCTGCTGGAGATGGCACATAACCTTAGAGCTAACGGTTCTCCATCAGATGTTCCCCCTCCACCAGCAAATCACTGAAGGTTCAGAATCTCATCTAGATGTTCCTATGACATAAAAGCATGGAGCAGTCACTGGTATAATCTTTTCTCTCTCCTTCCAATACCCACCCATCTATAATCAAGTCTTCAACCTGAACCCAAATGTTGAATCAGGCCCCTTTTAACTTGGCAGTGACTCTACTGCATACAATAAATTCCAGTAAAAATATATCCTATTTTTTATTTTTTTATTATTTTATTTTATTTTATTTTTTTTCAGAGTAGAAATTAGAAGTTTATTAAAGGACAGCAGAAAAGACTTCTCCGGAGGAAGAAGGGGACCCAAGAGGTGGAATCCATGGAAGGGATGTTGTCTCCCCTTTTTATAGTTCTTTCAGTAATGGAATGTAGGTGGGAAGGACCGAGGGGTGGGACACAGGTGGGCCAAAGAAGTAATCTGGTCAGGAAGGACTTCTGAGTCAGCACCTTTTTGCTGGGGGCTGTTCATTAACATTTCTTTGAGGTGGACTTTGGCCTAGGGCCTTTTCGGGACTTCCATGAGTTGTCCTGTGTTTTCCCTGAGTCATTCTCCGCATGGTCTCCTCCATTTTAGATTTCACTCGATATTAGACCCGGATTTATCTAACTACACTGACTACCTAACTTTAAATCTGGCTTCATTCCCCCCTCTAAGTTGGGAACTCCTTACTGCTGTAAGGAAGGGGGGGCGAAGAAGATCTTTCTGGCTTCTTCAGGCTGAAAAGGGACGATGTGGGGCAAGCAGTTTGGAGTCCCCCTTTAAAAATCGGGTCTATCGAGTGGTCCATGATAGAAGTCTGATTGAGAAGTAATAGGCTGGAGGGCCATTTGAGTGATGGATGGTCTATAAGAGAAACAAGAATTCATTAGTACTGGAACCATATTGATGCAGCAATAAATGCCATAGCACAGGAATATGCCAATGAGTATGATGGCAAAGACAAAGACTAACAATGTTTTCCACCAGGAAGTACCAAGAACTAGGAGATAAGATATTGTTTCCATGACAAAGTTGCTGAGGACATGGCTTCTATCTGAGCATGTAAATCTTTAAGGATATTTGTCACATTGCCAGAAATGTCAGGGATGTAAACACAACATTTAATTTTTAGGGTTACAGATGTCCTTTCCCTTAAGATATAGTTTAATAATTTAATGTCATCTGATCTTGCAAAATCCTTTTACTAGTATGACCTCTGTGTCTAATAGAGAAATCTTTAATTCAGTTACTTAGGGCTGGATAACCATACTTGCAAACACTAAGCCTACCTGTGTAGGTTAGAAATAAAGGCCTTAAACTAAAAACTACTCTGGCAGTTCCTTTTGATAGTTATCAAGCATTCCTGTCTGAGAATCTCTTTTGTAGCCTCCAGTTTACTTATTTTTGGAAGTTACATTTAACTATTATTATTATTTAAAATGTCCAGGAACAGCTGTGCTTTGGCTTTGACTGTTTTTGCTAAGTGTTTAAGATGAAGCAAGTCAAACTGACTTTTGTTTTTATCTATTGTTAACAGTCAGCTGAGCTTCCCTGGGAGTCCTCGGGGAACTTCACAGCAGCTTCTCAGTTCTGCTAGTGCCATTGCGCTAGGATGGGTCCAGGCCTTGCTTGACCATGTGGCTTCCCTTGGAAGCATCAGGGATGTCTCCCTTTTGTGATGACCCTCCTCTTCACAGCAAATGCACTGATTGGCTTTCTGTCCTCCACTGGTCTCATTAATCTCCCTGATCGGGAGGTTATGTGGCCTAGAGTTGCAAAGCTCTTCGGAGAAGTCCCCTATTCCCGGATTCAGACTGACTTAGAGGGCAAGAGCCAAATATTGGTTTTCTTGGCCCTTTAAATTTAACTTTAATTTTAAAACTTAATCTTAAACATCCAGCAAATAAGTTAACAGCCTTATATTAAGAGCACTGGGCTTTAATGTCTATCTCTCTATCCTGTAGGTGATAACTCCTTATCTTATGTTGACCCAGGTTGTGTTCTTAAAGCAGTACCTCTTTAAAACATTAACAGGCAATCCTAAATCATTTAAGAAAACTACAAAATAAAATTATCAAGAGTAAAAACATTTAGCTTATATAATAGCTACCTTGAATTCTGGCAGGGTTATACATCATAATTCCCTGTTTGAAATCCTAATAATCTTGGCAAAAAACTACTTTTGGACACAACTTTAACTGTACTGAAATCTGGCCTACTTCTTTCATAGTCACTTTCACATGTAGTGAGATGGGACAGAGCCTTATCTCAAGTAAGGCAGGGCTTTTCATAAATCTTAAGTACTGTAGTTCTGAAACTGATCTTTGCTTTTTAAACATCATTTTACAAAGCCTACATAAATTGTTGTGAACTTGAGCAAACACAACATAATATCACATCTAAAACATGAATTAAAGAAAGGCTGAAAGCTTTTAACCTTTTGTAGAAAAGTAGTAATGTACTTTTTGTGTTTTGCAATAAAACCTTCACACAGATTAGGCTCTCATTAACTTAAAAATACATTTAAATTGTATCTCAGTGTAAAAAGTAACATAGAACTTTACATATCTTATGGATAACAAGTCCAGTTATAGAACACAAATGATATAAATAAATCAACATGTTTTTCTTTTTAAGCCTAAAATTACCATACAACTTTAGAACCACCAGCTTGATATAATGCTCTTTTAAAACTTCTACCGTACAGACTTGTATACCTGGAAGATATGGACACATTAACACCACAATTACATTGATGTTTTTATATTAATCAAGTTTAGCTTTTTAAAGAAATAACATAGCACAATTCTCTAAAACAACAGCACTTGTTTGACCAGCTGTTTAATTTCTTTAAGATTACTTGTTCAAAAACCTACACTTATAAGCAACTTACACAGACCTTTTTTATATCATTTACTTAAACCCTCTTAATTAATTAATCATATAGACTCTTATCCAGAAACACATTTTCCCTCTATTAAATCCATATCTAGAACCTTCTAGTTTCTCTTTTTTATCTGTTAACCTCCTTCTGTTCACATTGAAACAATACTTGTAAATTTTTTGAATTTAAGCAGATTTAACATTTTATTAGGGTCTTTTTGAACATCTAGAAAAACTTATAAGCTTAATTTTAAAGACATCTTTACTTTCATCTGTTTACCCAATTTAAATTGAACCATTTGAATCACGTGAATCAAAAGATATTTGGATCCATTTTTTAAAAATTTTTCATGAGCGCTCCTCATCTGTCAATTGTCATATCCCTGCATGATATAGACATACACAAAGACATACCGACATACAACACGTAACACAAGTGTAACACAACACAATAGTAAAGGCCTTAGCTTTTTCAGGTGAAATCTCATTGCAATGTTTAAAAAAAAAACTCCAGTTGATCAAAAATAGAACTTATCAGAAAAACATTAACTTGTCTGTAGGATCAAAATCATGAGCTCAAAAAAATACAGAATCTAAGAAAAAAGCAAAAGTCCTAGAAAAAATTGACCGGCCAGTAATTAGTAAATGCCATACAATTTACTCTTTGGTTTAATCTAGTTTGAGTTCCCATAAAAAGACACTTTTACTCTTTTTTTTTTTCTTGGGCCTGAAATCTGCCCTCTGTTGAGCCCCAGGCTTCTTCTATTTGCATATCAGCTTAAGTCCTGGCTGAGGTCTGGAAGGAACTGGGAAAACTGGAATTCTGAGCAGAAACCTCATGCCTAAGGCATTTTAACCATAAGTCACAATTTTCAGGTTTGGATGTTGAAAATTATGATACAAGTTTAAGATACAATTTACAAAATTTCATGCCTTTACATTTTCCTACACTAGAAAAACTTGCTCACACAAAACTGAAAATAGGATCTCTACCATCAGAAGAAATTTCTTTAGGATCATTAAGTCACTTCCTTTGTTCTGAAGTTTCTAAAGTAGTATTAAGTTACATTAAATCACCTGAAAAAAATCCTGAGAACCACACACTACCATGTATATCCAAAATTAAGCTTTAAAAATTTAAGACTGTTGCTATTCAATGTTATTTCAATAAGCCAGACCAACGTTCCAATTCAACATTTTTCCTAAATCTTTACACACTGAGGGGAAAGATACCATATTATAATTTACTATCCTTGCCCAAGTTAATGCACTGGTATACCTAGTGAAATCTTCTCAGGCTACCCAGTTCAAAATAAAACTAAATGATTGGGAGTTACTTGCCAACTTGGAAGTAGAGTTCTTTTGATTTTCTATCCTAAGTATTTAAGTTCTCCGGCATGAATTATCTGAAATCACAAACTAAACAATTACCTAACCCCAACTTTTAACTGCAAGATTATGCAATGCTTCAAACTCATTTAGATACCAGATTGTTACAATAAAAAATCATCTTTTAGACACACATTTAGCCAAGATCATCCCCAAGAAACAATCTATAATAACCTTTAAAATAGACCAGATAAGAGAAAAATCTCTCCAGGTTTTTTACTTCCATTTAATTATGACTCCTATCAGTGGCACCATAGATTTCCCCACACGTGGACCAGATGTTTTCACAGAGGGGCAACTATAGGTGTAAAATCAAGGATCTCAGTGTGACTGACCTTACTGCATTCAGTGTCCCTTCTTTTTAAGTGGACAAAGATGGAGCAATCCTTACAGTGCAGGGAAGAATGAGGAAATTCCCCAAAGCGAAAATGGCTCTGGCAGCTGCTGGGAATCCTCAGTTTCCCTTTTACTTACAGGATTAGCTCCTTTGGATAGATCCAATCCCAGGCAATCTGGCATATCTCCTAACTTTCCAGTAGAGTCAGTTTTTATCTGCCTTAGGTCTTGAAGGGGGAAGGGGGTATGTACTTTGATCGGCCCAAATTTTTCTCTTGATTCTTTTTCCTCAGTGAGTCCAAGATTTTTTTCTCTTCATGGCAGATATCATAGCTAAGTCTACTTTACACTGTTGGCATAATTTAGGATTTTCCCTTAGAGCAAAGAAAATCTGAACATACAGCACCTCACACCATTTCCTTTTTTGTAAATTTTATCAAACTGTAAAATTGTATTAAAATTGATATTTCCCTCTGGTGGCCAGGTTTCTTCAGAGTTTGTATTGAGGCCAGGCCAAGAAAATGAGGCGCTTTTTCTTGAGCGTCTGAGGTTCAAATTTATCCCAATTTTTCAATACGCAGGCTAGTGGTGCACCTGGCGTATTGGAGAGAGAGAAGCTCCTGAGTGAGAAGAAAACAGGACTCAGGCGCCCACGCCGCGCCAGAGAAAACTGTTCTCATTAGGGACGTCTCCCTAAGTTTGAGCTTCCTAAACGGTCCAGAAAACCCGTCTCTCACCTTGCTTTGCCAAGGGGTTTCTGGTCCCCTTTAGCAAAGTGCTAGGGTCTCAGTTTGCCCTGTGCCAGAGACCCTGGGAGGATTCAGACTTAAGGGCATTACTGCTTATCCTCCCGGCCACTAAAAACCCATTGCAAAAGAGAAAAATGCACTCTTTTGTTGCCTTTGCTCTGTAGACTAAAGGAGCCTCCTAAGTGTTAAGGGATATCTACTGGTTGTAAGGTAGCAGATTACCAGAGGAGTTGATTCTAAAAATGCCTCTCTAGCAGCTTAGGGAACACAACACATTTTAAACATTGGGGCGATAAAACAGACTAGTGAAATTTACCTATGCATCTTAGGGAACCTGGGCAGATTTTGCTAATTATCCCATGCCTTTCTCTCAGTCCTACAACCTGAATTGCTAACATTTCTGACCTGCGAAGGAAGGGGAGCATCCAGGAGGAATGGATGCGAGGTTGGGAGTGTTGCATGGCCCATACGGAGGCAAATGTGATTGGGGCTTTCCCTCAGTGCCATTCATCTACCGATCACCCTAGATACCCCTGAGGGCTGTCGGAAGGGGGCTCAAGAGAAAGGAACCTTAAGAATACGTCTGAGTGTAGCCCAGACCGGAATTCCGCAGTTGTTCCAAACTCCTTCCTCCACCTCCACGCATCCGAGGCAGATCGGGATTCGGGACACTGTGTACTCACGCCAATTGCTCTCCAGGCCCAGACAGAAAAGTTGGAAGCGGCTTTGGCAGAACCCAACATGCCTGCTCTGTATTGAACAGGTGATCGAGAGCTGCCTAGGCCGGGAAACCTCTCACCCGAGTCTTGAAGAGTGGCGGCTGCACTAATTGCGTTTAAGTAGCCGTCGGGTGCCCACCTTACCCTCCAGAAAGAAATAGAGAAAGATGCATCTCAAACAGACATGGGGTGCGTGCACTTACCTCGGTGTAGAATCTCGGTCTGGGACCTCCAATATGTTACCGCTGTTGACCGGTGACGAGTCCTTGCTTCCCCAGTGTTGAAGAATAACACCAAAGAAGCATGCCGAGGCAAGGTCAGAGTAGAAATTAGAAGTTTATTAAAGGACAGCAGAAAAGACTTCTCCCGGAGGAAGAAGGGGACCCAAGAGGTGGAATCCCCCTATTTTTTAAACTAGGGTAAAAATAGATCCTATTTTTAAACTAAGGTAAAAATAAACTAGGATAAAAATATTTTTTTAAAAAATAGTCTTTCTACTCCCCACATCTCTTAAAAAATACAGAGCAAGTATGTGAGTGCTTGTTTGCAATAAATAAATTTTCCTGAACTCAAATCATAATACACATTTACTTCTGTACACTTGGATACCCGTTTTCCTAATGACATTTCTTGTAGTGACCCCATAAAGTAGACACTAGTATTCATAGTTTGTCGATGATAAAACTGAAGCTCAGATTTTCTCAGTGAGTCTGTTGGTCAGCTTTTCGTTTTCTGCAACAAATACTTGAGAAAAACAACTTAAGGAGGAAAAATTGAGGTTCACGGTTTCAAAGAACCATGGTTGACCACCTCCATTGTTTTGGGTCCGAGTTCATCATGGTAGAAGGGCATGGTAGAGGGAAGTAGCTCCAATATGGGAATGCGGAAGCAGAGAGGGGTGTCGGTCATAGATAGCCCACAGGAGTCAATCTCTTGAGGCAGTAAGCTACACATTCATAGTCTTTTGTTCCAACTCAAATGCAGAATCTCATTGCAGGACATGGAATCTAGCCTGGCAAGAGACTGCCAAAGATGCTAGTTAATGTAAGCAAGCAAAAACTTCCTTTGAGGCAAAATTTAAGAAGTAGAAGAAAGGAAAAGAAAAGGAGTCAACAGATAAATTCCTTCCCCTCTCTCCTCTGAGATACGACTTCTCTGTACAGTCTTTCTGGGCTCGCATTGTCTGACCAAGCGACTGTACCTGCTAAACAACAAGCTTTGCTCCGAGAGTTTCATCAGGAAGCAGAATGCATCACATGGCTTGGCTTCCTGTCCTTGACATGTTCATGCACCTTACCCTGTACTCTTGCTGTCCTAGCATTGCTCCTTTCAAATAAAACATAAGTAGTTATTTCATATTTCATAGGAACCTGGTCATAGGCTAGTTCTGAAATTGGTTGTCAGAACTGATGATGACAACTGCAGTAATTAAAAATGGTGACACATATCTGTATTCACTTTTATTATAAGTTGGAAAAAGCTCTGAGTCGTATTTTCAGATGAAAGTTAGCTCTGCTTATTTCTAGATGGTAAGATTTGGAGAATTTTTCTTTCTTCTTTTAACCATTATACATTTATTTTTTACCCTTTCTCTTCCAAATATGTTATATTTCCGAACAAGATAGTTTTTGAAGAGCACAATTTTTACACTGAAATGTTGCCAAATTTTTCAACATCATGTAATTTATTCTAATCAATAGGCTAATGAATAACTATCTTATTGATGTCAATGTGGAAGTAAGCCTTATACGTGTAAATAGATACATACATGATGTATAAAGTACATAAAGCATTTTTGAGTGGAATTTTTATCAAATAAATTTATTTTTTATTTGACTCTTATTGACAAACTGCTTTTCTCAGCTTCGAGTTTCAGAAACACCATTTAATAATTGCCTATTCACAAAGAACAACAGTCCTTTCATATACTCAAAGATTTTTGGCTTGTTGCCTTGTAGGCAGAGTTCAGTGCACTATTTATAACTGTCCATACAAATCGGTCTTAAAAGGATGTTATTTGGGGTTAATGTAATCAGTTCCCTGCAGAATTTAATAATAAACCTGCAGCTAAACTTAGAAATGCTATTTTATTATTCAAATGTAGATGTTTCTTCCATTTAAGGTACATCAGTTAATTTAAACCTCTTATATTTGAGTAAAGCTTTTTTGCTCAAGTGTGCAATCTAAAGGGAAAAATGCAGATCCAAATAAAAACACACTAAAAAAAAAGTTGCTACCAAATTCTAAATCCAAGTGAATCAGGAAATAGATTACTCAGTGATTCATGACAGATATGGTACAAATCTATAGAAATAGCATGAAAATTACCATGCCATATCGACTATGAAAGATCACTTAGTGGAGAGGAGAGTATGAATGATTACTAAAATCATACGTTAAAAGACAGCGTATTTTAACATACTTTACCCAACCCTAGTGAAGTATGTAATCAAAGGGGCATGTGGATAATAATATGAAACACAGAGCAAAGAAAATAGTCATTATTGTGGTATGTATATACAATGGAGTTTTATTCAGCCATAAAGAAGAATAAAATTATTTCATTTGCAGGAAAATGAATGGAGCTTGAACATGATGTTAAGTGAAATAAGCCAAACTCAGGTGTCTTCTCTCATAGGCAAAGGAAAAAGGAAAAGAAAGGTGGGGATGGATGGATCTCATGAAAATCAAAGGGAAATTATAAGAGCAGAATAAAGGGATGGGGGCGGGGGTGGAAGAGAGGAGAGGAGGGAAAGAGGAAATATTGGGGAATGGTATTGGTCAAATTTTATTTTTATATTGTATGCATGTATGAATATGTAACAATGAATTTCACTATTACATATGATTATAATGCAACAACAAAATTATGAAAAAAGAAAATAGTCATTATTTTAAGCCCATACTAGTCATTGGTGCTCTCTCATCCTCCCTTTAAGTGGATTCTGAAGTTTCTCACACATTCTTCTTACGCTACCTAAAGTTCTCTGAAGCCCAGAGCACTTGACACATGCTCCATGTGGTCTTTTCTCTCCTGCTCTGTCTCCCAGACTCTGTCCACTGCCCAGTAGTGACAGTACTAAGGAAACATTCTCTGTACCTTCTTGGTCCTTCCCAGTCCTCACTTCTCATGATGAGAGTCTAATTTCATGTTAACTTTGTGATATATTCTCCCTCTTGTCATTACTGATGACAGTCTAGTCACTCCTAAGAATATTCTACTTTCTTCCTGAAGGAAAAAAAAAATTACCCACAATCCTTTCAATACTTCTGTAAAATCCCTAGTCAAACCTGGTCTCATTTTGCTTATTTGCACCTAGAACCACTAGAAGGTGTTCTCTTGAATATTTTTCCTTTCCAGTCTACCTTCTTTATCCTTTTATATTATGCTCAGTCACATATCTATCATTGGGTGGATCAAAAGCATTTTTCATCGCCTACTAGAGTCTATCACTATCCCTAGTACCTGAAATTTAATGTTAAACAAAGGTAGAAACAATCATGAAGGCCTTCCGGGACTTCATTTCTAACAAGGGTAAAGATGTGAATCAAACAATCACCAAATGTATAATCATAAACTATGGTAAGTGTTGTGAAGAAAACCCTCAAAACAGAGTATATAACAAAGATACTCATTTATCCCAGCTGGAAGGAGGTGTGTTCCAGGGAAACAATGTATTGTTGACATCATTCTCTAAGCAAGTTATAGTCATGCTGATATCTAAAGGAGATTTTTAGGCTAAAAGAAGAAGGAATGTCCTGAGAATAAGGGAAAATATATGTCAATTTCATGACACATTAAGCAAATGAAAAAAAAAAAAAGATAGTATACTGGAACTAAATAGGTTTAGAAAGGTTGGGAGGAGCCGGAAGTCCACAGCTTCTGACCAGGAAGTTCAGGGACAAAACTGTTTATCATTTCCTTGTTTTCTCAGGTGTCCCAGACCTGGAGTTATCAGCTGCCACATGGTCCAGCTGTCTCTTCCAAGAAGCACAGAAGTCATCACTAAGCAGAACCCCATACCCTAGCCAGACAGTGTGTGACCACACAATGAACCTCACTCTGGTACAGTACCTCTTGTGCAGCTGTATAGACTGCAATCTGCAATCAATAAAGGTCCTTGCAGCAAGGGATAGGGCAGTATCCCAGGCTGGCAGGAGTGAGGAGCTCTTACCACTCCTAAGCAAAAAAGGAACCAGGGGAAAAAGCAGTTTCCAGAACTGAAATCAATCTAGTGCATGGAGATTGTCCCTTCGGGGAGGTAACCAGGAGAACAAAGAACCCAACCTCTCTCCCCCTCTACCCTCTGAACTCTCATCATTGCTGAACCCAACTAGAAGTGAGAGGACAAGGATACCCATGTGGGTCATTCTCCCAAGACACAGAGCAGGATGGAGAATGCTTGATGACCACATCCAGTGACCTAGTGAGACAATTACTGTGTCTAGTTTTGAACAGAAGAGATGCCACTTAGAAGGTATGTGATATTAGGAAAGTTAATCTCTCTTTGACTTGATTTTTTTATTCTTTAAAGGAGAATGATGTCAACAATACATTGGTTTGTTTCCAGTATTCATAAAATACTTGGGATAATGCTTGGCAATGGCTAGTGCTTATAAATGTTCTTAATGTTCTCATTTGACAGAAGAAATTGAAGTCTAGAGAAAATAAGTGACACACTCAAGGTCCCACAGCCAGATGGGGTGCAATCAAAGCCAGAATCTAGGCCTTCTGGTTCTTGTCTTATCACTGTTCTCTCTCCCATAGACTCTTTCTTCCACTCCCTTCTCCAGAATAAAAATAATAATAATTACTAAGGTCAACTAATTTGGTAAGCACATTTTGAATCCCATCTTTGTTTTTCAACTTCTAGGATATTCATACTTTAGAAGAGTATATTCATAGGCCTGGTGTGGTGGCACACACCTATAATCCCAGTGGCTCAGGAGGTTGAGACAGGAGGATCACAAGTTCAAAGCCAGCCTTAGCAAAGGCAAAGCACTAAACAACTCAGTGAGACCCTGTCTCTAAATAAAATACAAAACAGGACTGGGGATGTGGCTCAGGGATCCAGTACCCCTGAATTCAATCCCTGGTACCAGAAATAAGAAAAAATGAAAAGTATATTCATGGAACAGTAAAGTGTTGCTTCTCTTCTCTGTAAACTAACGTAAACAGGAGTCTATACCCTCCACTTAGCTTGTAGATCCTATCATGGATGACAGCAGGGGGCTTTTTTGAGTTTCTCAATGGAAAACGTTCAACTAGGATGTCAATCCAGGAGACTACTAGATGTATTCAAGTACTTAAAGAATAACAGGGAATTGCATACCAGATTTAATAAACTGAAATGCCTCAGAACAATTAAGTCCTAAAAATAATTGGAGGGTGGGTCCAACCATCCTCACAATCTTATGAAAGATCCTCCTAGAAGTTCTAATCTAAGACAAATATTCATAGATAAACCCAGTATTTATGTTGGTGGCCCCACCACATTCCAAGGCAACCTGAAGTGAGACCTTAGCGTTTATCTTTGCTTCTGCCCTACTGTTAGTCCCCAGGCACTCCACGTCACTAAGTCCTATTATGAAGGTTTGCCAAATAATTTATTATTCACATCAAGATGGTCTTGAGAGTGAGGGGATAGTATCAACAACTGTGCTGAGAACAGGCCTGAATATATCCTAGGAAAACCAGGATACCAGTCACCAGAATCTAAGAGCACTTGACTCGTCTCTCTTCTCTACTCAGGTTGTACATCTTAATATAAGTGAAAGCCTAGAGATGTCCTTTGACCCCTCAAGGTAGAATTATTATAATTATATAAAAACAATGTGATAAGGCTTTTTCTTTTAAAAGTATTTATTTCTTTTTTGCAGGT
Organism: Marmota monax; assembly: GCF_021218885.2. Taxonomy (NCBI): domain Eukaryota; kingdom Metazoa; phylum Chordata; class Mammalia; order Rodentia; family Sciuridae; genus Marmota; species Marmota monax. The sequence continues at coordinate 260,976 of NW_026693537.1, forward strand.
AATATATTATTTAATAAGAGAACAAACTAAACAGTGACTGTAAGAGAAAAATAAAAACCAGGAGTGCAAACTGGAGAAGCCCATGGATACCCACAAACAACTAGGTCATAATAATATTAGTTTACCCTCAATAATTGAAAGGGTATTCCCCATAATTCTCACAGCAACTCTGTGGGAACGATATAAGTGTTCCAGCTTTGCTGTGAAAACTACCAAAATCAGGTCTGTTTCCACAAAGCCAGTCAAGGTTGCCTGGTCTTGCTCTAAATATTTCCTACTAACAAACCCTTTAAATTATTTTTTAAATTTTTAATTTGTTCTAATTAGTTATACATGATAGCAGAATGCATTTTGATTCATTGTACACAGATGGAGCACAACTTTTCATTTCTGTGGTTGTACACAATGTAGAGTCACAACACATGTGCAGCCATACATGTACCTAGGGTAATGATGTTTGTTTCATTCCACCATCTTTTCTACTCCCCTGTCCCCTCCCCTTTCTTCCTTCCCTTTTGCCCAATCAAAGTTCCTCCATTCTTCCCCCGTACCCCCTGCACCCCTTTATGGGTCACCATCCACTTATCAGAGAGAACATTCGACCTTTGGTTTTTTGGGATTGGCTTACTTCACTTAGCATGATATTGTCCAACTCTATCCATTTACCTGCAAATGCCATAATTTTATTTTATTTGAAAAAGGAAATATTTTGGTACTTTATTTTTTATTATTATTTTTTTAAATACACGACAACAGTGGAATGCATTACAATTCTTATTACACATATAGAGCACAATTTTTTGTATCTCTGTATATAAAGTATGTTCATGCCAATTTATGCCATTATACATGTACTTTGATTTTTTTGCATTACAATTCTTAATACACATATATACCACAATTTTCATAATTTTATTTTCTTTTATCGCTGAGTAATAGTCCATTGTGTATATGTACCACAGTTTCTTTATCCATTTATCTGTTGATGGAAATCTAGGTTGGTTTCACAGTTTAGCACCTGTGAATTGTGCTGCTATAAACATTGAAGTGGCTGTGTTACTATAGTATACTGTTTTTAAGTCTTTAGGGTATAGGTCAAGGAGTAGGATAACTGGGTCAAATGGTGGTTCCATTCCAAGTTTTCTAAGGAATCTCCATACTGCTTCCCAGATTGGTTGTACCAATTTGCAGTCCCACCAGCAATGTATAAGTGTACCTTTTTTCCCACATTCTCACTAACACTTATTGTTGCTTGTATTTTCTTATAACTGCCATTCTGAATGGAGTGAGATGAAATCCTAGAGTAGTTTTGATTTGCATTTCTTTAATTACTAGAGATGTTGAACATTTGTTCATATATTTGTTGTATTTCTTCTTCTGAGAAGTGTCTGTTCAGCTCCTTAGCCCATTTATTGTTTGGGTTGTTTGTCCATTTATTCTTCCACAATTCTTATGTCTTAAGTACTTAAAACTATTTTCTTCATGCTGAAGTAGATCCTTGAAGTTCCTTAAGATAATATCTGTTGGTGGCAAACTATTTGTCTGGTAATTTTAATTTTGTTCTTTTTCTTAGAAGAATATTTAATTGGACAATTGTGAATTCTTAGCACATTTTTTCTTTTTTATTTGTTTTAATTAGTTACACATGATAGTACATTGATCTTGACATATCATACATTTGAATCAGATGGGGTATAATTTCTTATGAATTCTTAATACATTGATAATATTTCATTTACTCCTGGCTTGTGTTATTAATGCTGACAATTCCTCTGTTAGTATAATCATTTTTCCTTCAATGGTCATATGTCTTTCCTCTTTGTCCACTTTTAACATTCTCCTTTCAAATTTAGTGATCTGAACATACCCTAGAGACTAGGAATGAGCTTTTTATAGCCTTGTATTTAGGGTCTTACACTACTTCTGGAAAATTTTCTTAGCTATTATCCCTTCAAATAGTGAATCATCAATTGGATTTATACTGACTACTTCAGTCTGTCCTCCATAAATGTAACTTCTTGTTCATATTTTGCACTTTTTCTCTGCTTATAGTTCACAAGTTCTTTCTTCAGCTGTATTAAACCTCCTATTTAGTCCATACACTGAGTTTTCTGTATTTAAATAGATTTTTCTAAACATTCTAAACCGGTTACTTTGCAGTTCTCCTTGTCATTTTTTATGTCTTTTGCTACTTTCTAATTTTTGTAATTGCACCTTTTTTTCTGCATTAAAAGCTGTATACACTCTGGCATAACACTGTAAAGACCCCAGATGACCTTGTCAGTGACACTGGTGAAAAAAAAATTTAATTAACCATTTAAATTCTCTTCAAATCATGCTAAGAGCCAAAAGTAGAGTTGCATTGATACCAAGACCAAACAATGACATAGCAAGAAAAGAAAGCTTTAGACAAATGTCTTATGAATATAGTTTCAAAGATTTTTAAAAAGTACTATCAAACCTAAAACGTCAACATATAGAAGAAATTATCCACTATGACTAAGTGGGGTTTACCCCAGGAATGCAAGGTTGGTTTAATATTCCAAATTCAATTTATGTAGTACATACTATCAATAGAATAAAAAAATTTTAAGTCATATGGTCATATCAATAGAAGCAGAAAAAAATTTAACAAAATCTATCACCTTTTCATGATAAAAATATTTAACAAACTAGTAGTATAATAGGAACTTTCTCAACTTGATAAAAGGCATCTACAAGAAACCCACAGCTAACATCACATTTAATGTTGAGAAGCTGAATTGGATACTTTCTCCTTAAGATCAGCAATAAGAGAAGGTACAGCACTTCTTTTCAGCATTGGTCTGTGGGTTCTAATCATGAAAAGTTAGACAAGAAAAAGAAATAAAAGGCTTTCTGATTTGAAAGGAACAATCCAAAAATAAAGTTAACAATTACATTTCCAAACCATCAAAAAGAATAAAATTACAAATAAAATCAATAATCAATAAATGGGATGGGCTCTGGGTGCAGAAATTGAAATATCCTGTGCTTGTACAATTGTATCAAAATGAATCCTACATGTCATGTATAATTTTAAAAGAACCAATTTAAAAAAAATAAAATTAATTTATTTTTTTATTTATTTTTTTTAAATGGCATTTTTATTTTATTTGTTTTTTTTTTTAGTGAGAAGAGAGAATTTTAATATTTATTTTTCAGTTTTTGGCGGACACAACATCATTGTTTGTATGTGGTGCTGAGGATTGAACCCGGGCCGCACGCATGCCAGGCGAGCGCGCTACTGCTTGAGCCACATCCCCAGCCCAAATAAAATTAATTTAACAAGAGAAGCAAAAGTCTTATATACTGAAAACTATAAAACATTGTTGAAAGAAATTAAAGTTCTAAATAAATGGAAGACTTTCTATGCTTATGGATCAAAAAACTTCATATTAAGATAGCAATATCCCCAAACTGGTCTATCAGAATCTCAGTTAACTTGTTTGTAAATATTGACAAGCTGACTCTAAAATTCATATGGAATTACAGTGGATGCATAAAAACCACCTTTTCTTTCCTGAAAAGGAAGAACAAAATAGGAGGACTCATATATCTTAATTTCAAAACTTACTACAAAGCAATCAAGACAGTGTGGTACTGGTAAAAAGACAGATACATAATTCAATGAATAGAATTGAGAATCTAGAACTAAACACTCACTTCTATTATTGATTTATTTTCAATGAGGATGCTAAGATCATTTAATTAGGAAAGGAAATCCTTTTAATAGAAGCTGGGAAAACTGGAGATTCACATGCAAAGCAATGAAGATGGACTCTTAACTCACACCATATACAAAAAATGAACTCAAATCAAAAATCTAATTAAGAGCAAAAATATAAAACTCTTAGAAAGAAACTCAAGAGTAAATCTTCATGACTTTTGTCTTGGCAAAAGATTCTTAGATTTGACACCAAATGCTCAAGCAAACAAAGGAAAGAAATAAATTGGACTGGATAAAAATTAAAAACAGGGGCTGGAGTTGTGGCTTAGTGACAGAGTACTTGCCTGGCACATATGAGGTCCTCAGCACTGTATATAAATAAATAAATAAAATAAAAGATCCATTGACAATTAAAAAATATCAAAAAATAAAAATAAAAAAAGTTTGCTCCATAAGCTACCATCAAGAAAATAAAGAAAACCCACAGAATGGGAAAAGTATTTTAAAATCATATATCTGATAAGGGACTTGTGTCTATAAGGAACTCTCACAACTAAATAATAAAAAAGATAAATATCCCAATTAAAAATAGACAAAGGATCAAAATAGACATGTCTTCAAAGAAGATACTCAGATGGAAAAAAAGCTCACAAAGGAATGATTGACTTAATGATGGATATATAAATCAAAACCACAATGAGATGCCTTTATAAGATATAAAAATTTTTTTTAAAAGATAGTAAGTGTTAACAAGGATGTGGAGAAATTATACTAGTAGAAATGTACAATAGTGCAGTCACTTTGGAAAAGGGTTTCACATTTTCTCAAATAATGAAACATAGAGTTACCATATGACCCAGCAATTCTACCCCAGAATACATTCAAGAAAAAGGTAAACATATGTACACACAGAAACTTTCCCATGAATATTTATAACAACATTATCCATGACAGTCAAAAGATGGAAACCACTCAAATATTCGTCAACGGACAAATGAAGAAACAAAACACAGTGTATTCATATAATGCAACATTATTCAGGTATATAAAGGAATGAAATAACAATATATGCTATGACCTGGATTAATACAGAAAATATGATTCTGATGAAAAAAGCCAATAACAGAAGACCACATACTGTTTGGTTCCATTCATAAGAAAGTTCAGAATAGGAAAATATATATAGAGAGAAAGTAAACTAGTTGTTGCCTAAGGCTTGGGTTACAGCTCTCATAATCTAATCATTTCACCTCTGAACATTCCTACATTAACTCATGAAATTTTTGAGACACATGTTTGGATTCAAACCATACATTAGGCTTTGGAGATTTCCCTTACTTTAGGAGTCAAGAATTGCAGTAAAAGATGTCTTGGGCAGAATCTAATTGTTTTATTCTGCCCTAAATGGAAGCCTCTCATACAGGTTTTATTTTTAACATTAATGTTCATAGGACATACGTGTCATTGAATATGGCTAAGTTGACCATTATTCCTCCCTTCCTAGCACTTACAGGAATAACAGGAATTTTAAATTGGTTTTCCTCCCAAAGAAGGCAGTAAGTCACTTAATTAACAGAACACTACAAAGCATACATTGTGAATATAAAATACGTATTGCCCAAACCAAGCTAATCACCAGACCTATTTAGAGACCTCTAAAAAGCCATGACTACTAGCATTTCATGGCAAGTATTTTTATTAGTTTATCAACCCCATCTGCTTAGAAGCCAGATATCTACTGTTCAAACCAAAAATCAAATTATCTTTATTAATATTATTAGAAAACTTTTACTAAAAGATTGCCCTGAGAAGATCATTTGCACAAGCATTTTCCTTATCTGATGTATTTATAACCACAGCCTTCCAAGGGATACACTACCATCTATATATAGTATATACTAAAATATACTATTTCCACCTTACCAATGAGGAAAAAGAACCTCAAATAGGTTAAATAGCTTGACAAATGTGTTAACAGGTATAAAGCAAGGCTGCTGTTACAGAGACCCAATAATAATTCAGTGGCTTATTTCTCACATACAGTCTGGGATCAGCACAGCAGGGTAGCAGGAAATTCTGCTCCATGTGGTCATTCAGAAATCCAGTTCCTTCACCATCTCATAGTGCACTGCCCTCATCAGCATGTACAAAACAGACCTGTGAGGAAGAGGAAGAATCTGGAGGAAGCACAGCTACAGAAGGGGCATGCATGTCTTCTGCTCTGATCCCATATGTCCATGCGTAACCACACTTAATTACAAGGGATTCTAGAAAATGGAGTAGGCAGCCATGTGCCTGACTATAATTCCATTACTATGGAAAAGGTGGAGAATGAATTTTTATGGACAGTCTCCAGCCCCACTAAGACTAGAAAGCTGTCCCCATAGTCCCAGAAACCCTCATCTCTCATTTGGACTACTTACCTGGTCTTCTTTAGGTCTCTATCCTATGTCTCTGTATTGCATTCTCCATGCAACAGAGTAGTCATTATATATGTAAGTGATTGTGTCATTCTTCTACTCAAATCCTTTAAAGGTTTCTCTTCCCATCTAGATTAAAATCTGAAGTCCTTGCCATTTCTGACAACCCTACTGCACTTGCCTTTGACCACTGCTAAGGAATTTTTTCTTCTTTCTCCCCATTGCTCACTCTACTCCAGCCACACTGGCCACTCTGCTTTTTTCTTAAGCAGGTTAAGCAAACTGTCATCTATAAACCTTTATACTTGCTGTTTCAATATCAAACTGGCCAAGAGAAACTCATGAGGAAGAGTACTGCAGGCAGAGGAAAGGGCTAGACAATTAGTGGGAAAGTGAAGCTTTCTGTCCTCAGTAGATTATGAGGACAGAGTCAGCAGAGGCCAGATCCTGTAGGGCTTTGTAAGACAAGACAAAGACTCCTTAATACAATGATGAGAATCCTTTGGATCTTACCAAGAGGAGAGTGGCATTTTCCGATTTAGGTTCTAAATATACTATTCAGGCTGTTGTAGACAGTGGATTATAGACCCCAAGCCTGGAGGCAAGAAAAGAAGTTAGGATGTTTTGGTCTTACCTACTGAAATGTCTCTACCCTACTGTCAACTAGTACTCTTCTACTATCCCCCAAGTGTCACCTATTCCATGAATGAATTATCAGTGAACAAGTGTACATTTCAACATGGAAATACTTCAGGGACTTATACGTGTTCAGTAAGTACTTGGTGAGCACTTAACAAATGTTTGGCAAAGCACCGTGCTTTGTGCTGTGGTTAGAGCAAATGTGACCAAGCACTGCCCTTGCTCTTAAAAAGCTTTTTGATTCATTGGGGAAGATGTTACCTATACCTATAACTCAAACTCCAGGAAGAAAGTGGTAAGTTCTATTAAAAAAAATCACAAGCTCTCTGAGGAATAAATAATCACTTCTAGTTGTAGAAATCATGAATGATGTCATATTTGAATAGAGTAAGACTTCGATGGGTGAAGATGTTCAAGAAGGGTTATAGTTCTATGAAAATAAGTTGACTTTGAATCTCAGACCAAAGAAAGATATTAAAGATAACTTAGTCCAAAACAGAGTTTCCATGTGAATAATAAATTATTTTACGACTGAGCAAGTACTCTTTCAACCTCAAGCTTGGCAGTTCAATCTTAAATACAGATAGATAATGAGATGGTGTCCTTGAACAGTCACATAATGCTGGCATAAGCCTCTAGACCATGACTGCACCAGTAATAAAAATACAAAATAATAGATACTTTGGCTTCAAAGAAAAAGTGATATTATCTGCTAATCTCATCTCTATCTCTTGTCAGTTCATCACATTTTTATATCTTTCATGAGATTCTTCTCCCTCAGTGGCTCCCACAACCCAGAGACATCAGCAGCAATAGCAGTTCACCAAGGAGCAGCTACCAAAATCCCAGCCAAGATGTGTGGGTTGAGGAAATGAACTGCAGGCAACCCCCCCACGCCAGGGCAGGTTAAAGGGTGATCATGGTTTGAAACAGCCAAGCACCACTGTCATCTGGCAACCGGCACACTAACTTCTTGGAGGAAACAAGGACAGTGACCTGCTAGCCTGTGGCAGCTGAAAGCTAAGTGTAGGCAAAGAGAATAGTACTCCCCTCCGTGCCCCAAACCCTGAAGAGCTTCAGTTTCACATCTATTCTAAATGTAAGGCCAGCTCCAGAGAACATTGTGTAGTGGGCTCTTATCTTCAGGATCCACTTAATCTCATTTTTGTTTCTCCTTTAGTGGCTCTCGCTCTGTCAAATTATCTGTTTCTTTAGACAAGCCATGTGCTTTCCCCATCATGGGTGGACACTTTACCCACACAGAGGAAGCTGATCATTGCTACAGAAAATCACGCATCGGGGAAGTCTGCTTTCTGCTATAGACTGAATGTTTGTGTCCCTTCAGCCCTCACAATTCATATATTGACAGCCGAATATCCAAGAGGATGGCATTAAGGGGTAAGGGCCTTCAAAAGTAATTAGATCCTGAGGACAGAACCCTTGTGAATGGAATTAGTGCCTTTATAAAGGAGACTCCAGAGAATTCCTTAACTCCTTACTGTGAGGACACAGTAAGAAGATGTTTAATCTATGAACCAGAGTGCAGGCTTTACCAGACACCTTTGCACCTTGATCTTGGATTTCCAGTCTCCCAAACTGTAAGAAATAGTTGTTTAAGCTACCCAGTCTATGATATTTGTGTCACTGCAGCCCAAATGGGTGAAGACAGTTTCCTGTTATTCATCATAACCTTGCACTCCAACAGAAAAATTTATCATTTCTCTTTACACCTTGAAATCTATCCCCACCTGCACACATGTCCATTGTCTTCTCCACTTGTGCTGTTATTACAGAATGACATGTCTGGGGTAGGATACAAACAATAGACAGATATTTCCCACAGTCTGGAGCCTGGGAAGTCCAAGATCAAGGTGCCAGTATCTGGCGGACTGCTTTCTGCCTCCAAAGTGATGTTCTACTGTGTTCTCCTGCCAGGAGGAATGTTGTGTCCTTACATGGCAGAAGATGGAAGGGCAAGAAGACCCTCTCTCTAGGACCTTTCATGTGGCATAATATATTTATGAGGACCATCCCTCATGACCTAAAAACCTCCCAAAGACCTTGCCTCCCAGCACTGTTGCATTTGGAATTATGTTTCTAGCACATGAGTTTTAGGGGGAAATATTCAGACCATAACATGCATCATCTCCTTTTGTACCATTTCAACATAGAGTTGGAGTTAAGAGCATGAATTACCAAAGTTCAAAGTCCAGCTCTACTGCTTCCTAGTGATGTGGTCTTGAGCAAGTCTTTTAGCATCCATGGGTCTCAGCTTCAAGAGTAAAAAATGTGACTAAAATTTTGAACTTACCTCATTGGGTTGTTGTAAACTAATAAAAGAAAGTCAATGTTCATTGCAATGATGGATAAAGCAAATTCTGAGTTTACTTACTTATAAGACAAGGAAACAAGTACCAGTAAAAAAGTTCATTGAGTGAAGAGGCTAGGGATGTTATACAGATAAATAAAGAAGCTGGTGGGGTTTATGGTGGTTATGCTAGTTAAAAGTTTACACTCTAATAGGGAAGCATGGGTCTAAAAATCTCGTTTTTCATTTCTCCAGTGTCATTTCTCACTGAATGGAAAAGAAACTTCAGGTAGATTCACTGAGGGTCAAACCCCATTGACGCACTCAAAATGATCAGTTTTCACCTTCAGATGGTTAGGAGCTGTTGTGGCAAAACATAGCATTCATTTTCTGAATTTTCTAACCAAGCACTAGGTTGGAAAGTACCTTTATTCAGAGGATTAAATTACTTAATCCATATAAAACATGTAGAACACTGCCTGACAAATAATAAGCCCTCTGTAAATGTTAGCTATTATTGCTTATAAATAAAATTTTCTAGGGCTGGGCTCTCTCAGGGATTTCAGGGATTTCACGATCTCAGGGATTTCACTCCTGAATTTTCAACTCTCTTCCTCTCTGCTGGATGATTCTGGTCAGCATCCCAATATATTCTAGAACGTTCATACTTCTCTTTCACTCAGGAAAGGTAAAGATGGAATCTTAGAGCCAAAGGCAAGAAGACAGATGTATTTGGTAAATGACTTTGGGAGATCAGGTAGCCATTTAAAAATAAAACTAGGTGTATCAACACCTTCCAGTCTACACCAACAAGCACTCCAACTGGATCAAAAATTTCAGTGTAAATAATGAAAAGCTTAAATGTGCAGCTATGGTTTTCATTCAGCTTGTGTGTCCTCAAAGGGCTCATGTGCTAGAAGTTTGGTCTCCAGTGTGGTGACATGAGAGGCAGCTGCACTTAGTAGGAGGTAATAGGTCATTGAGGGGATTAATACTGGTCTTTCACAGAATGAGTTCTTATGAAAGTCAGATCTAAATGCATACTGTTCTATAATCTGCTTTTTCTCTTAACATATCTGCATGTCAATAAATTTGCATCATTATTTAACAACCTATTGTGGCTCTTCCTTGTTTAAAGCCCTTCAGTAATTACCACTCCCATTCGCCATGCCTCGCCTAATACACTAAGAATAATATTCAGACTCTAGAGCCTAGAAAGCCTACACAATCTGACCTCTCTAACTTTTTCTAGCACCACCATTTCTCATGCTTATATTTCTTGACCCACATGCTTCTTCTCTCATTTCTTCAAAAGCTCCAAATTCTTTCTTTCCAAGTATCTTTCACATTTCTTTTTCTTGGAATGTCTCCCCTACCTCATCTGCTGTCTTGCAACTTTTCTCAATTGTCTTCTTTAAGTTTCTGAGAAATGAATAGTAGGTTACAAACAATTATCCAAACTTCCTCCTACTGTTAAAGAGGTAAGAGATGGGCTGAGCCATTCAAGAAATGGAATAGGGAGTCTTTGATCTAAGGAAGAATCAAAATGAACAAGGTCAACTCCAAGGGCCTGCTGCTGATGTTTAAGGACCTAAGAGGCAAATTTGGGGGCATCATCAAATCTTATCATAGATAAAGACCATATAGAAGGAATCAAAAGTGAAGTGTATATTATGGAAATTAATTAAATATATATAAGACAAATTTGAAGAAACATTACAATATAAAATGGAAAAATGATGAAAATTGTTGGAGAGATAATGACTAACAGGAAATACAAAGGAGGTCTAATATAAGATAACAGTTCACTATTACTAACAATTTGCTATTTTTAAAGAAAAGGTACAAATAGTAAAAGAAAAGGCAATGAATTTCCTTTTAATAACAAAGAGAGAAAAGCTTAAAACACTAGAAAAAATTTCCCAGGAAACCTGATAGACTACATTTAATGCCTTGACAAACCCTAAAATAAACTAAAAGCCTCACCTCTCCCCAGTACTATGACATAAATCCAGGGGTGCTTTATCACTGAGCTACCCCTCCAGTCATTTTTACTTTTTATCTTGAGACAGAGTCTCATTGAGTTGCTGAGGCTGGCCTCAAACTTATGATCCTCCTGCCTCAACCTACCGAGTAGCTGGGATTATAGGAATGCCCCATCTCACCCAGCCAAAATAAACTAATAAACTAAGGCATCCATGCAGAAGAAAATCTCCCACAAATGTAGGGGCTGGGAGGGAGACGCAGAGTCAGACTAGTCTCCAATTCCCCTGCAGCAGTGTTCCAATACCAGAGACAATGGAGCTCTGTTATAAAGTTCTAAGAAAAGGAAAGGGTAATTTTCCCACCCAACTAATTGTACCTTAAGCATAAAGACAAGAAACAGACTTTAAAATGAGCAACAATTCATAAAATTTAGAGCCTATGAGAGATCTTTTTTAAAAAAGTCATCCAATAACAAAATCCAACAAGCCAAAAATTAAGTGAAATTAAAGAATTTGAAAATCAGAGATTGGTCTTTAGATCCATTCTGTGGTTTAAAGAAAAAGCAGAACAGTGAGAATTATGGATACAGAACAGAGCCGATGTATGAATCTTGATGATGTAAAAATAACAATAGATTTAACAGAGTTGTGTAGGCAAGGTAAGAAGAACCTTGTATTTTATAAGGTTCTAGCTGCCATTGATAGCGATTCCTCTGATGGATCTGGGCAAAGTAAATTGAAACTCTCTGGAAAAGGAGTCATTGTTCTAGAAGCCATTAAGAACATTTATAATTTATGGGAGGAAGTCAAGATATTGACACAAACAAGAGTTTGGAAGTTGATTCCAATCCTCATGGGTTACTCTAAGGGGTTCAAGACTTCAGCAGAGGAAGAAAGCCTTCTGGATCCCTCCTCTGGGCCATGTGTTAAATTATTATTTCTTAATTTTGAATAATGTATGAAGGAATTCTTAGGTTGTGAAAGAAGCATGGATGTCTTGAAACTCCAGGTATAATTTTAAAAAGAAAATTATCTTAAGTGTTTGATCCTGTTAATGCGCTTCACTTATAGTATGTTTGCCTTCATTTGAAGAGAACATTCAAAATCTAAGTTTTTGTTCTTTCTGAGTGTGAAATTCATGATGGGTGTACCTTCTGGTCAATTTCCCTCTCCCAAACCATACCTGTAATCACTTGCAATCTGATATTCTGCCTCCCCACTGGTCCAAAAGCCAGGGAGCTAAGAAACCATGGAGAAAAAACTCTGCAACTATGAGCCAAAATGAATCTTTACTCCTTTTTAAGTTGATTGTTTCAGACATTTGTCATAGCAACAGAAAGCTAACAAATACGAAGACCTTGGTTTGAACCTAGCAGACTACCCTAACAAAAAAATCCTAGGAGGAACCTTCAAGTGATATGAAGAGCACAAGACAGTAACTCAAATCCTCACAAAAAAATCCAAGAGCACCAGTATAGGTAAATACATAGGTGAATATAAAAGACAATATAAAATGCATTTTTGTTTCTTCTGATTTAAAATATAACTTCATAAAGCAAAAATCATAAAACTATTGATGTTCTTATAATATAGAAAGACATAACTGTAGAACAATAATAGCAAAAAAGGAGTAGGAAGGAAAAAGAGAAAATAAGTAAATAAAATTAGAATAAATCCTGGCTCTGTCAGTTGTATAACTTTGAGCAATTTTTTTTTTTGGCGCACCTTGAGTCTTAATGTTCTCATGACATAATTATAATATTTATCTTATCTTTTAGGAAGATGACACTAATTTTAAAAGGTTGTTGAGAGGATTAAGTAAAAACAGTGTTTCCAAAATATTTTGTACAATAATGTGCCCAGGTGTTGAATAAATGCTAAAATTGTTCCTTTTGGGTAAGGGGTACTTGGCAGTTGAGTATACCTTTTCTCTATTTTTTTATGTCAAAAAATTTTCATAGTAAGAAAAAGAGCTGATGATAGAGCAATTGCTTAACACACATGAGGCTCTGAGTTCAACCCAATTCAAGAAAAAAAGAAAAAAAAACAAATAAGCGAGAGGATGTTTATTCAGGCTTCCTTCCTTTTATAATCTTCTTTTCCCTAGCACTTCTTAATTTAACCTATAATTTTAAAGTCCTTCTGAACAACTAACAAGTGGCCTCCACAAGGATTTTCTCAGGGGTTAAAAATAGATAAAACATGAATTAGGAGCTTCCAGTCTCTACTTTGCATAGAGATATGACATGCAATTTGAAGTGTAAAAATTCAGATTAAAATAAGTAATTCTTTTTCTTTGTCTCCTGTTGTGTTCCCTTCTAAAATGGCCACCCGTAATCCATAAGCTTGAACAGTCCTTCCCCTTGAGTGTGGGTTGGATTTATGGAGTCACTCCTAAAAAACAGAATACATAAAAAGTGATGGGACTATGGCTTCTGGAATTGCCATACTATAAACCTCCGTGACTTCTGTTCTGCTGGCTTTCCACTCTCCTTTCTCCTCTCCTCACTTGCTTGCTCTGTTGAACACCTGTGCATGCTATGAGCTGTCGAATGGAGAGGCCCACAAGGCAAGGCACTGTGGGAAGCCTCCTGTCAACCACCATGTATGTGAACTTGAACTTGGAAATGGATCCATTTCCAACTGAACCTGGGGTGACTGCAGCCTGGCTGACCCCTTGATGGCAACCTCATGAGACAGCCTAAACCAGAGGCACCCTCAGCCATGCCAGATTTCCGACCTTCAGAAACTGTGAGATGATAAATGTTGCTGTTGTCACCTTAAACTGCTAAATTTTGAGTTGATTTTTTTTATACAGCAATATATATACATAAGCAACAACTCATATATATCTGCATCTCAGCAAAGGCATCCAAGCTCCTATTGTGATAGTAGGAGCAAATGTGACTCCGTTTTGTTTTATGACTTCATCCTGTAAAACAACCATGCCAAGTAGAAGAGTCATGACTGGGGCAAGATATTCTTTTCCTTTTGCTATAGAAATCTTTAAGAACACAAAACTACCTAATAGGGTATTGTTTCTGTAACTAGGGTAACCGGGCTCAGTTTCTGTAACTGGGGTGACTGGGCTATCTGTGATTGGTTAGGCTTCCTTCCGCTAGACTGCAATCTCCCGCTTCTGTAACCTGGCTTGCTTGCATTGGCTAGACCCCCTGAACATCCCTTTTGTGGTTTTCAAGCTTATAAGGAGTGCCCTTGCAATTGTTCGGGGCTGATCAGGGGAACAGCTTTATGTTCTGGTCAGCCGCCACTGGTGTGCTTCAATAAAGGCTTGATTCAATTATACGTGAGTGGTCTGGAAGTCAGTTTATGAAACCTTGGAACAAAGCTTTAACTATAACACTATCCCTGACACTATCATATAAGGTACAGAAATCAATCAGCTTGGACATGTTGCCATGAGGACCAAAGAAAAAGTCGTAATGAGATTCTTCTTTAAACTCTCCTGCACACTCTGCTCAGTGTGAGTGAATCAAAGGCAGGGATGCTGCATTGGGTAGAAGGCCCATGCCCTTCCAGTCTTGGCCAGGCTGCTGGCACTCTTGCAAAGCCACTGAGACTGGTTCCTCTTTGATATCTTTAAGGTCATTTTCACCTCTAAAATTTATATTCAGTATTTGTTCTGTATGCAGAGGACTTACTTAGGGTGACTACACCAAAAACATCCAAACACAATGGTGGGTTGTGTTGATGTGAAGCGTCTTTTTGTAATTCTGAGTTACTGATCCTGTGACCTACTAAATATGCCTTTGTTCTACTCAGATGTGGCAACAAATGCAAGTAGGTAGATTGCTTTAAAAAGTATGTGTCATCAACTATTGCTTAATACCCTGCTGCTTACTTTGGACTGAAGAAGTGCAAAGCCTCAAGGAAAATAGGAATCTTATTTTGAAAGGAGATAAGTTACAAAAGACGTATGACTTCTTAAGAATCTGAAAGGAGCCGTCTTCTCCTCCTCCTCCTCCTCCTCCTCCTTCTTCTTCTTTTTCTTCTCCTTCTTCTTTTTGTTATTCCTAATTCAATTCTCAAACCTTACCTAGTGGTGTTCAAGGCATTTCTTTGAAGAGAAAATATTTCTTACTCCCTTCAGAGATGGACAATCTTTTATTTCAAAAAAAAACAAAATATTTCCATAGCTTGTGTGCTGTATTTTAATTAATTGGACATGTTTTTGCATTAGGTATTGCTTGGGTTTGTTTTGTTTCCCACTAATTTGCTTACTGAATTCTGCTACACATAATCTTCCGAGCAACAGTCCCTAAATTATAGGGTTACATTTAACCCATTTCCATGACAAAATAAGCTGTTGTGTCAATATTTTAAATGGAAATATTTTTATATTGTTCTCTTCCATCCATTGTATTTATTTTTGAGGTGTTATTTCTCAAAATAAAAAATTTTTAAACTCTTTTTTATTATAGACAATGAGAAACATAATGGTGTGGGCCTTGTGAATGATAAGAATGTTCTAGGGTACATGCCTGGATTATAGCTAGATCATCTCACATGCCAGGATCCATGTTACAAGAATGTGGAATGAGTCATGAGTGTTTACTCTTTTCCAAAATTTGGGATCTCATTTATTGTACTTTCCTATTCCAGAGTTTGTGATCTCATTGGAATACTGAAGGAGACCATTAACTCAGAAACTTGAGGGTTGTATATTTTATGTACTTGAAAGCTAACAAGTGAGACCTGCTGCACAGTTTTATATACATATACCAATAGAACAGAAGAGCTTGGGATCAGAGACAGACTGTTATTTATGACAAAATCAGCAACCAGAACAATATCCTGTGTCAGTTCTCAAAGTCCCTACACACAGAGGATGATGCAGTGAGAATTGGATGCTAGCTGGGCAGACAGTAGGGTTCACCAGAGGAAAAGAACCCTCGAGTCCCTGGTTTATGTAGGGCTACTGGGACCTGCCTTTCCTCCCAAGAAAGAGGAAGGACTTATCTTCATGTGGAATATAAACTCTCTCTAGAGAGAAGGAGGACTCTATTGCCCTAATATCTCTGAGGAGGGCGACATCGCTAAACTTATTATCTCTAGCTTCCAAGGCCAGTTGTTCTCCAAACATCCTTGAACAGAAAATCCAAAAAGAACAAGAATGCCATGGAAAATTGTCTTCTATCAGTCAACACTAGGAACATAAAGAAAGTGCCTCTGGAAGCAATTTACCATAAACAAAAACCAGAAATCTCAGGCCTCCCTCCTAGACAAGCCCACACCTGGATATGCTGCATTCCAGTCTGATTTCTTGTATCCTAACACCACCTTAGGGTGAAGTTAAATCACAAAACCTGGTTGGACTATCAACTGACAGCCAGAAAAGACCAAGTAGACAAGAGAAAAAAAAAATCTAAATAGAAAATCCACAGGACAGAAATCAGATTACGCATTCAAAGTGGTGCTCAAGAGACAACCATTTAAAAGAACTTCTGAGGCTGAAATGGATGACACATTGCTTTCTTACAGGAGACAAGCAGAGAAGAAACCATTTAAGGTGCTGATGGACTCAAAGTTCCTAGAGTCTGAAGATGGCTCAAAGAGTCCTCAGGTTAAGCCTAAGGAGAATGGTGTTATTCGAGATAGATCCAGTGCAGATGAGAATTGATTTTGTAATGTCCAGGACCACAGACCAAATAGTCTGGTTTCTTATTACATGGACAGACAATTCTTCCAGGAGAAGCACACATCAACAGCCCCCACAACTATCACCAATTAATACACTTAATTAGCATATTTCCATTTCTCAAGGTAAAAGGACTGAAGTAAAATGGGATAGATCATTGCCAACCACCCCAGATATGGATCAATGCACAACTTGAGGGGGTTATTTGGCAAGAAGAGCTTTGAAATTGTGTTATGCAGTCAGCAACGGATCACTGAGAGTTCCTGAAAAATCAAAAGGATCTTGTCTGGGAAAGAAGCATTACCTCTGCTTTGTAGCTCAGGTACTCTCCTCTGGCATTTACAAGCTGGGCAGGAAAATAGCCAAGACAGAGTCTCTTCAGACTTTCATTTGCAGAGAAAAATGGCTCTTCAGACTTCTTGTGATATTTTGGGAACAGTAAGCTGAGTGAAATTCGGGGTCATCTAACAGGTTAATGATCCAAATCATTAAATGGGCTACACTAATCTTCCTTCCCATAAGAACCATGTCAGTCATTTGACTTGTAAAAATGAGAACACTAGGAAAGAAAAGTTGAGATGGGAGAGACAGTGGGAAGCTGGCATGTTCCTTAAACTAAAATTCATGTTCTGGCTATTTAAGAGGAAGGAGGTATAGAGGAATCTTCTTTCTCTGGCTACAAGCTATATATACAAATACTTGCACATACATATGTGCATATATGTGATACAAGTTTGCTTTCCTTGGCTTTTAGAATGCTAGATGCTAAACTAGTAAAAGATAAATTAATTTTAAAAACAAATTGAGTTTTAAATGCTAGGTTTATGGTCTACATCTCTTATAGCTAAATTATGCTTCAGATAAATATGATTGAATTAAGTTCTCTCTGTAAACCATCTCCTAATGGTCTCTTTTGTGTCTTTGATCCTTAAAAAAAAAAACTATGTTCACAAACCTGTCAAGCTTCTAACTCCTTAAGAATATTTTTTTTTCAGCACAATATTATTCCACTTCAGATTTCCCATGGGTATTGTTTAATCCTTGAGATCTGAGCCAAAGTTAAAATAGCTAGAAACAGTACTTCCAAGCTCTTACCTCTTTCTATTCCCTGTGTGCGTTCAAATCATTAACTGTTAAAAAAAATATTTCTGAACTGAAAATAAGGCTTTCCCAGATAGGCCTTGGTGACCACCTCAGGCAGAGAATTTCCACAAACAACTCAATTGAACATGAAGAACATACCATGAATAAGACGTCATTCCATTCTGGAAAACAAGTTTCTACCAACAGAAGTTGCACTCAGGCATCACTGGGTATTATAAAAGGAGGAAATCCTGTCTCTCATAAATAAAGCAGTACCCATAACTTCCATAGCTTATGCAGGGAAGTGAAAAATCTGGAAAGGAAATGTCCCTGAAATTTTGGCTTGTTTTAGTTCTACTGTATTAGAGGCAAAAATGTTAAAATGACACCAAATGACAATCACTCATGTGCAATCCTTTCCCCCTGGAGTATGGGTGGAACCTGAGAACATAATGAACTATTAGTCCTGTGATTAGGTTATGTTATACGATGCAGTGAAATTTGTTTTTTAATTGTGATTTAATAACATGAAATGTACCATCTTAACCATCTTACAGTGTCCAGTTCAGTAATGTTAGGATGTAAAAAATGTTGTGCAAAGATTTCCAGAACATTTTTTATCTCTTAAAACTGAACATCTATACCTAATTTAAGAACAATTTCCCCAGAGTCCCCTCCACAGCCCCTGGTAACCATCTTTCTACTTTCTGTCATATGAATCTGACCTCCGAGATACCTCATATAAGTGGAATCATAAAGTGATTGTCTTTTTGTGACTGGCTTATTACACTTGGCACAATAACTTCGTGTTGAGCCCTGCCATCCATGTGACAGGATTTCCTTTCTTTTTAAGTTTGAATAATATTCCATTGAATATATATAACACATTTTGTTCATCTATCTATTGATAGAAATTTGGGTTGCTTCCTCCTTTTAACTTCTGTGAATATTGCTACCATGAGTAAGGGTATGCAAATATATCTTTGAGGCCCTGATTTAAATTATGTGGGTACATACCTGGAAATTAGTTTGCTGGAACATACAGAAGTTTTTTTTTTTTTTTTAAGAGAGAGAGAAAGAGGGAGAGAGAGAGAATTTTTAATATATTTTTAGTTTTCGGCAGACACAACATCTTTATTTGTATGTGGTGCTGAGGATCGAACCCAGAGCCGCGCGCATGCCAGGCAAATGTGCTACCGCTTGAGCCACATCCCCAGCCCCATACAGAAGTTTTATTTGTAATTTTTGGAGGAACCACCATGCTGTTTGTCACAGTGATTGTACCATTCTACATTCCCACAAAACAGCACATAAGGGTTCTAATCTCACCACATCTTCACCAGTAATTTTTTACAGTAGCCATCCAAATGGACGTGAGATGGTATCTCCTAGTTTTTATTTGCATATTTTTAATGATTAGTGATGTTGACCATCTTTTCATATGCTATTGGATATTCGTATATAATCTTTGAAAAAGTATCTGTCCCAAGTTCTATTCCATGTTTTCATTGTTGTATTTATTTTGTTTTTCCTGTTATTCTGGTTTAGGAATTCTCTATACTCTGGATATTAATATCTTATAAGAAGTGATTTGCAAATACTTTCTTCCATTTCCATGGGTTGCCTTTTCACTCTAATGATTGTATCCTTTGATGCACAGAAGTTTTTCAGCTTGATATATTCTTATTTGTCTAATTTTGCTTCTGTTGCTTGTGCTTTTGTTGTCATATCCAAAAACTCCTTGCAAAATTCAATGTATGTAACTTTCCCCCTATACTTTCTTCTAGGAGTTTTGTAATCTCAGGTCTTATATTTAAGCCTTTGATACAATTTGATTTACAACTGTGTTTTTTCTTTTTTCTTTTCTTTCTTTCTTTTTTTTTTTTTTTTTTTTTTTTTTGCATGTGGTTATCCCATTTTCCTAGCACCATTTGTTGAAGAGATTGACCTTTCTACATTGAGTGGTCTTGGGACACTTGCTGAAGATCATTGGCCATACACATGAAGGCTTAGTTCTGGGATTCCTTTCTATTTCATTGGTCTATATGGACACAGTTTACTTTAAGAAAGCAAGATTATCCAGGTATATCTAACCTGATCACCTGAATTTTTTGAGAGCCATGAGTTTTCTCTGGCTACCTACAGAAGAGAAATGAGAGAGAAGCAAAGCATGAGCAAGATTTAACAAAGACATATCACTGAGAGGGAAAGGACCATGGGACTAGTACCCTCTTATGAGTTGAGAGTATTCTCTGAACAACAGGTAACAATTACAGTGAAATAAATAAATTCTTTTCACAATCTCAGTCCTGGATTGCCTGCCTCAGACATTTATAGTGAAAAATAAACATCTGTCTTTTTGAAGCCACCGTTTCTTTAAATTTCTTTTCAGATGTTACCACTTGAAGTTAAGTCTAATTCCAAACTAATAAAATATTTAAGAAAAGAAGCTATGTCCTCCCCACTCATTCTTTTACAAATAGTACAACATTCTGTACTTTAATATTACACTGCTCTGCGTTTGCAGCTTTGACTTAATAGAGCTTGTAGATCCTTCCATTTTGTACTCTTAGGAAGAAAAGGAAGTAAGAGGCACACTACAAGCCAGTGGCTAAACAGAGTTTAACAATAGGACTATTTACAAAGATCCAGGCAGGGTTAGGAGAAACTGATGAGAGATCACGATATACTCCACTGCCAGCAACCATGGAAAGCCACTAGCACACTAGGACCTGAAGATGTAAATAGAAGGACTGCTTACCAGAACCCTGGTAGGATCTGTTGCTACAGGACATGATGACCCATTAAGAGTAGGTCAGTTGACGGAAAAACACAACCACAGCCAACTGTTATCTCAGCAGGAAGGGAGCCCAGGGAATATCTTAACCCTTCTCTTCCCATTCTCCAGCCTCCTGCCAGTGCCTCCTATTGGCTGAACCCAACCAAAACATGGAGGGCAAAGTAAATTGATGTGACCCACAGACTTCAGCATCCCAAATGTCTCCTCCAGAGCCCAGTTGTGCCAGGAGGGTGAGGTAGTTTGCAGACAGTACAAAGCAAGTGCCTAGAGACAGCATGGGAAATGCATGGTTTATGGGGAAAAGCTTACAAGAGAACTTCTCCAAGAAGAGTTCAGTGGCAACAGGCTGACTGAACTCATGGTGCTTTGCCAAGCAGTATCTCCTTGCTCTCACTGTGTTTACTCCAGTGTCACTGGCTGGATAAGTGACACATACACTTTCCACAATGCCCTCAGTTCCATGCCCATTCTCACTCAGAGAAGGGTTTCATATATTAAGCTGCAGAAGCAGTGACATCATGAGCATTAGCTTGCTTATCTGACCAGCATACCAAAGAGCAACTATCCTGGTGTACATGCAAGAAAGTAGCTTTCTACAGATAACACTGACTTGCCCTCGTTCACAGTGTACGTAAAAGAAAGTCAGTGACCTTCAACATAATATGTATCTGGACTTTCTGGCCAAGGCTTGGCCTCATTGTTCCCTTAAGTTGGCTAGATTTGGGGGAACAGAAAGAGGGGATTCAGAGACATGATATTTAATGTTTCCCTTTGCTTTAGGGATGATTCATTGGGGACCAGAGCAGAAAGTTTTAGAATGAATAGAGTGAAAAACAGAAAATATCTAGCACTATCCAGAAAGTCCAGCAGAAATGTCCACCATCCTGATTATTTCTCAGCATCTATTTTCGTCCTTGGTCTAGATGAGAAATTGGTACTCTTAACACAGAGAACACACAAAGTCCTATCAGCTAACACATCTTCATAGGGTTATGTCATTCAGTCACTTCAAAACTGAATTAAATTTTAGCCAGTACATTTTTTTATTTAAAATAGCAGGAGGATCTACTGATTCATGCAATCCCTATCAAAGTTTCAAATGTTTCCATTTTTGCAAAAATGGACAAGTTAATCCTAAAATTCATATAAAAATAAAAAGAACCCCAAATAATCCTCCAAAAAATCCTGAGAAAGAAAAGCAAAGTCAGAGTACTCACATTTCCTGACTTTTAAAGCTTACTACAAAGCAAAAGTTATCAGGACTGCATGATACCAGCATAAGAATAGATAAACAGCTAGGCATGGTAGTGCACACCTGTAATTCCAGCTCAGGAGGCTGAAGCAGGGGGATTGTGAGTTCAAAGCCAGCCTCAGGAACTTAACAATACCCTAAGAAACTCAATGAGACCCTGGCTTTAAATAAAATACAATAAAGGGCTGGGGATATATCTCAGTGGTTAAGTGCCCCTGGGTTCAATCCTCAGTACCAAAAAAAAAAAAAAAAAATAGAATAGATATGCAGGTTAAAAGAATAGAATTGAAAGTCTAGAATTAAACTCCTACATTTATATTCAACTAATTTTCAACAACAGTGCCAAGTTTATTTATTGGGGAAAGAGCAGTCTTTCGAAACTGTGATGCAGGAACAACTGATATCTAAGTGAAAAGAATTAATATTTATCATTACCTCATACTATATGCAAAAATAACTCAAAATGAATCAAAAATCTTAATTAAAAACAAAAACTATAAAATTCTTAGAAGGAAACATTAGTGATTGATTGCCAGTGGAAAGGGGCAGGATAGAACTGGAAGGAATTGCTACCAGAAGTATCTTTCTGAGATGATGGAAATGTTCTGTCATTAGGGATGATGGGTGCATAATATCTAAATATTAAAAAAATAAACCTGGAAAATGATAATTTAGTTTTATTGTGCTATGTTTTATTAAAATGCTGAAAAATGTGAGCAGGGTAGGGGATGGAGTAGACAATACAAACAAACTGCTACATTCCCCAATTCTCTGTTTTGAGAACCATGACTTCTCTCTTCCATTATCCACTGCATACCACCTTAACTCTGCTAGTGCCTCAGCTGAGTGGCATTCTCCAACTGATAGGGTGATCTAAACATCTTTCACTCTCAGATCTCAGTTTGTGAAAGTTTATCTTGATTGATTCCTACAACAAATCCCCTGTTCAAACACCTTGGTTCAATTGCATACAGAACCCATTTTTTTTCAATTTAATTGATAGTGATTGCTCTGGCCTGCAGCCACCAATTTATCTCTAGATTTAATAGCATCAGCTTAAAAAATGATCAGAGAAGAAATTCCAATTTTCCACTTAACAGAAATGTCAGATTATATAGCATGGAAAAGTGTTCGTCTGTCCCTTGGGCTCCTGAATCCAATGAATCCATGACATGGGGATAGAAAGGAAAAATTCTGGGAGTGGTGAGGAATAATAATAGTGAGAAGAGCCATTTCTGCCCAAACCTGCCTCTATCTTGCTTTTGTTCTTGGATTCTGACTCCAAGGAAGACACCTCTATAGAGTCGTCACTGGATTAAGGCACATACTGCATTCTCTAGTATAGCACCTCAGTTTTCTACCATTCTTTCAAGCTGCTTCTGAGAGATGAGGCACGTGGTAAGACCGACAAATTCTGATAGCATGAGCCCATTGTTGTCCTTTTCTTCTACTAAATGTGCCTCTGGTTGGGGCAAATGTTGAGTGGGATATCATGAGAAAGGATAAAAACTTTAAAGTCAACAAATGCTGGAGTAAGCATTGTAAGAAGGAAAAGTGATTCCACAACCTGAACATGCATTTATTCATTAAGAACAAATTGCTTCCCCATTCATAATGAAAGGGCTCTTATATAATCAAGGTGTCATAAGGTGCTGGGATGATCTCTCCATGGAATGATGCCACCTTGAGAGATTTACTTTTGGCCTTTGCCATTGATGGGTTCAGGGCTCAAGCTGCGGTGGCAGCCAGATTGCCTTGGGGGGAAAGGGTTGAATCCACAGCCTACACCCCTGGTGCCATGGTTGTATGCTCTGACATTAAGCAAGCACCGGAACAACTTGGAAGAGAGGCTGACTGACATTACATTGTGGATTATCTTACCCATCTCATTCTTGAGAAATTCTTCCGTATGACCTTTGGTGAGCATTCACATGGGTCAAAATTATTTTCATATCCAATTGATCTGAACAGCTCTCCCCCAGATTTCTTTGTCCCTGATCTTTCAGTTTTGTTCTTTCCCTGATAAGCAGACCAGTGCATTAGTCACTACCCATAAATTCATATTGATCCATACATTTGGGGCATTTATCCTGCAAGGTGGACAACCAAATGTGCCACCCGAAGTTCTGTCCACTGGGAAATTTTCCCTTTACCATAGTTCACAAGCCATCTCCAAGAGAAGCTAAAGTATGGTGGCCATCTGCATCTGCTGGTACCAGTATACTATGAGGGCCCAGCATGCATCTTTTCCTCCCTGTTGACTGCTCGTGGGGAATCCACAAGTGGCCTTAAGTAAAAGTTGAAGGAGAGATAACATCTCCTTATGCCAGGCACCACGGGATCCTGAGTTACCTGAGCATGCAGTTATTTGTGCCTTCAGCCTAGTCTTGGTATTCTATTTTCATTTAACATTGGAATGCTGTTGCACATATCCATTTTATGAATCTGAGGGTCAAATAATAGCTGGTTCATGAAAGGTAATTTGGGACACAGAATTGATTAGTATCCCATGAGCAGATACTCCTTCAGTCTTTACCAAAGGACAGTAGTAAGCCAGGAAACATTCCAAAGAGGAAAAAACAATTAAAAGAGCCTGGCCTTACTCTGAGAACTTTGGGGACTGGGCTTTATTTTCCTACTGGACCTTAGCAGAGGCTTTGTTATAGTTTGAACATGGAAAGTCCCCCAAGGGCTCCTGTGTTGAAAACTTGAGCAGCAGCTGGCAGTGCTATTGGGAGGTGGTTGAAACATTAGAAAGTGGTGCCTAGCTGGCAGAAGTACATCATTGGAGGTGAGCCCTTGAAGAATATTTTGGAACCCAGACCACTACTACTGCTACCACTACTACCACTACTACTACTACTACTACTTCCTCCTCCTCCTCCTCTTCTTCTTCTTCTTCTTCTTCTTCTTCTTCTTCTTCTTCTTCTTCTTCTTCTTCTTCTTCTTCTTCTTCTTCTTCTCTCTCTCTTTGCCTTCTAATCACCATGAGGTAAGCACTTTTAAAAGTCTGCTACATTCTCCTGACCCTGATGTTTTCCCTCACCACAAACCCAAAGTGATGAGGCCAAGCAACCATGGACTAAAACCTCTGAAACCATGATACAAAATAAACCTTTCCTCCTTTTAAGTTGTTTAACTCAGGTATTTTGTCACAGTGACCAAACACTTGCTAACATAGGCTCTATGCAGCATCTCTGTCTGATATAGACACTGGCAAAGTCTCCAAGTCTGCTGGCCTAGAAGGCACCAAGTTGCAGGGCATTTTGAATCACATCCTTGACTTGCTATAAAGTTTTGTCACTAGGCACTACTCATAACTGACACAATACATGGGTCAGAGTAGCACACTCAAATGTGGATCATGTTGCCTCCAAAATCAAGAGGTCCATCAAGCCTTGGGCCTCTTTTTGTCAGGGTACAAGGTATAAAGTTAAGCAGCTCATCTCTCATTTTTGGGAGCCTATCTGAACATGCCCACAGTCCACTAGATGTCCATAGAAACTTCCCCACTGCAGCAGGTTTTTTTTTCTTTTTTCTCATTCTCTGGTAAGTACATGTTTTATTGTGGCATCCAGATACTGGCTACCTTCCACTCACCAATCTGGTTAATGATCCTACTAACACAGGAGACCAATGTGATGCCCTGTGGGACATCAAGATGGTCAAGTTCTCTCTGGATTATGTTGTAACAGAAGTAGAGTCAACATAGCCCTGAGGTCGAACAGTAATGGCACTATTCTCTTCCTGCTTCACACAGGCAAACTGCTTCTAATTAGCAATGACAAAAGGAGTCTATGATAAATCAGCAATAGGATGCCAGGTGTGAATAATGAGCAGCTGTGCTAAATTGTGCCAGTAAACATGATATGTCCAAAAGCTCAGCTGAAGTGGCACCACCTACTGATTCAGTTTGCAATAATTAGCAATCGTTCTCCAAAACCCTCTAGCTTTTACACTATCCAAATGGGTGAATTAAGTGGGTATGTGGTAGAAATGGCCCATTCTGTGTTTTTTAAGCCTATGATTGAGTCATCAATCTGTGGAACTCTCCCGAGGTGAAGGTGCTGCTTTTGGTTTTCTCTCTTGGGTTGGAAATCAGGATGTAGGCAGTTCCAGGGGCTTCTTTTGGACCCTTTTTATGCTACAGCATTTATTTCTTGGTTCAGGATTAACATGGGGTTCATCAATTTACTCAGTATACCCACTACCATTCTATAACCTTAGAAAAGGGAAATAAGCACAGGTATAGATTCAAGATCTTACTGGACCATTTTTTCTAGGCCTATGGAAAAAGACTTCATCTATCATTTAAACTGCTTTTATGGTCCTTCTCAACAGGTAGGCCAAGATGGCATTTTGGATCTCCAAAAATTAGTATCTCTTTAGAGCCAGTATCTATCTGGGAGCTCCAGCAAGGTTTGAGTGCAAAGGTTTATGGCCACATTGCAGAGTCCTGCCTCCTCATCAATCAGGGGATAAAAGACTATGTACCATTTAGATTTTTTAAATTGGTCAAGAGAGTAGGTTGTTGGATTTTTGCTACCTTTCCTAGAATCTTTTTCCTTTTTAAATTTTTTTTAATTTTTTTGCTTATCATGCCAAGTAAAATCTTGAATGTCTACCCATAACCTTGATTCCTAAGGACCTTGCAATGATTTGGATGTGGGCTGTCTCCCAAAGGTTCATGTGGAGGTGGAGCCTAGGACAAAGTAATTAGTCATGGGGTATCACCCTCCAAAAAAGATTTATGGCCATCCCGTGGGAGTACATTAGGTTTGTGCTGAACTAGAAACTACAATAGCAAGTTGTTATAAAACAGAGTCATCCCATGTATTTAATATCTTTTGCAAGCACTGGTCACTACTTTCACATACTCTTCTATCACTTGAGCTTGAATGTTTTGGTCCCCAAAACCAAGAGCTAAGGGTTAGGGGTTAAGTGGTAAAGCTCTTGCCTAGATTGTGCAAGACCCTGGGTTAAATCCCTAGCACTGCAAAAAATAAAATAAAGGCAGGAGGAGAGCCAAAATAAAATTCTTTTTCTTAAATAATATCCAATCTCATGTATGTTGTTATAGCAACACACACACACACACACACACACACACACAAATAAAACCCTAAGACAGACCTTTTGTTCATTTAGCCACCTCACAGTTCCCTGCAGATCAAATCCTCAAATTTCCATTCAGGAGCCCTCGTGACTTATTAAAATAATGTACCCTTCTTTTCTCTTGACCTTTATCACTTCAGGGTTCTATTATTTTCACTGAAATCAGGAAGCTAACTCTACTGCAGCATCTCCTACCCTCATTTCTACTGGCCAAGAGAAAACAGCTATCACAGAACCTTGTAAGGATGTTGGTGCGCCTTTCCTTTCACTGATATCTTTCCTAATGTGTTAGGAAAAGAGTTGTTATGGTTTGGATGTGAAGTGTCCCCCAAAAGTTTGTGTGTGAGACAATGCAAGAAGGTTTAAAAGAGAAATGATTGGATTAGGAAAGCCTTAACCCAATCAGTGATTTAATCCCCTGATGGAAATTAACTGAGTGGTAACTGAAGGCAAGTAGGTGTGGCTGGAGGAGGTGGATATTTGGGGGCATGACTTTGGAGTATATATTTGTAGCTGGTGAGTGGAGTCTCTCTCTCTATCTACTCTCTGATTATTCATGTGAGCCATTTCCCTCCACCACTCTTCTACCATGATGTTCTGCCTTGCCTCAATCCCTGAGGAATGGGACCTACTGTCTGTGGATTGAGACATCTGTAACCGTGAGCCCACAAATAAACTTTTTCTCCTCTACAGTTTTCAGTGAAAAATCTGAATGAGTCTTTTTCAGACCTTTTGGATATAAGGTTAGCTGGTGGCTTGGCAACTTGCACATAAGCAATCCATTGCAATGTTTCTCTTTCCCAAAACCTTCTAACTTCTGTTTGTACAGTATTCCAGGGAAGTTCCAATATATATATCTACTCAGTGATTTCATGTCACTATTGAGTCCAAACTACAATAAATCATCACAGCACTCCAACAAGAAGGGAAAAATGCTCCAGAGCTAGCAATAATGGAGAACTTCTTTCACTCCTCAATGAAGAGTTGAGGTGGGAATGCAGATATTATCACAACCCTGCTCAATGGGAGCTTTGGTCTTAGGAAGGGAGATGTAGCCACTGAACATCTGAGGCCTAGGAGAGGAAGCAGGGAATTTGCTCCTGCCAGTAATCCCACTGGCCTCACAACAGAAGCTAGGAGCAATGGGCACAGCTGATATATTCCATCATGGCAGTGTTCCAGGGAACAAAGCGAGACAGAGAATGAATGGTGATCTTGGAGAAGAAAATAATACCTAACACACATGTCAATGTGTAAAGAATTTCCTTTTTCATGTAGGAACATACTGTGATTTACATGTAACAAGATCTCTGCCAGAGGATCTTAAGATTGTTTCTAATCTTGTTATGATAAGTAATACTGTGATGGATACTGTAATGAATAACCATGAAGAGGTGAGGTGGGAATTAAATTTTCCATTTTAACTATGCTTAAGTAGGGTGGTATCAGTATTGTCCTGTGACCATCACCTCAGAAAGAAATTCTTTACCCATTAAACAAAATCTCCCCATTCCCCTCTCTCAACTCCTAGTAATGGCAATTCTACTTTCTGTCTCTTTGAATTTTACTACTGTGGGTAATATAAGTGAAAAAACTTATTTTCACTTAATATAAGTGAAAAAAAATAACATTTGTCCTGTATTTTGTTGGCTTAATATACTTAGTCACTTATTTGTAAGTCATTTATGGCTTATTTCACTTATCTCACTCAGCCAAAATTCATCTATATTGTAGCATGTGTCAGAATTTCATTCCTTTTAAAAACTGAACGATATTCCATTGTGTTATGTACTTAGGATATTTTGCATGTGTATGAACATACTGTGCAATAAACATGAGATTACTGGATTCAGGGTTTTATACATTTGCAATTTTTATGTCTACTCTTCATCCCATTGAAGGATTTGTACCAAATTACACTCACATCAACAATATATCAGAATATCTAACTTCTACATCCTTGCCAATACAATCTGTTGACTTTTGGATATTTGACAATCTGATAGGTGAAAAAATTGTATCACAGGTCTCTTACTATGACTAAGATTTAAGATTCTGTTTAAAATAGAGGGGAAGAGAACTTTCAAATACTAAATATTATAGAATATTAAAAATATTCTAAATAAAAAAGGTTCAAAAATAGTTTTCAAATTCATCATTAGAGAATAAAGAGTTTTAATTTCCCATAAACATCTGGCACTCATTCTGCAGATTGTCTTGATATTTCTGTACTCCATCCCAAAAATACTGGCACAAAACACAAAGCCATCACTTGGGTTCTTACTTCTTACTTGGACATCTGACCTGTAGGTCAGTGCTTTTTGTGGGCACCACCAGGATCCCTCTTTTATACTATCAACCTCCTCTAAAGGAGAAAGTTTCTTCTCCTCTTCTGTGAACGTCTAGAGCGTTCGGGTCCCTGGGTAAGGGTCACGAAATAACCGGGACACAGGGGATGCAGAGCCAAGGCAGCAATCGCAACTGCATGCTGAAGTTTATTTGCAAGTTCCTTTTATACACTTCTTCTAACAAAGCAAGCAATTCTTCAATAACACTTTACCCACATTGTCCAAATATCATGCCTCAGCAGATACACAGAGCTAGATTCAAATTGTTCCTGTTTGTTTGATAAGTACCCTCCTAAAGTTCTTTGTAGACATTATCTAGTCCTCTGAGGATGCATTTGTTTCTTCAGAATGTACTGTTCCCAGGATAAGTATGCAGGAAGCTTCTTCCTCTTGGCCAAACCATGCAGAACTTGTGACTTGCGATAAGGGGAAGAGAACTTTTCCTCCTCCTAGCTGAGGTTTGCCTCAGCTGACCTAAATCACAGCCACAGCTCTTGCAAAATGTCAGGCCTGAGGGAGCTAAACTCTGCACACTTAAACCCCAACAATTCCTTCTTTTTTCTTTTGCTTTTCTAAAACAGCTTTCCACAAAGTTAATATAGCATTTTGAGATGGTCTTATGCACATACAATATGTAATTATAAACAGGATAATAACTAAGCATAACACTATTCCCACTCCTCCAGCCGTATGGGTAAGACTTTGAGCAATTCCTTTGGGATCTAATCCCTCTAACTGTTTCAAAAACAATTCAGCTATTTGTGCAGCATCATCCTGTTGAAACCCTTTTCCAAAAATTTCAAATACATCCTTTTGTAAAGAATCAATCATTAATTGAGCTGTATCATTACCATCAAGATAATTTTGTATGATACTCCATTCGTGTAAGCTTTGATTATATTGTACATTAGTTATACAGAAAGAAGTTGAATTCCAGTCACATTTTAATCTAATTTCTTGTTCTAAGGTGAGTATCTTTTTTCCTAACCAATTAACTGTCTGTTTTAAAATATCTATTTGAGTTTGAAGTCTAGAATCAATTTGAGTCTGGGATAGCCATAACTCATGCGAATCTTTATGCCATTCCTCAACAAAATGTTTTGTTTGTAAAGAAGTATGTAAAGCTATCCCTGAAACTGTAGCAACTGTAGTCACTGCAATAAGACTTAGAATTACAGCAACAACAACTCCCACAAACCATTTAGTACGTTTTAACAATTGTCTAAAAAATTCCGAAACCAAAGTATTTACAGGATCTTGGGACCATGGTCTTTGTAAATTTACAGGAAGCCAAATGTGAGAGCGCTGTTGTAACAGCATAATGGAATAACCAGGAGGAATAGAAACAGATGTATTAATACAGGTATACAATTTACAATTAAAGCATAAAATTCCCTCATCAAAAGTAACATTTCCAATTAAGAACAGGTATGGCATGGGCACACATGTGGTTATATTATATTCTTTAAATACAGTAAAATTATAAGAAGCAGCTGATTGACTAGTCCCAGAGAAAGAGCCATTAGACAAAGTTACAGGTTTAGTTGCAGCAGCAATTTTCCATAAATGTGTTTGTAAATGATGAGGGTACTGCACTGAAGCCAAGCGTGGATCAGCAATTCCGCCATCACCCCAGGCCATCAATTTGTCGTTCCGAATGGTTTCATTCCATCTCTCTTTCGGCGGGATTCTGTAGGTAGAAGATAAATCACAAGCAGTAATATTCCATTCTGAACAATTTTTTAAGAACATCCCGTAAGGACCCCACATGATAATATTCTGAAATGTCTTCCCAAATTTGCCTAAACATTCCTGCCATATGAAAGGGGAGTATCTTAAGTCCTGATAAGTAAAATCGGGGCACTCAGGGAACATAGGGTATTTTTGTTCAGTTATATTATCCCAGGTCATATTGACGGACCATGCAGACAACCGTTGTAAACGTGTTCGAGAACTATTACTCCAATTTCCAACTAGTATCCAATGTTGCCAATCTAATTGCAAGCAAGGAGGAACACCCAAGCATATAGGTTTACCGTTATTATTCTTATAAGTAAAATTAAATGGTGTTCCATCATTAATATTCATATATGTTAAATTGTTCCAAGGGGGAGATAAAAGAGCAGGAGAAGTATATAAGGTAATATCCATGTCA
The DNA here is from genome assembly GCF_021218885.2 of Marmota monax. Classification (NCBI taxonomy): domain Eukaryota; kingdom Metazoa; phylum Chordata; class Mammalia; order Rodentia; family Sciuridae; genus Marmota; species Marmota monax. Next base: position 292,428 of record NW_026693537.1, read on the forward strand.
CCCCAAGTAACAGGTTCCAGCAAAGGTGGATTGGGAATATAGGCCCAATAGTGAGTATTATTATTTTGTACCTCAGAAGCGGAAGACACTGTCAATAATGCACACATGGCCAGAAATAAATTTTCTGGGGTGCAATTCTTCCCTGCTCATTGTAGCACCTTTTGTCTTTCCCCACTCAGCTTTTTAATTTGACCCCACATAGGTAAGGGAGAGAAATTAAGACGTCGACGACGTCAGGCCCCAAGATGAAGACGCACCATTGCTGCCACCAAAACATCAAGCTCAGGATCTTGATTCCTCGGCTGGGGTAGTGGATAGGGTGCCCCCCTTGGTGCCGTTCTGATTGTGATGGGTCTGGATCCACCGCCCTGGGAGCCACTGCCAGTGTCCAATTTCTGTTGAAACATAAGCATAGCCCTTTCCTCCTTTTTAATTTTTTTAATTTGTGTTTTAAGCGTAGCATGTACACGTTCTACTAAAGCTTGTCCTTGTGGATTCTATTCTATTCCAGTTAGATGAACAATATCATATAATTTGCAAAAATCTGTAAAATTTTTACTAGTATAAGCTGGACCATTATCAGTTTTAATCATAGCGGGAATTTCCATAATAGCAAATGTTTCCACTAAGTGTTGAATAACATGACGGGTGGTTTCTCCAATTTGAGCGGTAGCCCACAAAAATTTAGAGTATGTGTCAATAGTAACATGAACACAAGAATAACGTCCAAACAAGGGAACATGTGTAACATCCATTTGCCATAATTTATTAGGTTGAATCCCTCTAGGATTTATTCTAGAAGGTATAATCCTAAGATGTAAAGGTCGACAAACTGGGCAATTTTTAATAATTTGTTTTGTTTGTTTATATGGAATCTTATATTTAATGTGTAAATGTCCGGCATTAGAATGAAACAGATTATGTTCTTCTTGAGGAGTTTTGAACATCACTAATTTGTCTACCTGAGCATTACCATATGTCAAAAATCCTGGTAATTTAGAGTGTGATCTAATATGATCTATAAATATGCGAGCATTACGAGCTTGTAAAAGTTTTTGTAAAGTAAGAAAAAGATTTTGTAGAGTAGGTTTATTAGAATAAGCTACTGCAGTAAATATATTTTTAACTACTCCCATCGTGTATGCAGAGTCAGTAAGAATGTTAATGTCTTGATTATCAAAATCATTTAAAACTTGAATGACTGCAAATAATTCATTTTGTTGAACAGATTGATAGTTTGTTATTTGAACCCAATATTGATTCTCTGTCCAATAAGCACTTTTAGTTTTTGATCCATCAGTAAACACAGTAACAACATTGTCTAAAGGATATTTACTAATAATATTATTGATTACAAATTGTTGACGTTTTAACATGTCCCATAATTTGCCCTTGGGGAAATGATAGGAAATACTTCCAGTATATTCAGCCAACGCTATTTGTAGCATTTCAGTCATTTGTACCAAGTAAGTCCATTGGTCTTTAGGTAATGGGGTAATTATGTGAGAAATGTCATTGCCCGTCAAAGTTATACTTCTCTGTCTTCCTTGTTCAATTAATAATGCGATCTGGTCAGCATATGGCATAATATTTTTGGAGAATCTATGTTTTGTATAAAGAAAAGTGTTAGAGTCAAACATTCAATTCAACCAATAAGAAACATTTTTGATTTTTCTGTTAGATGTAGATTGTTTCTCCTTTTGCTAATGAATGTTTTTTAGCTGTAATATCCTTGAGCTGAACAAATAAATCACCTTGAGTACATAAGGAAAAATAAACACATGCTAAATGGATAAACTACATCTTTATTAGATCATCTTTACTTTTAATACTTCAGAAGCTTAGAGATTTAGAGTATTTTTACATTAACTGCAAGAAAAATTAAAGGAGAAATTTTTTTGAGATCACAACTATGAAGTCATGTGGTTATAAAATTCTGCATTTGTGTGCAAAACATGAATCACATTTACCTTTATTCTCTCTACTTAGTCTTGTCAATCACCTAGCAGGACTTAACAGATACCTTTCAAAGAAACAGAGATTGAGATGTGTTTATATAACTTCAATAACCTCGTCACTATAGTAATGAGAGATGTAGTAACCTTTTGCTATGGTTCAAGACAACAGGGAAGGAGAGATCACAAGAAAGAGAAATCAAAATTATTACAACTGAGAAATTACTTCTCATTAAGTTTTACCATGGTGTCACCTTCATTTTTACATAAGCATGGTGGCATAATTCAAGCTCAATGAATCGGAAATCTTAATATTTAAAATTTACCTTGACTTTCATTTATCACCATATTAACAACCAAAAGAATTAGATAAAACACAAAGGAAAGGGTAATATTAAACCCACCTTGCTGAGTTGATTCATTGACACATTAACTCATTTTTATATAGAAAAGGGATAGTGCATCGCAGTTTGCTTACAAGCTAGGAGATCACTTAAAATTTTGCATTTCCTAACTGTAAACAGAATATAGCACTTACAACAGGTTATAAATAAACTGGTTTTCAAGCATAGAGCTAGCCCCAACGATAATACACTATTTAAAAAGACTTAAGGCAATGAATTCCATTTCCAATGGAAAAAAACAACTGTGCAAACAAGTTTAAAACTACTTTTTTTGTGCCAGTGTTATAAAATGTAGCTTTTAATAAAACTTTGATCCAAATGCCATTAACTTCAGAAAAAAATTTGGTGGAGAGAAGAATGTTATTTCATTTAGGAAAAATAATCATTATCTTTTTTCTTAATCTTTAACACACACAATTTAAATATATACAGTTGCTTTAACACTTTATATAATTCCTATGTACTGGAGCAAAATTATTATAATGAGTAGCAAAAAGCATTAAGCAATGCTTTTACAGAATGGGATTGAGGCAGTAACAGCCTTTTTTAATCTGCTAATATGATCAATATCAATCCCCTCATACCGAGGTGGATGTGCCATTCCATTAACTGGATCAGGCCTGATTATAGGAAAAGCAAAGAAAGGAGTTTCGTCCTCATCGTCAGAAGGTTCTGAGTCCATTTCCTGGACAGCCTTTAAAGAAGCTGCCAAAAAAGGATTGGTGGCCGGAGGGGCAGAGGGCCTGGTTCCTGATAAAGGCTTAGGGTCCATTTTAGCTTCTAATTTATTAAGACGTCCTAAAACCTCCTCCATAACAAGTTTGAATTGCTCCGAAATGGAGCGATCATCAATCATCGTTTTTACTTTCGTTTTCTTTTCCATAGCAGTACCAATTAAATCAGCAGAATTTTGTGAAGAATTATGAGTCAATTGTTGTGTATCTTTTACTACCTATTCTTTTTCACTAACATCCAGAGGGAGATCTAAAATAGAGGGAGCTAACTCCTTTTGTAAGTTGCCAATTAATCTTTCTTCCTCCATAGCTTTAAACATTGTATATAAAACAGACCAGATAGACCAAAACCGAATTGGAATTTTTTCACCTTGCCTCATGGCCTTTTCAACATTGTGACGGACCCGTTTCCAATTATCTACATCCATAGATCCTTCCTCCAGGAACCAGGGATTCCATTCCCTGACCACCTTAAGACACATCTCTATATCAGAATGGGAAATGTTAATACCATAGACAGCAAGTGAATGCCTAAGAATACGTAAAAAAGGAGAAGATGAAGATTGTCCTATCACCCTGTAATATAAAGAAAAATAACTTACCCTTCCTGACAATCCAACAGGGTCCCTGTTCAGGCGCCAATTGTGAACGTCTAGAGCGTTCGGGTCCCTGGGTAAGGGTCATGAAATAACCGGGACACAGGGGATGCAGAGCCAAGGCAGCAATCGCAACTGCATGCTGAAATTTATTTGCAAGTTCCTTTTATACACTTCTTCTAACAAAGCAAGCAATTCTTCAATAACACTTTACCCACATTGTCCAAATATCATGCCTCAGCAGATACACAGAGCTAGATTCAAATTGTTCCTGTTTGTTTGATAAGTACCCTCCTAAAGTTCTTTGTAGACATTATCTAGTCCTCTGAGGATGCATTTGTTTCTTCAGAATGTACTGTTCCCAGGATAAGTATGCAGGAAGCTTCTTCCTCTTGGCCAAACCATGCAGAACTTGTGACTTGCGATAAGGGGAAGAGAACTTTTCCTCCTCCTAGCTGAGGTTTGCCTCAGCTGACCTAAATCACAGCCACAGCTCTTGCAAAATGTCAGGCCTGAGGGAGCTAAACTCTGCACACTTAAACCCCAACACTCTTCTCTTTCTTTTTTTGTTTTGTTTGTTTGTTTTGGTATAAGGATTAAACAAAGGGGTACTTTACCACTGAGCCATGTCCCCAGTGCTTTTAATTTTTTATTTTGAAACAAGGTCTTGCTAAGTTGCTGAGGGTCTCAGTTGCTGAGGCTAGCTTTGAACTCTTGATCCTCCTGTCTCAGCCTCCCACGCCACTGGGATTCCAGGCATGTGCCACCACACCAGGCTTGCCCCTCTCTTCCTAAGGACCTTCATCTTGATTTTGGTTTCTGGCCTGAAAAAAACATGGTGACCCAGGTAGTGATATTAGCCTTCAGGTGAGAGGAAAGCGATTTGGCAGCAGCTTCTGACACATCATTGATCACCAGTGTTGATATTGCTGACCTGGCTGACAAGGTATTATCCTACCCAAAGCTGTGCAATCACAAAGGGTGTTAATCAAGATGCAAGGGCTTGATAGGGTAACCATGTCTTAACTGTAATCACAAATAAACCTGATAGGGCAGCAATTTCATGCCTCATATTTCTCAAACTTGCTTGATAATAAGAATCACTTGTGTTTGATAAAATCCAGTTTTCTGGGCACCTTCCTGTAGATTCTGTTTTAGTAGGTCACAGAGGGTAAGCAATGTGCTTGAGTCATATAACTAGTAAGTGCAGAGCCAGGTTCATGGGATTCCAAACCCTGATCTTACACTGCTGCCTAGATTTATACACTTGAAAAATGAGAACTGCTGTTTACCGATGGTTTTATAGTTTATGAAACAACTTAACACAATTTTATTTAGTGTGTGTGTATGTGGTTCTGGGGATTGAACCTAGGGCCTAGTACATATGAGGCAAGCACTCTGCCAACTGAGCTATATCCCCAGTCCTTTGTGCAATTTTTAAAATCATTACAACTGTATGAATTTGATCAAATTATCTCCATTTCATATGGTCTCAGAAAAGTCAAGTGATTTGCCCATGGCAGAAGTCAGTAACATGTTCAAATCTCTATCAGTCAGTTTCATCCATTTTTTTTTCAATCAGCAACTACTTCATTAGTCTATTTAACAATTAAGCATTCGTTCATCCATCCATTCAAAAAGGACATAAGGCATATGGATGGCTGAGGATGCAGAAATCCTGGCCCTCATCAAATTTACATTTTAGGGGCCTGGGACTGTGGCTCAGTGGTACAGCACTTGCCTTCCACATGTGAGGCACTGGGTTCGATCCTCAGCACCACATAAAAATAAATAAAGATACTGTGTCTATCTACAACTAAAAAAATAATAATAATAAAATAAAATTTTTTAAAAAAAAAATTTACCTTTTAGGAGAAAGACAAACAGCACATAAAGAACAAATAGGTGAGTTTAGATTGTGATAAGTGCTATGAAAGCAATCAAACAGGCCCTTTGATTATAGAGGGGAACTGTTTTGTCCTGTAAGGTGGCCACTCACTTACCTGTGTCCAGATGTAAGTATAAAATGTGGCAAGATGTTAAGTATAAAAAACATATTGGACTTTAAAAACTTAGTGCCAAAAACAAATGTTGACAATCCCCATTATAAGTTCTATATTGATTACATAGTGAAATGAGATTTTGAACAGATTTAAGTAAAATATATTAGCAAAATCAATTTCAGATTGTTTCCTTTTACTTTTTTAAATGTAGCTACCAGAATGTTTAAATTGACATCTTGGCTCACCTTTGTAAATCAGGTCACATGTGTTTTGGATGGCACTGATCTAGGGTGAATGAGGAAGGAAAGTTGAGCTGAAACCTGAATGATAAGAAGGCTCTTAACTGTGTGAAGATCTAGGAGATGATAGAAGGGGTCTCCAGGAAGAAGGGTTCATAGGGGAAATTGGTCCAATATAACTAATGAATCGTGTGCTTGTGAAAGAGTAGGGGACTGCGGAGCCTGTAGCAAACTAGAGAGTGTCCCACTAAAATCATTCAAATTCAAAATATTTAAACACAGTGATGACCTGAGTTGTTTTTGACCATGGGCAGGAGTCTATCAGCCTGTTCTTAGGTCACACCATCTCCAACATTCATAAGGCATGAGAAATCCTGGACCTGGGAAAGCCTGATCAGCCCCATTGACTCAGCTGAGCAGCTGGGGGACAGCCATCCCTGCCAAATTTTCCTCACATCCAATCACACAGCCAGAAAATACTTAGATAATTTTTCCTTTGAATCCAAATCCCATGTTTTTTTTTTCCTGTAGCCTGTTTGGGACAGTACCCTTTCAAGAACCTGATGGAAACACTGACCAAATTCTTTGCTGTTTCGCTATCATATACAAACATGGATACTACATATAATTTCAGGGGGCTCGAATGTCCCACTCCAAAGTCTGTCCATGGACCCCAGATAAACGAGGTCTTCAAGATGGTTATTGGCTCCCTCCTCCCTTCTATGTAACATGCAGATGAAAACATCAGTTTTCTCTATGTTGTTGAAATACTGTGAGGATCAAAGGCAATGGTGTTGGTGAAATTGCTGTACAGATGTAGGCTACTACTGTTACCTCCAGCCAGGTTTCAAGGGCCTGTTATGGCAGTGCTGATGTTTTGGAGATTTATTATTATTATTATTATTAGTTGTTCAAAACATTACAAAGCTCTTGACATATCATATATCATATATTTGATTCAAGCAGATTATGAACTCCCATTTTTACCCCGTATACACATTCCAGATTCATATGGTTCCATATCCACTTTTTTACATACTGCCATACTTGTGTCTGTTGTATTCTGCTGCCCTTCCTATCCTCTACTATCCCCCCTCCCCTCCCCTCCCCTCTCCTCCCATCTTCTCTCTCTACCCCATCTACTGTAATTCATTTCTCTCTCTTGCTTTTTTCCCCTTTCTCCTCACTTCCTCTTATATGTAATTTTGTATAACAATGAGGGTCTCCTTCCTTTACCATGCAATTTCCCTTCTCTCTCTTTCCCTCCCCGCTCTCGACCCTGTTTAATGGTGATTTTCTTCTCATGCTTTTCCTCCCTATTCTGTTCTTACTTGCTCTCCTTATATCAAAGATGACATTTGGCATTTGTTTTTTAGGGATTGGCTAGCTTCACTTAGCATAATCTGCTCTAGTGCCATCCATTTCCCTGCAAATTACATGATTTTGTCAGTTTTTAGTGCAGAGTAATAATCCATTATTTATAAATGCCACATTTTTTTATCCATTCATCTATTGAAGGGCATCTAGGTTGGTTCCACAGTCTAGCTATTGTGGATTGTGCTGCTATGAACATCAATGTAGCAGTATCCCTATAGTACGATCTTTTAAGGTCTTCAGGAAATAGTCCGAGAAGGGCAATAGCTGGGTCAAATGGTGGTTCCATTCCCAGCTTTCCCAGGAATCTCCATACTGCTTTCCAAATTGGCTGCACCAATTTGCAGTCCCACCAGCAATGTACAAGTGTACCCTTTTCCCCACAGCCTCGCCAGCACTTGTTGTTTGACTTCATAATGGCTGCCAATCTTACTGGAGTGAGATGTATCTTAGGGTGGTTTTGATTTGCATTTCTCTGACTGCTAGAGATGGTGAGCATTTTTTCATGTACTTGTTGATTGATTGTATGTCCTCCTCTGAGAAGTGTCTATTCAGGTCCTTGCCCCATTTGTTGATTGGGTTATTTGTTATCTTATTGTTTAATTTTTTGAGTTCTTTGTATACTCTGGTTATTAGGGCTCTATCTGAAGTGTGAGGAGTAAAAATTTGTTCCCATGATGTAGGCTCCCTATTTATCTCTCTTATTGTTTCTCTTGCTGAGAAAAAACTTTTTAGTTTGAGTAAGTCCCATTTGTTGATTCTTGTAATTAACTCTTGTGCTATGGGTGGCCTATTAAGGAATTTGGAGCCCGACCCCACAATATGTAGATCGGAGCCAACTTTTTCTTCTATCAGACGCAGAGTCTCTGATTTGATATCAAGCTCCTTGATCCATTTTGAGTTAACTTTTGTGCATGGCGAGAGAAGGGGATTCAGTTTCATTTTGTTGCATATGGATTTCCAGTTTTCCCAACACACTTGTTGAAGATGCTATCCTTCCTCCATTGCATGCTTTTAGCCCCTTTATCAAATATAAGATAGTTGTAACTTTGTGGATTAGTCTCTGTGTCCTCTATTTTGTACCATTGGTCCACCCGCCTGTTTTGGTACCAGTACCATGCTGTTTTTGTTACTATTGCTCTGTAGTACAGTTTGAAATCTGGTATTGCTATGCCGCCTGATTCACACTTCCTGCTTAGAGTTGCTTTTGCTATTCTGGGTCTTTTATTTTTCCATATGAATTTCATGATTGCTTTCTCTATTTCTACAAGAAATGCCGTTGGGATTTTGATTGGCATTGCATTAAACCTATAGAGAACTTTTGGTAATATCGCCATTTTGATGATGTTAGTTCTGCCTATCCATGAACAGGGTATATTTTTCCATCTTCTAAGATCATCTTCTATTTCTCTCTTTAGGGTTCTGTAGTTTTCATTGTATAAATCTTTCACCTCTTTTGTTAGGTTGATTCCCAAGTATTTTTTTTTTTTTTTTGAGGATATTGTGAATGGGGTGTTTTTCCTCATTTCCATTTCAGAAGTTTTGTCACTGATATATAGAAATGCCTTTGATTTATGCATGTTGATTTTATATCCTGCCACTTTGCTGAATTCATTTATTAGTTCTAGTAGTTTCTTTGTAGACCCTTTTGGGTCTTCTAGGTATAGAATCATGTCATCTGCAAATAGTGATAATTTAAGTTCTTCTTTTCCTATTTTTGTGCCTTTAATTTCTTTCATCTGTCTAATTCCTCTGGCCAGTGTTTTGAGAACTATATTGAATAGAAGTGGTGATAGAGGGCATCCCTGTCTTATTCCAGATTTTAGAGGGAATGCCTTCAATTTTTCTCCATTCAGAATGATGCTAGCCTGAGGTTTGGCATAGATAGCTTTTACAATGTTGAAGTAAGTTCCTGTTATCCCTAGTTTTTCTAATGTTTTGAACATAAAGGGATGCTGTACTTTGTCGAATGCTTTTTCTGCGTCTATCGAGATGATCATATGGTTCTTATCTTTAAGTCTATTGATGTGATGAATAACATTTATTGATTTCTGTATATTGAACTATCCTTGCATCCCAGGGATGAATCCTACTTGATCATGGTGCACAATTTTTTTGATGTATTTTTGTATCCGATTCGCCAGAATTTTATTGAGGATTTTTGCATCTAGGTTCATTAGAGATATTGGTCTGTAGTTTTCTTTCTTTGAGGTGTCTTTGTCTGGTTTTGGAATCAGGGTGATGTTGGCCTCATAGAATGAATTTGGAAGAGCTCCCTCTTTTTCTATTTCCTGAAATAACTTGAAAAGTATTGGTATTAATTCTTCTTTAAAGGTTTTGTAAAACTCCGCTGTATACCCACCCGGTCCTGGGATTTTCTTGGTTGGTAGTCTTTTGATGGCTTCTTCTATTTCATCCATTGATATTGTCTGTTCAAATTGTGTGTATCCTCCTGACTCAGTCTGGGCAAATCATATGACTTAAGAAATTTATTGATGTCTTCACTATCTTCTATTTTATTGGAATATAGGGTTTCAAAATAATTTCTAATTGTCTTCTGTATTTCTGTAGCATCTGTTGTGATATTGCCTTTTTCATCCCATATGTTAGTAATTTGAGTTCTCTCTCTTCTTCTCTTCATTAGTATGGCTAAGGGTCTGTCAATCTTATTTATTTTTTTGAAGAACCAACTTTTAGTTTTGTCAATTTTTTCAATAGTTTCTTTTGTTTCAATTTCATTGATTTCTGCTGATTTTAATTATTTCTTGCCTTCTGCTACATTTGCTGTTGTTTTGCTCTTCCTTTTCTAGGGCTTTGAGATGACGTGTGAGCTCATTTATTTGTTGTTTTTTTCTTTTTTTGAGGAATGACCTCCAGGCGATAAATTTCCCTCTTAAAACTGCTTTCATTGTGTCCCATAGATTCCGATATGTTGTGTCTGTATTTTCATTTATCTCTAAGAATTTTTTTGTTTCCTCCTTTATGTCTTCTGTAATCCATTGATCATTCAGTAACATATTGTTCATTTTCTATGTGATGTAGGATTTTTCCTTCCTTCTTTTATCATTGATTTCCAGTTTCATTCCATTATGATCAGATAAAATGCATGGTATTATCTCCACCCCTGTATATTTACTGAGGGTTGCCCTATAGCATAATACATGGTCTATTTTTGAGAAGGATCCATGTGCTGCTGAGAAAAAAGTATATCCACTTGATGATGGTTGATATATTCTATATATGTCAGTTAAGTCTAGGTTATTGATTGTGATATTGAGTTCTATAGTTTCTTTATTCAACTTTTGTTTGGAGGATCTGTCCAGTGGTGAGAGAGGTGTGTTGAAGTCACCCATAATTATTGTGTTGTGGTCTATTTGATTCTTGAACTTGAGGAGAGTTTGTTTTATGAACGTCGCAGCACCTTTATTTGGTGCATAAATATTGATAATTGTTATGTCTTGTTGATGAATGGTTCCTTTTAACAGTATATAATGTCCTTCCTTATCCCTTTTGATTAACTTAGTCTTGAAGTCGATTTTATTCGATATGAGGATGGCCACCCCTGCTTGCTTACGAGGACCGTGTGCGTGGTATATTTTTTCCCAACCTTTCACCTTCAGCCTGTGTATGTCTTTTCCAATCAGATGTGTCTCCTGGAGGCAGCATATTGTTGGATTTGTTTTTTTAATCCATGTTACCAGCCTATGTCGCTTTATTGGAGAGTTTAAGCCATTAATGTTTAGAGTTACTATTGATATATGGTTTGTACTTCCAGCCATGTTTGATTATTTATCTTTTTTTTTTAATTTGGTTTGTTTCTCCATGATTAGCTTTCCCCCCCGCCCTCTGGCTTTACTGAGGTACTTCCCACTGTTGGTTTTGGTTATTGTTTTTCATTTCTTCCTCGTGTAGTATTTTGCTCAAGATGCTTTGTAATGCTGGTTTTCTGGCTGCAAATTCTTTTAACTTTTGTTTATCATGAAAGATTTTTATTTCGTTGTCGTACCTGAAGCTTAATTTTGCTGGATACAAAATTCTTGGTTGGTATCCATTGTCTTTCAGTGTTTGAAATACGTTCCAGGATCTTCTCACTTTCAGCGTCTGTGATGAAAAATCCGTTGTTAACCTTATTGGTTTACCCCTGAATGTAATCTGCCTCCTTTCTCTTGTAGCTTTTAATATTTTCTCTTTGTTCTGTATATTGGATATCTTCATAAAAATGTGTCTTGGCGTTGGTCTACTGTGATTTTGTATGCTCGGTGTCCTGTATGCATCTACAATTTGTACATCCATTTCCTTTTTTATTTCTAGAAAGTTTTCTATAATTATTTCATGCAGCAGGTTGCTCATTCCCTTGGTTTGAACCTCTATACCTTCCTCTATCCCGATGACTCTTAAGTTTGGTTTTTTATGTTATCCCATATCTCTTGGATGTTTTTCTCGTGATTTTTTACCAGCCTTTCTGAGTTGGCTAGACTCTTTTCAAGATGATATATTTTGTCTTCATTATCTGACCTTCTGGCTTCTATTTGCTCCACTCTGTTAGTGATACTCTCATTTGAGTTTTTAATTTGGTTTATGGTTTCCTTCATTTCTAGAATTATTGTTTGATTTTTTTTATAATCTCTATCTCCTGATAAAGATGCTTATTTGCTTCTTTTATCTGTTTATGTAATTCATTTTCAATGTGTTCTTTCATTGTTTGAATTTGCTGTCTCATATCCTCTTTAAGATTCCATTCCATCTGTCTAAGGTATTCCTTGAGTTCTTTATTTGACCATTTTTCTGATGCCTCTAGGTCCTCTTGAATATTTAGGCTGTCCTGCATTGTTTGTACTCCTTTTTTTCCTTGCTTTTTCATGCTGCTCATGTTACTTCTTGTTCTGTCTGACTGCTGAGTTACTGTTTACTCCTATAAATTTATTTGATGCTTGGGAGGAAAGGTATTAGAAGGGAAGGGAAGAAGTCACTAAAGAGAATGAGAGTATACAGGTAGAATTCAAGGAAGGGGGAATAAGGAAATTGAAAAGAAATGAAAAGACAAAAGAAAGAAAAAATGGAAAAGAAAAAAAGAAAAGAATTTTTAAAAAAATCAAAAAAATTAAAAAATAATAAAACAATTAAAAAATAAAAAAATGAAAATGAAAAAGAAAACCCAAATTTTAAAAAAAATTAATAAATGCAGTCTTAGAGTTTGATTAACTTCTCTTCCAGTAGGTGGAGCTGTGCCCACTGGGCCAAGCTTCTCCTCTCAATACGTGGGAACCAATCACTGTGCAGCAGCTCCTCCTCCCAGACGGGGCGGGTCTCCAGTCCTGAATGCCTAGGGCCTTTTCTTGTGTCTAGTTACTTCCCCACTTTTCCTCAAGCCTCACCACAACACTGGCTACACGCCAGGTCTGCTGCTCCCAGGAGTCCTATTTTCTTGAACAACTGGGCACACTCTCCCTGTTTGCCATTCCCTCAGACCCTAAGTTTGTGGAGCTTGGGGCTGAGAATCCTCAGCGTATTTTGTTTGCCCTCCAGTAGCCACGCCCCTGGCAGCTGGTGCAAGAGACCTCAGTTGTCAGCACTGGTGGGAATGGTAGCAGGGGTCCCACGCGCGGTCCTGTGCCACTCCTGATTCCCTCAGTCTGACTATCGCGCTCATGGGAGAGCTGGGAGGGGCCCTTAAGGTTTCCTCGCTGTGTGGAGAGGGAGGGCTAGGGGGTTACACACCTGCTGCCGCCAGTTTCAATGAAGTTATCTCCTCCACCGCATTCTGGTGACAGTTCTCTGCCATGGTGGTATCCCATGCAAATGGCGACAGTTCGTTCCCTTTGCTGGGTGACCAATGCAACGGGTGGGTCCTGACTGGCTCTCCCAAGCCCCGTCTCAATCATGTGGCCACTGCCTATGAAGGCTCGGTTGGTATTAACCTCCGCAGGTTCAGAAGGGCCGACCAGTTGTTTCCGAGGGATCGTTTAGGGCTGAGTCACAGCTGTTTGTCTTCAAGATGCAGGTGAACAGGAGCTTGAATTCAGCTCGGTGTGTGTTCTGAGAGGCACAAACTGTTCGCCCCAGATCCACGTCAGCTCAGCATTGCCTAGTGATCCTGAGCAAACAGCATTTAGATGGTTTAAGACTCCCTATGCCTGCGCAGCTGAAGAGGTCAGAGACTTGATCTCTCCGCACCCACCGCCATGTTGGATCTCCTAAATAAAAATTTTAAAAAGGATATTAAGAAATTATATCTCTATTTGAATATCCAAGCAAGGTCACTTGATAAGGTAGATGTTGAAAAGAGTATGCCAAATGTTTTCTCTAATATAAGGAGGCTGATTCATAATCGTGATTTTTTTTAAAATGAAGTCCTAGTCAGAGATTTACCAAGAAACAGAAGAGTCCAAATAATTTTCTTTTCTTTCTTTTTTTAAATTTTAATTATTTTAGTTGTTGATGGACCTTTATATTTATTTACATGTGGTGCTGATAATCTAACCAGTGCCTCACACATTCTAGGCAAGCACTCTACCACTGAGCCACAACCCCAGTCCCCCAAATAATTTTCAAGAGATATAAGACATTTTCAGAATTCTATTTTAGTCCAGCATTTCTCTCAATGCTGGATGCATGTTAGAATCACTAGAGAACTTTTAAAAAACGTTTTGATAAAAGAATACAACCCACAAAGAAGAGAATGGACAATACCCAGAAAAGTGACACATGGCTTTTGACTTAGCAATCCTACTTCCAGGACTCAGTCTCAAGGATGTGATCATAAACTCCCCAAAGGAGGTGAACACATGGCTACTCATTACTGCAAAAGCCTGGCAGCAGCCCAAATATCTAGAAACCAAAATTTGCCCAAGATTGATCCCCTGTGTGCTAGTCCCCCGGAAAAGAAGCGAGCCATCTCTGAAGCTCCCTGGACAATCATTACTGCTAATGCTTACCAGAAGTCCCCTCACCCTTATGACACCAAGGCTGAGGTGAGCTTGCTATATCCTGAACATTCTCTGTGGAGAATCCTGCCTCCAAGAAGCCTTCTTATATACCTGTGGACGGCAAGGCTTGGGTCCCAACCGACTGATCACACTCTGAGAGGGGCTGGAAATTAATCTGACGGCATAGGACCAGAGACAAGGAGGTACTATACCATATCACCAGGACACCCAATTCTGATCACGGGGAGGGGCCATCTTTCAGTGTTCAGCTTAAATGCCTCACTGTGTGCAGCAGAGGGAGTCTGCTGTTTCATTCCCTAGGAGGGACAATGGAAGATCAACCCTGTGTCTGTGAGTTTCTCCTAGTGAATTCTGTGCCAACAAGCCTGATGTGCCCGCTATTTGGCCATTTGCCCACTTTTGCACTCAACTGGTGGAGTGAGCTGGGCATTTGGCCAGTCGCCATATCTTCCTGGAAGGTAATCAACAGAACAAGGATCAAAGTCCTACTAGGGAATGGGACAAATTCTCTGTGGGTAGCACTGCCAGTTGTAAGGTAGCTAATTACTAATTGCTCCTAGTAATCCCAGAGAGTGCTCAGTGACAGGGGTAAGATCTCCTGGAATAGGATCCTTTTGTTATTAATGATCTGACAGGATCATTATCTTATCCTACTCTAGGATAAGATAACATTAGAAGTTGTTCCTCTTATCTAACTGTACTCCTGCATCCATTGACCATCCTCTCTACATCTTCCTTCCCCTACTCCCTCCCCAGCCTCTGGTAATCACTATATTATCCTCTACTTTGTGTGTGTGTGTGTGTGTGTGCAAATTAGTTACACATAATAGTAGAATGTATTTTGACACATCACACATAAATGGAGTATAACTTCTGATTCTTCTGGTTGTACATGATGTAAAGTTACATTAGTCATGTAATCATATATGCACAAAGGGTAATAATGTTCAAATCATTATACTGTCCTTCCTGCCCCTATACCCCCTCCCCCGCTTTCACTCCTTTCTGTCTAATCCAAGGTACCTTTATTCTTCCCTAGCCTCTCCTTATTGGGAATTAGTATCTGCATATCAGAGAAAACATTTAGCCTTTGGTTCTTTGGGATTGGCTTATTTCACTTAGCATGATATTCTCTAGCTCTGTACATTTACCTGCAAATGCCATAATTTTATTCTTCCTTGAGGCTGAGTAATATTCTATTTTGTATATACATCACATTTTCTTTATCCATTCATCCGTTGAAGGGCTCTTAATTTGGTTCCATATTTTAGTTATTGTAAACTGAACTGCTATAAACATTGATGTGGCTGTGTCACATAAACATCCATGTGGCTGTGTCACTATAGTATGCTGATTTTAAGTCCTTTAGATATAAACTGAGGAATGGGATAACTGGATCAAATTGGGGGTTCCATTCCAAGTTTTCTGAGAAATCGCTATACTGCTCTATTCTCTACATTTATGGGCTCAACTGTTTTAGCTTCCACATATAAGTAAGAACGTGCAGTGTCTTTCTGTGCCTTTTTTCAGTTAACAAACTAGGCTCTGGTTCCATTCATATCACTATAAATGTTAGGATACCATTTTATGCTATATAGTATTCCTTTGTATATATGTACCACATTTTTTATTCATTCATCCATTGATAGACATGGATACCTCAGTTATTATATAGCATAGCTATTTTGAATAGTTCTGCAATAAACATAGGAGCATAGATAACTCTTCAGCACAGGAAGCAAGCACTTTTTAAAACAGAACTATATCAATATTTCATTCTGACATTTTCCATTCATATCTAAGGTTAAAAAGTCTTTATTCACCTATTTTGATTTTATGTTTATGGCTTTTTTTTCCTGCTGCTGAAAATCTTAATTCCTTATGGTATTAAAATAATGATCAATTTGTTCTATTCCAAAATTCTATCCCAGGAATTTTGATTCAATAGGACTGGGCACTGGGATGTCTTTAAGGTTTCAGGCCGTTCTTGAGAGCAGCCAGCATTGAGAACTACCATTCTGGCTAAACTTCTTAAGGACAAGAGCAATGTCTTGGTAACATTTATATTCCAAGCACATACAACAGTACTGGACATATAGTACAGTCCCAGTGAAGTTGAATGTTTAATGAAATTATAATGACAGCACTTTTTAATTTTTATATGACTCGGGAAAAATGAGGAAAAGACCAAAGAAAAATTATGACCTCCAAATGAAGATCAAGTTAAACAAATTGAGAACCTTCGGCTTGCCTGAAGCTCCTCTGCTCTATTCTCTACATTTATGGGCTCAACTGTTTTAACTTCCACTGTTTTAGCTTTGGATTTCCCTTTCTACTTCCTCTTCTGCCCCAACTTTCTCTCATAAAAGGGAAAAATCCCCTTCATTTCAATCCGCTCCACCCATCCTTCAGACAGGCTGGATAAATTAACATAAACAAGTTGTCCAGAGACAAAAAGCATCAGAAATAGGTTTGTTATGTGAAGAGATCTTTAAATTATTAGTCCATGCTCTTCCTAGGAACAAAGTCAGCAGGATCATCAATGAAAGAAAAATAAATCTTTCTCAACTAGCCAACAGATCTACCATTTTGTAAGAATTGAATAAAGAGCAAGAATTGAATCCCATTAAAATGGCTTGCAGGGAACTGGCCTCTCCTTCACTTTGTTCTTATCCACTGAGGGCTATACTTGCCCACTACTGAACACCTTGGAAAGACAACAGGATGCAGACAGCTGATGACCACAGATGGCCCCATTAGGGACATCTGGGGCCAGGTCCCTTCCTTTTCAGGTAGTTATAGACAGCTGCATGTTGGACAGCCACAACATCTCAGTCTTGACCAAAAATGGTTTCGTCTTTTTCTCCATCAAATCTGCACCATTCCTATTTTCACTAGCTCTAAGGTAACACCTCTACACCTCATCTAGAAATCTGTCCCTTGCTCCTCCCTCTTTCTCAAGTTGGACTTCTAGATAGTTACCAGATCTTACTGGTTTTATGCTATATATTCCCCAACTTCATGCCCAGCTCTGCATTAGTTCAAGTTTTCTACTACCGAAAGTATCTTTCTAAATCCATCATCCACATTGTTACCAAAATAATCTATCTAAAATAATAATATGTCCTTGTTATTAGACATGTTCTTGGGATGCCTTGCTTGTATGGAACTATGAATGAATTACTTTTATTTCCTGGGTAAGTCTAAACTCCTTACCTGGGAATATGAGGCCCTCTACAATATGGCCTTTGTCTACTTATAGTCTCATTTCTCACCACCCCCACTGAGTGCTTTATGTACCAGCAATATAATAATATTTGTAGCATCTCACACACACCATGTCACTCTTTGCTCCTGAACTTTTCACTGATTGTTCCTCAGCCTAGAATGTCTTTCTTTTCTTTCTTTCATTACCTCTCTGCTTTGCTCTACCTTTATAAGTACTCCTCTCAACTTCTCACATGCATCATCTTGAATTATTTGCCATTCCTAAATTAGTATTATAATAAGAAAAACAAACAATTTTATGTATGGCTGTGCTAGACACTACAGTATCCAGGTTTAAATAAAGCAATTTGTGGCCTTAACCTAGCCTAGATGCAATAAAAAAATTAACAAGGCATAATTTAAACTTATAAATAAAATAAGATAGATAGAGATAAGGGTAAGATAAGTAGGGATAGGTAGGAGATAAGGTAGGGAGGGAAGTGTATTTTCTAGAGTTTGTTTGTTTGGTTTTTTCTTTCATCCCTTTATTCCACAAGGATTTACTAAGAATCAGCCATTTGTCAGGCACTTGCTAGAGCCTAATCACATGGCCGTGGCTATTTCCCTCGCAGGGCTTGCAGGTCTATGAGGGGAGAAAGCAGAGTGATTTGTAGGGTGAAGATTGGGGGATTCAAGTGGGATACTAAGAGATAAAAGATGGTTGAAAGAAAGATGTCAATAATGATCAAAGAAGGATGAAGAGTCAGTGACTGAGGAATTATATAAGATACAATTGGAAGTAGAACAGGCACTGCCACATTTAACAATATATAAAGACATAAGTTTCAAGCACTAAGTGCACTTTTGGACTCTGACAGGTTCACTATTGTGAATTTGGGAGGCCTTAATTGATCCTATGGGATACTTGTGTTCCTAAAAATTGTTACTATATAATCTTTGTACTGCCTAGAAGACTTTTTCTCTTTTCTTTCCCCCTTTTGTCCTTTTCATTATGCTTTCCTAATCTATATTTCAAAGATTATTCTTGTTCTGAGGTTCATATTTTAAAATTATTTTTAAAATATCTATTTTTGCTTAGAACACAGATGCCTACATTTTGTATGAGTACATGGGAAACAACATATCCTAATTGCATTATCCATATTCAGGATTATTATAAGTTGAAAATTCAAACAGATTCTTAATTACCCTTTGAAATCTCTACTGAAACTTCAAAGAGCTCTGATAGCAGCATTTGACCTGAATCTTAATCGGTTTAGCATGACATAGTTGGTTGTGCTAAGAGAGAAATGTGGGGTGAGTACTTCTCACAATGGAAGACAAAATGGCTAAACACCGCTTTAGTTTTAGGAAATAAAATTGTGATTCCCTACAAATACCAAAGGTTATCATTAGAGTAAGGAAATGAATGAGTTAAGAGAAACATTTGTCCGGATGTATTCGATATATTCGTATGATTAGTACCAGTGTGAAACATATTCTGGAGGAACACACTGTGTGCCAAGGGAGTAATCGCAGGTTTCAAGAGAGGGAGCAAGTAGCTGGTCATGAGTGTTTCTAATTTTATTCAAAAATGTTTCCTTATCTATGGTCTTGAAACCAACTTGCAATAGTTGTGTCTACATGAACTTTTGGATTGGGTAGAAGAGGGGTATTAAAACATTAAAATGTTTTCAGTGGCTTTCCTATTTTCTCTGTAAGATGAGTATGCTAAGACCAATGACTATGGGTTAGAGTTGCCTATGGCCCATCTTAACGTATCTCATTGAGGAAGCAGAAACTCTTACCTGACACATTCAGCACCCTTCAGCTGCTTCATTCTGCATGTCCACAATCTTTTCCATCTGTTTTCCCTCCATTATCTTTCTTCTTATATTTTCCTGAAATCACAAGAGGATTAAATTTCACATTGGAGCAAAAACTAAAATTTAGCCATAGTTCTTCAGTCTTGGAAGTTAAAATCAAGGACAGCTTATTATAGAAATCTTGAAATATTTCCAAGGAGAGTGAATTGTTATGTTTAAGTCTTTCAAAACTTTCATGGTTTTATTTTCTTTTTTTAATAGATATTGATAAACTAAGTGTGAAATTTATACAGAAATGCAAAGAACCAGCTAGACATGGTGGTGCACACTGATAATCCCAGTGACTCTGGAGGTTGAGGCAGGAGGATCACAGGTTTGTCTCATCTCAGCAACTTAAAGCAACCCTAATCTACTTAAGTTAACCCTAAGGCAACCCTAAGCTACTTGAAAATGAAAGAAAAAGAAACACAAAGGATCTAGAAAAACCAATACAATTTTTAAAGAAGAAATAAAATTAAAGGAATTACACTACCTGACTTTGAGATTTACTATCAGTAATATCAATAGTTCAGTATGAGCAAAGATAGACAATATGTTCAATAGGATAGAATAGAAACCAGATATGTATTTATACACAGGAGTTAAATGATTTTCAACAAGATCACTGAAGCAACTCAATAGAGAAAGGAAAATCTTTCCAATATATGACACTTAAATAGTTATCCAAATTGGGAAGGAAAGGCCTTAACTTCTACCTTGAAACCTTTTCAAAAGTTAATTCAGTACATATCATAAATACAAATATAAGAACTAAAACTATAAACATTCTAGAAGAAGACAAAAGAATATATCCTTGGATAGACTTTTTTTATTGAGAACATCAAATTGGAACCTCATCAAAATTAAAATCTTTTGCTTATTAAAAATACCATTAAGATAGACTAGGGCTGGGATTGTAGCTCAGTGGTACAGCTCTTGCTTTGCAAGCGTGAGGCACTGGGTTCGATCCTCAGCACACATAAAAATAAATAAATAAAAATAAAGATATTGTGTCCATCGACAACTAAAAAAAAAGAAAAGAAAACTTAATGGACTAATCAAAGTCCAGAAGAATGTATTCATGACATTAATATCTGACAAAGGATTTTTAACTGGAATATATTTTTAAAAACCTCCTATATCACAGTAATTAAGACAACCCAATGTTTAAAATGGGCAAAAGTCACTTCACTGAAGGTATCTGAATGTCCAATAAGTATATTAAAAGATGCTTGAGATCATTAATTATTAGGAAAATTAAATTAGAAGTATAGTAAAATGTAATTATAAACTCATTAGAATGGTCAAAATTTTTAAAAAATGAAACACCAAATTTAACAAGGGTACAAAACAAAAAGAACTTTCATCACTGCTAGTAAGAATATAAAATTATCTACTCTGGACAGTTTCTTAAAGTTTGGCGATTTCTTAAAATGTTAAACATACATCTATCCTATGACTCAGCAATATCAGTGTTTATCCAAAAGAAAAAAAAATATTCATCCACAGAAAGCCTTGTGAAAGAATGCTTATAGCAGTTTTATTCATAATAGCCCCCAAACCGGAAATAGCCCAGGTATCCATCAATAGAAAAATAAATAAACTGGGATAGATTCAGACAATAGAATACAATTCAATAATAAAAAGAGACAAACTACTGGTACATGCAAAAGCCTGAATTAATCTCAAAAACTTAATGCTGAATGAAAGAAGTCAGATCACAAAAGCACACAATGTATGATTCCAGGTGTACAAAGTTCTACAGAAAAAAACAAATTTATTATAAAATCAGAACAGTAATTGTTCCTAAAAGTGGCTGAGCACAAGAACACTTCCTGGTTGACAAAAATATATCTATATCCTTTTAAAAAAATGGTTTAATGCATTTTAATAGCAAACTTACAGGAAAGGGCACGAAACCAGACAACATTAAAAAGGTGTGTGTGGGGCTGGGGCTGTAGCTCAGTAGCAGAGCACTTCTTTAGCACGTGCAATGTCCTGGGTTTGATCCTTAGAACCACATAAAAAATAAACAAATAAAACCAAGGCATTTTGTCCATCTACAACTACAAAAAAACATTTTTAAAAAAGGTGTGTATAAGACAACTCAGAAAAATATAATGAATGACTGGAGCCTACTGTAGGATAAAAATGCTACACATACCATTTAGTTGCCCTCAGTAAGAATTTACTTGTTTTTAAAATTTTCAAATGTCCAGAAAATTTCAATATCCAAAAAAATTTATCAGGTGTATTTATAATTGTTATAAAGTTGAACTACTAAAATTTATTCACTGAAAAATTCTGACTTGCATTTGTATTAAAAATTCACATGTAAAAGAAATGGAAAAGCTGATGATACCTGATTACTGTCCCCTGATTTTCCACTTGCAATCATATACTTAGGTACCTTTTGACTCCATGAGAAAGATTATGTTCAGAACTACCAATAACAGAAAATGTTTTTTGATTTTTACTTTGTTTTGTTTTTATTCTTGTTTTTTAGGATGAAATGTTTCCTATCATAGTGGATTCTTCAGCACATTCTACATATATACATCATGATTTCCAGGTGTCCCTTGGCATAACTGCTGCACATGTGACATGGCTAGAACACAGATTGGTGTCTTCAAAAAGGCTAACTAGTTGGTCCCAGTGGTAAATGCCTGTAACCCTAGCTTCTTGGGAGACCAAGGCAGAAAGATCCCAAGTTCCAAGTCAGTCCGGGCAACTTAGCAAGACCCTATATTAAATTGATTTTTTTTTAAATCCAGACCCAGTGGTATACACCTGTAATCCCAGCAATTTGGGAGGCTGAAGTAGGAGGATCACAAGTTCAAAGCCAGCCTCAGCAACTTAATGAGGCTTTGTCTCAAAATAAAACATAAAAGGGCTAAGGATGTGGCTCAGTGGTTAAGCGCCCCTGGGTTCAATCTCTGGTAATAAATAAGGCTGTGGATATAGCTCAATAGTAGAACACCTACCTAACAGGCACAAGGTCCCGTGTTCAATTCCCAAGATCACACACACACACAGTCAGCCAGATAGGACTCACTTGCCTACCACAAAGCATCAATAGCCATGCTCTGTAACCCACATCTGTTTGAAATCCTGGGCAGTTTCTCACACTGTGAATCAGAAGTTCAATGGACTTGTGATAACTTCTATGGAGGCTGTGAAGATGAGGTTTCTTCATCCCTCCAGTAGAGGGCACTCTCTTGGCAAACAGCTTCTGTAGCCAGTTGCTTCCAGAGGGCTTTACCACAGGTCAGTTTGTAGGCAATTGCCTTTGTGGGAGTCACAATATAAAGACCTCCTCACTTAACTAACTCTTCCTTTGCTGGAGCTCAGGAGATAGAGGGGTTGCTGGCATTAGAGAGGGAGGGCTGCAACCCTACATCTGTATCCTAATGGATGTAAGTTAAATGGATGTGTGTGCATTTGCCAAAATTAGTCCAACTCTACATTCTAAATATGTGAATTTTGGTACCTTTAAATTATATCTCAATTTTAAAAGAAACTTATTTCCTATAGACAACCATGCAGTGCTTTCTCTAGCCCTCTTACCTTTACCCTTTCGATAAAGAGCACATTAAGCTTTGAACCCTATTCCCCAATCTCTCTCACATTCTTACCTTTTGAACCCTGGCAGAAGTTACCATGAACATCATATGAAAAAATAGGGTCACTGTGTTAACTAGTCACAAACCTCAGCAAACTAGAACACCAAGTAAATAAATCAGATGACCAAATAGAAAGAGGCATAAAAGGCAATGTTGTACACTTACAAAATGCAAATAATAAAGGCTAACAGACTAATATTTATTAAGTGATAAAACTAAATATCTAAAAGAAAGAATCACTTTCCTATAGTTCTAGGGGAGGGATATCTTAAATAACAAGTCAATCTGCATCATTATTCCTATGCTTCCTTAGGAATAAGTGACTAATACAAGTTATTTAAACTAAAATCCAACTCAACATTAATTTTTGTCCTGAGATACCAGACAAACACAAAGTAACGACTTCTTATTTAAATTTTAGCAGCATACAGTATGGACACTGTGCCTCATTTTTGGTGGCTGGAATTTATCAGTCTCTTCAGTGGCTGGTGTAATTAGACTATCCCTTATCCTGTCTCCTTGTAATGTTCCTCATCCTGTCTCAAAATCTTCTATTGAGATCAAAATAGACATTTTCCTACTTGTTCTTGATTTTCTTGACCTGTTGACATAGACTCTCTCCTTGACTAAAGTTTAACAAGGCTCATCTGAGCCCTCTTCTTGTCTACGTCCCTGTGGCCTGTAAAAAGACTTGAACAACCATTAACATATCTAACACATCTCAAGAACAACCTTAAAGTGTCTGCCTGAGAAAACTCAAGACTGCCAAAACAATTTACTGAAGTCAGCGTCCCAGCCTGCTTGGGAAGCTAAGAGTCTAACTTCCACAGCACCAGTGAGCAAACCCAGATGGGTTTCACGTGGATCAAACCCCTTTACCCTCCTTATGTCATTTTTTTACTGTATGGAACCCTTACTTGAACCCTTGTCCTTATTCTGTCTTTAAGGCCCAGTCATGGAGGGTGTGGTAGCATATGCTTGTAATCTCAGCTACTCAAGAGGCTGAGGCAGGATGGTGAGTTCAAGGCCAATCTGGGCAACACTCAGATGAGCTTTGTTAAACCTTTAGTCAAGGAGAGAGTCTATGTCAACAGGTCAAGAAAATCAAGAACAAGCTGGAAAATGTCTATTCTGATCTCGATAGAAGGTTTTGAGACAGGAAGAGGAACATTACAGGGAGACAGGATAAGGGATAGTCTAATTACACCAGCCACTGAAAAGACTGATAAATTCCAGCCACCAAAAATGAGGCACAGCGTCCATACTGAATGCTGCTAAAATTTAAATAAACAACAACAACAACAAAAAGACCCAGTTATCTCTGTACAAATCAAAGTTGAGTTCAGTTCCTGGGAGTGGGGGGTGCTGTTTTCCCTATTCCAGTAATATTTTGCTGATAAAAATCTGACCTTATCACTTAAACAAGTATCCAGCTTTGCATATATATATATATATATATATATATATATATATATATATTTTTTTTTTTTTTTTTTGGTACCAGGGATTGAACCCAGAGGTGCTCAATCACAACAACCAAGTCATATCCCCAGCCCCGCCCCCTTTTTTAATTTTTACTTTGAGATAGAGTCTTGCTAAATTGCTTAGGGCCTTGCTAAGTTGCTGAGGCTGGCTTTGAACTTGGAATCCTCCTGCCTCAGCCTCCCAAACTGCTGGGATTATTGGCATGCACCACTACCTCACCTGGCCAGCTTTATCTTTGACACTATTAGCTGTCACCAATGAAACTGAGCAAAGCTGCGATTGCAGGGGGATTACTATCAAATAACAGAAATCACACACCCAGTAAATATAAACACAGTTACCACAGCATATTGACAAGAGCTACAGCAGAGATTTTGTAGCAGAATGGCAGAATTCGATCAAGAAATAATTTTGGAGTGCTCATTTCAGCAACATATACACTAAAATTGTGAACAACACAGAGATTAACATGGCTTCTGAACAAGGAAGACATGCAAATTCATGAAGCATTTTATATTTTTGTTGTCCCTGATGCTAAGCTCCATATCTTTGACCTTGAACAGAAGAAGGCAAAAGTGGATGAGTTCCCCTTTTTTTGGTGTCAGATGAATGTGGGCAGCTAGACTCTGAAGCCGCGGGAGCTGCCTGTATTTGTGCAAACAAGTACATGGTAAGAAGTGGTGGCAAAGATGGCTTTCTTATTTGAATGCAGTTCCACACTTCTACATCAAAAAAATGTTTTTCTGCCCTGAGGCTGATAGTCTCCAGACAGGTATGCAGGGTGCCTTTGGAAAAGCCCAGAGCACAGTGGCTAGGGTTCATGTTGGCCAAGTCATCGTGTCCAGCCGCACCAAGCTGCAGGACAAGGAACATGTGATTGAGGCTGTATGCAGGGCCAAGTTCAAGTTACCAACCACGGAAAGCTCCATATCTCAATGAAATGGGAGTTTACCAGGTTTAAAGTTGATGAATTTGAAGATATAGTGGCTGAGAAGTGGCTCATTCCTAATGACTGGAGGGTCAAATATATCCCCAGTCATGGTCCCCTGTACAAGTGGCAGAACCTGTATCCATGAGGGCTCCTACTGTATTGTCTCCTTCTTAATAAAAACTCAACAATAAATCCTGTATCATATAAAAAAATTTTGAAAAAGCAACAAAGGGGCATGTATAGTTTAGAAAAGAATAAAGATTGCATCAAACCAGCTGCAGAGATGAGAATCAATGGTGTAAAATGTGGTCTGGGCAACAGACAAGTTGAGAGTGGATGTGTGAGAGTCATAAGGGAAAGAGGAGGTGCCAGCAGTCAGTCCAGGCTTTGAGAAAATCTATAACCCAGGGTAACACTGGGGCAGCCCTCAGGGTCTCCATCTTGAGCTGCAGTGGCCTCTTCCAACACACTACAGAAAGACTCCTTCTGCCCAGCCTGCAGGGTCATTGTGGGCAAACTGGGAAAGGTTTTCCTGCTTCACACAGACCAGACTGTTAGAGCAACTTCTGAGAAGGAAATCCAAAGAGGGGTAGGAAGGAGTCCAGAACATGGATTAGCAGATCTGGGCATCTCAATGTGCAGCTTCTGTGCATTTTGTGTAATTCAGAAGATAAAGAATCTGAGTTACCCTGGGATTTGAGTGGAGAAAGGGATTCACTTGGTTTTCTTTTACTTTCCAGGGCTCTTTGTTGATGGTGATTTTTTGTTTATTTATTTATTTATTATTATTATTATTATTATTATTATTATTATTTTTTACTCCTCCCCTAGTCTGCTTGGTTAAGGAGAAAATCTGAAAACCTGAGCTCTCTTAACCCCACTTACAAACATTCCTAATGTTTTTCTTTTTTCCATGTTTTTTATTGGTGCAATGTAGTTGGACATAATGGTGGGATTCCTTGTTCCATATTCATACATGCACACTATATAACAATATAATTTGGCAAATATCATTCCCCACTATTTCTCCTCTCCCTCCCCTCCTCCCTCCACCTTGTCCGTTTCCTCTACTCTTCTGATCTCTCTGGGATTTTTAGAAGACCCCCCCCCCCCTCACACACACACACACACTTTTTTTCCCTAGCATTTTTCTAAGTCCCCAAGTCCTTACCGTCGGTTTATGTTTAAAGTGTCTCTTCAACTGCGGAAGGAAGGCCAAATTAGCACGTGACCACGTCTGTCTCCCCTTCTGATTGGTGCAGCAGCATCAGTCACTCTGTGATCTGGTTGCCTAGGTAACCCAGTCGCTAGCCCCAGTCTTTAGGGTCCCAGGGACTGTGTCTTTGTGCATGGGCGTGCCTTCCTTCATCCCCATGGGTGGAGCCACCTGTTCCTTTGTAATATTATCCCTTGCCCTGTTTAGAATAGAATGTTCCATGGAAACACCCTTCCTGTGCCCCCTTCTCTTACTCTCCCCTTGGCTGTGACCTTTCTAGATGTCAGTCAACCTGCTGACAGCAGACATCATGAAGCTAGATTCAGCCCCTTGAAACCTGAACCCTTATCTCATTTGAATGGCTTTTCCTCAAGAAAAGGGGTCAGCACATGCTCTCTCTCTTTCTGCGGACCCTTAAGGTCAGAGGAGCCATCACAGCACCCCCAAAGAAAAAGGTATTTCTGTCTCCAGTGTGGTTATTTTGTGCAGCCCAATTCCCCTGGAGTGACCCCTGAGTGTTTTAGTAGCGTGCAACTTGGCATTCAACCATCTGGACTTCACTTCCAAGTTCCTGGTTCAGATATCCCCTAATCCATGTTGTAACTGTCTACTGCAAAGGCTTCCTGGTTGTTTCTGTTTCTAGTTCTCCTCCCCATCTCAACTGGCATTTGTCCTGCTGTCAGAAATCATCTAAGATACAGACTGAGCTTGTCATATTCTTCCTGAAAACCCTTCAGCGTCTCCCTGTTACTTAACTGGCAAAGTCCACACCCTCAGAACAGAGTTACAATCTGGACCTATATTCTTCCTCTCCGACCAGCCCTCCCACGCTTCCTGTTGTATCACCTGCATCCCTCACCTGCCTTCTAGATGCAAGAAGGTTGCCATGTTTCAAAAGTACCAAGCCTTTTACTTCCTGATGCTTTCTGTTGTGTGGTTCCCTCTGCCTGTGATGCCTTCATGCGCAACTCCCTGCCTTTGGCTGGCACACTGCAAACCCCTCACCACTGGCACAGATGTTCCCTCCTCCATGAAGCCACCATGACTCTCCCAGACAAAATCAATGCTTCCATCCGGTCTACTGCCTAAGCCCTTAGCATTTCTCTATTGAATTATTATTGGTTTTGTCTTTAACATTGTCAATGTATCACTTGTTTAAGTAGACTTTTACAAGATTGCCAAATCCTTGAAGGTAGAAATGGAGTTACATACACAATTTGACACTGTTGTTAATATAGGTATGACCCAATATATTGCCACAAACTGTTCAGCATTTTTGAATGTGTTGTAATCTTCTCTTTTCATCATTGCCACAAACTGTTCAGCATTTTTGAATGTGTTGTAATCTTCTCTTTTCATCAGGATTGTAAATTTCCTGTAGTTAAGTGCTTCTCTTCCTCCCTACCCACGGTTCTCCAATCATTACTATGAGCTTCAATTGTCCTAATATGTGTAAAAGGATAGATTAGATCACCTATGGGTCCTATATCTAGGTCTAACATTTGATAATTCATTTCTTCCATGTTTTTATTGGTTCATTATAGTTGTACATAATGGTGGGATTTGTTGTTACATATCCATACATGCACACAATATAATAATATAATTTGGTCAATATCATTCCCCAGTATATGCCCTTCTAACATTTGATAATTATAAAGAACAACAGTAGGGATCCAAGATCTGCTTCATACAGATTTGACAGGGGCTGCTTATGCAATATTTATACACAACAATTGAATAGTTATCACCCTCTTTTTTCATTGGAAAGAAGAATGCAAGCAATGAAGATCCTTCTTCCTTCATGTTAATATTTACTGACAACCTGCCATATACTTACATGGCTCAAGATGCAAGGAATTTTGTAGGGACAAAAATCACATTGCTTCCGCTGTCGCGGCACTTACAATCAGGAGGGGAGAGAGACAATAAGCATGGTCAGGAAGAGACAATGCTGGGATCCAACTACTATGCTCCCACAACTACTATTACCAACAACAGCAATAATAATACAGTATAGACCTGAGTAAGGAGCTAAAGGGTTATGATGGGCAATGCTTTTCTGGGAATGACCATCAGGGAAGACTCTGCTAAGGGAAGCTAACAGACAGGAAGAGCTGTCTCCTAGGCAGTCATGACGGCCTTCATCATTGTCTTAGAAGGAAGACACTGCAGTGTCTTATCACACTGCAGTGTGGTAAGGACCCACTATTTTACCTAGGACAGGCACACCTAATTGCTTAACCCATCAGAGAGAAAACAGTTTAAGATGACGAGTGAAGAAACAGATGAATGGATAAACAAATTGTAGTATACCCTCAAAACAGAATGTTATGTAATCACCAAAAATGGTATTTTAGAGAAAGTTTTGTTGTTTTTGCAGTACTGGAATGCTTCACACATGCCAGGCAAGTGCTCTACTGAGTTATATCTCTAGTCCTTTTTTATTTTGAGACAGAGTGTCACTAAATTCCGCTGGTTGTCCTCAAATTTATAATATTCCTGCCTCAGCTTCCTGAGTGACTGGGGATTATAGGTATGCACTACGACACCCAGCTGAAGAAAAAAATTTAACCTGAAAAGATGCTAGGTGAATAAAATATTGAGTGATAAACTATACGTATGTATGTTCTCATCCAAATTAAAAATCTAATTATATATTTGTGGGTATAGAAAGTATACTAGAAGGGCCCCGCACAGTGGCTCATGACTGTAATTAATCCCAGCAGTTTGGGAGGCTGAGACAGGAGAATCATGAGTTCAAAGCCAGCCTCAGCAATGTGAGGCGCTAAGCAACTCAGTGAACCATGTCTCTAAATAAAATACAAAATAGGGCTGGAGATGGGGCTCTGTTGAGAGCCACAGCCGAAGGGGCCCCAGCAAACTTCCAGCTGCCAGCAAACTTCCAGCTGCCGGCTGATGATTGGCTCACAGCAGCCCCAGCAACATCTAGCTGATTGGCTCCTCTGCGGTGATGCTCATTGGGCTGTTTCCCTGCCCTTTCAGACCACGGAGCTGCTCATTGGGGGACTTTTTTGGCTCCGCCCACGTGACCCAGCCAATCGGCCTCAAGAGCAGGAGGATTGTGGGAGGTGGAGAGAGGCTTGTGTTGTTGGAGAGAGAGGCTTGTGAAAAGCTGGTGGTGGCAGTTGAGGCTCTGAGGATTTTTCCTGAGAGGCTGTTTTGTTTGGCGTGTGTGGTTCTAAAAATAAAGTTAGTTTCTTTTGACAAGTGGCTCCTGATTGTGCCCAGCCAGACTGCGGCAGGGCTCAATGGTTTAGTGTCCCTGAGTTTAACCCCCAGTACTTACCACCCCACCCCCCGCCACCCACAGGAAAAAGAAAGTATACTAGAAGGAATATCACAAAATATTTTTTAATTTTTCCCAGTTTTATTGAGGCACCATTGATATAAAGAAAACTGAACTGATGATACAAAGTAAACTGAATTAATGTCTATAGCTTCATAAGTTTTGATATATATATATATCCTCATGTTACCCTCACCCCAATTAAGGTCATAAATATATCCATCACTTTCAAAAGTTTCCGGTGTTTCTCTGTGTTTTGGAAGTTTGGGGATTTTGCTTGGTGTGTGTGTGTGTGTGTGTGTGTATGTATGTTTAAGTTCACCTATCATGACATCTACCCTCTTAACAAATATTTGGCTGCCATAACTTATTGGTAAGTAGAGCCATGATGTTATACAGCAGATCTCCAGAATTAATACCTCTTGTATAATTATAACTTTATACATTATAATCAAAGCTCTGCATATCCCTTTCCCCCTATCTGCTGGTAGCTATCACCCTCTATAAGTGTGACTCTTTTAGATGCCTCAATAAGAGAGAAATCATGCGGTATTTGTCATGCTGTGACTCACTTCTTTCACTTAGAATAATGTCTTCTTGGTTCACACATGTTGTCACAAATGTTAACTTCCTTTTTCTTACAGCTGAATAATTTTCCATCATATGTATATGCCACATTGTCCTTATTCACCCATCTTTTGGTGGACATTTGTGTGTTTCCATATCGTGGCTATTGTGAGTGATGCTTCAGGGAACAAACATATATTGCAAATATGTCTTAGAGATTCTGATTTCAATCCTTTTGGATTTATATTCAAAAATGGATGACTGCATTAAATGGTAATTCCATTTTTAAATTTGGAAAAAAAAAAACTCTATACTGTTTTCTATCACAGTTATCCCATTTCACCACCAAGTGTATTGCACGAGCGTTCCAAAGTCTTCACAATCTTGCCAACACTTATCATCTCTTGTTTTTTGATGTAGTTACTCTAATAAGTTTGCAGTCAAGACCCCTGTGAGATTTGCATTTCCCTGATGATTAGTGATGTTGAATGCTTTTTCATGCAGCCATTGGGATTTGTATGCTTCTTTGGCAAACTTCACAAACCTGTAATAGTGGTAGTTTTCTCTAGTTGGTAGAAGCACAGGTAAACTTTATTTTCCTCCTTGTACTTTAAAAGGTATTTTAACAGTTTCTACCTTGATTATGTCTCACTTATACTTTTTTTATTTGCGGGGGTGGTTTACCAGGATTGAACTCGGGGGCACTTGACCATTAAGCCACATCCCCAGCCCTATTTTGTATTTCATTTAGAGACAGAGTTTCACTGAGTTGCTTAGGGCCTCGCTAAGTTGCTGAGGCTCGCTTTACACTCATGATCCTCCTGCCTCAACCTCCTGAGCTGCTGGGATTACAGGTGTGTGGCACCACACCTAGCCTATACTTTTATTGAGTTTTGTTACTCAATAAGGTGACTTTTTAAGATTTTTTTTTTAGCTATAGGTGGACACGATATCTTTATTTTATTTTTATGTGGTACTAAGGATCGAACCCAGTGCCTCACGAATGAATGCGAGGTGAGTGCTCTCCCTCTGAGCCACAATCCCAGCCCCCTAGCCTGTACATTTTATTACTTTTTATTTTCCTCTACAAAATGTTATGTGTTCATTAAACATATTCAAAAAGTAGAAGTGCAAAAGGTAAAAGTGAAGATCTCTCCTGTAGTTATCCTGTGGTTTCTCCGTACAGAGTTTACATGATAATATCTTTCGACAGGTTTTTCTACACTCTGAGATAAATTTTTAAATCATATACAAACACATATATTAGCATTTTTTCCTCACAATTAAAAATCACAATTTATATACCATTATGTAATCTGTTCTCTTTTTTAAATAAAAAAAAAGCCATAAATATTTTCTTGTTTCAGAATGTAGATGTGTTGAGAGCCACAGCCGAAGGGGCCCCAGCAAACTTCCAGCTGCCAGCAAACTTCCAGCTGCCAGCTGACGATTGGCTCACAGCAGCCCCAGCAACATCTAGCTGATTGGCTCCTCTGCGGTGATGCTCATTGGGCTGTTTCCCTGCCCTTTCAGACCACGGAGCTGCTCATTGGGGGACTTTTTTGGCTCCGCCCACGTGACCCAGCCAATCGGCCTCAAGAGCAGGAGGATTGTGGGAGGTGGGGAGAAGCTTGTGTGGGAGAGAGAGGCTTGGGGAAAGCCGGTGGATTCTGTATTTAATTTATTTTCTGATAGTCAGTATGTAGTTAATGCTATAGTATCTCTTGAAGATGCTGGTAGGATTTCCCCTTCTTCTACTGTTTTCTCTTTGCTTTCCACTATACAAAGTCTAATCTGGGACAGAAAAGATCCATTCTTTATAGGACATATCAGGGCACATACAGGATTGCCTGGAGCCCTTAGTTTGGGCAATGATTTAGCAGATAAAACTACACATGACATACATATTTTCTCTACACTAGAAGAAGCTATAAATTTTCATAAAAAGTTCCATGTCAATGCTAATACTTTACAAAAGCGTTTTAAAATAACTAAGGAACAAGCTAGACAAATAATAAAACAATGTCAAAATTGTGTGACCTTTTTACCACAAGTTAATCTTGGAGTCAATCCTAGAGGATTGATACCTAACCATATTTGGCAGATGGACGTCACACACTTGCCAGAATTTGGAAAATTAAAATATTTGCATGTTACAGTTGATACTTCGTCTGGATTTTTGATGGGCTCCCTTCATGCCGGAGAAAAAACTAAAGATGTTATAGCTCATTGCTTACAAAATTTTGCCACTGTGGGTGTTCCAAAACAGTTAAAAACAGATAATGCCCCTGGTTATACTTCTACCTCTTTTAAACAATTTTGCTCAACATTTGGCATTACTCATATAACAGGAATCCCATACAATCCACAGGGACAAGGCATAGTTGAAAGAGCTCATCAAACTATTAAAATGTACTTATTAAAGCAAAAAGAAGGAATTGGGAAGGGGTATATATTCCCCAAAGATAAACTTAAAATAACCCTTTTTACTCTAAACTTTTTAAATTTGGATTCATCAGGACTTAGTGCTGCGGAAAGGCATATGTGTCCAAAAAATGTACATAAGCCCAAGGTACTTTGGAAGGATATTCTAACAGGACAATGGAAAGGTCCTGACCCAGTAATTGCCTGGAGTCGGGGGTCTGTTTGTGTGTTTCCACAGGGAGAACAGCAGCCAATTTGGATTCCAGAGAGATTAACCAAGGTCCTGACCCAGTGATTGTCTGGAGTCGGGGGTCTGTTTATGTGTTTCCACAGGGAGAACAGCAGCCGATTTGGATTCCAGAAAGATTAACTAAAGCGATTTCTACAGACCAAAAAGAAGATGATTTGGCTCAAATCCATAACAACTGATATCCAAAACTCCAGTTTGGCTATTCTTACATCTGCGACAGAACCAGGATGCTTTTTTCAATATCTATTTTATTATTGCCCTTTGCCATATCATGAAGTTCTATTTTGTTTTTTGAGCTCATACAGACCTAGGTTAATGTTTTGCTGATCAGTTCTATTTTTTGACTATAGAGTTTTTAAACATTGCAATGGAGATTTCACCTGTAAAAAGTTATAAGGCCTTTACTATAATGTTATGTGTTGTATGTATTATATTATGTGTGCACACTTGTGTTTTGTGTTATATGTTTGAATGTACGTATGTCCATATATCATATATGATGAGCGCTCATGATAAAATGGATCCAAATATTTTTTTTTCACGTGATTTATATGGTTTAATTTAAATTGGGTAAACAACTGTTGAGGATTGTTTTAATATGTAAACAAAAAAGAAGGTTAACAGATCTGTTTGTTTACTTTCACCTTTCCTTTTCATTATATTTAATAATTCTCTTAAAGATAATGTAAATTGTTAAGAAAATTGTTTTCTTTTAGTGCCTTCTGTAATGTTACATAATTTTTTCTTTAGCCATTATTGCCAGAATTCCTATCTTCATCCCAGTGCCGGTGAAGACAATGTAAATTGTTAAGAAAATTGTTTTCTTTTAGTGCCTTCTATAATGTTACATAATTTTTTCTTTAGCCATTATTGCCAGAATTCCTATCTTCATCCCAGTGCTGGTGAAGTCAAAGATAAAACCAATCTACAGCTTCTACAATAGCCATCACTGAACTGCTTGCAGAACTTGCCTGGACACATTGTGAGCTCACCTGTATGCATTGTGAACTATCTGTTGGTACAGCGAATTGTGGTAGTGCTGGAGTATTTTTGCTGATGATGTCACCGGTGGTACAATTTTTCAAAGGAGCCCTCAATTGGCTTAATGTCATGGCATTTTGCATCCTCCTCTACTAGTGATGGTCTAAAATTTGGGGGCCAACAGAGGTGAGGCAAAGAACCTCACCCCCCCACAGGTGCAAAGGCCTATCCACAAGTATGGCTGTATGCTGGACCGGTAGTCAGTGACGGGTATGATCCAATTGCAGTGGTACCAACCTAAGACAGGAGGCTGACGCCTAGAGGTCAGTTCATCCGATGACGGGTAAGGACCATATGTTGAATTGGACTGCCTAACAGGCACGGTCCCTAAGCCACATGCTTGTTGTTTAAACAGAGAGGGGGAGATGTTGAGAGCCACAGCCAAAGGGGCCCCAGCAAACTTCCAGCTGCCAGCAAACTTCCAGCTGCCGGCTGACGATTGGCTCACAGCAGCCCCAGCAACATCTAGCTGATTGGCTCCTCTGCGGTGATGCTCATTGGACTGTTTCCCTGCCCTTTCAGACCACGGAGCTGCTCATTGGGGGACTTTTTTGGCTCCGCCCACGTGACCCAGCCAATCGGCCTCAAGAGCAGGAGGATTGTGGGAGGTGGGGAGAAGCTTGTGTGGGAGAGAGAGGCTTGGGGAAAGCCGGTGGTGGCAGTTGAGGCTCTGAGGGTTTTTCCTGAGAGACTATTTTCTTTGTCGTGTGTGGTTCTAAAAATAAAGTTAGTTTCTTTTGACAAGTGGCTCCTGATTGTGCCCAGCCAGACTGCGGCATAGATGCATCATTCCTTTTTTTTGACTGCCTGGGCAGAATGTTCTTGTTTATTTTCTCTAATTTATCTAAAAATATTTTTTCCGACTTTTTTTTTTTTTTTGCTTGCAGTACTAGGAATTGAGCCAGGGCCTTCTACTACTGTGTTACAAACCCCAGTCTTTTTTTTTTTTTTTTTTTTTTTTTAAGACAGGGTCTCACTCAATTGCTCAGGTTGGCCTTGCCTCCTGAGTAGCTGGGGTTACAAGCCTATACCTCCACAGCTGACTCCAATTTCCTCCTTTGTAAACAGTGTTGCAAACAACAGCTGTCTGCATGCAGTTCAAGGGTCTCTATAACCAGCAGGGTCATCTGATAAGTGGGGCATCTGAGGAGACCAGTTCAGTAGCTACTTACTGACTTGCCTCCACTAAAACCATTACTTCTAACTGAAAGTGTCTTCATAGATCTGGCTTCTCTGATTTCTTGCTTAAGAGATTATTTCTCAGAGCCTTTTAGCTCTAGAGCCATTGTTGAGATTGGCCAGAGTGTCTGCTGTCCTCCAGAGCAACACAAACATGCCCAGGGCACATAGGTTCTGGTCTGTCCTGGACACACCCTGCGTGCCTTCTCAGCATCTCCTATCAACAACTTATTTCTCTCTCCAGGCTGAAACTAACCACCAGGTTGGCCTCCATTTCACAAAGGGTTCTCCACACTCTGGGATACAATATTTCAATGGCTCCTGAGGAGCCACTCAAGAGCTGGATGACACAATTCAGAATGAGGGAGTCCTGCTAGGGTGAGCCTTGATCTTGAGAAATGAGAGATAAATGGCAACGAGGAAGAAAGTTCTCTCAGTTTCGAAAATTCTCAGAAAGGAGAAAATTGGGGCAGCTTTCCAAACTAGTGTGTGCTGCTCAGTTCCTCCAGAGAAATTCTGTGTATTGGGTGCAAGTGCCAGCATGGCCACCTGCTGATCTCTGCAATTTGCTGTGAGGCAGTAGCAGTAGCCTTGCTTCCCAATTATTCTTGTCTTATTTCTCTTTACTGCTCACCCTCAAATACTTGGAGTTGCATATTCCAAATAAATCTTTACTTTACTCTTGTCTCAGGCTCTGCTTTCTAGGGAAAGGACTCTGACATACTCTAAAAGGAAAAAGAAACCTCTTTAAAAATAGAACAATTGTACTGTAAGTTTTATTTTTTATTTATTTTTGCCACCCTGGGGATTTAACCCAGGGCCTCAAGCATGCTAAGCCAGTGCTCTACCACTGGAATTCAAGGGTCTCCATAACTTGAAGTGTCATCTGATAAGTGAGGCATCTATATTCCAACCTTCTTTATTTTTTTATTTTGAGAAGGGTCTCCCTAGGTGACTCAGGCTAACCACCAACTTGTGAACCTCCTGCCTCAGCTTTCAGAGTAGCTGGGATTATAGGGGTGCGCTACTGGACCCAGCTTGTAAAATTATTTTTAAATAAATAAACAACTTCCCTGTGAAATTTTTTGTTTTGGACAAATATTCAGAAATAGATAAGGCTATGCGTGTCTGTGGGTGTGTGTATGAAAGAGAGAAACTTTAATATATTTTTTCATTCAAATGTAATAAATGTTGGTTATCATAGTTTAAGCAATTAAAAAATGCTAAAAAAAAATCCTGTACAAACATACAAACAAACTTTTTTACATATGCATATGTGTAGTTCTATAACTATTTAACTCTGTACTCTGTGAATTATCTGGAGGATAAGTTTCAAAAAGTGAAAACTGTGGGTTAGTTTAATTTTGACAAGTATTACCAAATTACTCTTTCACATTTTCATAATGTTAACCTTTTACCACAGTGAGTACTGTTTCCAAATTGCTTGCCACAGCAAATACTATCAAAACTTTTAATCAGGTGATTTTGAAATTTCCTATTGGCATTTTTGTTATCATTCTAATCATGTGTAGGGTAGGTATAGTATGTGTAGGGTAACTTAGTTATGGTTGGTGCTATGGCAATTGCTAAGAACAGATGATGTATATTTTAATATCTTAAGTAGAATTTTAAAGTTTTCTATAAGGACAGATGTATTTCTTGTTGTTTTTATTAGTTCTGTGGTTAGTTTAAAAAGATCATTCCTTTCATTACACATTCTAGGTGGTTTATATTTGTATATATAAATTTTGAAACCAGCTACTATTCTGAATGTTCCTCTGAATGCCAGTTATATTTTAGTGAATTCTCTGGGAATAAAACCACATTACCTTCAAGTAATAATAATTTTGCTTCCTTGATTCCAAAATCTAAGCCTTTTATTTCAGACTGTCATTAATTCATTCAACAAATAATTGAGTTTCTATTGTACAATAAGCTCTGAATCCAATAGCTTTGAATACTATATATGAAACTGTGCTCATTGTACTATGCAAAAATATACACCCTGTCTTTTTCACTTAGTTTTCAAAAAATTCATGTTCTTGTGTTTCATTATTGTGATGCTAGTATTTGCTTTGAAATGTATACATTTTTATCAAGTGAAGGATATTAATCTACACCTATTTTACTGTAAGAACTTTCATTAAAAATAGATGTTTAATGTTGTCAATGCATTTTTTATTTATTAGGTTGATCATAAAAATATTTAATCTATTCATATGGCTGATTATATTATATAATATTTATTATATATTATATTTATTATATATTATATTTTAAGACTATTTTTTGCATTTCTGTGAAGAACTTTGCTGCTGGGTTCAATTTACCAATATTTCAAATCCCACTGAAATTTTAGTGTATTCTTTTATTCTATCTGCTAATATTTTATTCAGGATTTGAGCATAAGTGAGATTTGTCTGAGTATCTTAAAATTATTTAAATGGTCAGAAAAACATGCTCTTCTGACAACTAAAAGACACAGGAATTTTGTATATTTGTGCCTACAGAATCTTGAACTAAGAAGGAAAGAGGAATAAGAAAGATGAAGTTCATACGCTATACTTGAAATCTTGACTTAGTGTTTCTTTGTGAAAACATAAATGAACTTGAGCATGGTAAAATAAACTTCACCTTTGATTTAACAAGATATGAGGGCTAATCATTATAGCTAAGGGGTGGAGTGCTTGCGTAGCATGTGTGAGGTCCTGGTCCTATTCCCACTAGCAGAAGAATAAAAAAGGGCTAATCAAGTCATGCACAAAGCTCAACACAAGGTTACTTGTTTGTAGTCAAGTAGGTCTGAGTTCATGTTTTGACTCTCCTGTTATGCTTCCATGACCTGGGAAAGCCATTAACCTCTTTGTGAACTAAAATATGGGAATGATCAATTTAACTGCTTAATAAGGTTGTGACAGAGATGAAATAAGAAACACATTAGTTAACAGTACTCAGTACGTTGGATATGTTTAACCAATTTAGCTAATATTGATTAATAATTTGTTATTGCCACTCTTCTCTCAGAACCTTTTAAAGTAAAAGGACTCTGAGATCCATATGCTGTAAGTGATCCTAACCTGAAAAGCTTGTGTCCTCATTCTCTGACCCACTGTGATTAAGCATATCTTGAGTAGTAGGCAAACCTTGGTAAGGGTTCTGACTTAGAAAGTTTTCACATTTAGAGAACATTGAAATTCTCTAAATTATTTGTCAGAAGTTGATGCACTTTTGATTCATGGCTACACAGCCAAATGTAAGTGATTAAAACAAGGAAAAATAATTAACAACATTATTTGGCCTGAATTCTTAAAATACATAATGCCTACCACTGGTAACTGAGTTGATATATGAGATATGGATTTGGCAAAGATGATAGCTAACATCGTGGTAAGTTTCTGCCAACTAGATGTTCTTTGAGGGACTGAGACGAAAATGCAGTCTTTTCTGAGTTTTCCCACTGACCCCGATAAAGCATTTGTTGTAGGGCCCACTAACTTATGGTTTCTAGAAACAAAATCACACACTTGATACTCCAGGTCCAGGCTCCATTAAAGGAATCATGTGCAAAGTTCCAAAAAGAAAAATTGTGAAGATGGTGGAGGCTGATTCTCTCTCCTAATAAAAACATATGTGTCCTTTTGCATCTGACTTATTTCTCTTAGCATAACTTTTTCCTGGTTCATCCATGTTATACCATGTACAGGTTCAGTATCCCTGATCTGGAAATTTGAAATCTGAAATATTCCAAAATCATATACTTTTTTGGGGGGGATGCTGAGGATTTAACTCAGGGAAACTCAACACTGAGCCACAACCCCAGCTCTATTTTGTATTTAGAGACAGGGTCTTACTGAGTTGCTTAGTGCCTCGCTATTGCTGAGGCTAGCTTTGAACTTGCAATCCTCCTGTCTCAACCTCCCGAGCTGCCGGGAAAATCAGAAACTTTTTGAGCATTGATATGACACTACAAGTGGAAAATTCCACACCATGATTCCTTGTTTCATGCACAAATTTATTTAAAATATTATTGTACAAACTCTGGGTGTGGTGGTGCACACATGTAATCCCCAGCTATTCAGAAGGCTAAGTAAGGCAGGAAGATTGCAAGTTCCAGGCCAGTCTGGGCAACTTAGCAAAACCCTGTCTCAAGATGAAATTTAAAAAGGTCTGGGAATGTAGTGTGATGATAGAGTGATTGCCTACCATATAAGAGACCCAGGTTTAATCTCCAGTATCACAGAAAAAGATTTAAAATTAATAAAATAAAATTACCTTTGGGTTATGTTTGTAAGGAGTTTATGAAATATAAGTGAATTTCATGTTTAGATTTGCGTCCCATCTCCAAGAAAGATATCTCATTTATGCAAATATTCACCCCCCCCCCAAAAAAAATTCAAACTCAGAAACATTTCTGGTCTCAAGCATTGTGGATAAAAGTTACTCAATCTGTATCAGAATTCCATTGTTGTTAAGTCTGAATAGTATTCCTCTATATACTTATACCACATTTTGTTTATCTATTTATTAACTAATGGACATTTGGGTGTTACATCTTTGGGCTAATGAATAATGTTACCACCTTTGGGCTAATGAATAATGTTATCACCTTTGGGCTAATGAATAATGAATAATGAACATTGGTGTATAAGTATCTATTTGTATACTTACTTTCAATTCTGGATAGAATATTCACCTAGAACAAATGAAATTAATTTTAACAATATTTCTTACTTAACCAATCAATGTATGCAAAAATATTAGCACTTCAACATGTAATCAATAGAAAAAATGAGATTTTTTACTTCTTTTATTTTGTATAAAATCTCAAACCCTACTACATTCACAGTGTCTCTCAATTTGGATGCTAAAATTTCACCAGAATTACTTGATCTATATTTATATTTCATAAAATTTATAATTGGAAAAGCAAATTCACATTCACAAGTTGTTCCAAATATACTTTAGAACACACAAATTAATTACAATGTAAAATTCAGGGGCTGGAGTCACGGCTTAGTGGTAGTCATGGCTTAGTCTCACACACATTGCCTGGCATATGTGTGAGACCCTGGGTTCGATCCTCAGCACCACATATAAATAAATAAAAGATCCATTGACAATTAAAAAATATTTTTAAAAAATTCAATTCAGTCACCTAGAATGAAATATGAAATACACAGATTATAAAGATGACTGACTGAAAGATGAGTAACTATTTAAGGCCTTTCCCTGAAACCCAGACGGGCCGAGCTGCCCACTGCACACCTTTTAAGTCACATTTCAAGGGCTCAGGAACCACACGAATTAACAGTTTCTGCCTAAAACAGCACAGGTCTCAACAACTGGGTAAAAATGCCTTTCTCTGATCCCTCACAATCTACTTCACTCAACCTGTCTCCCATTACTCCCTAACATATATCCTGGACCAACTGATCCTAGACATTAAATCAACAATCTACTGAGCATTGGCCATGTATCAAGCATTGTGTTAAGCACTGGATGTAATAGGAAACAAAACCAGGTCTTCATAGAGCACAAAAACAGGTGGAATCAGCAAACATAAACACTGCCAATTGCATAAATAAATATAGGATGCATTATAAGTCCTACGGGGAAAAGGATGTGATAATAGGACAGGCAGATATAAAAGAGATAATCAATAATGACATCAATAACAGTTTCTTGTAAATTTTGATAAAAGTATGTTGGGAAGGATTTGATAAGAGTTATAGTAGTGTACCTTATTTATATGGAAAGCTTCTCAGAGGAAGCAACTTGAAGCTAAGATGAAAGGACCGATGAGATGAAAAAAGGGGTAGAGAAGGGTCAGGGTGGTAAAGTGACAAAGCAGAGGGAACAGCATGTGCAACGGGCCTGAAGAGAGAACAACTTGCACTTCTGAGAAACAGAGATGAATAGCATAGTGCCCATGAATGGAGTGGTCCTTGGTGAAGATGGACAAGGGGGCAGGCCCTAGCTCATGTAAGCCTTACTGCATTCCTAAGGATTTTGTACAAGTGCATGTGATGAGAAACCTATTACAGGTGTTTAAGAATGTTGAGTTGGCATTTCTTTTTAAAAGCCAGTTTGTCTGCTTGTGTAGAAAAGCCCCAAGTCCTCAGCTTGGAGCCTTAAGGGACCTCCTTTCTTTTCTCTGAATTTTGACCTCTACTGTTCTAACAAAGTTCATTGCATCCACCATAATTTTTGCCTTGTACTTATCTATTGTCTCTTTATATGCTACCTTCCTCTACCAGTTATAGGTAGACTTGATCCATTGATAGACTCTACCCCAATTGTAATCTTTTTTCAGTGGACAGAAAAGTTTTCTCACCTATCTCTATGTGCCTGGAGCATTAAACATAGAGCAGATATACTTGGCCCATCTGTTCAACCAGATAGAGTTAAAAGTTTGATCACAGTTTGGTACTTCCCCCCCCAAACTGTTGTCTCTAATCTCACTGATCTGTCCTCCATTTTTCACAAAGACTGAAGTCCCTAAACAAGCCTTGGGCAGCACTCCAGCATCTGGGCTGGCAATACTTAACCAAAGGGGTTTGTTTTAGGTCAGGCTGGGGTTACAAAAGGCATCAACCCATGTGTAACCTGGCTTTTAAGAGCCTAAAGTAACTTTCCAGAATCTAACCCTCAAAGTTCTGGCATGGAAACTATGTATTTAACTGAGTTCTCAAGAAACAAATCCACCGCCAAGAAGAGCTTGCACTTGGTCACAAGCTCCATCCTTACTAAGGATGCCAAGAGCATTAGATTCCCTTTCACCTTCCATTTATTGAAGACTGAAATTTCATGATCTGGAGAAGAAAGCAGGGAAAGGGCCTACATTCTGTAACTTAAATCGATGTCCTTGCTGGATGTATATGAGTTTGTTTGATCATCTAAAACTGGTGACACTTGCTCCTACAAACTTATCAGGAGGATTAAATGAGAAGTGAAAATATTTAGCAGCAGTTTATGATCAAACTATTTTCTGTGACTTTAAGATTTTTTTTTCCCCTGGGGGGAAG
The DNA here is from genome assembly GCF_021218885.2 of Marmota monax. Taxonomy (NCBI): domain Eukaryota; kingdom Metazoa; phylum Chordata; class Mammalia; order Rodentia; family Sciuridae; genus Marmota; species Marmota monax. The sequence continues at coordinate 334,803 of NW_026693537.1, forward strand.
GGATAGGAAGGGAATGACCTTTGGCTACAACTGAAAAGCCAGTAAATTTCCTCCTATTATCCTCCCTGGTGAGGCTTTATAAAAGATAATCTAAGAAAAAGAAGCCTATTTATGAAATACACCAAGAGAAACATTTGCAATATTATACATTTTTTGAGTTTACAAAAAACAAATTTAATGATTACTTCAGCAGCAGACTTTTTGTGTTTTATCCCCACCTTAGGCAGTCTGGACAAGCATTAACGAAGTCTACAATGCCAGTCACAGATTATAAAGATGACTGAAAGATGAGTAACTATTTAAGGCTTCTCTCCAGAGGCCTTTCCCTGAAACCAGACGGGCCGAGCTGCCCACTGCACACCTTTTCTTGCTTCCTCTTCTCCCCTCTTCTCTTTCACCCAAGTCAAGCATATCTTGAACCGAGAGCATCTTAAGCGTCAGTCTGGATGTTCTGGGCTTTGGATCCAGCCACCGGCAAACAGGGCCGCTTTGCTTTCTTGCCCCAAGGCCTCTACCAGCCTCCTATCGATCGCAGAGCTGGGCTGCCTAGACCGCACAGCTCGCTCAGCGCCCCCCAACCCGGTTCCACGTCCCCTTAGCAGGGTCATCGCCGGGACTTGGTCGGGTCATTGCCCGGGAATAACCCGGCCAGAGCGCCAGCTCGAGCCGGGAGGGGCGGAGAGCGCTCCTCGCAAGGCCCCGCCCCATCGCCAGATGCGGCGCCATTGGTACGCGGTGATTGGTGGGCGCGGCCGCCGGATGAATGGGGTGACCGAGGCGGGGAAGCGGGGCGGTGCCGCCGGGGGGCGCGGGGGCGACAGCGGCACCGCCCTACGCCGCGGGCGGTTGACGGTCCTCCCCACGCCCCGCGAGAAGAGAAGGGTCCAGGTGGGCGGGCTCCTGTTCTGGAGCCTTGGTCGGGCGCGGTTGTTGGGTAGGCCCTTCCGGGTTCCAGGGATCCGGAAGGTGGCCCCTGTGGGACCTCGGTCCGGATACCGGAGGGGGCGAGAGGGCTGGGTGCGAGGGAGGTTGTGTCCACCTCTCGGGCTAGCGACAAAGGGCGCCCCCACCCCTGAGGCGCCCTCCCGGTTGCTCGGTGCACGACGTGGAAAGGTGGCCTGGTTCCTTGGAGGGAGAACTAAGGTTGAAGTCCGTGGCTGGACATCCAGGCTTTTTCTATCCCTGCCGCAGTACCCCCTTTTTTATTCAGCATTTTAGTTTTAGTCATTCCAAACACACCTGTTGCGCGCGCATTGCTTATGCCAGCAGACCCTGGGGAACAAAGTCGACTATCGTTCTGAAACATTAATAATGGGGAAGATAGGGAGTAAAAGTAAGCGAAACAGTGACAGATGGTGACAAGTGCTGTGAACGAAGTAGCCTAGTGGAAAGAGTAGATATCGATTATAGCTAGATTGATAGAAAAGACCTGTTTGAAAGATGTGCGAGACCTGGGAAGCGGGGAGGAGAGTGGTTTTAAGAGGATGGTGTATGGTTAGCCTTTGCAGAGGCCTGGTTGCTTCAGTGCCATGTTCCTCATCTTCTCAACATCTGAATTTCCATCACACCTTTATTATTATTACTACTACTATTATTTTTTACATTTCCTAAAGCACAGCACTTTTCACCGTGTATTGTATTATTTGAGTTACACACACATAAATACACACCAGTTCCCCCAAAGAATAGTCAGTGAATAGGTTCTTAGCATCCACTGGCTTCTAGATATTCTACTAGGTGCAGAGGGTAACTTAAAAAGTGAACAGAGCATTCATGAATGCTTTCTAAATATTGGTCCTGTCCTTTTATGCCCATCCTATACATCCTCTGTGGCTCCCTTTATCCTTACTCCTTGGGAATTTTTCTTTAATATTTAACCACAACCCAACTTTCCAGGCTTTCTTCTGGCTTTCAGAACCTAGTTACTTAATTGGTGCATCCAATAAACTAATTGGGTCCACCCATTAGTGAAAAAAAGTACATGTATTATTCTTCCCATATGATGTTTGTGTTTGATTTTGTTTGTTTATAATAGTAACCTGCAAGGTCATAATTCACAATAATGAATGAAGTGAAAATTTGAGGCACTTGACTAGCTAAGTTGAGAAAATGTTTAATGATATTATGAATATGGACTAGAAAATGATGGTCTCTTCTAAGTCTTAAAATGAAGAAACTATTTGTTTAATGGCCTACCTTGATCTCTGCCTTATTTATTTATTTATTTTGGACATTTGGCAATCAGTATCTACACTTGCCACTGTTTTCCTGTGACATGAGAAGCCATATTGGGAAAGCTGAATTCTTCTAACTGGAATATTGATCTAATTATTAAAAATTAGATATACCTTGATTATTCTGAAAAGTAAGTAAACTGTAATTCAATTCTCCTGATTCTGTTTTAAAAAGTAAGAGTATTGATATTGTCTGTTCCTACATAACCAATTATCCCCAAATTTAGTGGCCTGACACACTTTTTAATTTCAAAGTTTTTGCAGGTAAGGAATCAGGGCAATTGTTTGCCTACCAGGGTTCTCTGCTTCAGAGTATCTCACAGACTGCAATGAAGTTATGGGCCAGGCTTATAATGATCTCAAGGCTTTCCTGGGGAAGGGTTCACTGTCAAGTTCTTTCATATTCATTGTCAGGATTCAGTTCTTTACAGGCTGTTAGACTGAGGACATCAGTTCCTAGCTGTCTGTTGGTAAGAGATCAACCTTAGTTCCTTGCCACATGGGTGTCTCCAATATGGATGGCACCTTGCTTGATCAAAGTGTACTGCTAAGAGGCTACAGAAAGAGTGCCAATAAGCTAGGCGTTACCTTCTTTTCTAACCTAATTAGGAAATAGGATTCCATTTTGTACCATTGCTGTATCTATTAAAAGCAAGGTACTGGGTCCAGCCCAGGTTCAGAGATTATTTGGAGCCATATCAGAAACTGTCTACCACATAAGCAAAGCACAATAAACTGATTATATGAATTTGAGGCTCTAAAAATTTTTCTTGAATGTCCTGAAACAGTCTTATTTGCTATCTTTATCATGAAGACAGTAAATGGTCTTCTGAGTGTATGGCTTAATAAACATTTGTTTTTTGCCTGCTGTGTTCTGGCACAGCACCGTGCTAGAGGTACAAAGATAAATGACACTTTTTTTTTCCTGCCCTTGACTTACGGAAGAAAGATGTAAGAAACAATTACTAATTAATGTTATACATGATAAAATAAAAGCTTCACAGAGTACTCTGGTCATAGGGAAAGGAGGAGAGAAACATTTGTTCTAGGTCACAGAGAAGTAAACAGAATAGGAAGATATGAGGAGAAAAAGGAAAAGATTATATGTGGATTAAGACTAAGTAGAAAATTAATCTTATGCATCAATAAAATATAAAAGTAATATATACTGTATTCTGTATTTTGTAGGCTTCAAACAATCTAAAATTGCCCCATTGTATGCTCATAGAGTATCTTTTACAACTTTTAAGTTTTATAACTGAATTCCTTCCATTGAAATATACCTGATAGAGCGTATCATGTCATTTTAACCACAAAAAATTAGAAAAAAAGGTAGTTATTAAATGAAATAAAGCAATTATGAAGTGTATATTTTGATAACCAACACAGTAAAAAACACTTGAGACTCTGTCCTGGTTCCAATATCTTATCTTTAGCCTATTGTAGCATTTGAAGAAGTTGAGAACTGAAGCTGATTCAAATTTTAATTTTACACTAACTGGCTTTGTAGCCATGGGTAGTTCTCTCCAAATGTTCAATTTTCTCATCTCAATATGGTGTTGAAAGAAAAAAATGAGAGTCTATTGGGGATTAACTTAGAACTTTATAAATAATAAAAGGAGAAGATTTGGTTACAAATTTGATTCACTGAAATAAATATAATCACATTTTCTATTTCTAGAGGAAGTACTTCATATTCATAAGTACTTCATATTCATAATAATTGATTCACTTATATAGAGTAAGCTACCCTGAATAATACTAACTTAAGATTTAATATTTTTTTCATCATAACATCAGTTGTAAGCATGTTAACTTTTCAGATTTTAAAATATCAGCAAGTAGAAGGAGAAATTGATCATCATTGTAATAGGGAACAAAAAAGTGATACTTATATTTTTAAAATTTTAAAAATTATTGTAGTTGGTATTTTCTTTCTCTGACTTAATTTTTGACCAAATGGTACTTGAAAAAGTATATCCTGGTGATTTGCATTTCAATTTTCCATTCACTCATTTGTTCATTTATCCAATCAATAAATATTTATTTAGATCTTATCAGGTACCAGCCAATGTTCTAAGTGAACAAATACAATTGTGAACAAAGTCTGTGCCCTCAGTAAGCTTTTTGGGGGATGAGATAATAAATAAATATTAAAAAGGAAATCTAGGTATGTCAGACAATGATATACCCTAAAGGAGAAAATTAAGCAGAGAAAAAGGGTTTCTGAATGTGGGAAGCATAGGGAAGTGTTGCACATTTAAACAGAGTGGGTTTTTGCTCCCTAACAAGATGACATTTATGCATGAATGAATGAAACAAAAATGTAAGCCTTGGCAATTTCTGGGTTACATCATTTTAAGCATGGGGGAACAGTAAGTACAAAGACCCTGAGGCAGTTTAGTGTTTGGTATATTCAAGGAATTAGGAGGAGGTTATTGTGGGTAGAAGGCAAGTAGCTTTAGAAAATCAGAGAAATGGCAAGGCACTAAATCATGAAGGACATTATGGGTCACTGTAAGGACTTGGTTTTTCATTCTCTGGTGAGACATGATGTTGGTGGATGGTATTGAGCAAACATGTGATGTGATTTAGCTTTGGTTTTAACAGAAATCACTCTGGCAGCAGGGTTCCCAATAGACTATAAGAGACAAAGGCAGAACTAGAGGTCTAGTTAGGAGGTGCTCTGTTTTGAATAGGGCTTGTCCCTTCTGAAACACATGTTGAAATTTTTTGCTATATTGTGGTGGTGTTGGGAGGGGGGCCTTAAAGAGGTGGTTAGGTTGTTAAAAGGGATTAATGCCTTTATCACAAGAATGGGTTCTTATAAAGGGAACCCAGAACCCCTTGCTTTTCTTTTTCTTCCAAATGTGCTCACTTGCTCTTTAGCTTTTTCACCATGTTGTGGAAGAATACAAGATCCTCACTATATGCCTGATCTCCCTTCTCTAGAACCATAAGCTAAATAAACCTCTATTTATAAATCTCCCAGACTCAAGTATTCTGTGATAACCACTGAAAACAGACTAATACAGGAAACTATTGCAAAACTTTGGGGAATGATTGAGAGTAACTTAACCTAGATCATTGTAGTAGAGATAGTGAAAAGTGAACAGATTCTCAATATATTTTGAAGACTGAGTAATAAGATTTCATTGATGCATTGGGTGTAGAAGGTGAGAGAGAGAGTTAAACATAACTGTAAGGGGATTGGCCTGAGAAACTTTATTGATAGAGTTATCATTTACACATCTGAGGAAGATCAGATATAGGGAGAAATCTAGAGATCATCTTTGATTACACTAAGTTTGAGGCACCTTCTAGACATTAATAGGCAGTTAAATATCCGAGTCTGGCATTCAGCTGAAAGATGTGAGCAGGAGAAATACATTTGGAAATCAGCAGTCTAGATGAATTCCAAAATTCTGAAATTACCTTGAAGCCAATATAAACAGAGAAGACTGCAGACCCAGACCTCTTTCATTGCCAAGTCACTCCCAGAGTATTAAAAGGAAGTGGAGAGGAAAAGGCTAGAGAATTCAGAAATAATACAAGTTGTTCATTCATTTGGTAGATATTTTTGAGCATCTGCCATTTGCCAAAAAATCTGCTGGGGAAACGACATGGCAGACCAGGTACAAGTAGGGCCTTCAAGTAACTGACATTCATCAAGTTGAACACCAAAGGACAGGAACAGAGATATACTATAGTACACATTGTTGAACAGAAGGAAGAGAAGGAGTGGCAAAGAAACAATGGAAGTGCAGAACAGATTCCAAGGTCTGAGAAGGAAAGGAAACTGTCTTTAATCTCCAGCTTATCCAAAGATATGCTGGGCCAATGGCAATCCCTGGCAGCAAGATAACAGAAAACAAAAATTATAAGAGAAGAAAGTAAGGTTACAGGAAGTGGCTGGGGGAAGGAGGAATGTAGGAACAACGGAGACTACATAGTGTCATCCTTAGCATGAAATAGTTTATACTTGGTCTATATTTTAGACAAACACAGGCTTAGCTCTTGTAAAAAGTTTGAAAGACAAACACAGGCTTAGCTCTTGTAAAAAGTTTCCTTACATCATGCAAATACTCCCAATAAAACAGCAGGTTTACTAAATAGATTGTATTCTAATGAAACTTTCAATTGTATTTTTTGTTGTTGTTGTTCAACTGCAGCTGCTCTAACAATAGAATAATTTCCCCAGGATGATAAATACTTTCTTTCTCAAAAGCAACACTGAAGCAACCTTTAAATACACTTGGAGAAGTGTGTGCTGGAGGAGAGTTGAGCCTACTGATAAAAATTAAGAGTAAAAGGAAAAATGCTACCAGAATTTAAAAATAAGGAGAAAAAGAAAATAGTTACTTAATGAAGATAATTAACAATCATTTTCTGGGTTACTACCACAAAGATGCTATAAAGAAATAGAGAAGACTTACAGGGTTTTTTTCATTCACACTGCATCCTAGATCACATGATAGGTAGATTAAAATAACAGGGATGGCTTCAACTCTAGAATCACATGTCTTACAGTAACAAAAATACTTCCTTTGAACTCTATTATTTAGTGAGCATGGCATTAATTTGCAAAAAATGCAGTTAAAATTGAGGAGTCATTTGAATTGTCGTGTTTCTTGCAGTTTTACCCAATAATGCAAATTATGCTGAAATATGGAGTAACTCATACCATTGTCATGTTAGTTCACTCTGGTGTGTAAGATTAGTTATTGGGGCAGGGAAAATTTCCCACAAATTTCCGACTTGTGTATATTGGGAACTCTAGGTCTCTGATTAGAGGAAGAATGAGACCATGGCCTTACTAATTTATGTTCAAGAGGAACTAATAATCCTGGGATATGACTATCTGACAAAGGTTGGAACTATGGAGCAGGAAATGGAACCACCAGGGTGATGATGGAGTTGGGGAGAGGGAGTAAGAGTTAATTTACTTACTCAAAACATATTTATTGAGCTCTTATTATACACCCGGGATTATAATGTAGATCTGCAGATAAGTAACGTGCAAAATCTGAATTATTTTCCCTTCCAGTGGAGTTTACAACCTAAAGCAGTGGTCATTAAAGAGGAGTACATGTACCCTACGGACTGAGTGAGATGATATAGTCAGGAAATAGCTATAGTGAAGTGATAAATGCTGTAATGAATTCAAGACTCATATCAGCTATCTGTGAAAGATCATGTGAAAGATATCTTTTAGGAGATGAGAAGAAAATATTAAAGTTTTATATCTATTTTAAAATAAAAAACATTTAACACAATGTATAGTTTGATAGTTATATGATCTATAATTAAAAATAAAAAATATATGTATTTTGATAGTATGGGCTTAAAACATGTCACTGATAGATAAAGAAAAAAACAATTGAGTAGGGTGTTAAACTTGAGATTTTTGAAATCTTGTTAAATATATGACTTATAGCCCAGCACAGAGTACATGCCTATAATCCCAGCAACTCTGGGCTAAGGCAGGAAGATCACAAGTTCAAGGTCAGCCTCAGCAATTTAGCAAGGCCCTCTCTCCAAAAAAAAAAAAAAAAAAAGCATATATGTATGTATGTATGTGTGTGTATATATATATATATATATATATATATATATATATATATAGAGAGAGAGAGAGAGAGAGAGAGAGAGAGAGAGAGAGAGAGAGGGGTAGCCCAGTGGTAGAGTGTCTCTGGGTTTAATCTCCAGTACCACTGGAAAAAGAAAAAAAGTTTAAAAACCAGGAATTTAGTGTTACAGAAACTTAGTATGACACCTCTGGTCTTGTATTGTTGCACAGAGAGTGAAAAATACAGGAAATACCCAGAAATCTTTTATACAACAAAATATGCCTTCAACATATCCCTTGAAAGAAACTTCTGTGTATTTGATTCCATTGTAGCATTTATCACTCTGTATTGTAGTTATTTTCTGACTCTATAATTTTAAAGGTCGGGGAATCCTTCCCCCAACCCCCCTTTTCCCCCTAATGCCTTACGTAGTAGCTGGCAAGTTGCATTGAATGACTGTTAATAATCTCAATTATTTGTGTATGTTTGAATTACCTATTTGTAGGTAGTTTGTATACCAGTATTCCTATGGTAATGGTCCACTGTCTGAAGCACAGCTAGCAAGAGGTAATCATTAGTTTGTAAATATATAAAAGAATAAGTTTGCCTATATTAAACAATTGACTGTTTTGGGTCCTTGGACATGGAGTAGTAGAAATACAGCAAAAGGGGCACTAGAAGAAAGGCTAAATTTTGAAGGGTTGAAATGGGGGAAATTGTAGGACACTAGGATGATGAAGACCTTATATTACCCATACATCAATGAAAAACAGCCTGAGTATCTTTTAAGTGCTTAAATTTGCCCAGCTGAACAGCACCCCGCACACTACCATCATTCCTTCTTTTACAACGCCTTTGAAATAATTTTATACAGTAGACATAGGTGGCAGTACCTCTAAAAAAAAAAAAAAAAACTAAATCCGTAAGAAAAGCACGCAACAAATCTATCTAAAAGGAATTAAGGTTGTAACAAGAGTTTTGAATGGTTTTGTTATTGCTTTGTTAACTTCAGCCCTCTGCTCCAGTAGGTCTCCGTTGGCATTTAATTCTTTCAGCTAAAAACAAGAACTGGTTCCCATTCATAGTTGTAGAAAAGACCGTTATGAGGGTAGGCTTCTGCCGCTCAAATACTACCAAAGAATGTCACTGGCATTAAAAGAATCAGAGTTCAGGGCATTGGGAACTTCACTACTGCTATTGCGCAGACTCTGGGTTCCACGCAGGCTTATTAGGAAGAAAGAGGGCAAAATTGCCCGAAGACACGTGAACTAAGGGGGACCAACCCCGGCGTCTGCTCCCCACTGCATCAGATTCTGGAATTTACAATCACGAAAGTTCTATTGCCTGGGGATTGGCTCCGGAGCCCCATGACATCATAGCGCTTGATTCATTCTTTGGGCCCGGATTGGCTGGCCGCGCCATTGTGACGTCACTGTCAGCCCACGTTCTGATTGTAGATACCCGGCGCCTTCCTCTTCCCATCGCGGCGGATCCTCGCTACCGGCGCTTCCCTCCTACATCCTCTCTGCTTCAGCTGGCCAAGGGCTCTCCTGCCGCCGCCTTGCTGCTTCTCAAAGCTGCTGCTGTCCCTCAAGCCAAGAGGTAAGCCGTCAGCTCCAGGAAACTTCTCCGGGGCCAGCCGCTCGGCCATGACACCCTCGCGAGCGCGCGGCCGGAAAGCGGGCTGCAAACCGCTGTTAGGTCCCGAACCTAGTGCAGAGGAATAGCTGCCGGCTCGGCCAGAACTCCGCTCGCTCCGCCAGCCGGTCGCTCCTGGGGGCAGCCCGGCCCCTGGAGCGTGGACCCGGGGTGCGGGTACAGCGGTGGAGCGCACGGCAGCCCACCCAGCCACCCAGGTTGAGGTAGCGCGCCTCGGGGGTTTCCACCGGGATGCTGTCGCACCTGTGTGGCCGTGCGAACCGCAGGCAGCCCCTTTTGCGTGCTGACAGACGCCGCGGAGGCTAGACACCGTGCAGGAGACCAGAGGCAGGATGGATATGTTTGTGCGCCCAGTTCTCCCTCCTTGTCAGACAGCGCTTTTCTTTAGGAGAAACAAAACCTGGATGATTCGCAGAGGCTATGCGGGGACGTGGGTCGGGTGGGCACCCTGCTGCCGGGTGCGTTTGCCCTAGCTTCGCGTGGGGCTCGCGGAGGGAGTGATGCTGATCCTCTCCGGCCTTTTTCTCTTCTTCCTTTGCCTCCGCCCCTCTGAGGAAAACCCGCTAGCTCCGGACCACTTCAGTTTTTATTAAAACCAGATAACTGCAGCCCTGGGATGAGGGTGATAGGAAAACCAGAGGGTGGGGACTCGCTGTCGACCTGGGCGGCCCTTTTAGGGAGTCCGGGCCTCGGAGAGGCGGGGAGGAAGGCGCGGGAGCGGCCCTCAGCCTGGGGAGCTGTGGGGTGCGTTTTGTTGTGAGTTATTAGGAAAAGTGCCCTTTTACTCCTTACATACCAGTGAGACTTCCCTCTTTACTCGAGGTAGTAATGCCTAGAGCAAAAGTTGTTCTTTTTGAACTGTCTTGCAACCGTTCAGTGCTTTTGCACTTGGCAGTTTCCTCTCCTCACAGTTAATTGTGAGTTAAAATCATCTTGCTCCTTGATTGCAAATTTAGAGAATGCATTTCGCCGAGTTTTGCAAGGGTCTCTGTGTGTCCTCTTTATTCGAATGTAGTGTATAACTTATGTGCTTGGCTGGATAACTGAGAGGTGTTTGATGGGGAACCAGCAGCCTTTTTTTTTTTTTTTTTAAAAGCGGGACCCGTGGCAGGAAGCGTTTTATGGGGTTGTACGGAAAACCTAAGGTTGCTTGTTAGGTTTTGTAATTCGTTCCCCTAATTACTTGGCAGAAACCTGTTGGTTTGCACTTGTTTTGCTTGCACGTCTCAGCAGCACTTGGTGCTTCATCTACACATTCAAACAGATAGTTTTGCATTCGGTGGCTGTGTATAAACACTTTAGCTTTTATCTGCGAATGGGGACAAGTGGATCACTTTTCTAGTTAGCTCAGTCACTGACTGCTGGGGGTTCTCCAGGAAGGCTCTGCCCTTGGAAGAGAAACATTGCTCATTTTCCTTTTAGATTCTTAACCCAGTCATTGCCAGAAACTTTCTGTACTGTTACCTCTTTTTGTTTTTTCTATTCCATTCCTAACTTAAGATAAAAGGGAAAATATTATGGATATTAGATGGATAATTTTACAGAATCTGGGATAGAACTCTGCATAAAAGCGAAAGCAGAAAGCATATTAAAATTTGGTTGTCAAGATTTTTCAAGGAAAGTATCTCGTACCTTCAGACACTATCCTCATCCCTGTAACTCCATTTCTTTGTCTATCAGTGGGAGAGGGGGGTTCACATTGCATATTTATTATATGGATTTCAAGAGATGATACAAATGAAAGAGTCCAGCACATGTCTGCCAAATGGTGATTTGATAAATGGTTCCTTTTCTTTCCTGGAGCTTTTGGTTAGAGACCTTAATTTTTGTACCGTTGATGTTTGAAAAAGTCTTTTTTTTTTTTTTTCACTGTTTTCTCTTTTGCTCTCAGCATAATTGTTGCTTGTTCTCCTATTTTTAGAGGTGAGTACTTATCCTTGGATGTCTTAATTCTAACTTGAATTATACAAATCAAGGCAAAACTGTTTACCTTCCTTCAGGGTAACTGAGGAAGGTTGTAGAGTGTAAGTAGACACTTTTAACTTTTTCCTTCCTGACATTATACTTTCTCTCTTCTGATACATTTTGTAATTATTTTTTAAAATTTCTTTGTATCTATCAATTCTTCTGTTACCAATAGTCTAACCCTCCTATTAGTTACCTATACTTTTCCTTGCATTTATTCTGTTTTTGGTACTACTGTGAAAATACTTACTAATGGTTTGTTTTCCACACATAATTTGTATAACCTCCCTGTGAGTTTTATCACCCCCCTGTTTTTCTTTTCTTCTTCTTTTTTTACACTTGAGAACTAAAGCCTAGAGATGTTAGCTGACTTTTCCATATTCACAGAACTTTGCCTCTTGCAATATACCTTCTCCTTCACCTGTCTAGGATTATTTGTTCAGTTTGCTATGTGCCATTCATATACCTTGTTAAAAATCTAATTTTGGGCTTAAAGCTCCAACCTAAGCCATTCAAAATTAATATTTGTTGTCTCAGTTTTACCTAAAATCTGTTCCCCCTTTTAAAGCCCATACATGACTTCTTTTTTTATTAATCCATTAACTGTTAGTTATTTGTGTTTAGATACAAAGATGAATGACACAGTTCCTGATTCCAAAGGGCTTCCTGATTTAGCCTTTTTCACACACTTGGAACAAAGGGGTGTCAGAGCATATTGCCTGGGGTACTTGTCTACGTGTATCTGGGAAAGCTTTATAGCAGAGCCATCCACATTAGGCATATCAGTTTCTTGAGCTGCTGAATTGGTCAGGATGCTTTTGGTGCAAGAGGTAGAAAGCCAAATTCAGTTAGGTTTAACCTCACACCTGCCCTGAAAAGTCCTTGAAGGCAGGACTTTGGGTTTGTATTTAAGAGTCCTCTTAGGTATTGGTTATGTTCTTAGGTTGATTTTATAAGATGACTTCCAGCAACTAACTGGACCTTCTTGGCACTACAGCAACACAAGAAGACTTTTCTTCCCAACATCTTCAAAGAGGGGCTTTGGCCTAGGTCTTGAAGAAACCTTTGGTTTCTTAAAGCAATAACTGGAATATATCTGATAATAGATTATCAGTAGATATCTGATAATCTGGGACCCATCCCAGAAGTGAGGTTGAATCTCACCTCACCTAGCTGGCTATTGTACCTTAAGGAAGAGCCTGAGGAAACAATAGAAAGTCAGCTACAGTGTCTTCTGTAAGGTCTTCCAGGATGTCAGTACCCAAACAGGTGACTGAATTGAATTAAACTGAAGTGAATGGACATTGAAATTTAACCTTCCATTTTGTAGAGGATCTTAGTTGGCAGGCATTGATAATGAGGACTTGTATTCTAAGCAAGAGGGAATTTGGAGAGCAAACAGGTACAGAATCATTGGGCAAGAAACAAGTAGCCCAGTTGGCTGAAGCTGAGAGGGCAGAAGTGGAAAAAAAGGTTAGATAAGCAAGGTACTGGTGTAGTAATAATGGTTAACATTATTTACTGTGTGTGAGATCCTATATAGATCATTTTGTGAGGACTTATCTCAGTTATTTAATTGGTACTAGAACATTCCCACTTTACTGATGAAGAGATGGAGACTCAGAAATTTTAGGTATTTGCCCAAGGTCACAAAGCATCCAGTCCAGATCATCTTGACTCCCTAGTCTGTTCCCTTTCCTGAGGTGTTTGCTAATTGAATATCACTAAACTTTTGAACCAGGAGGGTAAGTTATGAGTGGTGTGCTCCAGAAATAGGAGTTGTCAAAGTGTGTAAGATGGATCGGCAAGGACAGAGACTGGGAATGTAAAGAGGGGCAAGAGGCTGTTAGAAGTGACAAGGTCTAACCTGGAGCAATGGTCACACAGACTGTAGACAGGTGACTGTAGTAGATTGTGTTTAGGATAGGGCCTAGAGACCACTGGGACTCAAGGGCCAACCAGAGGAGGGGTATTCCAAGACTGGGTGGTGGAAGAGGCATGATATTTTAAGGATAGGAGTGACATTATAAAGACAGGAGAAAACTTTGAAACCAGATGGAAATATCCTAACAGCCCAGTTTAGATATTCAAAAAGGCCATTTCTTCTTCTTGAGTTTAGATTCCTCTTCTTTGTGGTTAGCTTCTGTCTTTAAGAGGTTAGTTTTTTGGTGGTTCTTGTGTAAGTACACATTGATACTATATTTCATCAGTTCTTAAATGGTTTTCCACATTTTATCCTCTTGGTAGAGATGTAGCTTATAACCAACAGATCTTAAAATCACTGTAGGCATTTTCCAATGTTTTAATATTACTAAAAATGGGGTGCTTTTCACATCTTTGAGTTAAATGCCATTGGTGAGAAAAAGGAGAGCCCTAATATTATTGAAGTTTACACAAATAGTGTCTAGCAGAGCCAGGAGTAAGAATCAGTCTCCTGGGCTCCTTCCATCAAATGAGTTACCTCACATAATAGTCCATATAATAGATACTAAAGTACATACAGTCCCCTGATGCAGGATTACATAAAGCACATAGGTTAATCTTCTGCTTATTAAAACTGTAGTTGAAGAAGACTGCAAAACATGATTGTAGGTAGGGTGCCCTATTGTATAGAAACAGACTGTTGTTCTGGTTTCTTGTCCTAACTTGCTACCAACCATGAGAAAATCAACTCAGGGCATTGGTTTCTTTTCTTCAAAAATGGAAGATTAAAATTTCTTATTTTCATTTTCACCAAGAATAAATCCTTTGTTTCTGTTTGACGAGGGATAAAAAATAAAAATGGAGATCATTTAGGTCTTAGGTAGATGATGTCAGAGTTGGTGATGGAAATTGCAGTAGCAGAAGCAAACTGTCAATGTTTTTTACTATTAAGGGGTTAAAGCATAAGTGCTGAGGATGATCTGGCATAGTGAAGCAAATTGTCACAGAAATACGAATCTGACCTAATTTTAAATTTCTGTAATGGGACCTCCCTACCCACCCAACCCCAATTTCAACCCATAAATGTTGCTGTTGCCAATTATTTTGGTTCCTTCTGGGCTCCCATTGACCTATTTCCTCCATGGGGACATTTTTTGTTCATTTGTAGGCACTTGCTCTTAGAATTGTGTAGCCCCTAGATTTAAAATATTCATACTTGGTGATTTTTTTTTTTTTTTATTTTAGAAAAACTAAGTTCCACTCTTGCCCCTTCCTCTTCCCTGCCAGTACATTTGTAATTGTTTTCAGGCAAAAGTATGTCTTAGTATTCCTTATATTTTAAGGGGCTGTGGCTGTGGCTCAGCAGTATTCCTTATATTTTAAGGTAGTCTTTTGTACCTTTTCTTTGATGTCCTTTTTTTACTGTCTGGGATTTAGGAAATTGTTTCAATTTTTAGTGCTGATACTGTTGTTTTTTCTGTAATTGAGAGAATAACTTTTTTTTGGGGGGGTGGGGGGTGGGTAGTACTAGAAATGGAATGCAGAGGCACTCTACCACTGAGTTACACACCTCCTTGCCTTTTTAACATGTTTTTAAATTTCAAGAAAAGGTCTCACTAGGTTGCTGAAGCTGGCCTGGAACTTGTGATTCTCCTACCTCAGCCTCCTGAGTAGTTAGGATTACAGGCATGCACCTCTGTACTGCCTGAGAATAACCATTTTCTTGAAACATACATACAGTTTTAAACTATAATTCTTATAGTAGCTAACACACCCCTGTTAGCACATGCTGGTTATAAGTGCCATTTCTCCTAAGTTCTACCTTTGCCTTTTCCTTTTCTCCAAGTCAACAGTTTCATCCTGTCAGAACTAATCTTTTGTAAGCCCATACTAAACAGACCCTAATTAAAGCCTTGCTGCAGAATTGGCCTCTTAAGTACATATTTTTCTGAGTTTCTGAACCCCAGAGTATACTGTTCCCCTTTTGCCTTGGCACAGCAAATGCTATTACAAAGTGATTGTTATGAATTTCTGCTTCCCCAAAGAATAGTTCTCAGGACACCAAATACAGTAATTATTCATTTGCTTCCTTGGGAGTTTGGGCAATGTGGTGTATGTCCCTAGGGGTGTGTTCAGGGTACCTCTGCTTCAGTCTGTGGCAGAAGAAACAAATTACTTTAGTATTTACAGATCAGCTGTATTTGTTAGTTGATATGACCCCAGTGAGAATTTGAGTTTGCTTCTGATAGCACTTCTGAATATTTACCTGTTATGGATCTGAGTTGGATATAAGATACCAGCATCTATTCTTCTTTTAAGTAATGTAAGAAGTGGATTGAAGATGATGCCGTTCAGATTAGCAGCCACACATCTGTGTGGAGTTCCTCCTCTGCTACATAGGTCTGTGTAGACTCAGATAAATCATTCTTCTTCCTTGAGACTTCAGGCCATATCTAGAACTTGAAAATCATAGTACCTGTGCCCATTGGAGGATATTGATAGCATGAGTATTATGTATGACAGTTAAGGAGGGCATTGGCTAATTTCATTAACATGATAGAAGATACATCTTATATAAGATATTAAGTCATTATTTACAATAACGGAAGATTATAAGACTTAGAGAAGATATCATTTAGAAGAATAAGTTGTGCTACACTTGGACAATGGAATACTTGGCACATTTAGAAAAAAAACGAGACTGTTCTGTGGGATTCTGAATATAACTGTTCAGTGTCACATAGCAGGCACCTTTCCAAAGTACTCAACCTAAATTAATTCATTTTGTGCTCACAAAACCACATGTTGTAGGAATCCCAGTTTTACAGATAAGGAAACGAAGGTGCAGAAAGGTTACATCACTTGTCCAAAGCTGCACAACTACTAAATGACAGAGTCAGGATTCAAACCCAGACAGGTGGGCTGAAGTCTGCTTATAGCCACCCTGCTCTTTTGTAGCCTGTCAGACCTAAGTAGTCATGTGCATGTGCAGCCTTGGGTTCAGAAATCAGAAGAAACAACTAAAATTTGAGTTTCTTATTCATCATTACATTCTGAGAGGTTGATAGTACAAACAACACAGGGCTTTTGTGGATAGTAATTAAACAAACATTTAGACAAAGAGAGCTGGTAGAGAATAACATTTATGATCAGTCCTTGAAAGGGGTGACCTTTTGTTTCCTGCCTACTATTCTTTTGAATATTGTGAATATAAGCTGCCTCGTTTTTGGACATTAGAAATGCAGAGCTGGTGATATTAACTCTGTGATAGAGCACTTGCCTACCTTGTACAAAACCCTGGGTCCTATCCCCAGCACTGGGAGTGGGTGGGGGATACAAGCATAGAACTCTATTGGTATGAGAAATCATGTTTAAAAGTCCTGCGTCCAGTTGAGTAGCCTATGGAATCTAGCATTGGTGTCCTTACGTGGCCCCAGCCCTATCTGGGTTTGATATATAAGGTGTGTAAAAGACCTAAGAGGTGTGGGAAGGGAGGGAAGGGTGTCCAAAGCTCCTAGGGAGAGCTTTCATCTCTAGGTCATCTAATTTCCTTTGGGTGGAGGCATAAGTCATATGAGTATTTTGGAAACACCTACCAAGTCATTCTGATACAGACCCTGTTAAGGGCTGCCATGTTGGGCCACAGTGTTCAGGGTGTTGGATACCTTTCCTGCCTTTAGTTGTCTCAGGATTCTTAGACTCTTTCAGAACTGAGTTTTCTTTCTGGATAAGAGTAACTAGTTCTGATTAGATGGTGATGGCTAAAAATACCGTATTTTCTAAAATTAAAAAAAAATTACAATATTTACATGATGTCTTATATATTAACATGGAATCTGACCAGGTGATTATACCCTGTTGACTTTAGCCACCTTGTCTAGAAAAGATGAATGTATGATTACTAGGTTGTGTTTGCTTTTAAAAAATTCCACATTTTTTTGGTACATTTTATTCATGCTTCTCCCTCCTCATTTACCTCCAGACCTAATCAACAATTATAAAATTTAAATTTTTAGATCCTGTTCAAAAAAAGAAATGTGTTTTTGTGTTATATTCCTTGTATTACACAGGCTTGAGTTAAAATCTTTTTAAGACATTTACACTGGGGGGAGGGTGCAAAACTATATATTAATTACATTTCTAAACCCTCTTTTAATTTCAGCCAAGGCTGTAATAGTACTGCCTTTGTACATTTTGTTACAGATTAGTTTGGAGAACATGATAATTTATTTTGAATATTCAAGTGATCACATAGGTTATGAAACTGCAGTCAGATAAGAATTATAAGTAGCTGCCCATAGGAAAATATGTTGCTTAAAAGCCTCTTGACTATTTGTCTCCCAGCTATTTGCAGCTGCAATGTGTTGGTTCAGATGTTTAGAGTATGACGGAGATAGAGCCAGCATCTCCAAGCCAGTCTTTAAGGGAGCCATTAGAACATGTGTAGTATCTCCATGTCTATTATCTGCATTGTCTGTCAATTGTCTTCTCTACACAATGCTCCCTACAAGCAGGTAGTTGTCCTGTGAAACAGGTGGAAACTTCTCCAAAGAGCCCCGTAAAGACAGAGTCTCAGGACCTCCATGTTTCTCCAGGACAATGCAGTGGTAGTTTCATTTTCAGAGCAGCTTTTGTTTGTTTGTTTGTTTCTTTTGCAAGGAGTAGGAGGGTTTGGAATGAGCTCAGTGACCCTGAAGAAAGTTGGCTCTGATTGTAGTGACAGTGAGATAGGTGATTGTCTTTTTTCTTTCTTGGTGCCAGGGATTGAACTCAGGGCTTTGTGCATTCTAGAATGGCAATGCACTTGACCACTGAGTACATCCCCAGCCTGACTAGGTGCTTTTTACTGAGCCATGGTAGAGAGTTCAGGCTTGAGTTTACCGTCTTTTTGAGAAATGAGACTGGCATATTTTAAAGGGACTCGCATAATTCAATACTAAGGTAAATAGTTGCAAAGTACAGTTGGAAGACCAAATTTCACTAGCTCTTCTGCTTACGACATCTGCAGGGTTCTATCCACTCACCCATTGTCCATCTCAGATGTTTGTTTCTGAGAAAGTAACCATATGTTCTTCTGAGTTCTAGATTCATAACTCCTCATTAGCTAGGTTTACCTGGATGCCCCACAGACCTTTCCTATTGGCCAACATGGTCAGGATCATCACTGTTGATCAGTTTGTTCAAACCATCATGCTGGAAGCAATGCTTTGGTCCTTTTCTTTCATCAATCATTTTCATTCTTCAAGTGAGAATGACCAGTGCTTTCATTTCCTTGATTCCTAAGAATTTGTCTGGCATGTTTATCTCTTATCTCAGTACCCACATACTGTCTAGCAGGTGGTGTAGGTATTTAGCAGTTAATGTGCATAATTAGTGCTCTAGATAAACATGTACCTTTCAGATATTATCGGTTTTGTAATCTGCACTAGTGGCTGTGTGAAATTGAATATGCCTTGATAGCCTGAGATATGTTATACTTCACGAGTAGTTTAACTGGGCAGTAGACTCTGGCAGGAGTTTCCATGCTTCCAGCCTGAAGGAGTAGAACGCTTTAGATTGCTAGATGCTCATTCCACCTACCCAGAAACAGAGAGTGATGTGCTTATTTGCATATTACCTTATAGAATTTTAAGGTAAAATGTGCCAATGATAGACTACTCTGGTGGTACTATGCCCACGAAAGGAAATAAGTCAATTCTGGTGTCTAAGCACCCAAGTATTCCATGAGTAAAATAATAGTGGAAACCCACTCTTTAAATCTCATTTTGATTGAAAGCAATATTGAGCTTAAAGTAGATCACATACATGGAAAAAGCCTGTTTCAGTAGCCACTTGGCCATTAATTCATTGATGGCTTACAATTCTGTGTACTGCTTTCTGCTAAGGAACATAGATACTGCAGAGACATGACAGTACACTTAGCAACAAAAAGATGATGCAATAGAAAAGGTGACAGTTTTTACTTGAATCAGTAAATAGCTAATTACTGATACTGCAGATGTTGACTATGTATGTTGCAGTTAGGTTTGGCAACAAATGATGGGGAATTCCCCAAATTAATAGTGGATCAATTATAGGATCCCCAAGTGTGTGGTAGTGTGCTGGTAAATGTTCTAGGGTTGGTTTAACCCTTCGTAAGCTGCTTCTAGCTCACTATACATCAGTCTTAGTGTGTGACTTCCATCTTACAGGTAGCAGAATGGGAAAAGAGACAGAAAGTAGAAGGAACATGAATGGCACTTCCTTAAAAGGGAAATTCCCTGAAACTGCTCCTGTGTACTTTTGCTTATGTCTTATTGGCTAGAACTTGAAAATGTGGCCACATGAAGCTGCAAGAGGCTAGAAAAATTCCATCTTTTCTTTCCCTTCTTTTTCCCTTTCTTTCCCTTCCTCTTTTGCAGTTCTGGGGATTGAACCTAGGACCTTTTGCATGTTAGGCAAGAGCTCTGCTACTGAGCTACATCCCCAGCTCCAAAATTTTGTCCTGATTCTGGGTATCCACGTACAGTTAACAGTTTTGCTGCTGTGTATATTGGGTAACAACCCATAGTCTGTACCACAGGCAGGGACAAGATCTGAGTCTCCACCCACCTGGAGTCTGGAGGAGGGTGCTGACAAAAGGAACAGATATGGACGATGAAGTGACTAAGTTTGTGGTAGAGTAATGTGAAGTGCCATGGAGCAATCAGGAAGGATACTGCAGATTCAGGATACTGAATCTGTTTGGTGGAAAGAGGAAATGGGCAGGTGTGGGCGATTGAGGAGCACATGAGGGCAATTGAGGAGCACGTGAGGAACCTGACAGCCAGGGAGGAAAACAGAGAAGCAGGAGCCTTATGTAAGCATAGGGAACAACACTAAGGAGTCTGTACATTTTCCTAAGAGCCTTTTACTGGCTTTGGGCAGGTGAATAACCCAGAAATATACTTTTGGGGTCAAAACAACAAAAGACTGAAGGCAGGAAAGATCCATTGGGATGGGAGTGTATGAATCCAATTGAGACATGATCGTAGCCTTAATTAGATAGTGACTTTGGGGATTGAGAGAAGTAGATATAAATCCTATAAATCTCATAGATCTTAGGGACTGGGAAAGAATTTAGAAATAATTTGGTCTACCTTTTCACTTTACATATGATGAAACCAAGTTTAGAGTTTTAAATGGCTTGCTTAGGGTCACACAGCTAGCTACAGAGCAACACCAGAAACTCCTTCTCTTTCTAAAGTCTTTCCTTTACTGTCACTATCCAGTGATCTAAATTTGGGGAAGCGGCATTGTGGACATTTTGGAGAAAGCATAATTCACTTCTGGCAGGGAAAGCAAGACAGCTGTGGAAGGTGGGTGATGTTTAATTGGGATAGAATGGAGAGGGCAAATTACATGAGGATCCGTGGGGAAGAAGCTCAGGGTATTTTGAGTGCTCCTTAGATTTGTGATCTGTGTATAGTACTAGAGTACTTCTACGAAGCAGTGTAAGATAATGCTGTAGACATATTTTGAAACCGTGAAGGGCTTTACTATAACAGTAAGTGGTTCAGTGGGCTAAGGATGTACCCCAGTGGCAGAGCCCTTGCCTAGCATATGTAAGGCCCTGGGTTCAATAATCCCAGCACTGGGGGAAGCAGGGAAGAGGTAAATGATTTAGACTTAATTCTCTCTCTCTCTCTTTTTTTTTTTTTTTTTTTTTTGGTACCAGGGATTGAACTCAGGGCACTCAACCACAGAGCCACATCCCAGCCCTATTTTGTATTTTATTTAGAGACAGGGTCTCACTGAGTTGCTTAGAGCCTTGCTGTTGCTGAGGCTGGCTTTGAACTTGCGATCCTTCCTTCTGTCTCGGACTCCCGAGCTGCAGAGCCACCGTGCCTGCCTAGACTTAATTCTTTAGCAACAGGAAGCCAGTTAATATTTGTTATGAAAGGACTAATGCAGACTTTTAAATAGTAATATCTGTATTTATTAGGCAGTTGCCTTTCACAAGTTGGTGGCTGTGGTCATCAGAATAAGCCCCCCCCCCCCCCCCCCAAAGAAACCAAAAAACATACCCGTCTTCCCTAGCTTTTCTGTCTTGGAGCCAACCATAAAGAAATTCCCTGACCTGCCTCATCTGATAGCAGATCCTAAGTTGCTCATTTCCGAAGGGGTCCTGCCTCACACCTGGAAGGAAGGAATGCAGCAGAGGCAGGCCAAGAAGAATCTGAACAGACAGGCCTTGCTGGGTTTCCCCACTCAGCCTATTCACATGGACTATACTCTTTTTTGTCCAGTCACATTTCTACACTTGAAGCCTCCACAAATCCCAAAGAACAGGTTTCCAGGAGTTTTGCACAGCTGAACCCAAGGAGGCTATATTATTATGTAACTAATATTATATTAATTATATTAGTCCATTTTCTGTGGCTTTATCAAAATACACAAAACTGGGTCATGTTTAAAGAAAAGAGGTTTGGGGTAAGGATATAGCTTAGCTTGCCTATTGTGCATGATGCTGTAGGTTTGATCCCCACCATTATAAAAATAAGTAAAGAAAATTTAAAAGGAGAGTTTTTGTTGTTGTTGTTGTTTTTATAAGAGGTTTATTTATCTCACAGGTAGAAAATTCAAGATTGGGTGGCTACATTGGTTGTGCCTCTGGTTGAGGTTTCCCTTGGCTGCCTTGCAACATGGCACATGATATCATGGTGGGAACACATGCAAGAGGGTGAGATGAGAGGACAGAAAACCAGTTAGCAGGGAAGGGAATGCCCTGCTCTTTTTATAACAACCCATTTTCACAGGGTCCCTGAAAGAAGTGCATCAGTCCTTTCTGAAGGCAGTGCCCCCAACAACCTAATTACTTTCCCCTAGGCTTTACACTTCTCATATTGATACCCTGGAAACCAAGCTTCCAACACATGAACCCTTGGGAGATAAACCACATCCAAACCGTAGCCAATGTCTGTGTCCTAATCCCCAATACCTGTGAATGTGTCAAGTTATAGGCACAGAAAAATTAAGGCTGCATATGGAATCGTGTGTCCCCTTCCCCACATATGGATGAATTCTTGTTCACCTTCCAGTGAGCCTCCTTGGGTTCAGCTGTGCAGAAGCTCCTGGAAACCTGTTCTTTGGGATTTGTGGAGGCTTCAAGTGTAGAAATGTAATTGGACTAAAGAGTATGGTCCATATGAATAGGCTGAGTGGGGAAACCCAGCAAGACCTGTCTGTTCAGATTCTTCTTGGCCTTTCTGCAGCATTCCTTCCTTCCAGGTGTGGGAGAGGACCTCTTTGTAAACTAAGGATCTGCTATCAGATGAGGCAGGTCAGGGAATTTCTTTATGGTTGGCTCCAAGACAGAAAAGCTAGGGAAGACGGGCTTGTTTTTTGGTTTCTGTGACCTGCTTTGAGAAAGAGAAATTGTCCTTGGGCAGGAAAAAAGGAACAGATGAAATGGTGTCAGGGGTGTGTCAGAGGGAGACTTTGCTTTCTGAGGCCTGAAGTGCCCCAACATTACAGCAAAAGACTGGCTGTCCTTTATCATTCTGAAGCTGCTTCAAGAACCAAGGGCAAAAAAACAAATACTTTAACCTCATTGTTCTAGTGATTTAGAAAGGGCAGTGGAACATATAAGCCAGGAATTACAGAGGAAAACCAAACTACATAGTCACAAATTGCTTAATGGTGATGCTTTTCAGAAATGCATCATTAGTGAATTATATAATTATGTGAACATCATAGAGTATACTCCCACAAACCTAGATAGTATAAGTCAATGAAGAGATACAGGAGATGTAGCCAAGAGATTGTAAGAGATGGAAGAGGCTGCTGCCAGTGTAACATAGTACATGCATTGCTTCACATTGTACGCAAAAGGGGTGTACTCTAAAATAATAAGTATAATGCAAATCTATAAACCAGTAATATAGTTATTTTCCTTACCAAGTGTTATGTACTTACATGATTGTGTGCTTTTACAAGACTGGCAGTACAGCAGGTGTGTTTATACCAGTATCAACACAGATATGTGAGTCTAGAACTCACACGTGGCACTAGGACTTTATGACAGCCATGATGTCACTGGGTGATTGGAAGTTTCTGGCTCTGTTATGTTTAGTTCCAGTATGTTCCTTTGGATGGACCCCCTTTGTATGTATGGTTTATCATTGACTGAACAACATTGTGGTAGTGCATGACTGTGTACCACAATATCACACCTACCTTTTTTCCTAGTGTTCAACCTAAATTACTTTTGCTGCAATTTTGAATTGTATACCCTTGAGCTTTTAATGCATAAAATATAGTAAGTTAATACTAATTAGTAAATTAAAATGAACTAAAAACAATTCTGTAGCTTTCCCTTGCCTATTTTTCCCAGTGCTACTGGTCTTCTTTCCAGAAACATCTCTGCTTCCAGTTCCTTTGTCACCTAGTCTCATCTGGTCACAGGCTCTGCTGAGGGTAGTGATGGTTGAAGCCCAAACTACACTTTATGGTGTACTGGAATAGAGGAAATGGAAGCTACTTGATATAACATTTTTACATGTTTTGCAATTCCTGGGTTTTAGAATTCCTTTCTTCTTCATAATTAACTTGGCTATAGTGATTAAAGTTAGACTCTGTATCCCTAGAAATGAGAAATGAAATTATTTTAGAGCAACTTTGGCACTGGAGATTTTTTTTTTTTTTTCTGTGATGTCACCTTGCCCCTCTCCTTCTCCTACCTTTTCTTTTCTTTCATTTTTTTGGCACTGAGGTTTAAACCCAGGGAAGCTTTTCCACTGAGGTGTTTGCCAGCTCTTTTTTACATTTTTCATTTTGAGACAGGGAAGTTGCTAAGGCTGGCCTCAAGGTTGCACCCTTCCTCCTCAGCCTCTTGAGTAACCGGGATTACACCACCATGTGTGGCACTGCTTTGCCTCTCTATCTGTCTGTTGATGCTGTTTCTCTCTGTTTGATCATTGTCCTACCTAAGGACATCTTCACCATGTAATTTGAATTTACAGGTGGAAAGGATTTTTCAGTGAAAGCTGTACTGCATGTAATTTAAAAAATTTAAATCCTATAAAGATGTGAGATATGACTAATAAATGAATGACTTCCATAGCCTTGCATGAAAACCACTTTAATTGCAATTATCTTTACTTATGTTTCACCCTCCAGGAAGGGAATAAGGATGAAACAAGAGGTCCCATTCATTCTGAGTTGACCAGCTAAACTTTCTATTCTCTTCCCTTTGACTTGATTAAAATACGATTGCTGTGTGCTGAATTGTGGATTGTCATTTACATTAGTCACATCTCTATAAGACAAAGCCCCCAAAGCATAAGCCACATGCAGCATGACTGAGTCATGATATGGGGAGGAAAAGATGGGTCAGTTCTGTTCTTCAGTGTTTCAACTGTACTATCCACTGTGAATAGTCAAGATTGGTTTTTTTCTTTATTTAAATCAAGTTGTTTTAGATTGTATATATGGTTCATAAGCAGTTCTCTGTATTGTTTTCCAATCTACAAAAGGCAAACAGAGAAAACATTTTGTAGGGAGAGACCTGCAAAAGTCTGTGTGGCTGTGACCTGATGATGAATGCTCTGAGCTCTAGTCAAAAGCACTGAGTTTCTTCATATTCAGGGGGATATGTGATTACCCTTATAGCAGGTAGGTGTGGAGCTTCATTGAAGATTTCTTCTCATTAACACTGCCCTTTTGCAAAGAAATACTTTTCCAAATCATGAAAAGTGTGCTCCAACAGGTCAAATGTTATTTTCAAATTCTTATTTTGGAGAAGGAAAAGTCATGTAATTTCCTGTCTTACTTATTAATTTGTTCATTCATTCATCCATTTTCTCCCTCTTTCCTATCTCCTGCTTTGTCCCCCTGCTATCTCTCTTCATAGGTATGTGTGGATATAAATGCTTGAGCATTTATGCAGAGATTGATAATTAAATCCATTCTATTTGTAGTACTGTCTAATGCAGTTTAGCCTCAGGAAACTTCACTGAGAGTGTCCTTATTTGGAAGGGGAGTTGGTATCATGCTTTGACTAAAATAACTGTTTTTATGCCCGCACAGTAATGTGAAACTCGGCTCACTCTTGTTTGATTGGTTCTTTCCAATTTCTCTTAATATCACACTACATATGTGATAATTTGATGAGTTAGTAGGGAACTAATTATCTCACAAATACTTT
The DNA here is from genome assembly GCF_021218885.2 of Marmota monax. Lineage (NCBI taxonomy): Eukaryota > Metazoa > Chordata > Mammalia > Rodentia > Sciuridae > Marmota > Marmota monax. The sequence continues at coordinate 360,320 of NW_026693537.1, forward strand.
TAATTATAATGAATTTATTGTAAGTTTGATTCAATATTGCTAGCTCATTTTCAAAATGATGATTTTAACAAATTTTAAGTATTAAGTGTTCTGTTTTTAAACTGTGTACTCCAGGTTTAACTCCTGAAATATAAAGACTAATATTTTAGGTGCATTTATGATATTTATTTTTAAGTATGGAAGCTAAATTTATGTTCTTTTTAGAAACAAAATGGGGAGAAATTCTCTACATGGTTCTTTTTTTTTTTTTTTTTTTTTTTTAAGAGAGAGTGAGAGACAGAGAGAGAGAGAGAATTTTTTAACATTTATTTTTTAGTTTTTTTTTTGGCGGGCACAACATCTTTGTTTGTATGTGGTGCTGAGGATCGAACCCGGGTCGCACGCATGCCAGGCGAGCATGCTACCGCTTGAGCCACATCCCCAGCCCTCTACATGGTTCTTAATACAACAGCTGTGAAACTTCTTGGTCTTACGACCTGTACTTTTAAAAATTATCAAGAGCTTTGGTTTATGTGGATTATATCTGCTGGTATTTACCCTATTGGAAATTAATTTTAAAATTATTTTTATATAAAAATTTTAAATAATTACCAATACATTTTAAGTAATAATCCATTATCTGATAGCATAGACAACGTATTTGTGAAAACAAGCAATGCTAGGTGTTTTTGCCTGTCCCTTGCATTTCTGGCTTAATGAAAGACAGCTGAGTCCTTCATCGGCTTCTGCAAACCATTGAAATATCACACATCACGATATTTCTCTTTACATGCTCTTTTCCATGGTGTAGAGCTGAAAATAAAAAGGTAGTATTATGAAAGTTGCTTTTATCTCATCAAACTCCTGAAAAAGGCCCCAGAACCCTAAGGGTTAACTGGATTCCACTTTGAGAATCCTTCTGCACATAGGTTCTTTTCATTGTATTTTAAAAGACCACCCCCTTTTAGTTAGCTATTAAAATATCATTTTTTTCCTTCTTATTTCAGCAGCTGTTGCTTCTTGTTTTCTTGAGTATGACATAGAATATATGTATGTCACATTTGGACTTCACCAGGTGGACTGGTTTTGGTCTTTTTATCAACATGACTGTATCTGCAGGCTACCCTACTTAGGTGGGATAATCTGTAAAAGTATATTCATGCCTCTCACTAACACTGGTTGCTTGGTTGGGCTCTATTAGTACTACAGTGGTCAATTTTAAAAGTACAAATATGAAAGGAGTAAAGGAGACTTTTAATGTAGCCATAACAGTTTTTTAGATGTTCATTTTACTTTTTATATTCATCTCTTTCTCTTTGATATCTTTGCTTTATAATATTTGGGCTTTTGGGGTTGGCTGTCATTTGGAGTAGTTTTAAAAATAGCCAGTTTCTTTTTGGTTCATGCATGTTTTTTGTTCAATACTACTTGACCTTTTCTTCTACTGTTGGTGTTGGACAATGCCTTTGTTTTAATAAAATTTTGCTGCATCATGTCCCACATCTCCATCTTGTTTTATGTAACTATTTAACTCTTAATGTGTTACAGAAGATTCCTGTAGTCTTTTTGTGTAACATCTGATGGTGTAGAGCTCTACTAGTCTCCCCTTGACTTTACTCTGGGGAATTCTTTTGAGATGTTTATAACCTTGGATTTTGTGGTAATCAAATTCAGGTGTCAGTACAGTGAGCTACTATATTTCTAGATACTGAGATTTATAAATGGAATATATTTTTTAATTAATTTTTAAAAAATTTATATGACAGCGAGATGCATTACAATTCATACTACACATATTAGAGCACAATTTTTCATATCTCTGGTTGTATACAATGTATATTCATATCAATTTATGTCTTCATACATGTACTTTGGATAATGATGACCATCACATTCCACCATCATTTCTAACACAATGCCCCCTCCTTTCCCTTCCCACCCCTCTGCCTATTTAGAGTTTGTCTATAAATGGTATATATTTTGCATTGTCCTGTGTAGTGGTCACTAGTTAAATGTAGTTATTGAGCACTTGAAAAGCGGTTAAGGTAACCGAGGAACTGAATTTTTAGCTTTATTTAATTTTAGTGAATTGAAATAGCCACAGTAGCCCCTGTCAAGGGTATCTGGAAGGTTCTTATAAAAATTTTTAGTTGATACATAATAATTGTACATGTTCATGGGATTCAGTGTGATAATTTGATTATGCATAACATGTAATTACATATAACATGTAATGATAAAATTGGCTAATTTGTATTTTCTTATGTTAGGAACCTTTGAACTCCTCTTTTTCTAGTTATTTCGAAATGCATAAAAAATTGTTGCACACTGTAGTCATTCTACTGTGCAATAGAACACTAGAAGATATTCCTCTTATCTAACTTGGGTACCTGTTATCTTACTTGTCTCTATCCTCTTATCCTCTACTCTTCACAACCTCTAATGACCAATATTCTGTTTTTACTTTTATGAGATGAACTTTCTTAGCTCATTCATGTGAGTAAGAACATGTGTGATACTTATCTTTCTGTATTTATTTTACTTAATGCCGTCTAATTCTATTCATTTTGCTGTGCATGACAATTTTATTCTTTATGGATGAATAATATTCTATTTTGTATATATATCATATTTTCCTTATCTGTTCATTTGTCCATGGGTACTTTGGTTAATTTCCTGTCTTGGCTGTTGTGAATGGGCATGCAGATATCTTTGACATAATGATTTTATTTTATTTTATTTTTTTGGTGGTAGTAGTGGTACTGTTCGGGATTAAATCCAGGAAGCTAAGCAGGCACTCTGTCTCAGGCCCCTTGACTGACTTTTATGTATATACTCATTAGGGGAATAATATGAAAGTTCTATTTTTAGTTTTTTGAAGAACCTCAGTATTGACACCAACCGTGTTTTCTAGTAATAGCTATACTGACACCCACAGTGTATTGGAGTTCCCCTTTCTCTCCATCTTCACCAGCATTTATTTAATAATAGCCATTCTAGCTGGGGTGAGGTGATATCTTGTTATAGTTTCCCTGATGGTTAGTGATGTTGAACATTTTGTATACTTGTTGATCATTTTCTTTTGAGAACTGTCTGTTCAAATCATTTGCCCACTTTAAAAAAAAAATTATAGTTTCAGATGGGCAGAATGCCTTTACTTTATTTGTTTATTTTTCTGTGATACTAAAGATCAAACCCAGTGCTTCACACATGCAAGGCAAATGCTTCTCTGCTACTGAGCTATACAGCCCCAGCCTGCATTTGCCCATTTTTAAACTTGGATTATTTGGTTTCTTGTTGCTGAGTTATTTGAGTTCCCTGGGTATTCTGGATATTAATCTCTTGTTAGATGAATTGTTTGCAAACATTTTCTCTTATTTGGCTGATTGTCCTTGACAACTTTTTTTAAATGACTCATTCTGATCTGAGTTTCTTGGCAGGTTAATCTTCATCTATTCATTTTTAACAGGATTTTCTTCTCTCAGTCAATTTTATATGTATTATAGCAGGGAGGTTTTACTATCTGCTTATTGCTGGAAATGGAACTAGAAAGATATAGGAAGTGAAAAATTGGAGGCTCTTCATATTGGCTGTTTTTTTGAAATCTTGAGATCATTCTAGATAAGATTAAGGGAACAATCAGTTCAGGAAATGAATTTCAGATTGGGGAGACTGGACCTGTTTTGTCAGTAGGAAGAAACCCCCTGTGGAGAGGCAATTGAAGGTAAAATGGGAAGTGAATAAATTCTCGAAAGAAGTAGGAAAGAATTAAGGAGAAAATAGAGTAATGGAAAGACATTCTATGAACTATCATTTGATTCAGCAGCCCCTCTACTGGATATATATCCAAAGGAAAGGAAATCAGTACTTTGAAGAGGCATTTGCACTTGTAAGTTTAATGCAGCATTATGCACAATAGTCAAGAAATGGAAACCACCTAAGTGTCCATCAACTGAGGAACAGGTAAAGAAAATATAGTAAATAGTACACAATAGAACACTATTCGGCTTTTAAAAGGAAGGAAATCCTGTCATTTGCAGCAGATTGAATGGAGGACATTTCATTAAGTGGAATAAGTCAGACAGAGAAAGACATCACAATTCTCATTTACATGTGGAAGCTAAAAAGTTGATCTCATAGAATGGTGGTTAACAGAGATTAGAAAGAATGTAGGAGAAAGGGAACATGGAAAAGAGAATATTTAATTACAGGGGTACAGTAGATAGGAGCAATAACTTCTGATGTCTTGTATCAAAGTAAGATAACTATGTTTGACAGCAGTTAATTAAATATTTCAAAATACCTAGTAGAGAAGATTTTAATGTTCCTACACAAAGAAATGATGTGTTGGGGCTGGGGTTGTGGCTCAGTGGTAGAACACTGTGAGGCACTAGATTCGATCCTCAGCACCGTATTTAAAAAAAAAAAAAGGTATTGTGTCCATCTACAACCAAATATATACAGAAATGATATGTTGATCTGATCATTACATATCATATACATGCAGTGAAATGTCTTACTCTACCCCATAAATATGTACAATTGCTATACGTCACTAACAAAATATATTAAAAACAAAGACACTGTAGAGGGAAGACTTTTTAAAACATTTGAATTTTTAAAATTGAAGTTCTCATAATAACCATTTTAAAGTATTCAATTCAAAAGCATTTAGTACCAGTCCATGATGTACCAGGTACTCTAATTCCAAAATGTTCCAACATCCCTGAAGAAGACCCTGTGCCCATTAGCAGACACCCTCTTTGCTCTTCTCCCCAGCTCTTGACAACCACTGCCTGCCTTCTATCTCTCTGGATTTGCCTATTATGGATTTTTATATAAATGAGATCATAACAATGTGTGATCTTTTGGCTCCTGTCACTTAGCATGTTTTTGAAGTTCATCTACTGCCCTTGCAGTGTGTAAGGAGGGATGTTTGAAAAGTAATTTTATTCATATGGACATCCTGAGTCTTGGCAGAACAGCTGTTCAGCCAGTTGGATTTACTTAGGATTAAGGCTTCATGGTGCATGTGTGACATCAAGAGTATTTGTGGAATGGCTGATGGTTCAGCCCCAGCAAGGGCATCCTGTCATGGGGCTAGAGATGGGTGTGGACCCCAAAGGTCTGAATCCTGATGCTGTGATTCACCAAGAGCAGATGGAAAAGAGGAGGGTTCCAGGTATTTCAAGGAGGGAGGGGTTGTCCTTTTCAGAACCAGTGGGGTTTGAATGCATGTGGAACCAGCCAGGCACAGTGGTGCACATATGTAATCCCAGTAGCTTGGGAGGCTGAGGCAAGAGGATTTCGAGTTCAAAGCCAGCTTCAGCAACAGTGAGGTGTTAAACAACTCAGTGAAACCTGTCTCTAAATAAAATACAAAAAAGTGCTGTGGTTCAGTGGTCAAGTGCCCCTGAGTTCATTCCCCATCCTCCTCCTCCCTCCTCAGGAAAAAAAAGAATGCATGTGGAACCAAGTGCTCATTCAAAATGGGGACATCCCTTCTGTTGTACCTTAGGGCATTCACCCATGACTTAATATTACAGCAGGCAGGTGGCCACTCCCAAGTTTCTATGGAGGCAAATGATTGGGGGTAGTCTCTATATTTTGTCTGGCTGGGTAATGGCATTGCTTCAGATCTCTGGGCTTCCCACTCAGCTGGAACAGGGTGATGGAAAACAGACCTTGAGTTTCTTTCTGCTTTGATGGAGGCCTGGAAAGCTGAGCCAGCCATTCTTGTTGGTGCCTAGGGCAAAGGCCACCACAGAGCCAGCTGTCTTCTCCAACTGCCTACAGAAAAAAGGACTTCTGGCCCTTAAGATCTTCCCTGTTTTGTCCCCAATATGCTTTCTAGCCTCACGATCCAGCCCACTGTTCATCCTTCAGAGAGGAAATGAGCAGTCTGTGTGCCACGTGGCCGATGGTTCATGGTGCACCAGACAGGAACAGCCTTTGCCTTCATGTTAACTGCACATTAAATAGTTTGTATTTGAGTTGTGATTAGAGTGTCAACAGAGGGACATAACCTAGCCTGGGGATTTAGTGAGGAGTCAGAAGATTCTATGGAGTCAGAAGATTCTATAGAGTATACCTTTCAGCACAGTGAACATGGGAGGTAGGAAATAAGTAAATGTGTAAAGGGAGCTTTCCCTGTGTATGATCTGCCTGAGTAAAGGGTGCACTGGAGAAGGTGAAGGGAAGCAGGTGTGGTGGTAGAGGGCAATGAGAGGAAAGGGAGGTGAGGAAGGGCAGAAGTTATTGGGGAGTGGGCCTGGATGTGAAGGAAACCTCTCAAGTGGGAGATTGTAGACTGCATCCAAAGAGTAGGGAGATTGAAAGGCTTTAGGCAGAAGTGGCCCTGTCAGTTTTGGTTTACAGTTCTGGTGCAGCTTGTTGATGGATAGGCAGAGGTTAAGAGTGAATGCCTGGGGGCTGGGGTCATGGCTCAGTGGTAGAGCACTTACCTAGCATGTGTGAGACACTGGGTTTGATCCTCAATGCCACATAAAAATAAACAAATAAAATAAAGGTATTGTGTCCATCTTTAACTTAAAAAAAAAAAAAGTGGATTCCTGAAAGCCAGTTTGGACTTTCCATGTGAAAGAAAATGGCCTTGGTCTGGGGTGGAAGCACAGGTGGGAAGAAGGGAATATTTATAAAGTTATTAGGTAATCACATCAACAGTATAAAAGAGAGGGATGAATTATTCTGATACCCTGCTCCTTCTTCTATTCTGTATTTCTTTTCATCTGTGCCTTCAGCTTTAAATAATCCACCAGCATTCTGCTTCCTAAGCTCTCTGTCTGGTAAAATCCTTACCAACCTGGCCAAATGCCACTTGTATGAAGTCTTGTCTGATGCTCTGCCTGGAATTAATTCATTGAGTAAATATTTATGAAGCAGTCACATGTTTTAATGTGCTTTGAATGGTTGCCTATTTGGTTTCTGGTGAAGCGCAGTGTTAACATGCCAGTCAATTACATGGCTGCTTAATAAGCTTGAGGTGGAATTTGATACATTCTCAGAGTCACTCAGGGTGCAGTCCTTTCTGGTAGCTGTTTCCATTCCCCTTTCTTGGCCTGCTCACACCACCAGCATCCTAAGAGGCTGGGGAAGCCCTGTGTCTGGTGAAGCCCCTCCAATGTCCCAGCCCTAGCTCACTCTCCTCACTGCAGCCTTCTGGAGACCCTTGGGCTCTCCCTTTCTCTTGATGGGTGCTAGCGTGATATTAACTCTCCATGTACATGTGAGTAAACTCTTTCAGACCAATTCCATCCAGAAGAGTGCTTGTAAATAGGTAAACATCTACATGGCACATCAACTTCATACTTTCCCGTAAGTGATAGGTAAGATATGGGCACTTAAAAAAAAATGACATTTTGAGCCAGGCTTGCCTGTAATCCTAATGGCTTGGGAGGCTGAGGCAGTAGGATCATAAATTTAAAGCCAGCCTCAACAACTTAGCAAGGCCCTAAGCAACTTAGCAAGTGTAGTTCATTGGTTAAGCACCCCTGGGTTCAATCCCTGGTACTCAAAATAAATAAATAAATAAATTGACATTTGGACATTAGTAACATTCTTTTGGCTTGAAGACATAGTAATGGGTCTCTTAGCTTAGACATTGTGTTTTACATTGAAGAGTAATGCCCAAATGATTCTCCTTTGCTGTATTTTCTCCTTAATTGTCCTGTCCTTGGATAGAACACTTAGATACATGCGAAGTTGGTGAGTAATGAACCCAGTGTTAAGCCCAGCATTTTGAAGGGTAAGTCATGAATCAGCCTTCCTGGAAGAACTTAGCAGTCAGATAGGGTGTTGACCCTAGAGAGTGGGCCTAGAGTGCGGGCCACACCTTGGACCAGGTGATCTTTAACATAGTGCTTTTCTACCTTGATTTAGTCTGTGTGGAACAACAGGGTTATCAGTGTCCCAAAAAAGTCCTTGGCCTCAAGTTAATCAGCTGCTGATAAGAGGTGGGGGGTGCATTTATGCAACATCTCCTCAGGCCTTTTCTACTCTTTTGCACATTTCTCTGAAAGAACTTCCTTTTGTCAGACCTCAAGCTAATCCTTCTCATTTTTGACATCTGCTTTGGAGATGAAATTCAGAATTTTTTCATTTTTATTGTGACCCATTTCACTCCTTTCTGCTTTAATCTAAAACTAGGTGTTGTCTCTAACTCACTGCCATCAGCCCATGATTTTTTCCTGTATTCTATTCATGTTTTTAAATATGCATTTTAATATAACTTACATAATTAATATCTAGATATAATTCTATAACTGATTTTCTTATATGCTGCATATTTGTATTTTAAAGGGATCTGGGAGAAACTCGTACTCATTCTGGCTCTAGAAATCAACCAGTGCCAAACACAGTAGACACTTGTTATTCCATGTCCCGTTATCCTCCAAGATACGCAGACCAGAAATTTCTGCTTGAGATTTTTCAGTTTACAGCCTCACTGAAACCAGGTTATCACTATATTTGCTTTTGTCATTTCTAAGCAGGCCTGCTGCCCAAGAATTATATGACCTCTCCCTTATGCTGTTTCCAGGACATCAAAGTCTGTCTGATGATTCATTATTTCTTTTTATTTTTGGGGGTACTGGGAATTGAATTCAGGGGCACTTGACCTCCAAGCCACATCCCCAGCCCTATTTTGTATTTTATTTAGAGACAGGGTCTCACTGATTTGCTTAGCACTTCTCTCTCTTTTTTTGTTGCTGAGGCTGGCTTTGAACTCGCAGTCCTCCTGCTGCCTCCCAAGCTGCTGGGATTACAGGCTTGCACCACCAAGCCCAGCATGATTCATTTAAATGGGGAAGAAAAACTAAATTAAGTGTATGTCATATAAGTGTTGTAACTATGGGCTGACATACTAGCATTCTATCATGTGCATCATTGTCTTGATGTTAGATTGCCCTGAGCATGAATTGTTTCTCACAAAACTTCAGGTTATTACTTGAGAATCCATAGTGTGTCATGGGCATCTGTGGATTGCTTGTTTGATTCACTTTTCTATTTTTCTAGTAGAAATGATTAAATTTAGTCTCATTTGAGTGAAAGTTTATAGAGTTCAGGTTATGGAGCCAGCAGCCAGGGTTTGAATCCCATTTTCTATTAGGTATAGGCTCTGTAATTTCAACTGTGTGAGCTTCCATTTCTCCTGTGAGTGGGAACAATAATCCTTTACAGGGCTATTTTTATATCAGATTAAATTGGAGAAGATTAAATTGAATATATGATGTTCATGCCATAATGCTTAGCACCTATTAAGTGTTCAGTGTTATCTGCTATTATGATTATTATCATTGGTGTGTTTCTATTTTTAGTGATGTTACCAACCCTGAAGCCAAGGAATCACCAAAGGAAGAACATTATGGTTTCATAATGAAATTCTCTTAACTCATTAGCAGGGCATCATAGTTTATAATGATGCAAGATTTGTTTAATGCTGGGACAAATTAGGCCAAAGTTAATGCCGTCTCATCCTATTAAACCTTGGACGGCTTATCTCTGTACTTGCCAGACATTTTGCTGAGGAGAAGGTTTCCTTTCAGTGTTGACTTAATTCTGGTTAGTGGGCCACTTGTCACTGTGGGGATTTTATGACCCACGTTGAATGACTGGTTCTAAATAGAAACTGTTCTGTCCTGCCATCTACTTATTGTGGTTGTGGTGACTGAAAAGTGTAGGCAGAGGGCTCTTCAGGGTTTCTCCCATGTGCCCTCTCACATGCATATGGAATTTCTCTGTGAGCAAGTCAGAATCTTTTCCTAACTGATCACTGAATGCTTTCACATGGGATTGGAAAAAGCAAGCTATTTTATGCTGCTTTATTTGTAATAATACTAATGATATAAACTGAATTTGACTCTCTCAGCTACTGAGTAACAAAGATGGCTTATCTTTTGTTTTTATATGCAGAATTTAAAACCAACTAGAAGTCTTTTTACTTCAAGTTCTTAAATATACAAAAATTTTGGATTTTTAAAGGTAATTTTATGATCCTCTCTCATCAGAACTGAAGTTATGCTGTCGTAAGAGGGCTCTGTTCTGATTGGGCTTGAAGATTCCATTTTTTAAAAAACAATAGTCCTCATCCTTAGACAAAATAGATAATAAATGCTTGAACTGTACTTCTTAAAAAAATACTTATTCTCAAGTATTACTATTGTTTGTATAAGGTATGATACTTCTTAGAGGTTTAAAAATAACCAGACTTAGCTCCTTGGTTTAAGGAGTAATTTTTGTGGAATACAGACAGTTGCACATACTATTTGCTAATAACCAAAGAAAAAGAAATTTCTTACAGAAATGTCCAATTAGCAATTACTAGCTTGGATTCACAGATTAATCTTTTAGAAAGCCAAGGATACAGAATTTACTATTCATTTTTCTGATGTGTTAGCCAGAAATGACTATTTACACAAACTTTCATTGTATATATTCAGTGTTTACTTATTCAGCTATTGGGATTTCTGTATGATTTATATTTTTTTACATGCCCACAGAACATTTTATATCAGATTGAATTGGTGAAATGATTTTCCTTCATGTGGGTTACTCCATTCTGGCCAGGGGCAGTTATATGGGTTTTTCACACAGCTTTGCTGGTGGGGATAATAGATAAAAATGTTTCGGAAAAGAGATTTCACAGTATAAATTAAGTGTAAATTAAGACCCTTTGAGCTAATTAGCCAATATCTGAGGATTTCACCCATGGAAATAATTTAGAAAACAACTAAGGTTTGATGTGCAAAGATGCTTGTTGCAATATGATTTAAGAAAATAAAAACTTGGGAATGTTAAGTGGCGAATGATGGAGGAATAACTAATAGCATTTATAAAAAAAAAAAAGTATTGCTCCAAAACTCCAATTAGGTGTATGAAGAAAATGATTGCTATAGTGTTAAAATTTAATATCATAAGTATGTGCTTCTATTAGAGCACAGAAAAAGGAAGAAGAAATAAAATTATGCTTATTTATATAATAGAATAGCTGCATGCTAAATGCTCTACATGAACCATTTTTCCTTCAAAATAAAATGTTTTTTCTGGAGTTCTAAATTTTCAAAAATAAGCATCTCTTTTTTTATATTTATTGTAACTTGAGGAGTTCTATTTTGGGTAAATATCTCCCAAAGACCTATGTTCAAAGGTTTGGTTGTCAGCCTGCAGCACTGTTGGGCGGTGGGATCTGGTGGAAGGAAGTTAGATCTTAGGGGGCATTCCCTTGAAGGGAATATTGGGACCCTAGATACTCCTCTCTCTCTTCCTCCCACCTGCCATGAGCTGAGAAACTTCTTCTGCCACACCCACCCACTACTGATGCACTGCTTCACTGTGGGTCCTAAAGCAGTGGGCGAACCAACCACAGAGTAAAATCTCTAAGCCTGTGAGCCAAAATAAACTTTTCCTTTTTTTTTTTAAGTTGATCATCACAATGAAAGAAGCTGACACAGGGAGGCAGCAGGTATAGTGGTTTGAAAGAGCTTAAAAAGTTTTTTCTCTTATTAAGTTGATCATCACGGTGACAGAAGCTAACACGAAGAGGCAGTAGTAGGTACAGTGGTTTGAAATACCAGGCTCTGGAGTCAGTCGGCTTGCTCTCATTGTGACCTTGGGAAAATGATATAAGTTCTCTCTGCCTCAGTCTGTGAAAGCGGGGAGGTACATCCTACAGGGCTGACATGAAGATTAAGTTAGAATATTCTTGTAAATTTATAGTAGAAAGACTGGCACACAGTACAGACTGAATTATTGTTAGTTACTATTATAATAACTGGGATCTTCAAGGAAAAGGGCTTGAAAAAATTTTTTAATTTGTCATTTGAAATGGTGATTTTGGTTAGGTTCTAAATGGTTATGATTCTCCTGGAGAGAGATGTTAATGGGATAGGAGAAGGCACTTTGGAAAGCTTTCTTGTAAGCAGTCATTAGCAGACCATTTAGTGAAGGAAATAGCAATTTGCTAAATATTTAATTCAACCTCCTAAAATGTGTAACTCATGGTTGGGCATAGCTGGCTTAACGTTTTCTTAGGACCACAATGTAGAGGCAGTCCTTCTTATCTGTGGATTCCTCACTCTTAGATTCAACCAATGGCAGGTTAAAAATATTCAGAAAAGAAAATTTTGTCTGTGCTAAACTTGTTCAGATTTTTGTTATATTAGGTATTGTAAATAATCTAGAGATGATTTATAGTATTTTGGAGAATGTGTGTAGGTTATTTGCAAACGCTGTTTTTTTGTTATTTACTTATTTTATGAGGAATTTGAGCATCTGCAGATTTTAGTAATCTCTATGGGTCCTGGAACCAGTTCCCCACATTGATGGTAAAGAGTGATGACTGTATGTAAGTTCCTAAGAAAACAAGTGACTTAGGTCCGAGCTTACCCTTGGCCTTTTTGACACTTAACATTATTAATTCAATGCACAGTTTATCTTCTGTATTTCCCCCAAGAACGTGTCAGCACAGTGAGTTTTTACTAATTATCACTCACTAATCCAAATTATATAGTTTGCCTTTTAACTCAGCGGGCTATAAAGCATTCCCATATGATATTGTATAATGGACTTATGATTAATAAAATTAGTAGTAGAGCATTAAATTTCTAAGTGGGCAAAACTTTGTATATTCCCTTCTTCCACCCTGCTTGTCCCTGTGCTCCATGTCCTGTTGTGTGATACCCACAGTGTGCAGAGTGAGATTGGTTCTAGGACCCCTCCACAGATAAAAAAAAAAAATCTGCAGGTGTTCAAGTTCCTTGTATAAAACAGCATGGTTTTGCAAATAACCTACACCCATGCTTTCCATATGCTTTAAATCAGAAGGCAGAAGCTTGTGCTTTCGCTTCTCTCTACCCTGTCCACCCCTGGACATCTCTTCTTTGTGGACCTTGCATCATCCCCTCCACTGCTCCCTCCACCACCACCTTAGGATGCCCTCATCTCTTGGGAACTACTGCAGTCATTTTCTGAAACACTGATCTCACCTTCTTTTCAGCTTCCTGCCCACCTCATTCTTAGCCCCCCAACTACTGTGTTGAAATCATCAGCGCCCCCTACCATCTTCTCCTGCACTGTCTTTCATTTTTATTTCCCATCCCCTGCCTGTGCCATCCCCCACTGGTCCCCATGTAGAACTGATTGCTCTGTTGATGTCCCCCTGCCCCCCTGCCCCCCCGTTTCCCCTAGGCAGACTTGATCACAGCACTTTGGTCACTTTATTGTAATTATTTATCGTTTCTCTTTCCCTCTGAGGATCTTAGGGGTAGCAAACACAGTTTCCCCTACTGTGCACTTACAACGCAGATCACTTTTCTGATCCCAAAGTGTGTGGGGATTATTTCCCACTGGCAAACAGGCAGTCACTTCTGTAGCAACACAGCTGACTGTCTCTAATTCAATTCAGTTCTGACACCATCTGCCTGGAAATAGGGTTAGATCCCATAACTTGAGGGCTCAGTCCCCCAAGACACCACCACCACTACCACCACCACCACACACAAAGATACCTTACTTCAGATTCCACTTCAGATTCTGGAACTTCTGACCAACCATCTATAAATTGGGGTTACCTTGACCCCCTCCTTGGGTTCCATTAATTTCCTATATCTGCTACAGAACTCGGGACCATTATACTTACATTCACACTTTTATTTTAAGGATATTTTATTTTAAAGTATACAACTAAGTAGTCAGATGAGATACATAGGGCAAGGTGTGGAAGGGTTCCCAACACAGAACCCTGTCCCGGGAGTTGGAGTGTGCCACCTTCCCCACATGTGGATGTTCACCTTCCTGTGAACCTCTTCATATTCAACTGTCCAGAAGGTTTTGAAACCCTGTCTTTTAGGATTTACGGAGGTTTCTTTGCATAGGCATAACTGAAACATGAACAACCAGGTAGTTATATCATTGGGCAAAAGGGTATGGTCTATGCTAATAGGCTAAGTGGGGAAACCCAGCAAGGCCTGTTTGTTCAGATTCTTCTTGGTCTCTCTCTGCAGCATTCCTTCCTTCCAGGTGTGGGCCAGAACCCCTTCAGAAATGAGCAACTTAGGGTCTGCTATCAAATGAGGCAGGTCAGAGAATTTCTTTATGGTTGGCTCCAAGACAGAAGGGCTAGGGAAGATAGGTGTATTTCAGGTTTCTGTGACCTGTCTTGGGGAAGAGAAATTGCTGTTTCTGTGGTGCCCTTGGGCAGGAAAAGGAGCAATGAAATGGGGTCAGGGGTGTGTCAGAGGGAGAAACTTTGCTTTCTGAGGCCTGAAGTGTCCTAACATTACAACAGAAGACTGGCTATCCTTTATCACTCTGAAGCTGTTCTGAAGCTGCTTCAGAACTGAAGATTAAAAAGGGCAGAACATACTTGAACAAAAGATACGCTTACTGTTCTAGGCATTTAGGCAGTGACCAGTTAAGGGAGTTATGAGCTGGGAACCATGAAGGAACACACACTCTCTCTCCCTTTCCCCTTCTATCCCTCCCCCTCCTAATAACACACTCCCTTGCTAGACTGCAAACCTCTTTGAAAGCAGTTTTATTTTCTTTTGGAAATTTTCCCCCATGCATATGATATAAGTGTATGTTTGATAAATGTTTACGGAAAACAATAAAAATAGCCACTTTGAGTTTAGGTGTTTATGCATTGAGCCAAGTGTTTCCTATAATCTTATTTAATCCTCACAGCAAACCTGTGAGGTATAAAATTTATCCTCCTCATGCTTATGGATCAGGAAATGGAGCTCTGTGTGGTTTAGCAGCTTGTTGAAGTTCTTATTTCAATATGTACTATTACAGTATAGTGTCAAAGCCCAGAGGACTCTACTCAAATTATACATATTACAGGTTGCATTTTCTCTTAGGAATAATGAGAATCTATAGTCCTGTCATTACCACTTGATTATGAATTAAATAGTTTAGGACTGGTCTGGACTTCTGTCAACCATTGACAGCTAGATTCTTTACTCAAGTACTGAAGACTCCTAGGATTTTGAGGACTCTATAAATCTCAGTTGGTTTTATCCAAATTCTCTCATTTGGGATAGAGAACAGGTCTCCTTTGCTTTAATCAGAATTTCATAATTGGTGTGGGACCCACAAAGGGTTAAGAACTTTTTAATATTATTTCTATGAAAAAAATCATTTTCCAAGGCTAACTGACTAATTTACAAATCAACCTCTGGAATATAGCCTTTTCATAAAGGGGAGATTATATGTTTTTTATTAACTTGACTGAATGAAATGAAGGAAATGTATTTACCTTAAGTTTTTTTTTTTTAAAAGCAGTAATTTTCTTTAGACACTGTAAACAGGTCATTCCTTTTACCTCTTAAGTAGAAGATATCTCTGTGTTGTGGGCTAGATCTTTGGGTTCTTTTCGCTCCATTCCTAACCCAATGCCCTAACCTACAATGGGATGGTATTAGGAGGGAGGGGCCTTTGGGAAATAATTGTTTAGATGAAGTCATGAGGCTGGAATCCCCATCATAGGAATTAGGGTCTTTATAAGAAGAAAAAGAGAGACCAATGACCCTCCCCAAGTAAGGATACAGTCATATGCTGGGCTATTGTTAATTTGTGAGGAATTTCTATATTTTGAAATGAAATGAAAATGTGGATTCCAACTGGATGACAGCTAGATTTCTGAGCTTTGGGAAAAAGATCACCTTGTCAGTCCCCATCACCTGCCATTACTGCCTTGAGTACATTTGGTGCTCAATATAGGCATGTTAAACCATTTTACAATCTAAATTTTTTTTTCCCTAAAATTTTTACCTGATTGACTTCTCCAGGAGAGGATTTTTACAGCTTCTATACACAAAAAGGGGTTTGTTGTTGTTATTTCATTTTCTTGTTTTGTTTTTTCTTTTTAACTGTGTCCTTAATTTTCATTCTGGGACCTGTTGGTGTTTCTCCCTTTGTGTTCTGGCTGTGGTTGGGCATCTAATTGACTTCAAGTTAATTTGCTCACTAGCTTTTGTCTTCGTTTCATTACAGCAAAGTGGCTTTTATGACAGCTTTGTGTTGAATATTGGTGCTTGGGGAGATCTGAAATGAAGGAAAAAAATCTTACTAGCCAGTCAGACTATTCAGTTACATTAATATAACTTGCTCATATCCTTGCAGTTCTACCAAATTGAAATCACCTTTGGGCCTAATAACTCACCTATTTCACTTTTAATGGTTGTCAGGGAGGTTCTGAACATGATGGCACACATGTTCAAAGTAGCCCTTGGTAAAAAGAGGAAAAGCATTGTCAGGAAGAAGTCTAATCTTGCTGGAGAATTTTCAGAGATGGTTACAGAAGTCACCTCAGCCTTTTCTGGAGAGCATCCACAGAGCTTTGGAGAGCTGTGGGAGTTGAGTGACTCCTTCCTGTAGTCAGGTAGCAAAAAGCCCAGTGCAAAGTGTGACCCCTGCACATATGGCTAACCCCCGTAAACTGCAGTCACATAATAACAGGACTTCTCCATGTTACAAAAATGCTTCTTAACCACCTTTTTTATTATTATTCAGTGGATTATTGGTCAGAAAGTTGTCCAAAAGATAGAAGAAAACACAGTTTTTATAATGCAGTAAAATTTTATTAATATGTTTTCATTTTATCAGAAACTCCTGGATTTTATGAGCTAAAAATTGGTGAAGTTTTCGGTGTTCCATATCCAAAAAAGGAAAGTAGCAAGGAAACTGAAAGCAGGAACTTCTTACCTAAAGTCAGAGTCATAATACTACATAGATTTATTTTAGTTGCTATGTCTATTCATCTACAATCCTATAAGTGATATTTTCATTTATATTTCTGACTCAAATATTTCAAGATCACAGAATACCTCTGAATCATTAAAGATAATGTTTTGTTCAGGGAGATTTTATTTGGCATTTCTCGCTGATTTTCTTTCTCTTTGAAAACTCTGTGTGAGACGTATGATCCCTTGAAGTGAATCAGAACTTTAGGCTTCTCACAAGGGTGTTCCTGTCACCTGAGTGGTCTGGATAGGTCAGTGTGGACTGGGAAGCAGTTGAAATGCTGTGAAGATAAGGGCAGTTAAAACAGCAGCATTTGGGTAAAGACTTAACCTCTGGGGAATGGAGTCACACTTCGAAGTTCCCTTTCTAACACATATCTTTCTTTACAGTTGCAGATGCCCCCAAAGTCACCACTGTGTGGATTGGGTGACGGACACTGGTTGCATATTTATTTATTTATCTTTATGTATTTTTTTTTGTTGTTGTTGCGGATTGAACCCAGGGCCTTGTGCATGCGAGTGGTTGCATTTTTAAAAGTCAAATGCTTGGGGCTGGGGTTATGGCTCAGGTAGAGCGCTCGCCTCGCCACATGCAAGGTCCTGGGTTCGATCCTCAGCACCACATAAAAATAAATAAATAAAACGTATTGTGTACAACTACAAAAAATAATTTTTTTTTTAAAAAAAGTCAAATGCTTAATCTTCTTTGTTGGCCCTTTTTCCTCACTGTTGTGAATTTTTTTTCATGAAACTTTTTGAGACATGTAGATTTGTAGGCAGTTTAAGAAACACTAGTGTTGAGAGCCACAGCCGAAGGGGCCCCAGCAAACTTCCAGCTGCCAGCAAACTTCCAGCTGCCGGCTGATGATTGGCTCACAGCGGCCCCAGCAACATCTAGCTGATTGGCTCCTCGGCCCCAGCAACATCTAGCTGATTGGCTCCTCTGCGGTGATGCTCATTGGGCGGTTTCCCTGCCCTTTCAGACCACGGAGCTGCTCATTGGGGGATTTTTTTGGCTCCGCCCACGTGACCCAGCCAATCGGCCTCAAGAGCAGGAGGATTGTGGGAGGTGGAGAAGCTTGTGTGGGAGAGAGAGGCTTGTGGAAAGCCGGTGGTGGCAGTTGAGGCTCTGAGGGTTTTTCCTGAGAGGCTGTTTTGTTTGGCGTGTGTGGTTCTAAAAATAAAGTTAGTTTCTTTTGACAAGTGGCTCCTGATTGTGCCCAGCCAGACTGCGGCATTTGGTGGCTCGCACGGGAAGCGACTGAGGGTAAGTGAAACTGCTCGCTCCTGAGGGCAGGGCGAGAGGATGGGTAGCCATTTTAAGATTCCTCTTTTATTTTGCTTCACTTTTGTTTTAAGTTGCCTGTCCCTGGAGATGAGTGAGACGGAAGAAAAACCGCTCACATCTGAGGAAAAACTATTTACGTCTGAGGAACAGATAGGGAGAAAGGACGGATGCACATGTCAGGAGGATAGAAAGGCTATAATGACTTTTTGTTGTTCCCTTTTTATTTCATTCTGTCTCGGTTTTTTTTGGCGTCATCTTGTTGGGTTGTATTATAGTAGAAATACGGGATCAGAAATTAGTAAAAAACAAACTGAAAGAGTGTTAAGTAAATTGTTAGAGGAAGGAGGCATCTCAGTAAAATCAAGAACAATCAGGGCATACGTTGATACAATACAAAAATGTAGCCCATGGCTTTTTAAGGAGGAGTTGTTAAATATATCACAATGGAACCATCATGGTGAAGATTTAAAAAGAATAGAAAAGCCCAGGGACTCTGCCAGTTGGCACATTGCCATTGTGGACGTTCATATCTTGTTTGCTTAGTCCAAAGCCTTCAGTTCAGACAATGGTAGAGGAAGGAGAAGACATAATGATTCAAGTAAAAGAGAAGGTCTCTCAAGTTAGTCAGACAGAGGAAAAGATTCAAGTAAAAGAGAAGGCCTCTCAAGCTAGTCAGACAGAGAAAGAAAGTGTAAAACAGAAAAAGCCATCAGGGGGAAAGTTACAACAGGAGACTGCTACTAACACCTTTCTATCACCAGAGGACGTAAGTGTCCAACTAACAAGGCCACCTCCATATGCTGGGAGGTCCCCAACCCCTGCAGTTGATAGTTAGGATCCTGAGACAAGATCTCAAATATTAACATGCCCTGTATTTGAGGCAGGAGGGCAGCGATTTTACCAAGTTTTAAATTTCAAAACAGTGAAGCAGCTAAAAGAGGCTGTAACAACCTATGGTCCTCAAGCACCCTTCACTGTAAGCATGGTCGAATCCATTAACAACTTGAACATGATGCCAGCAGATTGGGCTAATATGTGTAAAGCCGTGCTAAATGGAGGACAATACCTGTTATGGAAGGTTGCCAATGAGGAATTTTGCAAGGAGACGGCTAGGCGAAATGCAGCAGCTGGTTATCCTCAGAGAAATCTAGATATGCTGTTAGGAAAGGGACCTTATGAGGATCAGCAGCAACAAATTGCATATGATCCTGGTGTATACGCACAAATTGCTGTAGATGCAGTTAAGGCATGGAAGACTTTACAAGGACATGGAGGTTTACAAGGTCAATTATCTAAGGTAATACAAGGAGCTAATGAATCTTATGCTGAATTTGTAGATAGGCCTATTCAAACAGCTACCAGAGTTTTTGGGAATACAGAACAAGCAATGCCATTAATAAAACAACTGGCTTATGACCAAGCGAATCGTTGGTGCAGAGATATCATTAGACCATGGAAACATGAAGATTTAAACACATATATTAAATTATGTAGAGACATTAATGAACAAGAGCAAGTCGTGGCAGCTGCAGTAAAACAGGCTTTAGATGCCAGAGACATTAATGAACAAGGGCAAATTGTGGCAGCTGCAGTAAAACAGGCTTTAGATGCCAGGCCAAGAACATGCTACAATTGTGAACAAACAGGACATTTTAAAAGGAATTGCCCCATTGGAGGAGGGTTTAACAAAACTAGGTATCAAAGGAGTAGAATACCAGGTATTTGCCCACGATGCCGCAGAGGAGCCAATCAGCTAGATGTTGCTGGGGCCGAGGAGCCAATCAGCTAGATGTTGCTGGGGCCGCTGTGAGCCAGTCATCAGCCGGCAGCTGGAAGTTTGCTGGCAGCTGGAAGTTTGCTGGGGCCCCTTCGGCTGTGGCTCTCAACACACTAGAGAACCCTAATCCCTTTACCCAGTTTACTCTGCTGGGAACATTCTGCAGAACTGCAGCACAGCATCACAATCAGGACACTAGAACAATACAGAATGATTCTTGTCCGCACATGTCACATACTGCCACTTCCCTCCTGCCCTCATGCCATTTCTAACCTTGGTAACTGCCAGTCTCTTCCCCATATTTGTAATTTTTTTCATTTCAAAAATGTTATATAAGTGGATTGGCTCTCTTTCTGTTCAGCTTAAGGTGGTTGTGTATAGCAATATTTTGTTCTTTTTTACTGCTGAGTACTGTTTCTTGTGTGGATGTACCAGTCTGTTTAACTACCCACCTGTTGAAGAACATCTTGGTGTTCTGGTTTTAGACTACTATAAATAAAGCTGCTATGAATGTTTTTGTGTGAACATATGTTTTCATTTCTCCAGAATAAATGTTCAATAACTTCATTTTAATGATAGCATAATATTTGTCTGCCTGTGCTATAATTTTTATAGCTGGTTGATTTGCAGATGGATGTTTAATGATTACTCCCTCTCCCCCAGTTTTTATGCAATTATAAATATCACTGATGACAGTCTTTAGGTAAATATTAACCACATCTGCTTTTATTTCTTCAGTATATATAAAAGTGGGCTTGAGGATCAAAAATTTTAAGCTGCATTTTTAGTATCTCTTTTTAAAAGTTTATTCTTAAGTGTGTATAATTCTAAAGCATTTTAATCACACACAAAAAGAAACACTATACATACATCAGTCACTGCATTCTCCCTCCCCTTCCACCAGCCTCTGGCATCTACTACTCTGCTTTCTTCCATCCAAATATTAACCAGGCCCTACCCCTGCTTAGCTTCCAAGGTCAGACAAGATCGGGCACGTGCAGGTGGTATGGCCATGGACTGTCCTTGCTTTTTCTATGATAATTTTCCTATTCAAGACATTTGATGGAAATGGAATTATGCAGCCTGTGGTCTTTTGTGCCTGCGTCTTTCACTTCCCAAGATGTTTTTGAGGCTTGCACACAGTGTAGTTAGAATAAGTATTTCATTCTTTTTTATGGGTGACTCACATTCCATTGTATGGTTATACCACGTTTTTGTTCATTGATTAGCAAGTGGAATTGGGGGTTGTTACAAATAAAGTTGCTGTGAATATTTTTGTATGTTTTTTATATGAACATATGTTTTAATTTCTCTTAGATGTATACCTAGGAGTGAAATTGATGTTTCATGTGGAAGCTTTGTTTCACTTTTAGAGGGTCTGTCAAATGATTTTAATAGCAGATATACCATTTGATAATCCCACCAGCAATTAATATGGATATCACTGCCATCATTTCCTATTGTCTGTTTTTATGAGTATAGCTATTAAAGTGGCTATTACACAGGTCTTTTTAAAACAAAGGGCCACTGTCTTGCTGACCCACTATGTGACCATCATAGGAACACTGCTTATGTTGTGGTGTCAGCAATTTCAGGACTTCTGAAGAAGAGAAAGTTTTGTAACAGCTGGTCCCTCCTTCCAGAGCACCCAACTTTGTATGAAGATTTGGGAGTTGCCCACCCACTCATTCATCATCTCTTCAAGCCATACTGGAGGCCTACTGAGACCCAGGGGTTGTTATTTGTATCCTTTGGATTCCCTTGTTATTTGAAACAGAAATTTTTGGAATTTTTTAAAAATATATATATTTTGTAGATGAACACAATACCTTTATTTTATTTATTTATTTATTTTTATGTGGTGCTAAGGATCAAACCCAGTGCCTCACATATGCTAAGCAAGTGCTCTACCACTGAGCCACAACCCCAGCTCCAGTTTGTTGAATCTTAAGATGAAAATTTCTATGCTAGTATATATCATAAGAATAGCAATTGTTTCACTTTAAACAGAAAATAGATCCAATAGTATCTTTGGTACAGTGTGATTAAAAGCTAGAGAGGTTTTTGGTTTTCATTTTAATAGCAGGTAATATTTCAAAATTCATTGTGGATCATAATCTGCCTAATGATAGCTATAAGATGGACTTTAAAAAGTCAGCTGTGTGGTGATTTGGACTAACCCCAAAGTAACACCTTTCTGATCTACTGAGAAGTAAGGTGACCCAGTGCTTCCTGTGGTGTCTGAAAATTTCCTGGTTTAGCACTGTAAGTCTTGCTTCCAGGAAACCCCCAAAACTGAGACAGTTGTCTACCCTGGAGTTAACTGAATGGCTCTATTTGTTTGTTGTTAGACTGAGTTACTTAAAATTCTTGAGCTTTAGTTTCCTTACCTAGACAATGACGATAATTTCTTACTGAGTCTGAAAAAACTGAGTTCATGGTAGATAACTCAATATGTTAGGTCCCTTGTCTCAGCCTGCCACAGTCTGGCTGGGCACGATTCAGGAACCACTTGTCAAAAGAAACGGACTTTATTTTTAGAACCACACACGCCAAACAAAAAAGCTCCTCAGGAAAACCTTCAGAGCCCAACTGCCACCACCGGCTTCCCACAAGCCTCTCCACCTCCCCCACTCCTCCTGCTCTTGAGGCTGATTGGCTGGGTCGCGTGGGTGGAGCCAAAAAAGTCCCCCAATGAGCAGCTCCGTGGTCTGAAAGGGCAGGGAAACAGCCCAATGAGCATCACCGCAGAGGAGCCAATCCAGCTAGATGTTGCTGGGGCCGCTGTGAGCCAATCATCAGCTGGCAGTCTGAAAGGGCAGGGAAACAGCCCAATGAGCATCACCGCAGAGGAGCCAATCAGCTAGATGTTGCTGGGGCGCTGTGAGCCAATCATCAGCTGGCAGTCTGAAAGTTTGCTGGGGCCCCTTCGGCTGTGGCTCTCAACATCTCCCCCTCTCTGTTTAAACAACAAGCATGTGGCTTAGGGACCGTGCCTGCCTTAGGTTGTCCAATAGTACATATGGTCCTTACCCATTATCGGATGAGCTGACCTCAAGGCATCAGCCTCCTGTCTTAGGTTGGTACCATTGTAATTCGATCTTACCCGTCACTGACTACCGGTCTAGTATACAGCCACACCTGTGGATAGGTCTTTGTATCAGCGGGGGGGGGGGGGGGTGAGGTTCTTTGCCTCACCTCTGTTCGCCCCCAAATTTTAGCTGAACGACCATGACAAGCAGAAGGGAGGAAGATACACCAAGCCAATTGATGGCTCCTTTTGGAAAAATTGTACCACCGATGACATCATCAGTAAAAATACCCCAACACTACCACAAGTCGCTGCACCAACAGATAGTTCACAATGCATACAAGTGAGTTCACAATGCAAGAAAACAATTTTCTTTTTTCTTTTAGAAAACAATTTTCTTAACAATGTACCTTATCTTCAACAGAATTATTAAATATAATGAAAAAGAAAGGTGAAAGTAAACAAACAGATCTGTTAACCTCCTTTTTTGTTCATATATTAAAACAATCCTCAACAGCTGTTTACCCAATTTAAATTAAACCATTTAAATCACGTGGAAAAAAAATATTTGGATCCATTTTTTCATGAGCGCTCATCATATATGATATATGGACATATGTACATTCAAACATATAACACAAAACACAACTGTGCACACATAATATAATACATACAACACATAACATAATAGTAAAGGCCTTACAACTTTTTACAGGTGAAATATCCGTTGCAATGTTTAAAAACTCTATAGTCAAAAAAATAGAACTGATCAGCAAAACATTAACCTAGGTCTGTATGAGCTCAAAAAACAAAATAGAACTTCATGATATGGCAAAGGGCAATAATAAAATAGATATTGAAAAAAGCATCCTGGTTCTGTCGCAGATGTAAGAATAGCCAAACTGGAGTTTTGGATATCAGTTGTTATGGATTTGAGCCAAATCATCTTCTTTTTGGTCTGTAGAAATCGCTTTAGTTAATCTTTCTGGAATCCAAATCGGCTGCTGTTCTCCCCGTGGAAACACATAAACAGACCCCCGACTCCAGACAATCACTGGGTCAGGACCTTAATTAATCTTTCTGGAATCCAAATCGGTTGCTGTTCTCCCTGTGGAAACACACAAACAGACCCCCGACTCCAGACAATTACTGGGTCAGGACCTTTCCATTGTCCTGTTAGAATATCCTTCCAAAGTACTTTGGGCTTATGTACATTTTTTGGACACATATGCCTTTCCGCAGCACTAAGTCCTGATGAATCCAAATTTAAAAAGTTTAGAGTAAAAAGGGTTATTTTAAGTTTATCTTTGGGGAATATATACCCCTTCCCAATTCCTTCTTTTTGCTTTAATAAGTACATTTTAATAGTTTGATGAGCTCTTTCAACTATGCCTTGTCCCTGTGGATTGTATGGGATTCCTGTTATATGAGTAATGCCAAATGTTGAGCAAAATTGTTTAAAAGAGGTAGAAGTATAACCAGGGGCATTATCTGTTTTTAACTGTTTTGGAACACCCACAGTGGCAAAATTTTGTAAGCAATGAGCTATAACATCTTTAGTTTTTTCTCCGGCATGAAGGGAGCCCATCAAAAATCCAGACGAAGTATCAACTGTAACATGCAAATATTTTAATTTTCCAAATTCTGGCAAGTGTGTGACGTCCATCTGCCAAATATGGTTAGGTATCAATCCTCTAGGATTGACGCCAAGATTAACTCGTGGTAAAAAGGTCACACAATTTTGACATTGTTTTATTATTTGTCTAGCTTGTTCCTTAGTTATTTTAAAACGCTTTTGTAAAGTATTAGCATTGACATGGAACTTTTTATGAAAATTTATAGCTTCTTCTAGTGTAGAGAAAATATGTATGTCATGTGTAGTTTTATCTGCCATATCATTGCCCAAACTAAGGGCTCCAGGCAATCCTGTATGTGCCCTGATATGTCCTATAAAGAATGGATCTTTTCTGTCCCAGATTAGACTTCGTATAGTGGAAAGCAAAGAGAAAACAGTAGAGGAAGGGGAAATCCTACCAGCATCTTCAAGGGATACTATAGCATTAACTATATACTGACTATCAGAAAATAAATTAAATACAGAATCTTTAAACATCACAAAAGCTTGTAATACTGCATTAAGCTCTACCTTTTGAGCTGATTGTTTGGGTACTAAAAATGTAAAAGTTTGATCAGGTATAACTATTGCTGCTGTACCATTATTTGACCCATCAGTGAATATATTTGGAGCATTCATGATAGGTGTTTTTCTTGTCATTTTTGGAAAAATTACAGGATGCAAAGACCAAAAAGACAATAAAGGATTAGATTGTAAGTGGTTATCAAATGAAACATTAGATTTGCACATGATTATTGCCCAAGTATTTAACTCATTAGCTAACTCATCAATTTGATTCATAGTATATGGAGTAATAATTTTATTGGGAGAAATTCTAAACACTCCCTTTGCTGCTTTTATTCCTTTGAGTATTAATTGTCCTACAGCCTCAGGATACCTAGTAAGAATAGTGTTAGGAGAATAAGATAAATGTATCCATAATAATGGACCTTCTTGCCAAAATACTCCTGTAGGAATATTTTTTGTTGGTAGTACAATAAATAATAAAGGCAAACTTATATCAATTCTATCCAAATGCATATTTTCCATATATGTTTCAATGATTTTTAATGCCTTTCTTGCTTCAGGCGTTAACATTCGGGGTGAATTTGGATCTGATGGACCTTTTAGGATATCAAATAAAGGTCCCAACTCTCCTGTTGGTATACCTAGATAAGGCCTTATCCAATTTATGTCTCCTAATAACTTTTGAAAGTCATTAAGTGATTTGAATTGATCTACTCGTATTTGAATTTTTGGTGGACGGACCATGGTTGAGGATAATAGAACTCCTAAATAATTAATTGGAAAATTTAATTGTACTTTATCTATTGCTATCTCTAGATTATAAGTTTTTTAATAAGTTTGTAAGTGTGGCATAACATTCTAGCAATGTGTTTTTATCTTTGTGTGCTAGTAATACATCATCCATATAGTGAAATATTTGTAGTTCAGGATTTTGATTTCTAAGTGGCTGGATTACTTTGTTAATATAAATTTGACATATAGTTGGGCTGTTAGCCATCCCTTGAGGGAGTACTTTCCATTCATATCTCTGATCAGGACCTTCATGATTCAGTGCAGGGATAGTAAATGCAAAACGTGGACTATCCACAGGATGAATTGGAATTGAAAAAAAACAATCTTTAATATCTGTAACTAAAACATACCAGGTTTTTGGCAAAGCAGACAATTGAGGAATCCCCGATTGAGCAGGTCCCATAATGACCATTTCATTATTAATGGCTCTTAAATCTTGCAGTAATCTCCATTTACCAGATTTCTTTTTGATGACAAAAATGGGAATATTATGGGGAGATACAGAAGGTTGTATATGTCCTTCCGCTAATTGTTGTTTGACCAGGTCATGGGCTGCTTGTATCTTTTCTTTAGTCAGGGGCCACTGAGGAACCTATACTGGTCTTTCTGATTTCCAAGTAATTTTTATTGTCTCAGTGGCCCTTTCTGAAAATCCAACCCATGTCTGTCTGTTCCTTGATCTATTTGTATTGGTGCTGCTATACCTTGTTCTTGTTTTTCTAATCTTTTTCCTTTCCTAAAACCTTGTCTAGTCATAATAGTGGGTGCATTTTGGTTGATGTTATTTGTTAATGTCAAACCTAATTGATCTAGGACATCTCGTCCCCATAAACTTATAGGAAGATGATCCAATACATATGGCTGTATAGTTCCTTCACATCCTTCAGGATCCTTCCAATCTAATACCATTGCACTTCTATGGGGATTAGTCGCCACTCCTAAGCCTCGAAGCATTTGAGTGGCTTGTTGTAATGGCCAATGTTTTGGCCATTCTTGACGAGAGATGATGCTAAGGTCTGCACCTGTATCCAGTAGTCCATTGAATTCATGTCCTTGAATATTTAGTTTTAGCATGGGGCGAGAATCTAAATTTAAAGAAAAAGAAAGCATAGCCCAATCTACACCTGTGGAGCCTAATCCCTTGGAACCTCTTTCTACAGCACGACTGGAAAATTTATCATGTAGGCTGGGTATTATTAGTAACTGTGCTGTTCTATCTCCTGGTGAAATTACTGATATACCCTTTGGAGAACTGGCTATAATTTTTATTTCACCTTCATAGTCAGGATCAATTACCCCAGGACTTATCATAAGTCCTTTTAGAGTAGAAGAGCTGCGTCCCAATAATAAGCCTACTGTTCCTTTGGGAAGAGGTCCTTTTACCCCTGAGGGAATGATTTGAACTCCCATTTCTGGAGTTAGTACTGCTCTGGCGGAGGCGCAGATGTCCAACCCTGCACTCCCTCTGGTTTGTCTGATGAGGGATCTGATGGACAATGTGTCCTGGGCACTACCCTGATGGGGTTGCTGGGTTCCTCCAGTGCTCCGTATATTTGTGGTTTTGGGCCCCCCTGTCCATTTTTTGGCAACGGAGCCTGATGCCTTTCTCCACGATATCGTGGATAAACACCTGGTCCTTGTTCGTTTTTTGATAATGGAGTACCCTCTATGGTGGTTTGAGAATGGCATTCATTAGCCCAATGTCTCCCTCTACGGCATCGTGGGCAAATATCCGTATTCTACTCCTTTGATACCTAGTTTTGTGAAACCCTCCTCCTATGGGGCAATTCCTTTTAAAATGACCTGTTTGTTCACAATTGTAGCATGTTCTTGGCCTGGCATCTAAAGCCTGTTTTACTGCAGCTGCCACAATTTGCCCTTGTTCATTAATGTCTCTGGCATCTAAAGCCTGTTTTACTGCAGCTGCCACGACTTGCTCTTGTTCATTAATGTCTCTACATAATTTAATATATGTGTTTAAATCTTCATGTTTCCATGGTCTAATGATATCTCTGCACCAACGATTCGCTTGGTCATAAGCCAGTTGTTTTATTAATGGCATTGCTTGTTCTGTATTCCCAAAAACTCTGGTAGCTGTTTGAATAGGCCTATCTACAAATTCAGCATAAGATTCATTAGCTCCTTGTATTACCTTAGATAATTGACCTTGTAAACCTCCATGTCCTTGTAAAGTCTTCCATGCCTTAACTGCATCTACAGCAATTTGTGCGTATACACCAGGATCATATGCAATTTGTTGCTGCTGATCCTCATAAGGTCCCTTTCCTAACAGCATATCTAGATTTCTCTGAGGATAACCAGCTGCTGCATTTCGCCTAGCCGTCTCCTTGCAAAATTCCTCATTGGCAACCTTCCATAACAGGTGTTGTCCTCCATTTAGCACAGCTTTACACATATTAGCCCAATCTGCTGGCGTCATGTTCAAGTTGTTAATGGATTCGACCATGCTTACAGTGAAGGGTGCTTGAGGACCATAGGTTGTTACAGCCTCTTTTGTGTTGCTTCACTTTTGTTTTAAGTTGCCTGTCCCTGGAGATGTGTAAGATGGAAGAAAAACCACTCACATCTGAGGAACAGATAGGGAGAAAGGACGGATGGACATTTCAGGAGGATAGAAAAGCTATTATAATGATTTTCTGTTGTTCCACTTTTGTTTCATTCTGGCTCAATTTTGTTTGGCGTTATCTTCTTGGGTTGTATTATAGTTATAGTAGAAATATTCAAGTAAAAGAGAAGGTCTCTCGAGCTAGTCAGACAGAGAAAAAAATTCAAGTAAAAAAGAAGGTCTCTCGAGCTAGTCAGACAGAGGAAAAAATTCAATTAAAAGAGAAGGTCTCTCGAACTAGTCAGACAGAGGAAAAAATTCAATTAAAAGAGAAGGCCTCTCAAGCTAGTCAGACAGAGAAAGAAAGTGTAAAGCAGAAAAAGCCATCAGGGGGAAAGTTACAACAGGAGATTGCTACTAACACCTTTCTATCACCAGAGGGTGTAAGTGTCCAACCAACAGCACCACCTCTACAGGAGACTGCTACTAATACCTTTCTATCACCAGAGGACGTAAGTGTCCAACTAACAAGGCCACCTCCATATGCTGGGAGGCCTCCAACCCCCGCAGTTGATAGTTGGGATCCTGAGACAAGATCTCAAATATTAACATGCCCTGTATTTGAGGCAGGAGGGCAGGCTAGTGATACTGAGTCTGAAAAACTGAGTTCATGGTAGATAACTCAATATGTTAGGTCCCTTGTCTCAGGCTAGTGATAAAAGTGTTATTTTCACAACCACATTCTATACTTTAGATAACAAGTTTTTCATTTCTCTTCCCACTTCTAGTTAAATGATGGTGGTGGGGTGTATTTATATTTAATTTGACTACGCTTGTGTTTGGTGGTATGTAGTAACTTAGGAAGGCCAGCAAGGCAAAGGAAAGTTGTTGACTCTTAAGAATTTCTTCCTCCAGTCCCCTAACTTCAAAATTTCTAAGCCTTTTATCTATTACTGAGTAAAAAAAAAAAATTATCCCCTACAAACATTTATTGTCCTGAACAGTTTCTGAGGGTTGAGAATCCTGGAGTGCTTAACTGGGTGGTTCCAGCTTAGGGTCTTTCTTAAGGGTGCAGCCCCAGCTGCAGTTATCTTAAACTGCCTGGAGCCTCAGGACCTGTATCTAAGCTCACTTGGTGGTTGTTGGCAGAAGGCCTGTTTCTTGCCACATTGACTTCTCTGTAGGACTGTCCCCACCATGACAACTGGTGTCTCAGAGCCAGTGACGGAGAAACAGAAACACAGCGCTGACCAAGACAGAAACCACAGCATTCAATCCCCTAATGCCAAAGGTGATCTATATTCCTTTGCTGTGTTCTGTTGGTCACATATACAACCCAGGGTCAAGAGGAGAAGTCACTGGGGAGTATCACAAAGGCAGCCTTTCATGGATACCAGGTTCACATGAAGAAAGCCGGAGCTCATCCAGTCCAGGTAATGAAACAGCATAATAGCGGGTGGCTCAGCTTAGGACGGATGGAAACAGCCCGAATCCATGTGTGTCAGCCAGTGTCCAGATTCTTCCTCCTATTGTCTACCTTGTCTCCATCCAATAGTGTACACAATTGGACTATGACCAACCATGTACCATTGGTGGTGGCAGCCCAGCAGTGTCCCATCCTGCCCCAGTTTAGTATGATTAAACAAGTAGTTACTGAATTCCTTCTGCGTACCAGGAACAGCTGCTGGGAATTAACAGAGAGCAAGATCGATAGGTTCCCTGCCTTCCCAGAGCTTTACAGACATGACTACCACTGACGCCTGTCTCAGGAGGTGGTGACAGGTGTTAGAGGTCCCCCCTTCTCACAGTGGTATTTTTACAACATTCCAAAACAGAGGAAGACCTGGCACTAGAGTCTTAATGGACGCTGTTTACATGTGATGTGTACCATGTGACTCAGTGTTTGAAAAGTATGAGAATTGGTCTCTACCTTGACAGGGTTTTATTTCATATTGAGGGATGGTTTGAAAAGAAATGATTCCCTTTCACTCTCAGCTGGTGAAGTTAGAGCATTGTCCTTTTGACCATGCTCCTAGTATAGACTGGAGTTATAGTATAACATGGACACTGTCTAGATAACAGAACTTCAAGAGCTGCAGGGGATTTTGTTTGAATGTAAAAGCCCAAATATATACATATATATCTCAGTGGTTCCCAAAGCAGGTTGTGCCTCAGAATTACCTGAGGAACTTTAAAAACAAACAAATTTCTCAGCCTTTAGATATTAAATCAAAGGTTCTAGGGGTGGGCTACAGAAATCTATGTATTTTAAAGCTCCTAGGTGATTCTGAGATGTATCCACATCTGAAAACCATTGATATGAAACTCTAGAAAGCTGTGAAGGCATTCATTCACTCTTCATTCACTTGTGGTTTCAATCAGAATGCACAATGTCATGTACAGTTCCATGCTCTCTGGAGATACAAATGGGAATGCCAGAAGTGCCCCATTGAAGAGCTTGGAGCCTAATGGGGGTTGTGGATAAAGGACAGATAATTGCATTATAACTTATAATCACAACACTTAAAGCTAATAAGCCTGGAATTTTATCACTGATTGAGATATAGTAAAAGTGAAGGTGGGAGTATGAAAATGAGACCTTTTTCCTCCTAACTAGGTCTTGGTTACAGAGATTTCTAAAGCTTCTATTACTATTTTAGGTGAACACAACTGGTTTTTGTTTTGTATGGTTTAAAAGCCGCCTGGTAATGTTATTTTAAATTATGCTGATCTCTTATTCTCAAAGGTAAAGCTCTTTGTATTCAAATAATACTAATACATATTGTTACCATCTTAACAAAATATACATGAAGACATGCCCTTGAAAACTGCAGGGGCTATTTTAAGAGTGGTAAATTGTAGAGGAGGAGACCTAGGTTCATATTGTGGGTGAGTGGACACTGGTGTGCACTTGCACTCAAAGAGAATTCAGCATCCCCTTAACATTCTAGAATTTTTCTAGAGTTTCTTTCAAATCCTATGACTCACAAGCATCATGATAGCATGTGCTTCCATGTAGAAGAACAGGCTATGACATATGGATATCGGCAAGCTTCAGTTGCCCTTGCCCTTGTATAGAACTCCAATTTATGGCCTAGCAAAACACTTCATTTATGAATGTGAAATTGATCAATTCAAAAATATTTGTGGTGATGATGATGATGATATGTTTTTTCAGCACTTACTGTGTGGAATGCAATATTCTAAGCATTTTACATATATTAAGTCATTTAGTCACTTGAAGAAGGTACTACAATACCCTCATCTTACAAACTAGGAAACTATGACACAAAAAGATTAAATAATTTGCCCAAGGTCACACAGCTGGAAGTGGTGGGGTAGGGATCTGAACTCAGGCTAGCCAGCTCCAGACTGTATGCTTCTAACCAGTACTATTCAAATATGATTGACTCAGGTATCTTTGTACATTGCTTACTACTACAAATTACAGGAGAGCAGGGGTCATGTCCTTATGTGGTAGTCACTCATTAAATATTTGTTAACTTTTTGAGTCAACTGCCTTTTAAAAGTAGCATGAAAAGCAGTCATTCTAGAAATCCTTGAGAACACAGAAAATAAAATCAGTCACAGGGATGACTGGATCCCCACTCTGGAAGCATCTTTTACCTTATTTCACTGCAGCCTTACAGGTGTTAATTAGTTACTGTCAGCAAAGTTATGTAGGAGCCAAGTTCTAAGTCCAGTCTCACTCTCCAGCAGAGAGCATTCTGTGTGTCTTTTTCCAAACAGGACAGAATGTGCTGCTTTGTCTAGCAAAACATTATCACTAGTTTTTAATTCTTTGGTTTCAAATGAAAATTAGCTGGTACTTTTATGACAAGTAATTTTGTCCAGTAACAACCCTCCCCGCCCCAGTTATTAGTTAACTAGCTTGTTTTGTTGGGAGTCCATGTTCTAAAGGCTAAACCCTGCTAAGAGTTAGGGGAAAACTTTGAACTTGAAGGTACATTCTGTACTTTAGCTATGAATAAAAATTCCCCTAGAATAATGTTATAATAATATCAGTATCCCCATTCCATTGCTGAAAAAAATTCTCTTGAGTTTCTTAGATCAGGTGTATTTATATATTGCCTTTAAAGACTAGGAAAGAAAAATCTCTCTTTGAGTTGGAAAGATGTTCCCTTGAATTTTGAGGGATGTGTTTTTCTTCATAGTTTTTAATTGTTTCACACTTTGTAAAATGCCTTTGCTGGTCATGTAGTAGATAAGAGCATTTTAGATCCCTAGCATTGAGGATGTTCTACCTGAGCAAATGCTCTCTATAACTAGGATTTAGTCCTATAACTAGGATTTAGTTTTAGGAAGCTACATTGTAGGTTAGGTGTGCTGTTTTCCTCCTTTTTATTTTGAAATAGCAGTTGTATCCCTGCATTTGTATTATCACCCATGGACAATTACTATACTCAGAACAGTTAGGAGCCCTGACCCTTGACAAGTTTGGACTTTAATCAAGGAGGGTGTAGAGTATGTTCCCTAATACCTGAATCAGAAGTATCCGGGTCACATCAGAGTGGAAGTTGCTGTGGGCCAGATGAATGGTCCAGGCAGCACAGCTACAAGAGGACACAGAAATGGGGCTATGTCACTCCTAATGTGCCCTTGGAGAAAGGAGAAAGGTTGGAAGTGAAGACAGCAGAAAGGACGGACCACAGATGATTTAGTTAAGAACAAAGTTACTAGAGTGACTCTCAATTGCTTTAAAATAACATCCTTCTCCAGTGAAAGTTGAGATAGTTTTTTTTTTTTTTTTGTCATTATTGAAGTGCTGAGGATCAAACCCAGGGCTGCACACATACTAGGAAAGCACTCTACAGCTGAGCTACACCCCCAGCCCCTGAAATAGTACTTTTTAGTTAGTGGTAGCCAAGGAGCAGGTATTAGAGGCTTCTCTTTTGACCTGTTTAATCTCACTTTGGTACAAGGGAATACTGATGGTTGCAACATATAAAACTTTCCCCCAAATCATCCATTATAGAATAAGAAGTTCTACCTTTTTACCCTTGGGTTGATTTGTGGCAGTGCTTTGAAGAACATATCATTGGTGTCCCCACTTTTGCATTTACTTTATATGAGACCTCAAAGAAGGCTTTTTCTCCATGTATAATGTAGGGTAGGTAAAAAAGACTTCATCAAAGCATTAATGAGAGTTTTTTATGCCCTTGGAATGGAGGTTAGGACATTTAAGAATTCTACAGGGAGAAAAAAAATAAGCAGAGGTTCATAGATTATTGGAATGACCGTAGAATATCTGAGGTACCACTGTTGATACAGCAGTTATTTTCTGGAGCCAAGATTTGATCCAGCATTATCATTTATTTAAATGCCAGCATTTTAGAGGGATATCTGAAAACTCATTAGTACGTGTATGTTCTTTCTCTTACAGTCTTTTGTATTCTAACATTTCTGAGCAAGGTGGTTATTTTTCTCCTTTTACTTGAGAGCTGATTTTCCCCAACCTAGAAAACCCTTTTAAATTCAAGAAACAGGGTTGTGACTACCAAGTTAAAGTACCATTTAATTTTTTGTTATTCTGTGTAATTGGCAGCCAACTTGAAAAGTGTTCCCATGCCTGCTTAACAAGTTGACTGTTAAAAGGGATGGATGGGCATGAGAAAAGAGAACCGGCAGGACATTACAGGCTGTCTTCTTCCAGCTCCTGGGTTTGTAAGCTCAGCTCAGCTGACTCATTTTTTAGACCAAATCTTACGATTCAATAAAATAACCAAGCCTCCAATGGGAAGTTATGCTTAGACAATAGACTTCTATTTTTAAAACAAAAGAAATGTGACTTGACTGATTTCACAGGAAGAGAAGCTTTCAAAGCTGATTCACTTCCACCTGCTAGTGTTGCCTTTGCAGCCAGATGAACCAAGGCCTGACCCCAAACATCATCACTGGATTCGAGACAGCAATTGGCTTTGTTATGGATTTAGGAAGTTACCTTTCTTTATTATGATTCATATAACAACTCTTTCACTCACACACACACACACACACACACATATGTATACATGTGTTTTTATAAACAGATTTACCTCAGGATCCCAGTACTTTTCATTTGCAGGGTTGGGGCAGCCTTCTCACTTTTCCCTGCACCAGATAGAAATGGCCAGGAGGCTCAGCATTTGCATTCTCATGGAGACAGATGCTTCATGTTGAGAACTGCTAGGGCAATAACTCACTCTGTCCTGTCCTGTCATTCACCCCATCTCCTCACTATTTTGTTGTCCTTGGAAGCTCACAAGAAGAAAAGAGGAGGAGACTGACTGGCTATAAAGCTTATTGTGCTGTAGTGTGGTTTTTCAAGCATGCTTCCAGTAACGCGTTTGGTATTACTTGGGAGTGAATGCTGGCGTTTATTTAACCTCCTACATGATTCACTTAGGCATACACTGCACTTGGAGGGGCAGTCGGTGGGTGCATGGAGGGTGGGCACAGGTGATAGATTTTCCACTCGAGCAGGGCTGTCTTTGGGGGATTTGTTTTTGCCCTTTTGTGTTCAGTATTTCCAGGTTCCTGTTTTTCATGCTGTTTTTCAGTCACCACACAGAATCACAGTGGTGATTCTGATCTTTCTCTCTAGTTCAGTCTTAAAGATCCTCAAATTCTAAGATAATACATGTCTCAGGAACTTGGTGGAGGCCACAGAACGAGTAGATGATGAGGTTGACTTAGGTGAAGGTGTGCCGAACCCTTTCATTCTCCCCTCCTTATTCAGCTGTTCTTTAAATATAAGGTAGTTTATAAGGCAGTGGCTAGTCTCAATCCTAATTTTCTATAGTGAGATACTGAAACAAGACACAATTATAATATAGTTGCAGAGTTACTCAGAATTTTATAGTGGGAAGTGGCTCTCAACAAAGAGTGTCTTTTGGGAAAATAGGTAAAAAAAAAAAAAAAAAAAAAAAAAAGGAATTCTATTCTATTTTGCCTGCCCTTACTCTGTTTTCTTTATCATCATTTTCTGTGTGTGTGGTTTTTGAACTAGTGAATAGCTTTGGGATGCTATTATAGTTGGAGTCTTTAAAAATGGATCTTGTTACTCCCTGTTGTGACCTATAATTCTGGGAAACTCCTTAGATTGAATGAAGGTCGGGGACTCTTGGTTCAAAAGGATAGGAAGTGATACGTGAGCTTTGTGTCAGCAGGGTCCAGTGCTGACCTCCCTCAGTCGTGCTCTCTTTTCCTGTCAGTTTGTGGAGAACTAGCCAGAGCAAAGAATGGCCTATTCTGCTGCTGCATATAGGACCAAAGCTCCTTTTCCAGCTCAGTGCTTGGGTTTGGTCCCTGTTGGAACAATTGTACAGAGCCAGCTGTGTTCCCACTTAGCTCAGAGCACTCAGGCTGCCTGTAGGGTGAGAAGGGTTTTTGAGAAGTGATGTCACAAACCCTCACAGCCTGCCTGTGGCAGTCAGGCAGGCTGCACACCTGGCATTGTGATTGGGCATCTTGTGCTAAACGGGCTGTGCTGTTCTCACAGTTCAAGATTACTAGGCAAAGCGTCAAGGACTTTGCAGGGCTCTTTGCCTCCCATGCCTTTAGAAAAATACAGAAGAGTATAGGTTAACCCACAGGCCACTCAGCAAGTGCCCAATTTACCCAGCAGAGCAGGCCAGCCCAGCCTAGCTATGAAGAATTCATTTGCCTAGACCTTTTGTACTGTTCATGTGGCACAACAGATGACACTCAGCAAGGGAGATGAGAATGGAAAGGGCATGTTGTTGGCAGGCAGGCTGTAGCCAGGAGGGTGAGGAGCAGAGGCAATGTGAGCAGTTAAGGATTGGCACTCTCTTCTGTTCCTAGCCCATGGGCCATGTGCTTTTTGCAGGGTGTGGTCTGCTACTGTCCACTGCTGAGTAAGCAGAGCTCCCACCCCTGTTGTGGCCAAGCATGCCCTGGCCTCAGGGCCATTGCGCTCATACATCCCTCTGAATGGATTACGCTTTCTCTTAATAGACACATGGCTTCTCTTGCCATTCAGGTCTTTGCTCTGTTCCCACCTTCTCTGGGCAACCTTCTGTAACCACACTTTCTAGAATAAATACCTACTCCCTGATTCATTTCATTCCCTTTACCCTGCTTTATTTTTCTTACTAGCAGTTATTTCACATGTATGTGTGTGTTTCTGTCTATAAATAATATAGCAAGTCCCCCCTTTTCCACAGGAGAGACATTCCAAGACCTAAATGACCTGAAGCTACATATAGTGTGAAATACTATAGATGCTGTTTTTTCCTATGCATATATGCTAGGATAAACTTTCACCTTTTCACTTAAAGGAGGAACTTTATGGCTTCTGTTTTTTATATTCAAACTGCTAGCATTTCTATTTTTAGGGCCATTATTACAAAGGGCTACTTCAACACAAAGCACCATGATAATTTGACAGTCAATATGATATCCGAGAGGGCTACCAAGTGACTAATGGGCAAGTAGCATATACAGCATGGATACCCTGAACAAAAGGTGATTCACATCCTATCCTGGATAGGGGAAATGGTATGAGATTTTTATCATGCTACTCATCATTCATGTAATTTAAAATTTAGGAATTGTTTCTAGAATTTTGTATTTAATATTTTTGGACTATGATTAACTGTAACTGAAATTGTGTGTGGGGGGGTACTGTATATGTTTTTTTCTTCTTTCTGTGTATTTCTTCTCCTTCCAGCCTTAATTTTGATTTGTTGCCTGCTGTATCTCTCAGGGCCTTAGGGTCTCAATCCTGTTATATGGTGTAGGCACTTGGAAAGTGTTGGTATGAATGAAAAAGTGAAGACCTATTGTTGAGATCTGTGACTGCTGGACAAAAACATGATATTGTGCTGGGTAAATGATAACAGAGAAACCTTTAGTGAAGGTATCTTTTGGTAACTTGTATAAAAACAAACAACCTTGCCTGAGAAGAATATAGTACATTTGCAGTTGAAGGCATATAGCAGGGAGAGTTTGGAGAAAAATTTTGTTGTTGTTGTTGTTGTTGGTAGTGGGGATTGAACCCAGAGCCTCATGAATGCTAGGCAAGCACTGTACCACTGAGCTACATCCCCAGTCCCTGGAGAAAATATTTA
The DNA here is from genome assembly GCF_021218885.2 of Marmota monax. NCBI lineage: Eukaryota > Metazoa > Chordata > Mammalia > Rodentia > Sciuridae > Marmota > Marmota monax. Next base: position 397,748 of record NW_026693537.1, read on the forward strand.
ACATATCCATGTCCAGCCCAGAATCAGGCCTGTGGTTCATGGATGAAGATGCTATTAATTAGGGGCCTGTGTTCCAAGGACCATCATCACCCACCTTTCTCCCTTTGCATCATGGACCATTTCAGGAACAATAAGCAGCTCTAAAAATTATTGTTGTTTTTTTCTGCATATCTTTTCTTTTAAAGAATGTTTCACTGCTTTTTCAAGATGTTCCTAAACTTGATTTTGAAAAGTTCTGCAAATCCAAGAGAATTCTCACACTGAGAAGAAATGCAGTCTAAGAACAGATTTGCTGTTTCTGGCAAAGTCGTCTCTTGCATGTGCTTTTGTAGTAAAGACATTCCACTTTATAAAGACAAAAAACTGCTCCTGTGTTCACTGGCTTCTGCAGGGCCTCTATTCAAGATGGATTTAGACTCAGATTATTCAGGACAGATGGCTTGTCACAGGACTGTTCAATATCTCCAAATACTAAATTCCACAGTCTCTTGTGATTGCCTGCTGCTAGGTCCAGTGCTCTTGGACTGAAGTTTTACCTTATGTTTAATCAAGCTGCTTTTCTGGAGGCATGATGTTAGCCTAAATTCTCAAACTGGTCTCTGTCCTAGGCTGCTGTCCTTGTAATAGTGGGTCATTGTGTAGCAATTCCTGGGCCTTAATTTTGTCCCAGTCCACTAATGTTCTTCTACCTGTCTCCCAAGCCAAATTCCATTATTTTCAAACATTTCTTCCCTCTTATTTCCAGCTTTTCTATATTCTCCTTATGTGTATTTCTCCATACATAGAAACTGAAACTGGTTGCAACCCTCTGAAAGGCCCCCTTAGTTAAAAAATGCAATGAATGACGCCCTTATTATTTTTGTTAGGTATATTCCTGGCATTAGATTCCAAAGTACTGTTATTTGAATTTATTCTTACAGCATGGTATTAAATGCAGATATGCAGTTTCTATTCTTTTAGATCATTCTAATATCTACTCATTTTACAAACTGGATTTTGCTTTTGATTTATGGCTTCTTCGGCTTCTCTTCTGAACCTCTCACTTGTTCTAGGAGGTCAGGTATGCTCGTTTGTGTTTATCCCTATTTGGCAATCCTTTGAAATACACAGTAGATGCTTGACATTTACATGTGTAATTAGTGTATTCATTTTAGCCCTGCCCTTCATGTTTAGCGAATGTCTCTTTCTGGCAAATTTCTTTTCTGAGATATTAACAGTTCCCCTTACCTTCCATTGCTGTTTCCCTAGGAGTGTGTTAAGATTTAGAAGTGTATATTGTGGGTTGTCATAAGATGGGGGTTCACTGGTGCCATGTAATGGAAATTGACCAGGGACAAGTTAACCATCCATAGTGCACAGGATAATGATTTCAGCTCAGAATGCCAGCCAGCAGGGCTGCCACGGATGGCTGACGGTGTTCATCATGGAGTTGGTCCTGTGGCAGATGTTCAGTAAGAAACACAGGCTTAATATATGCCAGGCACCACTTTAAAGGTCTTATTGTATTAAATCATTTGATCATCTTAATCTTGGAGACAGTCACTGTTTTCCATATTTTACAGATAGGAGTTTAAATAACTTGTCCAAAGCCACATTGCTAGTAAGTAGGAAAAAAACAGGTTTCAAAGCCTAGCTGTCAGATAAAGGTCCCAGCATGAAACCACTCATCTGCCAGCTAGTTATACCTTTGTTCCTGCTTAACACCCATCCGGCCTTAATGCCTGACTATTGTACCTGCAGTGTGACCCATTATTAAACAGAACTACCTACCAGGTAATAAGGTCTAGATTTAAAACCTCTTAGAAGAAGGTAAATCTGTCTCCAGCAAGGAGCTCACCTGCCAGTTATCCAGTCCAGTACTCATGGCCTTTATTTCAGAAGGGACCAAGTGTATAACTATGAGGGACAAAGGTGACTGCCCTGGGTGTGTGGGAGCTGGTGCTTTCTTGGATTCTGGCCACAGCGTGAGGGAGTCACAACCTCCCGAGGTCCCTTCAGGACAGAACCCAGGTAACTGTTGCTTTCACAGTGACATCCCTGTTTCCCCTCTCTCTGCATCCCATCCAGGCTGGATTGGCTTAATTGTAAATTACTAAAACCACCAGATAATTTCATGAATAAAGTAGTTTATTTTGAAATTATCCAAAAATACATGTGCTTCATTGTTGCAAGCCAAGGAAGAGAAGTATCACTAAATGATTAACAGTTTAGTTGAAAAAAAACAAAAACAAAACAAAAAAACTGATTTTTTTATATATAAAAAAATCATATACCTTTACCCTTGAAAGTTATAGTATTGGTGGTTGTTGTATAAGAGGAATGGCCGAGAAATTTGAATATGCATGCTTCCTAAATTTAATAAAGACAATCTAAGCAAATCCTAAATGTAATAAAGACAGTCTAAGCAATATGCACATGAAGATGTTTGGCTACTCTCTAAACGTAAATCCTAAGTAGGAAGAAAATGCAAGAACTACAGAATCTTAGGAAGATGGAGGTAGATATACAACTACTATCTCCATGATATTTTACCAAGCAAAAACAAAACAAAACAAAAACGAGTAGTATATACAGTTCTATAGACAACAGTGCTTTTCTAAGTTTGTTAAACTGTGACTTCCCCATAGTAAGAATATATTTTACATCACAATTGAATATGTGACACTTAAAAGTTTGACACAGTAAAACTAAAGTTTTATGAGATAATATTTATTCATTCTCACTAAGGGCAAAGCATTTTGGTTCTCTGTTATGATCAGATTATTTTTAATTCTCAGTCGATTTGGTCATCTGCTAAGGGTTGCAACCAAAAATTATAAAAACACCCATTTAGCATGACCCATTTGCTCAAAAAGGGAACTGTCTCTGGAAGCTGTTCTGACTGGAGCGGAGGGATTAGGTTGAAGGAAAGTGATGAGATTTTTAACCGTCTTTTTCAGTGTTTAATATTTTTATTTTTTTACTGTGACAAGTGAGGACACTGCCCCTCCACACCTCTTCTCCCTGTGGCATTCCATTCCCGGGCAAGCCTTCCTGTCCCTGTTGTGTGAGCACAGGCTCCTGCCCAGACAGATCTGGATGTCTCTGTCTGCCACCTTTAAATTCATTTCCACTCTTTTCTCCACTGAAATTTCAGCTTCACGGGAAGAGTTTTTATGGAACCGAGAAAAGTTCAGAAAACTGGCGCTTCATTTATAAAGTGAATTCACAAGATTGTGTCTTTCCTTTTGATTTTCAAATTAGAACTAACACATAAGTTTCTTTTGGGTGTTAAAAAGAAAACTCTTGTTTTAACATGGGAAATTTAACCTTGTCCATCACATAGTCTTTGAAAATAATTTGTTCTTCTTCTTTTATGAGAAACTGCTATACAAAAAGCATTTTGAGGAGAGACTGATCAATGACTTTTTTTTCTCCTTCTTAATAGGTTTTAAAATGGAACATTTTGATGCATCACTCAGTACCTATTTCAAGGCTTTGCTGGGCCCCCGAGGTAAGGTGGTTTTGATTTTGGTCCCCTACCTGACCCCTGTGCCCATTATAGCCACTTGTAAATATTGCATGAGGTAATTCTAGAAAACGTTAGCATTTTCTGTAAAAGAGCAAACTTTAGCCTGGGTAGCAAGGGGCTTGGCGAAGTCCTCAGCATTTGTGGAAGTTTCTCTGACTCCAGGGGCAGATACAGCTGCTGTGGGTGGCCTTCTGCTGCTTCAGCTGGAGATCAAATTAGGTTACAAAGCTTATAGCTTGAGAACACTACAGTTTTCACCACTACGGGAGTATGCTGCTCTCAGTTCTTGTGAATCTCTAAAAGAACTGGTTTCCAAAATGCACTGCTGCAGTAGGGGGTTAAAACTCTTCTGCTTTCACAATTTTAAGGGTGGTTCATTTATTTATTGAGGCTAAGCTGGCCTTGAACTCCTGGTATCAAGTGATCCTTGTGCCTTAACTTCTCCTGAGTGCTAGGACCACAGGCATGTGCCACTGCACCAAACACACACACACACACACACACACACACTATTGATCAAACCTAGGACCTTTGCTTGCTAGGCAAACACTATGTCACTGAGCTACATCCATGGCCCTTAAGGTCTTTTCATGTTCTTTCACTTTGTCAGAGGAGAGTACATGCACTCGAATTCACTTGTTAGACTCCTTAGCCTTCGTTATCTTTTAGACAGTAAATCAATTTTATATTGCCTTCTTTTAATGTTATCTATAATCCCCTATTTTAATGTCTCTATTTCTGAACCCTTTAGGTTCACATAAAGATTTACATAAAGAAAAACCATAAATAGGCTGGTGCATTGGTGCAACCCTGTAATCCCAGCTGTTCTGGAGGCTGAGGTGTTAACAGTTCCCTTATAGAGGTCTCTGGGGCCTGCCTCCTCTGAAGGTCTTCTCTGAACCACCACTTCTGTAGTCCTGACACTAACCCCTCAACCCTCCTAGCATAACTATTGGGGGGATGTGGAGGGAGCATCTCTGAGAAGCATGAGAGAAACACTGGGAAGGTACAGGGTGTCTGCAGGAGAGAAAGCTTAGCAATTAGTTCCCTGTCCAGCCATCAGCCCCTTTGTTGTGGGTAGCTACTTGGGCCTGGTTTTCTTTTTCCTCCCTGTTCTAGCCTGGGAATTAGGGTAGAAGAGGGAGAGGTCTCTCCTATTTCAGTAGCTCCCTTGAATCAGTGTAGGTCTTCTCTCTCAAGCTCCTCCTCAAATAGCTCCTTAAATATCTTAAATAGCCCTCATCTGATCATGGCTGCATCACCAGCATGTTTCCTGTGTTTTTCATCTTTGTCCACTCCTTTGACCACTGTGTTAATGGCAGGTGCTGCCTTTCTAATCAGGGGCAGTGTCACTATTCTAGCTAAATGGCTTGTTTTCTGGGTCTGCACATAATGGGGCATTCTTGCTGACACGAAGAACTGGAGTTCAGACTGCCATTTCTTGGATTTTTGATTCCATGTGTAATTCTACAAATATAGCTAATCCAGTCAATGGGAAATATGGTATTCTCCGAGTTTTCTTTTAGATTTTTTTGCAAAGCATATTTTTATAATTATTTGACTTAGCAAAAGAACCCACAAAACATGCACCTTATTATTCAGAACATATAACAAGGAGCTTCACCTTGTATATATTGAAAATTCATGCTTCCTTTTTGCTTTGTCAGGATTGGGGGCATTATTAATATTAGGTGACTTTGGGTTGGGGATGTAACTAAGTAGGAGGCACTTGCCTAGCATGCACAAGGCCTGACGTCAATTCCCAGCATGGCCCAAAAAACAAAAGTAGTGTATGTGTGTATGGGTTGGGGTGACTTATAGAATTGTGGTTAGAGGTGTTTTTTTTTAATGTTTTGAAAGTTGCAGTTATGTTTATATCTACCTTATTAACCACTAAATATTTTTCTTTTGTTTTTCAGATACCAGAGTAAAAGGATGGTTTCTTCTGGACAATTACATACCTACCTTTGTCTGCACTGTCATTTATTTACTAATTGTATGGTTGGGACCAAAATACATGAAGAATAAACAGCCATTCTCTTGCCGGGGAATCTTAGTGGTGTATAACCTTGGACTCACGTTGCTGTCTCTCTACATGTTCTGTGAGGTAGGTCAAAGGTTGATACGGGCTTCCTTTCACTTGTATTGCTATTCTGAGTTGTATCCTTAAATAGGTGATAGGGAGAGAACCAGCCAGCAAGTCTATTAATGCATTCTGAATATTCTTTAAAATTGATTTTTCAAAATGCCAGAGTTGTTTATCCAGATGTCTTCTAAAATACATAAAATGGAAGCCTTTGCTATTGTTTCTTTCATTGTTTATGTTTCATGTGATATTCAGAGGTAAAATAAATATTTTCAAAAATACTCTCAGGCAAGCAAAAAATAGTGGAAAATGAACAAAATGTGAAATCAGATCTATGTGCATTTTATTATTAAGCCCTTAAGTGCTTGTTTATGTGGAGATGGAGGAGGAAGGAAGTGGGTGGTACTTTCGTTTGATAAGTTTTGTTGCAGTTCAGCCTCTGTTGTGTCCTGATAGCTTCTCAAATCTCAGGTTTTTTTGTTTGTTTGTTTTTAAGCGCTCAGAAAAGTGGATGATCACATCCACATTTAGGTTTTGAATGGTCTGTGAGTTCATGCCCTGTTATTTCTTTTACACGACTGGAATGTTGAAAATCAGACCTGATGGTCCACAAGGTAAATGTTGTAGCTTACCCATCAATACTTCAGTTCTCCATATTTTTCAAGGGATAATAATTCAGCCTGTAAAGCTAAAGTGGGGAAGATAACTGACCCTCCAGCGGTAAGCACAATTTGTGAACACTTTTTTTAGAAGAGGCTTCCACACTTTTCAGCTTATAACACTAACCTTTTGCTAAGTTCTCTTGGGTGGAGAATAAAGCCATACATACATAGAAGAAACACATTCACTCCAGTCTTTAAAGTTTAAAGTCTTTAAGCTTTTATTATGACTTTAATTCTCTAAGGAGTACTGAAGAGGAGGATAGGGTGGGTGCAGGTGGAGGAGCTAGTGGGAAACACTGTATTTGATCATCAGAGGTGCCACAGCTGTGAGATCCATGGTTCCTTCTCCCACGTATTTCATAAGGTATAGATTTTTCAACTAGAATGGTAGATGGCTACTAGCATTGCTTTTTTGCTTGACACTCCCAAGAAATGCTTACAACCCCTTTTCTGCTTTTTTCTGTCCTATTCTAGAATGAAGGCAGTTTAATTAGCCTCCAGGATGGAGATGGCAGGATTGGAGGCAGGGGAAGTGCACAGGAGCGACTCCTGGCCCCAGCGCTGGGCACAGCTCTCAGTGCTCAAGGGACAAAACCACAGCAAGCCCTCAGGTTCTTCAGAGCAAACTGTTTACTCTCCTGTAATTGATGATAGCTACTTCTTTAAGAGAGTTTTATAAAGTTTATTCTTGTGCATACAATATTCTGGAGAAAAAATATTTAAGACGATTAAATCTTAGAGAACTTACATGTTTGCCTTAGATTTCTCAAGCCCTGGTGATATAGCTGTAACTGCATAATTTAACCTCTTTCAAACAGATGCTTCCCTGGTATATAAATTACTGCTGTATGCAGCTGAGTAGACTGGGGTGTTCTGAAAATTTTCTAATAGAAAATTCAGATTTTCCTCTGGCATCTTAGCAAGAACCATAGAAGATTTTGAGCAGTGTCTAAGTACTGAATATACAGATTTTTTTTAAGTGTACAGAGGGAAAAAAAATCACACTTTTAACTCTAAAATAATTTAGAGTCCATAAAAGGGTAATAGATAAGCAATAGTTCCTTATATTAAAATCAAGTTTATAAAAACATATCCTGATCAAATATGCCTGGGTTGAAAGTAAACCCTGCTTCTCCAAGTTAGATGATAATTACTTTGTATTTATACATACATAAACACATCAGTAATGCCATCGTAGTGCGGCCTTTGTCCAATTTTGAATTTCATTTTAGCTCCACATGTTTCTGTTTTCACTTGGCATTTCTGCTACATTACTACTAAGATGTGGAAGGGAAGTCATGGAGTTTTAAAACGGAATGAACTGAAGAGATTAGGAAGCCAGTTGGGTCCCTCATTTTTGAGAAATGTCCCAGGAGGTAGAGCCACCCGTGTGTGGGATCATGACTATCAGTCTTTATTTGTCTTCCTGCATCTCTTCATATTTTCAGTGTAAATATGTATTCATTGGTATTTTTGTTTGTTTAACTCTGTGGCATAAATTCATAGCGGCCTTGACAATATCTGGGTTAAATAAAAGGAAAATGAGCAGTCATTTAAAGGGGACAGAAAGAAGTCTTGAAAGAAAGGAGGAAGGAAAAGGAAAGGAGAAACACCAAAACATTAAAACTTGGTGAAAGGAAGGAACTAAATTTTACTTTTTTTATAACTTAATTTTGTTTATTTTTTTAATGTGGTGCTGAGGATTAAACCCAGTGCCTCACACTTGCTAGGCAAGTGCTGTACCACTGAGCTACAATTCCAGCCCTAAATCTCACTTTTAAAACTGTGAAAGTGAGTTTAAAATGTAGAACTAATATGGACTTGTTCATATTGGCATATACATTAATGCAAATCAAAAGAAAAAAAGTATTTTAATTATCTCATTTACTCTTACTGTTTATTTTCAGGAAAAGTCCACAAATCTCTGATATGAAGTGTATTTGAATAATAGTATGCTTTAGTTTGTAAGTGTAGGCTTTTATGGCAAGCATTTTAAAAAACATTTGCTTATTAACTTAGTAGGTGTTACCTTATGTCACAGTCAGCGGTGGAGATTCAGAAATAAAATTCCAAGTTACAGAAGAGAAACTTGGTTTGTATTACTCAGCCTTATAAGAGTAAATCTGTGCTCTTACAGCAGATGTAACAATCTCATGTACCTTCTGCCCCGAGATTAGGCACATTTCACGTGAATAGAAGTCCAGGTGTTTTTTCAAATTATCTGTATGTTTTCCCTCTTATCCCCAAGATGCAAGGTAAGAACCCCTGCATCTGTGGTGCTGAATTCTGGCTTTTCCTTATTCTATAATATCTACCAGGCTGACCTGCACACACAGACACACACACACACCCCTTACCAATACTGGCTAGCACGCGCACACAACTCAGCAAGCTATCTATCAAAGCTACTTCTAATCCTTTGTTAGGGTTTTACACCTGCTTTTCCCTCTCAGGCAGCTGCTGTGCCCTGACATGGAACCTTTTTGATGTGTCTGCTCTTCTCCCACTGTGCTTCTGACCTCTTAGCCCTAGTCAGAGAGGATCTAATTGCTTGATTTCGAAAGAGAACATCTCTGTTGATCAGCCTGTGCCTCATGAGCTGATCCTTGGACTCATCAGCAACTTCCAGGGAGGCGGGGTCAGTGCTGTGCTGCCTGTGTGGCTTTGATCAGCCCAGGGACGCTGTGCTGGGAGGACTGCTGCTCCTCTCAGGAGGGAGGCTCCCTGGGTTTTCTTAATCTGTTTTGTCAGCTCTTCTCAAACCCCAACACTTGGCTTTTTCATTCTCCTCTGCCTCTATACCTTAGAAACTTCTGTACCCTCTTCTCAGACCTGAGACTTCCTGTCTGGCAGTCTCCACATCAATTTTGGGGATTTCATTCCAGAACCCCTATGCCACTAAAGTTCAGAACATGGAGGGAGAGGACTCAACTCCAGAGTGGCGATTTTTCCCCCCCTCTTTTTGTAAGCCTCTTTGACCTCCCTCTTTTTCCAGAGGAATATGACTCTCCTTCCAATTGAAGTGTTTTTATGATGTACCTTATGACATCCTGTCCCTCCCCTCACCTAGACTCACAGATCACTGCCTTATGAGACCCTATAATGGAAAAATTTTTTCCACATCTTTTCCTTTCCATTATGAATATGAATGAGTGCTCTACCACACCCTGAATTAGATTAGGAAAAAGGCAAAGGCCAGAGCCATATCTTCATGTTAAATAACCAAAGGTAAATCATAGGTTACAAAAAAATTAGTTTTTGAGTATTTATATATGTTTTTTCCTTTGCGTTTAGAACTGTATGTTATAAAATAGTCTGAGAGAATTATCTTTCAGATATTCAGAACATTTAAAATATAATTTTTAAAGGGGCTGGGATGTAACTCAATGGTTGAACACTTGCCTAGCATGTGTGAGGCCCTGGGTTCAATACCTAGCACTGCAAAAAAATTGTGTATGTGTGTGTGTATGAGTACGCATGTGCAGGCACAAAATTTTGAAACAAAAGATGAATAGCTGGATAGATGGTTTGACATAAATCTAAACTTATTCTTTCTTCCACTTTGCAATTTTTATTATAAATTGTGATTTTTGAGCTGTTTAAAAAAATTTAAAAGCCTTGTAAATGATACCTTAATCTGTTTTGTCAGCTCTTAATGTTGATATTTTATTGGCTTGATTTTGGTTTTGCTTTTATTTAAAAAAGAAAAGATGGAGCTATGGATGTAGCTGAGTGGTATATGTGCTCATCACACATGAGACCTGGGTTTAATCCCCAGCACTGAGGAAGGGAGGGAGGGAGGAAGGAAAGAAGGAATGAATTAAATAAATAAGAGATCTTTATAAAAATGCATCTAAAGTGTAGTATTTTTACAGTTAACAGCTTTTTTCAAATTTCATGTTTCTTTCTGGATATGATTTTTTTATATTTTTGCTACATATGTATGTATACATGGCAACATATAATATGTTCTGAGGTGTTTTTTAAGTTTCATGAGTAGTATACTGTATATGCTTTTAAATAGCTTTTTTCAGTCAACATTACATTTTGAGATGAATTCATGTTGTCTTATGGACTCAAATCTATTCATTCTGTTTATTTTAGTGCTAGAATTTATTATGCTGTTTCATCCATGTTTCTTTGGATGGAAAGGCATACTATTTATGTAGGTTTTTGCAACTAACAGTTCTGCATTTAATGAACTTAGACCTGTATCCTTGTACAAATGTGACCTTTTTTTTTGGAAAGGGATATACCTAGAAGTTTAATGACTGAGTATAACAGTGTCTTGTCTTTTAATGGGGAAATTCAATCCATTTTCATTTAATGTAATTGTTATTTTGGAGTAAGTTCTTTTAACATTTTTTTTTTTTTTTGAGTGAATGTTTTCTTTGTCCTTTTTTCCTCCTTTCCTGTTTCCTGTTGAAGTTTTATGTTCTAGTGATTGGAAAGTTATTCATTCCAGGTCTGTTATTTGAATGGTAACCCATGCAATTTTAACATGCATCCTTGATTTCATAAAACCTAAGGTGAATCAATATTTCTGTTCTCCTGAAGAGTACAAGGAACTTAAGAGATTTTAGCTCTGATCCATCCATTTACCCTGTCTCCTTATCAGGTGTTCAGGTCCACCTTTTTGTGAGGTCCTAAACAGTCACCACCATTGCCATAGATGCTTACCTGGTTGTTTTCACTCACTGTTGACCTGTCACCCTTCTCTCCTTTAAGGTTCAGTCTTTTTATTCTGAAGTCCTTTCTTTTGTGAGGAATGAATGCTTAGCTTCTGTTTGAGCACCATTGTATTTGCCTTTACACTTAATATTTTATCAAAACATAGAATTCTAGATAAGTATTTTTTTTCCCAGCACATTGAAGTTTCCAGAGAAGTCTGTTACATTCCCCTTTTTATTCATTTGTAGTTTTAACATTTTTCTAATTGACTATTTTACATTCCCCTTTTTATTCATTTGTAGTTTATCTTTTGTTATGTTTTTCTTTCCAGGTGCTTTTTTTTTTAAACATTTTTCTAATTGTGTCTATTTTATCCATCTGTTGTGTTTTGGTTTAAGTGACCATAATATTATATCTTCTACTTCTGAAAGTTCACTATTTGTTCTTTTTTCATTCTAAAACACAGAAACATTGTTGTTTTTTTTATTTCAAGATAAATATCTACCCAAACTTAATGATTACTCTAATATTGCTCTTTTTAATATTTATTTTTAGGTGGATACAATATCTTTATTCTATTTTTATGTCGTGCTGAGGATTGAACCAGTGTCTCATGCCAGCGAGGCGAGCACTGTACCACTGAGCCACATCCCCAGCCCTCTAATATTGCTTTTTAAAGTATACTTTAAAAACTTTGTTACCTCTGTGATTTCATACCTTTGAAATAATGATTAAGTCTGTTAAATTTCTTTGCACATTTAAAACGAAAACAAAGGTCTGTTGAATGTCCTGGTTAAGCTTCTCAAACTAGTATTACTGGGATCATCTTAGATAAATATGTTTTCCCCCAAACAAGAAAGGTTTTGAAAGGACTTGAATGTACACTGACCTCCTCCTTCCTGCAGAAAGATTTTTTGAAGCAGAAAAGCCCCTTTGTTAGGTAGGGGTCCTCGGTGTTGGAGTCTGATTGTGTCATGTAGCATGTTGTTTATTGTGGAGTTGGTTCTGCTTTTGCTCACTTCACCATGTTGTCAAAACCAGAAGTCAGTATTGCTTTTTCTTTGAATCATCCTTTGAAGATTTCTGATGCTTCTTTATGGGAAAGATGAAAGAAGTTGAGCATTTGATGGGTTGGACGTTATGCATGTGCTTTCTAACCTCTGTAATTATGGGGCTGTTAAAGCAACTCCCCAGGCACCTGGCAGGCACCTCTCTGGGCTCAGCCTGGAAGGTCCTCTAATGGAACCGCAGAGCAGTTGCTTTAGAAGCATTGTTTTTAAACTCGTTTTTCTTTTGCTTCAGGCTTTCCTAAAATACTGTGTTATTTTAGGAAAATAGGATTTGGAAAAACATTTGAATAACCTGGCAATTTATTATTGAATTTTATAAAATAATTGTTTTGTTTACCAAAATACTTTGGAAAAAAAATACTTGCTCTTCTCCTTTTGCCCATTTAACAGAGGTAAAGAGAAGTTGAGACATCCCTTACTTAGCCTAAAATACTTGTCACTTTTAGTTCCCTTACAACTGAAATCCCTTGCTCAGAAAGAAACTTTCAGGGATGAGAGGGCAGTTTACTTGGCCTTCTGTTTATCTGACACTGCCCTGAGAGAATGCCTCCTAGTGGGGAGAAGGAAGAAGATACAGCCCACACTCCCTTCCCCCTCATTCACACCCAGGGAGAGAGAAAGAATGCCTTCCCTAGAGAGGAAGCTTTGGGGTTGGCCCAAAGCCAGGCCACATTCCTCCAAACTGACTCTGGACCTTTGGTTACTTGGCTTTGCAGCTGGTGTGAAAAAGGTGCACATCACACTTCAGATCTTCTACTAAAACAGACTTAACTCTGCAAAGCAAGACTCAGTAGGTGGGCTAGAGACCTTTCTTTAAATTAAACAAGGAATTCTTTGATGAGGGCTTCCTTACAGTTGGAGCAGCACCACTTCAGACCTAGTTATGGGCCCTTTTGCTAGAATCATATCAAAGACTTACATAGTGGCTACCTTATGCCAGTTACTAGACTTATTCCCTTAATGTTCATTTCACTTTCTACTGGGGGGAAAGTTCCAGGAAGTCTGGACAGTAAGAAAAAAAGACCTACAGCATAAAAGGGCAGGGCCTGGGACTTGAAGATGCTAGATATATCTGTTTCAGGTTGGCCTGAGGACAAATTATTTCTTTGTGCATTGTTCTAAAGACTTCTCAAATGTACAGAACCTGTCTGACTTAACCAAGAGGATGCCATTCATCTGGAACCCAAGGGTTTTCCTGAACATAAAGAGAAGGAAGAAGCACTTATGGAGAGCTTAGATGCTAATTTATCTTAATGGACTTGGGACATGAGAGATTTGAAATTCAAAGCCATGTTCTTTGGCTTGACTGTGTTCTATAATGGCACTGCCAAAATTGGTCAGCTAAACCACTAGAGGATATAGGTGCTTTTAATTTTGTAATAGCTTATAGTTAAAATGTTTTTCCTAGTACTGGGTATCAAACCTAGGGCCTCCTGCATGCTAGGCAAGTGCTCCACCACTAAGCTATATCCCCAGCCCCTGGTAGTTAATTTTAAACCAAAAGTCTGCTCAGGATGAAGATATAGCTAAAGGTCTACTTTTCTCCAGAATTATGCAGGGATAATGTATCCCCATCATGCCCTTACTAAGAATTCAGAAACAGACAAGGAAGGTCAGAGGAGCTTGGAACTTCTGTCTGAGTTGCACTTGGACTGGGTCAGAATTCCTGTGTCCTAGTCCCAAGGTGCCAACCACCAAGCAGCTGTGTGGCCTCAGGCTACCCATATCACTTCTTCATCTCCATTTTCTCATTTAAAACATGTGCTTGTACCAGATCTAAAAATTATATACTTGGGAACTCACAAAAATGATCAAAGCTATGAAAAATGTCAGCTCTGCTTGCTCTTAATGGTGTTGCTTAGCAAAGTGCCTCAGGCCCTGTGATGCAGTTGAATTCAAGTATGGAGAGTGTTTTTATTACCTGTCATTCCATTCTGTTTAGAGGACAGTCTCCAGATCATCTAGCTAGCTCTTATCACTAAAAGAGCCATCCCCTTTGGAAAGGAGTGATCTTATTTCTCTGAGATCTTGGAATGTTAGGGTGAAGGTCTGATAAGGGCCACCAGGGTGATATTTTTCTACTTAGTCTTTAAGTGTTTCAAATGACTTTATTTCCTGAGGTGCTTTGGTAGCATTCCAGAAAGTGCCCTGCTAAAGGTTATACTTCATTTGTGGTTAAATGTGATGTTAACTGGGAAAAGTCAGTTCTCCCCACTAAAAATGATTGAGTCCACAACTTTTAACATCCAGGCTCAGCTGTGATACTTGCCTAAATTTTCTTCATTTGTTGAAAAGATGTACTAAACCACCTTTGGTTATTGAATTTGTCTCCTAAGGAGGAAAAAAAGCTTCTGTGTTTTAATTATAGCCCTTCACATGCTCCTTGCCTAATTAAAGTTTGCATTACTCCAGGGAAGGAGAAAGCACATAAGGTTTTACAGTGGTACTGCTTATATCTTGGTTACTTGGAAAAAGCCATGTAAATAATGCTTCCTGGGTTGTTCCTGGAGTAGCTGGTGGTATGGAGAGTTGGGAATGTGGCAGGTGATTTGGTATGGCCTGCTTTTTCACACTAGCATGGTCCTGCCCTCTTTTGAGCTTATATATAGAAGCCCAAGGTAGCCAACTGCTCTTACTTTCAGTGTCTCGCTTGTCCATCTCTGGGTCCCTCTGCCCCTGCAGTATCTCTTAGGTGCAGCATGATGAATTTTCCGGCATTATCCAAAGAAACTTGTTGGCGAGAAGCCAGGCCTGAGCCCTAAAAGGAAATAGTGGCTAATATGACTTTGATTGAAGCCCCATCTCCACTGGTGTGTTCCTAGTGGTCTGGAGGGAAGATCAGTCCTATGCTTTGAGAGCTTCTGGGATCCACTACCCATGGGCACAATGTGTCCTCTCACAAGGATGGAGGGAGCCTCTATACTGCCCCCATTTCATGGAGGTTTGATAGTCTTAGATGAACACACTTGTAACACAGGTCCTTGGTCAGTGTGGGTTAAATTCCTTCTCTTCTGAAATCAAGGATATTTGAAAATTTCAATATCCCCAGAATGAATGTTGATATGGAATTGTTTTCCTTTTATAAACAGAATTCAGATGTCCATTATCATATTCAAGCCTTATTGAAGTACTTTCTGGCATTTTAATTTCTCCATTTGCAAAGTAAAAATGAAGTAAAGCTTTTTTTCTGCAAATGAAACATTAGGCATGGATTTTGGTAAAAGCAATGCAATGTCTTAAACTTTTGTCATTAGTTTTGCAAATATTTGTTTAGCACCTCCTGTTTACTTTCTGTACTGAACCTATTGATGTGGGAGTCACAGTCACCACCCTCCAGAAAGCTTACAGAAGAGCTTAAAGCAGAGCACAAAGGCTGAAAGGAGCATGTGATCAAATAACTACAAGTCGTAGCAGGGTGAATCTAGAGGAAGGGAAATAAACTCCAGTGTGCAGTCCTCAAGGGAGAAATCATGAAGAAAATAGAAGTTTGAACTTTGAAAGAGGATTTTGAGAGCTGGAGATTGAGGGTACTTGGGTACAGAGAACATTCTAGTTGAAGGGAAATAATGGTTATTGCCAGCATTTGTTATACTTAGCCTATATACCATGTGGGTAAGATAAACATGACATATTTTTTCTCACTGACTTCTAATCACATCCTTTTGAGGTAAAAGCATATATTCCATTTGAAGAGTAAGGAACTTGATGCTTAAAGAGATTAGAATACCTTGGTCCCAAGGTTCCTGGCTCAGCATGCAGAAGCTAGGATATAATGGCCTAATGCCCAACCTACAATTTTCCCCTTCTATTAGTAGTTAAGTACAGGGTGTTTGGAAAATAGAAAGAGGTCTGGTTTGACTATAGGTAGGAAGTAGTGAAAGGTAAGCTTAGGGTTAATTATAGAATAACATGAATACCTGAACACTGTGCCTAGGATTTGGGGTTTCATTCTGAAGGCAATGATGAATCTCTGCAGGGTTTTAAACATGGAATTAATGGTTTGAGAGGCACTGTAGCCCCAGGAGAAGTGTAAGTGGCAACAGCAGTGGAAAGAGCATTGCAGTGAAGCTTCAGGCCTCCACAGGGGCTGTACAGGTAGAGGAGGAATGCTCAGCCCTGGCCAAGAGAAAGACCACAGAATGAGTAGCCTCCTGGGTGTGCAGCTAGTTCATGCTTCAGTAGCCAAGGAATTCACCACCCAGTGTGGGCTTGAGTTTCTTCACCTTTGCAGTGTTTTATCTAGGGACTCCCCCCCCCCCACCCCATTTATCAGGGGCAGTGGAGAAGGGCAAATGGAAATTTAGCTTAATTAGCTTAAAGAAGCAAGGCAGTAACACCTATATTCCTTCTGGAAGACAAAAGAAAGGAAGCAGATGTCAGGAGAGTCCCATCTACTGAGTTAACAAGAGCCCCTTAATCAGCACCCATACTGAAGATTAAGGCACCTACAGAATTAAAAGGGAAGATTTGTTCTCTTATTCTCCGGAGAGTGCCTTGATTTTCCCCACCCTGCTGGACTGAACATGGCATCCATGAATGCAGTCATATGTACCTGTACATTCATGTGCACACACTACCCATCCAGTTACAAGTTGACAAAAGAAAAATCAACTTACAACATCTCAGGACACTACAAACCAAAATAGTAGTTGGAAGAAAGATAACAGTAGGTCCCAGGATATAATATTTTTAAGATGATAGAAGTTCAAAAGTTAAATCTAACGAAGACAATCATGTTAGTAAATTTTTAATTGTACAAAATTATCTTCATGAAAACTTCACTGCGTTATTAAGTGAATATTTCAATAGAAAGTGTGTTTGCCCTTTCTGTGCCCTCAACCCACAGAAGTGGCTCATCAGTTCCCTCATGAGGAGTAGAATAAAGGCAGAAAAGAAAAGAGTGCCTGGGCAGTACTTCCTCTCTCCATTCAGGTCTCCTCAGGACTCCACACCCTCCTCCTATCCACTCATTTGTATCTTGAATCTCAGAACTTCTGAAAAGTCTGCATGTGACCTACTTAACTGGTGATGACTTTGGGAGGTATAAGACCAAAAAAGTGTGTAGGTACTGATCTTTCAGAGAGAACATAGAATATTGTACAGTCTGTTTTTAAAGTCCTAATGGAGAATTGAAGAATAGAATTGAGAACCATTAGAGATAATTTAGTCCACCCTCATCTCTGACAGTGAAAATAACAAGGGCCTGTGGGAATTGGCCATTTTGCCTCAGGTGCTGGTCTCCCACTCAAGCCTCCTCCTAATCCACAGAGCTTGTCATTATAAAATGATGCTTCCCTACGTGAGTCCAGTAGCACAGAATCCCAGTGCTGTTCTTTAGCCACAGTAACTGTGTTAACTCTTAATGCTTTTTTGTGTGTAGAAGATGATGAAGCAGAAGGAAAACAGCACAAAGGATGTTAGAAGAAAAATCA
This sequence comes from Marmota monax, assembly GCF_021218885.2. NCBI lineage: Eukaryota > Metazoa > Chordata > Mammalia > Rodentia > Sciuridae > Marmota > Marmota monax. The sequence continues at coordinate 415,180 of NW_026693537.1, forward strand.
GATACTAAGCCAAGTGTTCAGTGTGAGTTCAGTGGCTACACCCACGCCTGGCATTTATTTTTGAGGTCAGACTGGATGGAATTACAGCAGTATGTGTTCAGACCCTTGTCTGAACCTGCTGTACTTGGAGGGAATCTGCGTTTTTCACCAGGCTAAACTCCTGTGCTCAAGGGCAGTGGGGGTGTAGCTGGAGTGTCTGGGTTCTGTACTCTTTTTCCCAAAACACTCTTGGTAGGCAAACCATTTCCTACTTTAAGTTCAATAATTTGAAACCTTTGGTTCCCAGCCCTGGTTACATGCTGGAATTACCTTGAAGACTGTAGGATCCTGGTTTCATGGGTTGGGGTGAGGCCAGGCACTGGTCATTTTTTTAAAGCTCCCCAGGTAGTCCTGCTGTGCAGCTAGAATGGGAACCTCAGCTTTAAACTAATGGTTTTCAAATCTTAACTGCACTGGGGGTGTGGTAGTGCACACCTGTAATCCCAGTGGCTTGGGAGGCTGAGGCAGGAGGATTCTGAATTCAAAGCCAGGCTCAGCAACAGAGAGGCACTAAGCAACTCATTGAGAACCCTGTCTCTAAATAAAGTACAAAATAGGGCTGGGGATGTGGCTCAGTGGTCAAGTGCCCCTGAATTTAATCCCCAGTACCACCACGTTCCCTGCCAAAAAAAAAAAACTTCGTCAAAATCACCTATTAAAGCATGCCACTGGACCAGTCATGGTGGCACACATCTGTAATCCCAGCTATTCAGGAGGCTAAGACAGGAGGAGCTCAGGTTCAAGGACAACATGGGAAATTTAGCAAGACCCTGTCTCAAAAGTAAGTAAAATTAAAAGGGCTGGGAATGTAGCTCCATGGTAGAGTGCTTGCTTAGCATGGACAAGGCCCTGAGTTCCAATCCTAGCACCACAATAAAGGGCAGGGGGCTTTATACCCAGAAGTTTTTGGTTTGCAAGATCTAGAGTGGGGCCTGAGACTGCTTCTGACAAGTTCCTGGCGGGGGGACTGGGGGTGTGGGACTATACTTTGAAAACCACAGCATGAGGTTCTCAAAGGGGTCTGTGATCCAGGACTCTGAGGCCTAGCCTTGGTGGTTTACCCCAGAGTTTTAGATTCTGAAGGTATGGAGATGGGTTCAAGAATTTACACTTCTTTTTTTTTTCCTCCACATTTTTAAAATTGGTACATTATAGTTATACATAATGATGGGATTCATTATTACATTATTACATATTCATGCATGCACACATAACAATATAATTTGGACAATATCACTCCCTAGCACTTCTCCTCACCCCCATTATCCCTTTCCTTTACTGATCTCCCTTTGATTTTCATGAGATTCCCACCCCCATCTTTCTTTTCCTTTCCTGTGTAGCATCTACATATAAGAGAAAACATGCAATTCTTAAGTTTTGTATATTTTATATGTGGAAGCTAGAGTTTGGCTTATTTTGCTTGACATAATGATCTTGAGTTCCATCCATTTTTCATGAAAATGACAATTTTATGTTTCTTTATGGCTGAATAAAATTTCATTGTATATATATTCCGTTATCTTTAACCATTTATCTGTTGATGGACACCTAGGCTGGTTCTGTAGTTTGTTGTGAATTGTGCTGCTGCAAATATTGTATGCACGTATCACTGTAGTGCAGTGACTTTAATTCTTTAGGATAAATTCCAAGCAGTGGGATAGCCGAGTCATATAGTGGTTCTACCGCTAGTCTTTTGAGGAACCCCCATATTGATTTCTAGAGTGGTTAAACTGATTTACAATCCCACCAGCAGTGTAGAAGTGTTCTTTTTTCTCCTCATCCTCTTCAGCACTTTATTATTGTCTGTGTTCTTGATGACTGCCGAGAAGTTTGCATTTCTTACAAGTTCCTGTGTGATGCTGATGTTGCTGGTTGTGGGGGCAACTCTGAAAACCTGTGGCCTTCCTGTACTGGGTACTGAACGGGATCTGGCTCAAGGCAGGTCATCTCAGATTTCTCCCCTGCTGGCAGCAGCTGGTCACCAGGAAAACTCAAGGTTGCTCTGGGCTTCAGGAGAAAGCTCAAAAGGAGCAGTGAGCTACAGTTTACATAGACAAACTGTAGCATCTCATGGTATTAGCCTGGAACTTGGTGGATGGACAGCATGAAATGGTCAAGTTAAACTTTCTGTGTCAGCTGTTAAGGTCATTTCTTCTCTTGTGTCCAGGAGGAAACAGCTCCTTTGGTGAGGTAGGGATAATTGCAGGATGGTAACACAGAGATTGCACCCTAGTTCTGGGGTCCTTCCTTTGATACCACACTGCTAACTGCTACAGGTGAATTATGAGATACAGGTGCAGTCTGCAGAAGTCTAATTCATAGGTCCAGAGGATGACACAGCAACAGGAAATGATGAGGAAAATGAAATTGAACTGAGTTTTCCCAAGACCTGTACCAGTGAATTTCAAATTGTGTTCCCCAAAAATCATCCTCAGTACCACTTGGGAACTTGGTAAAATTACAGATTCTTGGATCCCATGCCAAACTACTAGGTCAGAAATGCCTCACCCTGACCCTGTGATTCTTGTCTGATTTGTAATTTCGATGCTCTGCCTTGGTGCAGGGAAAGTCATTGGAAGCAGCTGGCGTGGGATGGTGGGCTAGGTCCAAGCTGGTGATGAACTGAGGATTCTTTAGAGAGACAACCAGATAAAGGAGGTTCTCTGCAGGCAGCAGCCTGGAAATGACTCCCAGGTTCCCACTTAATCTGCCAAAGTGCCCACACTTTGTGAAATGAAGGTTCAAGTATTTCATGTTTTCTCTTCCTTCAGACTTCCCCATGGTTGCTTATTCTTAGAGCAGTTGCCTCAGCACAGCCCAAAGTAAATCTTCACAGATTATGAAATCAAAGAAATTTAATCGCATAGTGCTTTACATGGTTCTGATACTGTGGGTGATTTTTCCCCCCTCTTTTTTAGTTGGTGACAGGAGTGTGGCAAGGCAGCTACAACTTCTTTTGTCAGGGCACACGCAGTGCGGGAGAATCAGACATGAAGGTACTGTATCTCATAAATAATATTGATTAGATAAGTGTTGTTTGGTTTATACAAAAGCCAGAATTGACCATAACCTCCCCTCTCAGATAATCCTTGTTGATATTTTTAAAAGAGTCAGAAAAGCAATGTGTATACATGGTATGAAAATTTGAACATGCAAGGTATAAAGTGAAAACTAAAACCACCATCTCTATAAAAATAACTCCTGTTATCAGTTGACAGGGAAAAATCACAGACATTTATCAGGTTTTTTATTTACATAAGTGGGATCATAAGGATAATAAAATTAAAATCCCTCTTAGAAGTACCTTCTCCATTAATGGTTTTAAAGATAGAATTCTCCTTCTACTCTGAGATTTTGTTTTTCAAATAAAAGGCTAACAGTTGAAGCTTAGTATGAGCAGGCATTTCCTTTGAATATCTATTGGACATGTTAATTGGTCAGTGACCAGACGTTGCAAGTTCTGGTTCCTTTACCATATCTTATGTCACCTGCCCGTGTCAGCCCCTGAAATCAAACTCATCTTTTTAGCAGTTTTTTCTCTACTAACAGCTCTGCAGACTACGTCCAGAGGCAGTAAATCATCTTCAGAGTTTTAAGTCTTGTACTTCTTATTCTTATTAGAGTGTTGAAGAGGGTCAGGGGCCCTTTGAAGACTTTCCCTGTTGTCATTTCAATTCCCCGTCATCCCCCCATCCTCCCACCCACCACTATGTCCTTTGGTTCAAGGCATTCACGGTGACCAGAGCTACCAGGGTGACACCTGAGAGGTGTTAGAAGCTAGTGGAGCACTTGGGCATCTCTGGGTTGGTATTGGATTCTGGGATGTCAGTGAAACATGTCAGAGGTGATATTCCAGAGCAGCATCAAAGATAAACCTTTACTCCTTTGACCCCTTTCTCTCAGATCATCCGCGTCCTTTGGTGGTATTACTTCTCTAAACTCATAGAATTCATGGACACATTTTTCTTCATCCTGCGCAAGAACAACCACCAGATCACAGTCCTGCACGTCTACCACCACGCCACCATGTTCAACATCTGGTGGTTTGTGATGAACTGGGTACCATGTGGCCACTGTAAGTATTAGAGAGGGGGGAGGCTTTGGGAACAGGTGTGAACAGAGTCTGAATTGAAACTAAGATTTTTTCAGAGAAGATGCTGTTTCTGTAGATCCCTAGGTCAAGCTTTTGAATTTTGTGTCCAAGTAGATTTTAATGACAGTTTATATGGCCTATGCGCACACAACCTTTTTCTAGCTTAGTGAACATCCTGTGCTGATGGAGTGAGATGAGGGGGATACCACCCTAGGACCAATTAAGGGATGGAGACAGCATTCATCAGAGGCAGCTGTTCCTGGTTCTCTCAAAATATTGGTTCTCTACAGTGTAGAAAGTGTTTTGCCTGACAGCCACACCAGGAAAATGGAGTCAGAGCACCGAGTGCATGCCAGGAAGCAGGCTGGCCGTACATCAGGTCTCCACATGTTCTAATAAAGTGTGGTCTTCTGGTCATCAGAAGCATGTTTTCTGACTTATGTCAAATATGATAGAAGTATGCTAAGGTCTCAATTTCCAGAAATTAAATTGTTGCCTTCAAGTTCAACTTGAGAGTTTTAACAGATGTCTGGATCACAATTTTTATCATTCTAACACTGAAGAATTTGAGGAACTTTAGATCTGTTCATGGATTTTCTTCCTCTCTAGGATTGCACTTCCCTTGATTAGCTCAGTCCACCAAGCTCCATAGAGCATTAAAGTTTTAGAACCAGAATGGACATTGCAAATACAGCTCCTTTGGGCTTGGGAGGCAATCGAGACCTTGGAAGGGTTGGTTTAGCTCCCTGCTTCCCTAGTGTTTCCCCACTCAGACCTCATGACTGACCAACATTCTAATAGAGACAGCCCTTATTTACATTTAGAGGACATCACATTAGTGGGGCTTGATGGCATATGCCAATAATCCCAGCTACTTTAGAGGCTGAGGCAGGAAGATCATAGATTCAAGCCCAGCCTAGGCAAGTTAGCAAGATCCTAGCTCCATAAAAATTAAAAGGGCTAGTGATGTAGCTCAGTTGGTAGAGTGTCCCTGGGTTCAATTCCCAGCATAGAAAAAAAGGACTTTTAATTTTCAAATTTTAAATCCCACCTGGTCAGTAAGAAACTGAACCAAGAGAGTGGACTTGACTCGTCCAAGGTCACAGGCCAATTCCTGTCATAGCCAGTAGAAGCTCATTCCCTAGCACCTACTTTGTCCATCTCCAGCTGCACAAGGAAGTGCTGGTGCCGTTGTTTCATTGTTCACTGTCAAGGAGGACAGATAGTCTGAAAACCCGTGGTCCTACTGGAAATTGGAGGTCATGTGATGAGATGGATCTTTCATCCCTAAGGAACTGACACTGGACTCTGTTATTAATAAAAACCATGACTTCAGCATTGCAGTACCGGGGAATAATTAGAAGGTGACTTCAAAGGCCTCTCCAGATCTCAGCAAATGTGTGGAAATAGCTTGTTTTGAGCATGTCACCCATCAGCTGTCTGCCCCCGACCTTCAGAATAACACATCTGAGGCAGTTGGGCATGGAAAAAAAAGCAGCTGCCTCTGGGAGTTTGGGGTGTCTGGCAGCCAAGCCTGCAGGTGCCAGAGCATGGCACATGGAATGACGGCTTCTGTGTCAGATGGCTACCTTGAGACTCCAGCTGACCCCTGCTGGGGCTTAAGGCATCTTGATGGCTGCCTGCCCTACTGGGGATTGCACTCTCCTTACACATCCATGCAGTGCTTGCTGCTGCTTCTGCTCAAAAGCAGCTCTCTTTCTGGCTCAGAATGTATGTTGGATTTTTTTTTCACCTGTTATTCATAAAATGCTAATACATCCTCCTCCCAAATCCCCCCTGTACCTGCAGCTTATTTCGGTGCCACACTTAATAGCTTCATCCACGTCCTCATGTACTCGTACTATGGCTTGTCATCTGTACCTTCCATGCGCCCATACCTTTGGTGGAAGAAGTACATCACTCAGGGACAGCTGGTGAGTGACTCGGCCCATTTCCCCCAGGACTTGCTCCCTGCTAGACACAGACCTCTTCCCATCCTTATGGTTTACTAGCATCTCAGATATTTCTTCCCCACCCTTTTCATTTAATCCAGTGAAACAGGCAGATCAGGGAATGTTCTTATTTTTAATCAGTGGAGAAACTGCCATGGACATGCAGCTAATTGAATTGTAGGATGAGGGAAGGCAGGCTTAATCCAATTTCTCAACCTCACATTCAGTTCTTCACTCTTGGTTTGTATACACAAACACACATGTATGCACATGTGTGTATTACTTGGGTTTTCTAATTACAGTCCAAAATCCACAGTGGAAACTGTGTTCTCAGGAGTTTCAGATGGAGCTGTGGAGTATTGTGCATCTGGGGTGCCTATAGCTTGTTAGACAGTGAGGATATTTGCCAGCTGACCTCTCAGCCCCCAAGTAGCAGAGCACCTGTTGGTGAGAATGGCTCCTGCTCAGCTTCCGACAACAGTCCCTTCCCAAGACTTATCCTGCCAGAACAGGCCAGAACTCTGTGCACTCGATAGTTATTTTTCACCAAACTTTCTTAAGCCTTCCCCAGTTGTCAGTGTATTATAAACCCCAGTTCTCTCCCCTTGTGAATTATTTGAACTATTTATTAATACTGCAACTACTCCTACAAATGTTAAATACTGTCAGTCACTCGTGCTAACTAAATTAATGATTTTACATGGATTGTTCAAGTAGCCTGACTATATTTTTTGTTCCCATTTTGTAGATGAGGACATGGAGGCAGTGGGCCAAAGCTGGCTGACCAAGGGGTATAGACATCACACCTTCAGGCCTTGTCGTACCTTATTCACACATTTTTCCAAACCAACCAAGCTGATTCAGATCCCTCCCTGTCATTTGTGGTTTTTCAATATAACAATCTTGAGAAAACCTTCTGAGCTACTCCAGTGTTTGACATTTCATTAACACCTCTGCCAGCCGCTATACAGTTCTTGTTAATTTTTTCTCACCACCTGGAAGACGGATAATTGTTCGTTAGCCTCCTTGTTACACCTGAGGAGAAGAGATGCGGAGATTGATTGGTGATGCACAATTATGGCTATGGCAGAAGCAGAACTTGAAAGAACAAACTGAAGATGTTGGTTGCCCTTTAGGCTCTGTACTTTAAAGTAGAAGATTGTGCTCATGAATCTGTTTAGATTTATGTTAAACGCCACTCCCAACTACTCCTCAACCTAGAGCACTAACCTTAAAAAAAGAGTATACTGGGTATAGTGTCAAACACCTGTAATCCCAGTGATTCAGGAGGCTAATGCAGGAGGATCACAAGTTTGAGGCCAGCCTGGGCAAGTTAGCAAGACTGTCTCAAAAAATAAAAAGGACTTGGGATGTAGCACAGTGGTAGAGCACCCCTGGGTTCAATCCCCAGTACCAAAAAAAAAGAGAGAAGGAGGGGGAACAATTATATATTCTCTCTATTGAAGCATTGGAAACTTCCATAAATCTAGTGGGCAGATCCTTATCCTCTGTTGTTTTTCCTGTAGGTGTACTTCAGTAGCCCATACACCTTTTTAACCCTTTTATACTGTGTCTTCAAGCAGTACCATGTGCTTTCAGGGTTTGCTCGTTAGCAGTCATCTGTACACTTAGCATTATTTGCCAAGAATTTAAATCTGTTCATCAGTCTTCACCAAACCAAATGGTACATGGGTAAAGAAGAGAAAGAATGTCCAGTTGGATTGTTTATAATGCAGTAACATCACCAGTTCCCTTTAAACACCCCCCCCCCACCCCACTCCATATTCTTCCCTCCTGTCTTTAAGGGGAAAAAAAAGGTAAAAAAGTTGTTTTTGTTTTTGGGGGGTTTTTTTGACACTGCATCCTTGAATTTTGAAGAAAATGTTTCAAGGAGCTTGGAGGGGAGAGGGAGAACGTAGAAAGCTCACACACAGCATTTAGGACAAATGTAGTATGTGCATTGTGTTCGTGAAGTACCTGTCGTACATACAGAAATGTTAGCAAATGTTGACTCAGAAACCTGGGGATGCTGGGTACCCAGTGCATCTGGCATGGGACCTCTTCTGTGCTGTGACTGCTCATCTATGTCCTTTTTCTTCCTCCAGGTTCAGTTTGTGCTGACAATCATTCAGACCAGCTGTGGGGTCATCTGGCCATGTGCGTTCCCTCTTGGTTGGCTATATTTCCAGATTGCATACATGATTTCCCTGATTGCTCTCTTCACAAACTTTTACATTGAGGTAAATCACACTGTTCACTGGAACTTGACATTTGGGATCTTTCCAACAAAAGCCTTCATCCCATCTTTTAACAAGGTCATGTGGAACCACTTCTGGGTGCCAGAAGTGCTCCATTCGTGCTCTAATGGAGCCTTTGTTGGGTTGGAGAGTAACTGAAATCTGTTCTAGATTCTGGGAAAGGGGGTCTTGCAATCCAAATGGAAAGCACAGAACTGTTAACAAATGCTGAACTGCTTGTCTCTGATCTCCAGCAGAGATAGGAGGAGAGATGATATTTCAATCACAAGTCTTAGGCTGCTACCTAGAATGTCATGACTAAATGAATCTTTAGAATAAATTTTCATCACAGTTCTCAGATATAGATAGAAAGCTGCTCCTTTTGTCTGTCTGCTTACATATCCACCGATAACGTGGATTTGTTTATAAGTGGGTATGTGGATATGCTCAAGTTTGAGGGTTTAATTAATTTCCAAGCACATGATTAGGTTTTTGCTCACAGAAGGATCCATTTTGGACAGATTACCTCCTAGGGAGACTGACCACTTGGCGGACACCATTGAATCTTCTTTAGCCTATCACCCTTGGATTATGTGTGTTCTTGACTTTGTAGTCTGTGTATGGTAGTTGTACTGCACACTGACTTGGGGAAGGAGGACACAGGAGGTCTGGAGCCAAGGGGTAGAGGCCATGCATGGGTCCTGAGTTAGGAAAATCCTGTAGTGTGAGCAGCCACTGGGGGCTCAGCCACTTCTCTTCTCTGACCCATGCATAACTTGTTACATTTTTACTCTGCTGGGCTTGATAGTTTATGACTACACTGTGGAACATACCAGATACATAGATGGTTAAAGGTTAGGGCCTTTGCCTCATTGCTTTCAGAAACATAGCACTTTGTACAAAGGGCAGAAATAATTGCTGAGGTAGTGAGAAAATTTTAAGAAAGGGACATGGGTTTCTGGAGAGCTACTTCCTAGCAAAAGAAACTAATTTGGCCACATAAGCCATATCGTCTGCCATTCAGAATCAGATACTAAAAAGACAGAGTGAAGGGTAGAATTTTCTTTGATGGTTTGAACAGTATTTCTACTGTAGCCTGTGATTCAGGGAACTTAAACTCAGCCTAAGCCTCAGAACAATGGAAGAGTGATTAAACCAGAGCAAAAAGCTGGCACAGGGTTACTTGACCTCAAGAGTTATCTCTTACTAAAGGAAACTAGGCCTAGTGTCAGGGATGCAATTCCTAGTAAAGAAAACCTCCCCATGGTCACGTGGCTGTCATTGTCCTTTTGCATTTCAGACTTACAACAAGAAAGGAGCCTCTCGGAGGAGAGGCTACCAAAAGGACCACCAGAATGGGTCTGTGGCTGCTGTGAATGGACACACCAACAGCTTTTCTTCCCTGGAAAACAACGTGAAGCCAAGGAAGCAACGGAAGGATTGAAGTGGCAGAGTCAAACACCTCCAGACATGCCATGCGATTGTAAGCACAATGATTTGTGCCCGACGCTCGTTAACAGCTGCTGTAACTAGTCCGGCCTACAATAGTGTGATTTGTGTAGGACCTCCTTCATCAGTTCAAAACCCCTAGAATACGTATACAGATTATACAAGTAGGCATAAGATTTCTCACATTTCCGGGCTCTTGTCGACCCCTGCGCTAGACTATGGAAAAGGGAGTGTTACCGTAGTACTCGACACTGCTGTTGCCTTATTAGTTATAACATGATAGGTGCTGAATTGTGATTCACAATTTAAAACACACTGTAATCCAAACTTTTTTTTTAAACTGTAGATCATGCATGTGATTGTAAATGTAAATTTGTACAGTGTTGTTACAGTAGAGAAACACACATGCCTTAAAATTTAAAAAGCAGGGCCCAAAGCTTATTAGTTTAAATTAGGATATGTTTCAAGTTTGTATTCATTTGTAATAGCTCTGTTTAGAAAAATCAAAGACCATGATTTATGAAACGAGCGTGTAACGCGTCATTTTAAGTGACTGGCTAGATGTGAAATCAGAAACGGCACCTTCAGTTTTATAATATTGGCTTTCAATCAAGCAGGCTCAAATCTAGTGGAACAGTCAGTTTAACTTTTTAACAGATCTTATTTTTTTATTTTGAGTGCCACTAATAATAATGTAAAAAAATTAAAAATTGGGGGTGGGGAGCGCTAAAGAAGTCATGATGAAACTTAAATATATATTCTTTGTCCTCAAGATTTTAGGAAGAGTGTAGGGTAAGTAGGCCATTTTTAATTTCTGAAGTGCTAAGTGTTTTTATATAAGAAACAAAGGTCCATTTTGCTTTACTCAGTGAGAGAGAGGTTGGTATTTTTTAAGAGATGATTGAATATTTACCATTTGACAGAGTCCCATAGATGAACTGGTTGCTAGGGTCCAAATTTGGATTGGTTTCTGTACTGCTATCTGTTTTGACAGACTTCCTTTTAAATGTGCCTGGTTTACCAAAATTAACAAAGGAGAGGAACCTTAAAAAAATTAAGGTAAAATTAAACAGATAGCTACAGCATAAGAGAACTGGGAAATTGGATGGAGAGAGAACCTGTTTAATGTAAATCTAATAGCATCTGTGATTTTTTTTTCTACTTAGAATTTAAAGATTTGTTTAGAACCACTTGTTTAAAAACAATAGACTGCTTATCTAAAATCATGTCTTACACTTCAAATTGAGGCAGTGGTCAAACAGATAAGGACTTTTATGTGTCATTTAAAAGTGTTGGAGTTTAGCCTCTGAGTACTTTCTCCATTTGGAAAAAAAAAAAAATTCATTGAACCACTCGTGACACATCTTAGAAGGTCATTGACAATGTATAAACTAATTGTGGGTTTGATATTTATGTAAATATCAGTTTACCATGCTTTAATTTTGCACATTCATACAGAAGGGATCCGTTTGGTTCTCTTATTAATCTTGTGGGTTTTCTGTTTGGAAGGAGTCACAGCATCTGTTTACATTTACCTTATCAAATCTAGAATGTGTATATTTGTAAATGTATGTCTTCATTCCTAGGTACTAGTTTGCAAATGTCTTTGCATATTTCAATACAGAAACTATAACATTCAATAGTGTGCTTGTCAAAGTGTGCTTAGCTCATCTGGATATACCCACACTGTTAAATAATGTCTAAACATTAATCATTAAAACATTTTTGATTACCGGTGCTTGTGTTTTACGTTGTTTATGTGCTACTAATTTTGAAAGATGAGAAGAAGAAAAAAAAAAAACCACTTTCTTCACCCTCTCGGAATTTACTAAGTGGATGTAATTCAGTATCGAAGGTTATGTCATTGCTCACTTCACAAGGGAAAGGACCTTGCATGGTAAGGCATAAGAGGTGTTTCCACCTTAGTTTGTTTTCTGTCATCTTTGGTTCCCACTAGAGGTCCCAGCTCCAAGCACACTTCTTTGTCCTTATTTCCTTTGATCCCTTGCTCTCCCTTCACCTGCAGGCTGTTTGAGTCACTTTCCTAAGTCTAGACCACAGGTCCAAAAATTCTTTTCCATAAAGAACCAGATAGAAAAAAAACTTTACGCTTCACAGACCAAATGATCTGTCAGGTCTCTGTTGCAGCTCTTCAACCATGGAAGGCAGGAGCAGCCATAGGTCACAGGCATGTATATGAATGACCATGGTTGTGTTCTAATAAAACTATTTGCAAAACAGAAGACTTTCTAGCCTGCTGACCTCTAATCTGAAGCAATAAAGTTTTTTCTTAGACTGAAAGCTCTATAACTTACTTTATCAAACGTCATTTGAGGTCCCAGATCCTTCCCCTTCCAGCCCACCCCAGTCCATTGACTTCAGTCTATCCACGTATCTATGATGGGAGGGATGGCATAAATATCCATCTTCCTTCTGTTCTCTCCATACCATACAATCCCAATTCAGGTTTAATTCTGGCTTTTTGAGTATCTTTGAGTTTGTAAATATAACCTCAAAATGTCACTTGAAACTGAATTTAGTATTTGGGATATTATCAAATGCAAGAGTTGGGAAGTTAATTGTAATAATCATACCCTGTCCTTCCAAGTCCAGAACAAATTGGAAAAAAAAAAATAGACACAAAGCAACAGAAATCAAAATAGCACATCTTTCCTGAAAAGACTGGATTGGAAAAAGTCAGGTCACAATATAGTTCCCTCCATCCTCACTAAAAACCCTGCTGAACTAATCTCACCCAAGCTGGGAGTGGGACACCAAAGGTGATTCTGATTGTTGGTCCGGTAATAAACTGTTTATTTGGAAAGGCAGCCTTATGATTGCATGAGCTGCCCTTATAGTTACAATTTCTATCCTCTTGACCTTATCACACCAAGATGGTATGTTCATTTGCATCTCCATGTTACTAATCAATGGAAATGAGTTCACTCTCCTGTGCCCAAAAAGGGGAGGATTCTTGTTTCCCCTGTTTAGCAGTTCGTTCTTCATATGGAAAGACAACGTAGCTTAATTTAAGAAACACAACTTGGGGACTACATTGTCTGGCTTTAAATCCTTCCTACAGGAACTTTAGGCAAATTGTTTGAACTTTACCTCAGTTTTTTTCATCTGCCAAACAAATAATGTTTATTCCCTACACAGTAGCGTCATTTTGAGGATTACATAGGTTATAGCGTATATGAAGCTCTTGGAGCCACATCTAGCATGGTATATGTAAATTTGTAAAGCTTCCCATAAGAAGAGATTATGGGAGATTCCCATAAACCCAATGACTGAGAGACCAGGGAGGAGGGGAAACTTTCTAGCAAGGGTCATCAAGAAGAACTCTGAAGGAGCTGGCTTTAATCTGAGCTTTCAGAGACCACTGATTTTCTTCTTTTTCTTCCACCTTTTTTGAATTGATGCATTGTAGTTGTACATATTGATGTGATTTGTTGGTTATTACATATTCATACATATACACATTATATAATTTAACCAATATCACTCTGTAGCACTCCCCCTTTACCCCCACTTGCCTCCCACTCTTGGTCCCTTTTCTCTTCTGATCTCCCTTTGATTTTTAGGAGATCCACCCCCACTTTGTTTTGCTTTTTCCTCTCTAGCTTCTGCATATGAGAGAAGCCATGACCCTTAGCCTTCTGAGTTTGACTTATTTCACTTAACATGGTCTCTAGTTCCGTTTTCCTGCAAATGCCATAATTTCATTTTTTTATGGCCAAATTGAACTCCATTGTGTATCTATACCACAATTTCTTTATCCATTCATCCATAGTTTGGCTATTGTGAGTTGTGCTGCTATAAACATGGGTATGCATGTATCACTGTAATAAGATGACTTTAATTCTTCAGGATAAATACCAAGGAGTGATATAGCTGGGTCATACAGTGGTTCTGTGCCTAGAAGACCACCGGATTTCAATAGATGGATCCTGGAGGTCATCTGGGAGGATGTGTTTTGAGTACAGAAACCAGCATCAACCAATGTGTAGAAGGCTGAGACAGTTTGATTCACTGAGTTATTGGATGTGTGGGTGAAGCTGCTTGTTTTTTAAGTTAAAAGAGTGGGAAGAGGGTGGAGTTGAGCATTCTCATGGATGAAATGTGTAGAATCTTGCTCAGCCTTTCCAAGAGGAAATAGTAATTATACCATTAAAGACTCATTCGGAGCTGTGCCTACTGTAGATTGCTTTGCTGCCCCCATTGCCTCTCCCTGCTCCCCTCAACCCGCAGAGAAAGGGAGGAGCATGGAGGTGAATTAGGTAACAAGAATTAGGACTCAATTCTGTCTCAGTTATAAACTGACCAGAAGTCTTAATGTCAGGGCCAGGAAATTCCTCCTAACCAAAAAGATGGCATTTAAACTCTGAAAACGTGGGGCACTCCAAGGATGGGTTATGTTGACCAATAAATAAAAATATTCTTAAGCTACTATGTTAACATACTCCCGGCATACTTTGTTCAAACAACAAACACAGATATAGATTTCCCTTGACGGATGAATAGAACAATGATGCTTTAACCAAGCTAGCACTTTTCAGCAAATTGTGTGTCTTCCCTTGAAAATGTTCCCATCAAATGGGGTGCCCAATTTGTAGCAAAGCCCCAGCAACTGCTTCCAACAACCTGGAGTACTGACTCCCTGCTCTCTCCTGAATCGAGGTCTAGGGCTCAGTCCCTGAGGAAGGAAGACTGTGTAGACCTCCCCTGCCTGCTCCTTATGCTGTCCATGCAGAGCTCTGGCACACTGCTCTAAGAGTACTGGACTAAAGGTATTTTAAGACCAAGGCCAAAAGTCACACCATGTCCTTCCAAGGAAGGATGGGAAACCAAATCCTCAGTGCAAAGCTGTCTTTTTAAGGGTGGTGGAAGTACATATCCCAGGGCACAGAGCACTCCTGTCCTGCTAGAATTGGGTCCACATATGTTTGGTAGTAGTTAGCATGTCCATCAGGACAGAGGCTGTGCTCCTTACCTCTGTGTGATGACAGCTCTCTTTCTGAACCCTCAGTTCCCTCTACTGTTACAGAAAGATGGATGCCTAGCTCAGATGGCCAAGGCTAAATATGGAAATATGAAACCTCACACACAGCTTTACAGTAGCAGTCCCTCAGTTTTAAGGATACTTGTTAACAAGTAGAATAGAGAAAGAAGACACACATTGGTTCATTACTCATCAGACTTAAAATTCTATTGGTCTACATGTATTATTTGCACTAAATTATCCTTGGTTGAAGCTCAGTTAATATTAGCTGTTAATAAAGAAACTGAAATTTGTTAACAACATCAAAAAAAAGGACAAATAGTATCTTAAATTTAGTTGACTCAGAAAATGATGTTAATATGAGAATTGTCTAATTATAAGTGGTCACTCAAAAACAAAGATCCTATGTTCTTGCACTAACTGGCATGGAGTTCTGGAAAGGCACATCATGACTCTTGGGGTATCTCATCTAGACGTGAGGGGATTGGAGGAGTGTTCGAGTTCTTTGCATATGGAATGTTCTGTAATTCCAAAGCAGGATTCCAACATAGCCCTAATTTGCTTCTTGCTCTTTTCCTTTTCAGAATGAGATAAGGCATGCATCCATGAGGATAAACTTTAAGCACAATATGTCATACAAGGACTCCTGTACACAGTGAGCCCCCTGGGCTCTATGGGTCTGTGGGCAGTGGCTCCTTCTCACCTGAAAGTCAATAACCAAAAATGTGAAATTGGGGACCTCCTCATATATTTAGTATCTCAAACTTTTATTTGACCTTTTAGATCAGTCTCTAAAGTTTAGACAGTACACTTGATTAAAAAGAAAAAAGGTTTATGTAATTTGTTATAGCATATTTTAAATTTACCACAATACTGTTTACTCTTATAAATTTATTTGATGCTTGGGAGGAAAGATATTAGAAGGGAAGGGAAGAAGTCACTAAAGAGAATGAGAGTAGGCAGGTAGAATTCAAGGAAGGGGGAATAAGAAAATTGAAAAGAAATGAAAAGACAAAAGAGACAAAAAAAAATAGAAAATAAAGAAAGAAAAAAAATTTTTTTACAAAAATAATAATGATAATAAAAAAATGAAAATTAAAACTTAAAAAATAATAATAAAATAAAATAATTAAAAACATTAAAAAAAGTTAAAGAACAACAACAAAAAAATGAAAATGAAAGAAAAAGAAAAATAATAATAATAATAATAATAAATGCAGAACAGAGCAGGGAGGAAGAGCAGGAGGAAAAGATTAACATTAAACAGAGACATGAGGTGGGAGGGAAAGGGAGAGAAAAGGGAAATTGCATGGTAATGGAGGGAGACCCTCATTGTTATACAAATTACATATAAGAGGTTGTGAGGGGAATGGGAAAATAAACAAGGAGAGATATGAATTACAGTGGATGGGGTAGTGAGAGAAGATGGGAGGGGAGGGGAGGGGGGAAAGTAGAGGATAGGAAAGGTAGCAGAATACAACAGTTACTAATAGGGCATTATGTAAAAATGTGGATGTATAACCGATGTGATTCTGCAATCTGTATTTGGGGTAAAATTGGGAGTTCATAACCCACTTGAATCTAATGTATGAAATATGATATGTCAAGAGCTTTGTAATGTTTTGAACAACCAATAAAAAAAAAGAAAAAAAATTTACCACAATACAAAAGAGAATTGGTAGGAGATGAAATTTAAATGCAGTTATTCTTGAAATGAGGTCAAGGAATTAAGTAACCTCTCAAGTGTCCACATAGGTCCAAGATCCAAGTTAGTGTGGACTGTCTAGAACTTGTGGGATTTGAAAACAGAGGCAGGACTGGAGTAGATGAAATTATGGAGTTTGGATGAAAGCAGAGAGAGCAAGCACACTATTGAAGGAATACAAACACCAGAGGAGTGTGGTTCTAGAGAGACAGAGCTAAATAGCACTGATGCTCCCAGCAACCTTCCGAATTGCTGTTGGTGCTCACCACTTGTTGGGAAGATTTTCTAGAAGGAATTCCTTTGGGGACCACATGCCTCCTGAGAGTGAGATGCAGGTGTTTTTCCTGTGTCTAGGTCCTGCTGGCCTTCTTCCCTATCTTACAGATAAGGAAATAACCTGCTCAAGTAAGCATGATGCCAGAGTTCAGTCGGGCTCTATCTGTTGCTGGCCATTAGAGCCGCTGAGCAGGAAGATGGTGTGGAAAGACCAGCTCCTCCAAGCCCATTAAGCTATGTGTACTCAAATTGTGTCAGCAGACTTGCTTTTAACCAGGGTGACAGACTGCCTACGAGGGACATCAATGTGATTTTAAATTATTTGGAAAATCCACATTGTCTAATGAGGATGTCCAGTCTGTGGATAAGGGAAGAGATGTGGGGAGAATCATTCCAGGAAATCCCCAAATATTAAAATATTTGACTTAAAGCTTTGATTTCTTTCTTTTTTTTTTTTTTTTTTTTGGTGGTGCTGGGATGAACCTTGTGCATGTGAGGCAAGCATTCTGCCAACCGACCTATACCCCCAGCCCTGAAATATATTTTATTGGGATATAATATTTGTGTATCTTTAGAAAGTACATTATGAAAACTCAAAGTAGGTATATGATATATAATGGTCGAATCAGAGTAATAAGTACTTCTATCTCTTCAAACACTGGTCTTATTTTTGCTCCCCTTGGCAGTACTGAGGATTAAATCCAGGGCCTCCTGCATGCTAGGCAATTACTCTATCACTGACATTCTTTTCTTTTTTTTTTTTTTTTTTTTTTTTTTGAGACGGGGGCCTCCTAAATTGCCCAGGCTGGCTCCTGTTTTAGCCTCCTGAGAAGATGGCATTATAGGCCTGTGCCACTACCCCCTGCTGTTTGGAAAATTTTACATTTCTTTTCTACTTATTGTGTAATATAATATAAATTGTTGTAACCAAAAGTGACCCAGAACCAAGTCCTCTCCTGTGTTTTGGTGTCCATCCACCCATCAGTCTCTAGGGGACATTCTTCTGTGAGATGCACTTTTTAAGTTCCCCCAAATTAATAAGAACATGGTATTTGTCATTTTATCTAGCTTATTTCACTGAACTTAATGTCCTCCTGTTCCATCTATGTTGCTACAAGTGATAGGATTTTATTCTTGTTAATGACTGAATAATGTTCCATTGTGTAGATATACCACATTTTCCTTATCCATTCATCTGTTCATGAACATCTTGGTTACTCCATTGTGATCAGTCCCATGATAAATGTGGGTATGCAGATATCTCTTTGATATGCCGATTACATTTCCTTTGACTCTGTATGCAGCAGTGGGATTTCAGGATTGTATTATAGTTCTGTTTTCCATAATGGCTATACTAATTTACATTCCTTGTTAATAGTGTATAAGTGTTTCCCTTTCTGTGTATCTTTGCCAACATTTGATTGGTATGTATTTTTGATAATATCCATTCTAACTGGGGTGAGATGATATCTTACTGTTTAGATATCATCTCACTTATTATCAAGGCATTCACATTTCCTTGATAATTTGTGATATTGAACATTTTTTTTCAAATACTCAGCCCTTCCTATGACCTCTGATGGGAAGTGTCTATTGAGATAGTTCATTTTTAAATTGGATTATTTGGGGTGTTTTCGTGTTCTGTTTTGTGAGTTCCTTATATATTCTGGATAATAACCCTCTGTTAAATAAGTAGCTGGAAAATATTTTCTCCCTTTCTGCAAATTGTCTCTTAACTCTGTTGATTGTTTGATTGATTCTGCTGTGCAGAAGCTTTTTCATTTAATAAAATCCTATTTATCTATTTGTATTCTTACTGCATATGCCTTTGGCTTCTATCAAAAAATTCTTTACCTACACCAATGGCTTGACATGTTTCCCCAATGTTTTCTTGTAATAATTCCCTAGTTTCAGGTCTTACATTTAGGTATTAGATCCATTTTGAACTGGTTTTTTGTGTATCATGAGAGGAATGGATCTAATTTCTTTCTTCTGCAAATGCATATACAATTTTGCCAGCACCATTTATTGAAGAAATTGTCTTTTCTCCATTGTTTGTTCTTGGTACCTTGGTCAAAAATCAGTTGGCTATTTGTACATTATTAACTTCTGGGATCTCTATTCTGCTTTATTGATCTATGTGTCAATTCTTGTGCCACTCTTGCTGTTTGAGTTACTATGGCTTTGTGGTATGTTTGTTTGTTTGTTTTTAAAGATTATTTTTAGTTTTGATAGACCTTTATTTCTTTATATGCAGAGTGAGAAACAAACCCATTGCCTCACACATGCCAAGCAAGTATGCTACTGCTGAGCCCCAGCCCCAGCCCCTGTAGTATGTTTTGAAGGCAAATAATATACCACCTCCAGCTTTCTTGTTTGTTTGTTTGTTTTCAATTTCTTGCTCAGGATTGCTTTGGCTAATAGTGGTCTTCTGAAGTTCCGTATGAATTTTAGAATTGTTTTTGTTATTTCTGTGAAGAAAGTCATTGTGAATTGCATTGACTCTATAGATTGCTTTGGGTAGTAGGTAATTTTAACAATATTAATTCTACTAATCCATGAATGCAGGATATCTTTCTATTTTTGTATCCTCTATAATTTCTTTTATCAATGCTATTTGTATACACATATACACAGACATATATATGTGTGTGTGTGTGTATGTGCATATATCTTTTTTTGTAGTGAGGATCAAATTTAGGGTGGTCTACTACTGAACTACACCCACAGCACTTTGTATTTTTTATTTTGAGGCAGAGTCTCAAAATTAGTTGCCAAGGCTGGTCTCAAACTTGTGATCCTCCAGCCTCAGCCTCCAGTGCTGCTGGGATTACAGTCATGCACCACCATGCTCTACTAATACTTTGTAATTTCTGGTGTAGAAATAGTTCACTTTTTGGGTTAAATTTACTCCTAATTTTTTTTTTTTAGTTGTTCTGAGTGATTTTATTTTCAGCAAGTCATTATCAGGACGTAAAAATATATTTTTTTCCTCTGTGTATGTTGACAATGTGCCTACAACTCACTAAATTCATTTATTAGTTCTAACAATAAATTTTTGAAATATTTAAAGGGCTTTATATTCATTATAGTATTCCCTTCATTTTATGGTGTCACTGAATAAAAAAAAGCTTCCAAGTCACAAAAGTTGGCACAAATAATATCCATAAATCTAATAATCTATTTTTTTGAAAAAAATCACATAGCATGTCTATAATTTTATTTTTAAAAAGCTAATGGTAGCATGTATTTGTTTATACATACATGCTACTGTAGGGAGGCTGAGATAGAAGGATCAAGAGTTCAAAGGCAGACTCAGCAATTTAGCGAGGCCCTGAACAACTCAGTGAGATCCTGTCTCTAAATAAAACACAGAAAAGGGCTGGAGATGTGGCCCAGTGGTTGAGTGCTCCTAGGTTCAATCCCTGGTACCAAAAAGAACAAAAACAACAACAAAAAAAAAAACTATTGAGTCTAAGTACCTTCCTGACACTAAAGAAAGTCAGCTGGAAATCGTTTTGGCAAAGGGTTGGTCTATAGCATCCAGAAACAACAAGGTTCACCAAGTGCTGCCTCTATTCCAGGAATCTTTCCACCTGCTGGGGAAACAACAATGAGAAGGTAACCTTATCTGTGGAAGACAGAGGAAGCCTGGTAATTGCTGAAGGAACAACCAGGTGCTGATGCTGAAAATATTTTCTTAGGCTCTTGTACAGATGATTTTTGAAGTTTGCCTTTATTAGTTTGGTGCCTTTGGGATGGAACCCAGAGCCCCATGCATGCTAAAGCACACAACCCAGCATTGAGCTACACCCCCAGCTTCAATGCTATAGTTTTTGTCTTGGTGTTGTTTGTTTTGGTGCTGGGGATTGAACCCAGGGGCACTTAACTACTGAGCCACACCGCCAGCCTTTTTTTTTCATTTTGAGACTAGGTCTTGCTAAATTGCGCACAGCCTCACTTAGTTGCTGAGGTTGGCTTTAAGCTTGGGATCCTCCTGCCTCAGCCTCCCTAGTCACTGGGGTTACGGGTATGTGCCACCACACCCAGCCAGATACTGCAGTTTTTATGTGTGTTGTTAAATTTGTAGTTCATATTTTCCTCAACCAAAGGAAATGTCACTGGAAGTTTCACATCTCTAGAAAGTTATCCAGAAGCTTCTAATAGTGCTATCTGCTCTCCACCTCATTGATAGTCCTTCACTATGCTTGAGTCAATTCTACCCCAGTCCTAATGATTCTGGGGGTGCTCACAGACTTGAACACTCCTGCCACCCTCCATTGGGTTGTACCATGTGATAGCTTGTCTCCTACATTGATTACTCTTTATGTTAACCCTACATTTGTAGTGTGATTTCTTTGAAGGTGTTTCTTTGGTTGGTTGGTACCGGGGATTGAACTCAGAGGTACTTTCTCACTGAGCTACATCCCCAGCCCTTTTTATTTTTTTATTTTGAGACAGGGTCTCACTAAGTTGCTCAAGGGGTTCTTGAACTTGCAATTCTCTGGCCTTAGCCTCCTGAGTTGCTAGGATTACACCAACAATTAAGGGCCCAAATTTACATGAATTCTACCTAATTGTGGCACCACTGTCAATTTAAAGCAAATGCACAATTTTCACACAGGCAATGACTGATGCAGACAATGACAGATAGGTCATATCCTGCCTGGCTGCTGGCAAAGTTCTTAATTGAGAAGGAGAAGACAAATCTCTATTCCAGAAAATCTAAAATGATGTGTAGTGAAGAGGAGGTACCCCAGATTTAATCTCACTCCATCTGGGAGGTTTAGTACAGATTCTAGACAACCTATTCAATTCCAAGACACTTGAGGGCAAGAACTGTCTCTTATTCATTTCTGCAACTTTGGTGTGCCCAGCATGGCACTGAACAGATCACAGATGTTGAATAAATGTTTTGATGAATGAATAGAAGCACTTGGGAAGTATTACATAATGTGGTGCATAGTGGGAAAAATAGGCTTTCCAGTCCGTTAGATTTGAGTGCAAATCCCTTCATGGCTCAATAACCATGTGACCTCGTCAAGATTCTTAACCTCTTAAATTTCATCATGGATCTCTGGGATTTGAGAAAATTATATATAGATCACAAGGTCTACAGGGTAGGACTCAAGCACATTATGAGCCGCATGTAACAGTACATGAGTTCATAAACCTGCTGGTGGCACAGCAGGAATGAAGTCTACTTCCATTAAAAATAGCCTCTGCTTTATGGAGAACTAGGGTGCTGGAGAGGCTTCTCTGAATTGTAAAATCTCCAAGAGGGTGGCCTGAGAACCACAGGGACCACTGCAGAGGACCTAGGGTATTTCCCCAGAATTCCTAACTAAATGCCTCCAGTTTACGGTTTGGACATGAGGTGTCCCCCCAAAAGCTCCTGTGTTAATACAGGATTATTCAGGGGTGGAGTGATTAGATTATGAGAACTGCAATCCAACCAGTCCATCCTAGTTTGAATGGACCAATGGGGTAGTAACTGTAGGCAGGTGGGGGGAAGAGGTGGATCACTGGGCGTGCCCTGGAAAGGTGCATCTTCCTTTTGGCCCCTTCCTTCTCCCCTCTCTCTGCCTCCTGGCCACTGTGAATGGAGCAGAGCTCCATGATTCACATCTACCATGATGTGCTGCCTCCCCTTGGGCCCAGAGCAATGGACTCTGCCGACCATGGACTAAATCTCTAAGACCATTAGACAAAATAAACTTTCCCTTCTCTAAGTTGATTTTAATCACAGTGATACAAAGCTGACTAATACAGAAACCAAGGTTGTTACTACTGGGTCAGGACCTGTGAGAGTCTGGAGTGAACTAGCTATTAGCATAGAGTCTGGTAGAACAGACTAAGGTCCCCTTGCCTTGGGGCCACCACTAGACGGTTGTGTCACAGTGAATAGGATCCTCTGTATCTCCTGCCACAGGGGCTCCTGCTCTGGCCCCTCAGGTCTACCTTCCTCACCCTCATTCACCACATTCAGCCACACTTACCTTCTGTCTGGTTGCCTAGAGGAGCCACTTCCTTCTCCAGGAACATTGTCCTGCTCATCCCTAGCTATTTATTTGCACCATCTATCTCTGCACTTAAATATC
Organism: Marmota monax; assembly: GCF_021218885.2. Lineage (NCBI taxonomy): Eukaryota > Metazoa > Chordata > Mammalia > Rodentia > Sciuridae > Marmota > Marmota monax. The sequence goes on from NW_026693537.1 coordinate 438,034, forward strand.
ACCTGTCTGAAGAGGCCTGTCCTTACTACCAGATCTAAAATACCACCCCTCTGCTCCCCACACCCCATTTTTACTTGCTTTCATTTTTCTTTGTGACTTTATCCTGACATTATATATTTGATTATTTGTCTCTCTCCTAGAAGACCAGAGCTTTTTTTCTTGCCTGGTGCATAGAGAAGTTCTAAATATTTGAAGAAGTGAATTTGTAAATGAACAAGCATGAGATGATTAGTGTAGATGTGGCCCACAACCTCCCTTGAGGTGTAGGGGACAGACAAGGCAAGGCACCAAAGATAGAAGGAAACAGTTTCATTTGGCTGCAACCAGGTTCAGAGGGCACAGCTTTTGCTGTAATCAGTTAATCCCCAGAACCCCGAGTTCAGGTAATCTCAGAACTTTATACCCAGCATGTAAGGGGAGGGGCTCAGAAGTTCAGTCTGCAGAAGTTCACATAAAAGCACTTTTTCTTTCACTGTTCTGGCCAAGTTAACCCTTCAAGGACAGCACCTGAGAAGGGGAGAGCTTCTTCTCCCCTTTCTCTCCTCCCCCTGCCAGCTGTTACCATGAGGCCAATTGGTAACTTCTCTTATCTTAGAAATGTAGACATCTCTGGGAAGCTCCAGCTCAAGGCCAGAGGCCTTGTTAAAAGGTTTGTCTTTTTATTATCCCATTTTTGCATTTGCAAACACACTTCTACAAACTACTATACTGAAAAAATGTTTGTGCAAAACTAGTAAAGGAGCATTCAGCACTTGGAGTGCTGATTTCTTCTAGGCCAGTGGCCAAGTAAAATAGAGCAACAGGAAAAATAAGTTTACCTACATTGAACTCTTTTGTAGAGACTCTTTTGCTGATAGTCCTAAAATCAATTATGGTGAAGATTTCTGGAGAAGCTTAGTTAAGATTTTCTGTGGAGGAGAGGGTGACACTACAGCAGAAGCTGTTGACTTTCTCACATGTGAAGGGTGCTGCATTATCAGTGAGGTGATCAATGAGTGTTTATCAATGAGTGGACCCAGATATATTTTGGAATGGAGCATAGGATGACGAACAATGGAATCCCACCACGTAAGAATCAATGAGCTTTTTGTTCTACTTTCTCTTCTCCTATAAGCTATGTATAAATTTTGCTGCCCTGTGCCATTCAGATTTAAAACTGAAGACAAATGTCATTGTGAAGGTGAAGGACAGCATTGAAAACTATTTTGAGAACCCTAAAACAAATGAGATTAAAAAAAAAAAAAAACACCTCTCAGTTGAGTCTTATTTAATTTTTAAAAACTCTCATCTGTTTCTTAAATTCTGTCTTGAGAATAGGGATCGCCCTAACTTTTTAATTAGAACCAACAAACAGATATTCCCTGATAAGAAAGGAAGGGAGAGATAGTAACTCAGTCCAGCAAAGAAATAAAAGAAATCCATAGGTCACATCATTGTTAATACCTTTTAAACTTATTACCACTTCCCGTGGTCAGTTTTAGCTAGGTTGCAGGCAGGTGCCCATGGGTGCTATGCTTTGTCACAGAATGGTGCTATGGTTTGTCAAAGAGCTTCATGGGCACCATCTCAGATACTGTGACAAGAATCCTTCATTTCTGCCCTTATTAATAAGTGTTCAGGCCATATATGGTGGCACATGCCTGGAATCCCTGACACAGGGGCCTGTAGCAGGAGGATTGCAAGTTTGAAGTCAGCCTGGGCACAACTTAACAAGGAACCTGTCTCAAAAAATAGAATTAAAGATGTAGTTCAATGGAAGATCACCCCTGGGTTCAATCCCCAGTTCTCAAGAGAGAGAACGAAAAAGCTTTTCACCCTTGAAGATACTGCTCTGGGTTGCTAAATCGCAGTTTTGTAGAAAAAGAACACTTTGATTTTAGAGAGAGCTTTGACTCTGTGATACTGCACAAATCATTAAATATTTGATGACTGACAATCCCTGGGGGATGAGAAAAGACACAAAGCAGAGGTCCAAGTTCACCGTCGGCCACTTGCTGCTCTTGACACCTGGGGCAAGTCAGTTCTCTGAAAGGCAGTTTCCCCCTCTGTAAAGAGCAGAGCGTGGTCACTCTCTGATGACCTAACAAGATGATTCTTGAGTCTGAAAACCCACGTTCCATGGGAGGTAAGATAAAGCTGCTTTCTCAGGGTTGCAGTTAGATTTTATTTTATTTTTTTTTTACATAGTATCTTTTACTACAAGGCCAGAAAAGAGGCTAGTTTAGAAAAATAAATCCTTGCAAGGAGCAACCTGCCAGAGACAGCAGCGAGTCACCCCCGCCTGACTGAGGTGAAAAGCGGAGGCGGCAGGAAGCATTATCAGAAGGAAGCCCACCCAGGTCTGAGACAGGAGGCAAGTTCAGACTTCCCAAAACACAGTGTGGGCTTTACACCTAGATGTTTTGACTGACTTCCCCTGGCACTATCAGTTCCCAGCCAGCCTGGTTTCCAAAGAATCTCTCTTCCATGAGAAGAGAGTGGGGAGAACAGGATTTCAGCTCCACTCGGCAAACACTGTCACCTCAGGGTCACAGCCAGGCAACCTGGCCAGGCTGTTAGCACTTGACATCAACATGACCAAGTTCCCTTTTTCATTATTATTTTTTTGTCTTCCTTTGGACCTGTATTATATGTTCTCCCTTTATTTGGTTGTAAAACACTTTTTAGTAGTCATTTACCCACTAATAAAAATTTAGGTCCCTAAGTGTCCTCTACCAGTAGCATTTTAAGCTCCCCTCCCTGCCATGTTGGTGATTGAACCCAAGGGTGCTCAACAACTGAGATACATCCACCTTTTTTATTTTAAGACAGGATCTCATTAAGTTGCTGAGGCTGGTCTCAAACTTTTGCCTCAAGACTCTCAATCACGGGGATAACGGGCATGTGCCACCACACTCAGCTACAGTTGGTTCTTAATGCAATGTTCATGGACTCTGCTTTGGGAAAGATGATACAAAACTGGGAAAGTTGTGGAAATGGATAATTTGCAGTGTTGAGATCTTTCTCTAAACCTCCAAAGATCAGAATAAAATACAAACTCTTCACATGGGCCTGGAACCACACATGATCTGGTCCTGTCACCTCCCGAGGCATCTCCACCACATCCCCTGCTCTCTCTATTCCAGCCACACAGGGCATCTTCCTCACAAGCCAAACACATTGGGAAGCTTTTCTGGAGTGCTTTGCACTTGCTGTCCCCTTGCCTGGAATGCATGCTCTGCTCATTTATGGGCCTCATAGGAACACAAGATAAAATTCAGAACATCAAGTTACCATTTGTATTTCAGATAAATGATGAATGCCTTTTTAGTACAGAAATGTCCCAAGTATTGCATGGGACATACCTATACTGGAAAAAAAAAAAAAAAAAAAAGCATTCCTCTTTTATCTAAAGCTCAAATTTAACTGGGTATACAAGTTTGCATTTACCACATTGGGTGACCCTACATAGGAAGCCTTTCTTGATCACCTCATTCAGCTCCATCTCCCTCTCTCTCTCCCTCTCTCTCTCTCTGGTATTGGGGATTGAATCCAGGAGTGCTTTACTACTGAATTACATCCCCAGGCTATTTTTTTTTTCCAAACAGGGCCTCACTAAGTTGCTTACAGCCTCATTAAGTCGCCCAGGCAGGCCTGGAACTTGGGATCCTCCTGCCTCTGCCTCCTGAGTCACCAGGATTACAGATGTGTGCCCCCTTGCATGGCTCTTTCTCTCTTTTCTCCTCACCATTTTTTCAAGGCACCTACTGTTCATGAAATTATTAGTTCACTGTTAGTCACACTTACTAGCTTGGAAAAGTTTCATGCAGATGGAAACCTTGTCTGTCTTATTTCCAACTATCCTGCACTTTCATCCATTGCCCATCCATCCATCCATCCATCCATCCATCCATCCATCCATCCATATGGAATTATATTTACTCCATGTTCCAGGTCAATAGGCAGGAATAAGGCAGACAAGGTCTCTATCTGCATGGAATTTTCTAAGCCAGCAGGTTTTAAAACCCTTCCTTTTCCCAACTCTCTTCATTTGAAGGAAGAGCTTTCAGTGTTCTTTTTGCTTCCTTAGCTTCCCCTGCCTCCATCATCCACTGGATACCTGAATAGTGACCCCTTTCCTTTCTTTCTGAAAATGCCAGTCTGCTTTATGCTAATGTTCCTACCCACCACCCACACTCTTGCCCCCAGAGCAAGCTCAACCTGGTACCCATCTTCCCTGATGCTGGAAAATGCAAAGAATGATTACTTTGGTTTTAAGGCATCAAATGCAGATGGTCCTAGATGATAGCAGTTTGTCCTTTCTTCACCATGCTGAGGGATTTATCATATCTCTTCCCAGGAACAGGTTTCAGTTTCAATAAAGAAGAAAGGAAGAAAAAAATCACTGCAGGGCCCAGTGGTAGCTTTAAGTAGCTTAGACAGGATGAAGGGGTTCTTTAAGGTGGAATTAGAGGGGTAAACTCTCATTTTGTTTAGGCCTGTGATCTGTCAGTGTCCACACGGCTCAGACTGGGCTTCCTAAGGATTATTGGCAACCCTAACACAGTCCTACGCATCAGTCCTCAGAGGAGTGCTGGTTAGCAGTGGACGGTTTGTGGGAGACCTTAGGTGAGCATCTCCTTACTGCTCTGGAAACCTGGCCCCGCTCAGGGCCTGACTCACCTGTTTGTTCTTAATGCAAGCACTCCATGAACCCACATGACAGAGCATTGCAGCAGCTGCAAGGTGAGGCCTGTGCTCCTCTGGCCAATCACAGCGCTCCAGTGGAACCTCCTGATTGATTCAGGGCATTTTGGTGTCTGACTTTGAATTCCTGTCTCATATTTGGGTCAGAGCAATGGGAGGGACACATGACTTGCTTTAAAATTAGCCTCAAAACTCATTGTATAACAGTTCTCATTTTCACTAAGCAGAATAGGTTCTTTAGAGGTCACACATAGCATTTGTGATTTGTCTGGTGGAGAAAATCCTTTGTCATCTTGGAGAAAATCCTTTAGATTCACTAAGTCTCAGTGTTTCCACCTGAAAAATGGGACATAGATTTACTTGGAGAATAGAAGTAAGAAGATGGGCTAGGGACATAGCTCCAGTGGTACAGTGCTTGCCTGGCCTGTGGGAGGCCCTGGGTTTGTTCCTGAGTGCTGCAAAAACAAAACAAACAAACAAACAAACAAAAAAAAAAAAAACAGAATAGAAGTAAGGGTTACAAAATTAAAGCAACCATCTCATCCAGACCCTAACACACACACACACACACACACACACACACACACACACACACCCTCTTTTGGATTTGCCAACAGATCAAGAACAATCCATTCTAGTTCCCAAAAGACAGGATAAAACTAGAAGAAAAAAATGAAACGCTTGCTTTTTAAACCATGCTGTCCCCAGAGTCTATGGTTGATATTCTGATAGTTTAGTGAGCTCAAAGGACATATTTTAAGCCTTAAAAAAAATAAACTCTTAAAATATTTCCCTTGAGACCGTGAGATAGTCCTTATACAAATTCAAAATCAGCAAACATATCCAACAGAAACAAACCATCTTGACTGTTGTCCTTCTTCAAGGACAAATAGTTTCCCAGATTTCTGATTCATCTTGGCAATATCTGCAAATAAACCCAAATGACCTAGAGGCAGAATAGATGCAAAGAACTTTGCATAACTGTTTTATCAAAAATGTTTCTTTATAGCAGGGAAACCATTTCCCTGTGACCCAATAGTTAAAAGAACAGTTGGTTGCGGTTTATGCCTCACTTTTGAGGCAGTGGTAAAGAGCTGAGGTTCAGAGAAGATGCTTACGGAACTGGACTTCTCATTGTATAGGGAGACAGAGAGCATGTGTGAGTTGGCTAGGATCCATCAGGCGTGGGTTGGTGCTACAGCAGAACACATGACCAGGCAGAGAGGCTTCACTGGGTGCTTCAGGCAGATCTTTGGGTTTATACAGACCTGGGTGGGAATCCCAGCTCAGTTGCTTACTAGCCATGTGGCCTTGGGCAGGCTATTTGGCCTCTTTGAATCTCAATTTCATCATGGGTTAATTGGAGCTAATGATAGCACCTATGTCATGAGGCAGTTGGGAGATTTAAATAAGATAATGCTTGTAAAAGGCCTTAGCAGAGGGCCTGGCAAATAACCCCAGGCCTAGTAAATGCTCATTGTTATTAGTAATTGTCATAATTAGCCTCAGTTTCCTACGGCTGCCATAACAAATTACCACAAACCTGGTGGCTTGAAATAACAAAAACCTATTCTTTCGTGTCCTGGGGGCCAGAAGTCCATATGCAACACACGGGCAGGACCCCGCGCTCTCAGAGGCACTGGGTCAAGAGGTGCTGCCTCTTCCAGTCTCTGCCTTATGTTTACCTGGCCTTCTCTTCCCCTATCCCTCCTCTCTTTTCATGGATCATACATACCTGTATGTAGGACATGTCACAACATGTAGGGGCATGCTGCAACATGTGGGGCATGTTGCATCAGAAAAGAGGAAGTCTTACTTGCTGGCTGCTATCTGCTTCTCAGTCCTGGGGCCACATGTAGCTAAGATGGCGCCTGGCGATCAGGCAGGAGGCGGTGCTGTGGGTGGTGACCATTAGACCATCTCTAGGATAGGCTCAGAACTCTCCCTACCCTGCTGACCTTTATCCTGATTGGCTCCTGTACATTATATTATTTTCTCATTAAACGAGATCCTGTCTTGACTGGTCTCCCTGGTGTATCTGATTGTCCTCTGTTGAGGGAGGGCTGGGAGCAGGTGGCCAGTCAACCTTTGCCTTTCTTGGCTCATCCTGGTGGGGGCGTGCTTTCCCCATCTCTCCCGCAGGTCAGGAGGAAATGAGGGGCTAAGAATCCCTGTAAAAGGTCCTTTTTCCAAAAAAGGTGGTCTCTGTGGCCCCAGGGATTAGGATGTGGACATATCCTTTTGGGGACCACCATTTAACACACTATAATTATGTTTGTGTAGTTATTTAGTAAGTAGTACAGTATTGGCCTCAAACTGGGCCAGGAGGCACCCTGGCCCCTCACTTTAGATGGCTTGTGTTGCTTGTCATTCAGCTCTGGCTCAGAGCAGACTGAATCCTGGGCAATATCACCACTAACACTGTTCAGATCCCAGGGGACCTCCAGGGCTTTGGCCCTATGTTCTCCAAATGCAAAGTAGCCATACCCAAAGCCCCAAAAGTTTGTACAGTGCTCCTGCTGACCACTGACAGAAGCTGCCTTGGACAGTGAGGAAGATGTAAGAGCCAAGACTGTCAGCTCTCCAAAGTCTTCACTCTGATTGGCTGAGAGCAACAGACTCTTGCTTCGTGTTCTAATTTATGTCTCTGGAATTATGCATGAAATATCAGAATATTTACAAGAATTTATGTCATTGTCTGCCCCTTGCTTTTATTTTTTGGTACCAGGTATTGAACCCAGAGGTGCTTAACCACAGAGCCACATCCCTTTTGGTTTTTTATTTGGGACAGAGTCTCACTAAGTTGCTTAGGGCCTTGCTAAGTTGCTGAGGCTGGCTTTGAACTTGTGATCCTGCTGCCTCAGCTTTCTGAGCTGTTGGGATTGCAGGCATATACCACCATGCCCAGCCCTACTTTTTTTTTTTTTTTTTTTTGAAGACAGGGTGCCACTTTGTTGTCCAGGCTGACCTTGAACTTCTGGCTCTAGGAATCCTCCAACCCCAGTCTCCTGAGTAGCTGGGACTACAAACTATTTCACTCTTAAATGTACATATAGTAGGTTCAACATAATATGCATGAAGCATGATATCAACTCCTTACAAAACTACATGGGTCTAGATATTTAAAAGACATTATTTTAAAAGATTATGAAAACTGTGATGTAAATGATAGTGATTTATAGGATAAAATTAAAATATTTTGCAACAATGTCTATGATCTCATATGTAATTCAACTACAATAGAAACTACATGTAAAATTCATGATTCATTCCCAAATTGAAGAATTGTTTTAATAGACTGACAAGCACAGATGTTTCTTCAACATACTAATTTCATTTCCTTTGGATATACCCAGCAGCAGGATTGCTGGATCAGATGGTAGCTCTAATTCTAACTTTTGAGGAATCTCTGCACTGTTTTCTGTAATGGCTATGCTAATCAACATTCCCACTACAGTGTATCAGATTTCCCCTTTCTCCTCATCCTTGCCAGCATTTGTAACTTTTTTATTCTGTGTTTTGTTTTGATTTCGGGGTGGGGGGGGGTCATACCAATGATTGAACTCAGAGCCTTGTGCATACTAGGCAAGGGGTCTACCACTGAACTCAACACTCCTTTTTATTTTGAGGTGGGGTCTCATTAAGTTGCTGAGGCTGAACAATTCTCCTGCCTCAGCCTCCTGAACTACTAGAACTACAGACATTGCACCACTACAGTTAACTTCATTTGCTTATTTTTAAATAGGATTATTTATTCTTTTGCTGTTGAATTGTTTGAGTTTCTCACTTATTCTGGATATTAACCCCTTGTTAGATGAACAGTTTTCAAGTATTTTCTCCAATTCTGTAGGTAGTCTCTTCCTTTTGTTGTTTCTTTTGCTGTTTAGTTTGATGTACTTGAAGCTGTTTAGTTTGATGTAGTCCCATTTGTCAGTTTTGGCTTGCCTATACTTTTGGAGAAATGAAACCAGTATGTTGAAAAAAACAATTGCACTTACTTGTTGATTGCAGCATTCTTCACAAGGGGCAAGACATGGAATGGTCCATCAGTGGGCAAATAGATAAAGAAAATGCAGTATATATGTACAATGGAATATTATTTAGCCAGAAAAAGGGAATAAAATTCTGTCATTTGCAACAACAACATGGGTGCAACTGGAAGATACTATATATTGGCAAGTGGAATAAATTAGGCACAGAAAGATAAATACATGTGGAAGCTAAAGTTGATGTAGAGAATAAGAAAGTGGCCACTAGATCCTGGGAACGGTGTGGGGAAGAGGGAGGTGGAGAGGATATATAAAGGCAGAGGGGTGTATTTAGACAGGAAGAATAACTTCTAATGTTCTGTAGTACTATAGGACAAGTATGGTTGACAATTAATTGTTTATTTTAAAATAGCTAGTAGAAATGAGTTTTTAATGTTATCAACACAAAGAAATGACAAATGTCTGCAGTGATGGATACAATAATTTCCCTGATCTGATCATTACACATCACATACATGTATTGCAATGTCACACTGCACCCCATAAATATATATAATTACTATGTTCCAGTTGAAAATAAAAAAGGGTATAAGCTGGGAATGTAGTTCAGTGGTAGAGGACTTCCTTAGTAAATGTGAGGTCCTGGGTTTTATTTCTAGCAAACACACATAGACACACACAAATTGAAATTATGTTTACAAAAGAATTTTATTGATGATGAATAAATACAGAGTGGTGCACACCTGTAATCCCAGAAACTTGGGAGGATGAGGCTGGAGGATGGCAAGTTTGAGGCCAGCACTCAGCAACTTAGCAAGTCCCTAAGTAACTCAGCAAGACCCTTTCTCAAAATAAAATATAAGATGGACTGGGGTTGTGACTCAGTGTTTAAGCATCCCAAGTTCAATTCCTTACACACACATAAAAAAAGAAAGAAAGTATTGACAATTTCAGTTTCTGTTCCCTCTTTGTAACAGAGCAAATTTTCTCTAAATTGAATTCTTTGAAAAAACAACTAAGATTCAAAAAAAGGTAAACTAGTTTATTAGCATTACAGGCAATATTATTTCATAAATTATGTGAAATATTATTATAACAACATAGTGACTTTCCTGAAATGGAACAAGACGTTAATTTTATGAATAAATATGTAACACATGAACTGTGTGTGTTTTTACTATGCATTCAAACGGAACCCTTAGAAGTGTACAATTTCTTCTTAGCTTTATGCACTGTCAGTCATATAGAAGCCATAAATTTTTATATTCCCCTCATTTTATTACTATGAAGGTATATTTGCCAAGCTACAAGGAAGAAACAAAGTGTATTTAAACACTGGGTATTTGATGTGTAGACCTCCATTCACACTGTTTCCCAGGATCTGACCATGTTAGGTTGGTCTCTTATGTGACTCAAGGTTTCCATCTGTAACATGGGGAGACATCAGCAGTGATGAGTGTCTGACTTACAGTCTCCTCTCTGTCCCTCGACAGGATGGTACCTGGTCCATCTAGTCTTCCAAAGTCATCAAACGAAAGTTCTACATACAACATCCAATGCGTAGGAATCTTGCAGTGGATCATGATTTATTTTGTATCGCATCTCCTGAACCAGATGTGTTTAACAGTCTTAAGCCATCTGTGTTATCTGTGTTCTGTTTCCTGTTTACTTTTTGTTTGTTTTTTGCAGTACTGGTGATTGAACCTAGGGGCACTCTACAACTGAGCCAATCCCTGTCTTTTTTTATATTTTAAAAGAGTGTCCCTAAGTTGCCCAGAAGGCTGACTTTGAACTTGAAATCCTCCTGTCTCCGCCTTCTGGGTCACTATGATTACAGGTGTGCACCACCATGCGGATACCACCTGTGTTTTAAACTTAAGAAGGCTTTAGAGGTCTGTTCTCACTTGCAAAAGTGAACTCTCTTGTTTATCTTTGAAGCCTCCTCACCACCTGTGTCCTAAATTTTTAAATGAAGAGACTTGTTTGGTCAGACACAAAGGTAACTAGATTCAACCTCTTCTATATGTTCATTGTGGGTTTTCCTCCCTTAGAATATTTTAAATCACCTTATACTCATTCCTTCAGAATATTATTGCCTTTGTAATCTGACCCTGTGTTGGATTAAAATTATGACTCTGCAGGTAAGAAAGTCTGGTACTATTTTGGTGCCAATACCATGCTGTTTTTGTTACTATTGCTCTACAGTATAGTTTAAGGTCTGGTATAGTGATGCCACCTGCTTCACTCTTCTTGCTAAGGATTGCTTTAGCTATTCTGGGTCTCTTATTTTTCCAGATGAATTTCATGACTGCTTTTCATATTTCTATGAGGAATGCCATTGGGATTTTGATTGAAATTGCATTAAATCTGTATAGTGCTTTTGTAGTATGGTCATTTTGACAATATTAATTCTGTCTATCCAAGATCAAGGTAGATCATTCCATATTCTAAGATCTTTTTTGATTTCTTTCTTTAGCATTCTGTAGTTTTCACTGTAGAGGTCTTTCACCTCTTTCATTAGGTTGATTCCCAAGTATTTAATTAATTTATTTATGTATGTATGTATGTATGTATGTATGTATTTATTTTTGAGGCTATTGTAAATGGGATAGTTTCCTTTTCAGAGGATTTATCACTGATATACAGAAATGCCTTTGATTTATGGATGTTGATTTTATATCCTGTTACTTTACGGAATTCATTTACTAGTTCTAAAAGTTTTCTGGTGAAATTTTTTGGGCCTTCTAGGTATAGAATCTTATCATCAGCAAATAGTGCCAATTTGAGCTCTTCTTATCCTATCCATATCCCTTTAATTTCTTTAATTGCTCTGGCCAGTGTTTCAAGAACTATGTTAAATAAAAGTGGTGAAAGAGGGCATCCTTGCCTTATTCCAGTTTTTAAAGGGAATGCTTTCAATTTTTCTCCATTTAGAATGATGTTGGCCTGGGGCTTAGCATAGATAGCTTTTACAATATTGAGATATGCTCCTATGATCCCTATTTTTTCTAGTGTTTTGAATATGGAGGAGTGCTCTCTAGGGTATATAAAAAATTCAAAAAGCTAACCACAAAAAACAAATAACTCAATCAATAAGTGCGCCAAGGAACTGAACAGATACTTCTCAGAAGATCAATCAACAAATATATGAAAAAAGTTAACATCTCTAGCAATTAGAGAAATGCAAATCAAAACTACCCAAAGATTTCATCTCACTCCAATAAGAATGGCAGCCATTATGAAGACAAACAACAATAAGTGTTGGCGAGGATGTGGGGGAAAAGACTCACTCATACACTGCTGGTGGGACTGCAAATTGGTACAGCCAATATGGAAAGCAGTATAGAGATTCCTTAGAAAACTGGGAATGGAACCACCATTTGACCCAGCTATCCCACTCCTTGGTCTATACCCAAAGGACTTAAAAACAGCATACTACAGAGACACAGCCACATCAATGTTTATAGCAGCACAATTCACAATAGCTAAACTGTGGAACCAACCTAGATGCCCTGCAGTAGATGAATGGATAAAGAAAATGTGATATATATATATATATATATATATATATATACATACATATACATACACATACATACACTGGAATATTACTCAGCAATAAATGAGAATAAAATCATGGCATTTGCAGATAAATGGATGGAGTTTGAGAATATAATGCTAAGTGAAGTTAGCAAATCACACACACACAAAAAAAATTGCCTAATGTTTTCTCTGATGTAAGGAGGCTGATTCATAGTGGAATAGGGAGGGGGAACATGAGAGGATTAGACAAACTCTAGATAGGTCAAAGGGGTGAGAGAGGAAGGGAGGGGGCATGGAAGTAGAAAAGATGGTGGAATGAGATGGACATCATTACCCTAAGTACATGTATGAAGACATGAATGGTGTGAATATACTTTGTATACAACCAGAGATATTAAAAATTGTTCTCTATATGTGTAATATGAATTGTAGTGAATTATGCTCATATACAACAAATTAGAATAAAAATAAATAAAAATAAAAAGAAGAAAGTCTGATACTGAGATAGGGATTTAGGATACAGAAAAAGATATAGTGAATCTTAAAGGAAATGCCCATGAGCATTGAGATGGAGAAAGCACAGTTGTAAATCTTGAGCAACGGCCCATGCCCTTGGCCCACGCCCTTGTAAAATGAGAGAGACAAGCAAATACAAGGAAAACTGACATGGAATTGTGCAGTTCCACCCTGGCTCCACCCCCAGTCTGGCCCCTGACACAGCCATTCTATAAATATTGGACCCCCAGCCCAAGACAGGGCCTCTCTCAAGGTATCCCACATTCTCCCTTGAATGTGTATCTACCTTCAAAATAAACCTCTGTCTATGCCTTCGTCTGGCTTGCGTTGAAATTATTTTCGGTCATGTATGACAAGAACTCTACTAGTCCTGAGTGGAATTCCCTCCTCTCTGGGAACTCTTTGGCCTCTTCTCTGGAGATATTGCTTCTCCCATGACAGTAAGTCTCACAGCTGGGGGTGCCTACATGTTGCATCTCCTTACCCAGGTTTGCCTGTGTAAAGCTCTATGTTACCTGGTATGTAAGATGCAGTATGTATGACAGACGCTTGGCCCTGCAGGGGCTCCAATGCAGGTCACCAGGCTGGGTGGGGTGACATGCAGCTCTGCACCCCCCATGGGGCTGGAGATTCCACACCCTCTGCCCTTTTGGCCCTTCTCCCAGCCCACCCCCAGGAGACACCCTTTTCTAATTCATCCATCTAGGTGCACACCTTTTCTAGTTCATGTTGTTATAGTTTGTAAAGGACAATGACATGGGAACCAATAACACAGCAGGGTCACAAGATTTCTAGGTATTGCCTCTAATGAACAATCAAGTAACTGATAGAACCACAGGTGTGCTAACCCTGAGCATGAACAGCTGGAAACAAAGGCAGTCAATTAAGAAATAAGTCAAGAAAGAAAGATCAATAGGCCTAACTCTTGGCAGGGTCCACTGAAGTCATTGCAAAGTTAGGATTTATGGCCACAGGTTTCTCAATCTATTTTGGAAGGGAAATTTCATTAACAGTGCAGGTGCACTAACACGAAGTCTTGCCAGTCACTGACCACAGCACCTGCATTACATAGGATTGACTTGAAGAGGAACCTCCCACATCCCATGGGATGGTCACCATGACAGTTCTGGAGAGGACCATCTAGGGTCAAAAACTCCCCTGCCCAATGTGAAGGAGGAGGTCAACATTGGATTGGTGAGGACTGCAGAGGGTGAACCCTAGTTTTCCTGAAAAACATCAAATAGCAATGACTTTGGAGGCTGCCTTGTTTCATTTGTCATTTTCTTCTTGCAGATAACCCATTCCCCATTCTCTCTCTCTCTCTCTCTCTCTCTCTCTCTCTCTCTCTCTCTCTCCTTGAGTCTTACTATATTTTCACTCATTATAAAATTCCCTTGCATGGCTTTCGGTGTCTGACTTTAAATTTTCTTTTGTCACAATGCAAAAAAAATGAGGTTTGGATCTTCAGTTCCCAACTCTCCTGTGACAGTGTGCGACAGCGTGACAATGTTTATAGGCTGGAGGTGGCCTCACTTGCATGGAATGTCTTTCCTGTCCGCTTTTTCTCCCTGATCTACAAATCAGGGGTCAGGAGGACAGGCAGGCAGTTAACCCAGAGGAAGTGAAACAACAGTGTAAGATCATAGGTCCCAAGCTGTTGACATTGCAAATGAGCATAGCCACTGCCCGAGTGATCTGACCTTAAAAACCTGTGCTTGCATAAGAAACAGACACCAGAGTGCAACCTCTGAATGAATTACACTTGGGTTCTCCAGCCCAACAGCCTGCCCTGCCCAGCTCAGAGACCAATATTCAAACTGGCTGGACATTCCTGGTGGCTCCCTGCTGGCCCACCAGCTCCAGCAAAAGGCTGCAGAGGAGGCCCCTCAGGTTCTCTCAGTGTCAGGGAAGGTCTCCTGGCTCTGGCTGCACCTCCTGGCCCACTGCTTCCCTGGACTCTTCTCAACAGTATTGATTTTGCCCCACCGGGACATTTGATGATGCCTGGAGACATTTTCAGTTGTCACAACCTGGGGAAGGAATGCCACCAACATCAGATGGGTAGAGTCCAGCGACACTGCTAACTTTCCCATGATGCACAGGACAGACTCACACAACAAATCGCCAGGTCCTACCTGTCAATAGAGTCAAGGTTGAGGGCACACATTTCATTCAGATCCTGTTACTTGCATCTAGTTCTTACTCTGTGACTGACCCTTAGACAGTGTATCACCACCTGTGGCCCTAAGCCCCTCCCACTCTGAATACAGATGATGTGCTCCTTTTTGTTTCACCACCTGAAGTTCTCACCTCTGTGGCTCTTCCTCCCACTTCCCAACCTGAAAATCGAACAAATCCCCTAGGGACAAGTTTAGCAAATAAGTTTGGTTAATAATCCTTATTTTTATGAATAGTGTGCTTTGAAGAGAAGAGAGGAGGCTTTATTCATCAGTCTTTTGTTGCTATAGTAACTGCCCGAGATAGGCTAACTTATAAAGTAAGAGGTCTAATTAGGACACATTTTTGGAGGCTGAAAGTCCAAGCAACATAGCCCCATGGCCAATGGCAGAGCACATGTAAGAGGAAGTATCATACTTTGGACCAGGAAGTAGAGATTGAGGAACCAGGCTCGCTCCTTTTATAACCACCCTCTTGTGAGAACCATCTAGATGTCACATAAGAAACACCTTAATCCTTTTTGATGACGTGCCCCCAAAGACTCAAGAACTTCCCATTAGACCTCATAAAGTTTCTACCACTTTCCATACCACCACCCAGGAGACTAAGCCTTTAACCCATGGGCCCTTGGGGGACGCACAACCCCACTCAAACTGTGGTAGAGACCATGAGCCAAAGAATATAGGCAACCTCTGAAGCTGGAAAGGGTAAGAATCCCCCTTTCTGATTCAAGAAAGGAACATGGCCTAGTAGACACCTTGGTTTGAAGTCAGGGAGACCTGTGGCAGACTCAGACCTCCCAAACTGTAAGATAACAAATGTGTTATTGTTTTCTAAGCCCCCAAATTTGTGGTAATTATTGCAGCTGCAATAGAAAACTAATGAAGTCAGGCATGGTACTCATCCCTATAATCCCAGCAGCTCTGGAGGCTGAAGGCAGGCAGGTTCAAAGCCAGCCGCAGCAATTTCGCGAGGCTGTAAGCAACCTAGTGAGACCCTGTCTCAAAATAATAAATAAAAAGGGCTGGGGCTGGGTATGTAGCTCAGTGGTTAAGTGCCCCTGGGCTCAGTGGTTAAGTGCCCCTGGCACCAAAAAAAAAAAAAAAAAAAAAACCTAATGCCACCCCATATTTCCCATCCTTCCTATTCATCAAGGTATTTTTTTTCCCTTAAAACTATCATTGGCTTCTACAAGTTTCTTTTACCTTTAATCTTTTTTTTCTTATTTCCTTTCTGTCCAATTAGCAAAGATTTATTCAGACATGCCATCTTGATTTTTCCACAAGCTGTGAAGTTGGTTTGTTGGGATACATCCTGGTGATTGCCTACAGATCTCATTTTGCAAATAAGAACAGGAGACTCCAGAGAATCTGAGGGGCCTGTCAAGTTTGTACGGTTACCCGACAGAAGACAAGCACCACACCCCAGCCCTGACTCACCAGCTGCTCTTATTTTCATTTCCTTCCCCTTATAAAAATAGGACTATCCCACCGTTTAAAAAGAAAGTATGTGGTTTTCCCCTCATATGGGAGCTCTGAAAATGTACTGATGGTTGACAATGTGTATATCAAAGTTTCCTGGCAAAAGTCCCATGAATTGAGTTCAGGGAGAAGCTCTAGAAAGCTTTTTAATAAGTTTGGGAAACGCAGCATGTTTATCCCTGTTTTGGAAAGTCATTATACATACATACACACACACACACACACACACACCCCACACACACAACCATATATGCATAAGAGAACTTCACAGTTCTATAGTTAAGAAACAAGTTCTAAACCAGGTGCAGTGGCACATGCCTGTAATTCCAGCAGCTCAGGAGGCTGAGGCAGGAGGATTGAAAGTTCAAAGCCAGCCTCAGCAACTTAACAAGGTCTTAAGCAACTCAGCAAGACCCTGTCTCTAAATAAAATATAAAAAGGGTTGGGGATGTGGCACAGTGGTGAACGCCCCGGGGTTCAATCCCAATCAATCCATCAATCAATAAATAAATAAATGAAAAGAAACAAGTTCTAATCCAGAGTTTGCCCTTTTCACATAATACCTGCTGACACGTAGCAAAAAATATTGCTGCAGTCTCTCCAAGTCTTTTCTTTACTTCTGTGGTTGCTTCAGTACTGTAGTTGGACATGAGCATGCCAGGTGAGAGCCTTCGAGAGTAGAACCTTCTAATTACCACCCATTCTCACGCTCTTCCTCATTAACCAATGGTCTTGCTATGTTGCTCTAGAACTCCTGGGCTCAAACAATCCTCTTGCCTCAGCCTCCCAAGGAACTGAGACTCCAGGTATGGACCATGCCCAGCTAATAACTCAAGCCTATTTTATTTGAGTTGATGAATGCTGAGTTAAAGCAACTTGATTTCTCAGGTTATCTTGAAGCTAGATGTGGCTATGTGACATAGTTTAGGCAAAGGAAACTGGAACAGAAGTCCATAGAGAGTCTTCCAAAAAAGCTCATACACACATTTCCTCTCTGTCTTTCCTCTTAGAGAGCAGAGATAAACCCTGCAGCAGTCATCTTGTGACCATGAGGCCAATAGCTATTTGCCAAGAACAGCGGCACAGAAACCTAGCTGAAGTATGGGCCTCCGATGACATGGAACTGCCTCACCAGTCTGGGACAGCTTTAGAGAATGTGAGAAAAATTAAGTGCTTTGTGACTAATCTACTTTAGGCAAGTTTCTATTCCATGCAGCCAAATGTCTTTCCAACCAAAATAATGTTTCAATATTTATTTACAAGTGTCTCATAATTTCGCTTGATAGGGTCATCTTGGCCTTCTTTATGAAAGATAATTACTGAGTAGGGTATAAAGAGTTTACAAAGTAGGCCAGAAACTGCATCCAAGTCAGTGGTTCTAAAAGTGTGGTCCCTAGACCAACAGCCTCTGCCCCATGTGAGAGTATATTACAAATGCACATCCTCAGGCCTCACTCCAGACCTACTAAATCAGAAGTCTGGGGCTGGAGCTCAGCAATCTGCACTTCAGCACATTCTCCATTATAGATTATCCATTATATGCAGGTGCCCCTCAATTTTCAAAGGGGTTACATCCCCACAAACTCATAAGTT
The DNA here is from genome assembly GCF_021218885.2 of Marmota monax. NCBI lineage: Eukaryota > Metazoa > Chordata > Mammalia > Rodentia > Sciuridae > Marmota > Marmota monax. Next base: position 456,020 of record NW_026693537.1, read on the forward strand.
GAAAATGCAGTTATTGCTCTTAACCTGCTGAACACCACAGCTGAGCAATACAGTCCGCTGTAGAGTGTCTGCTGCTGACTACCAGCCCAGGGTTGCAAGAGAGTATCATCATACTACATATCACTTACTGGGAAAAAGATCAAAATCTAAAATTCAAAGAATGGTTTCTACTGAATGTGTATCACTTTTGTATCATAATAAAGTTGCAAATTGAAAATCCAAGTATGATAGGTCAGGAGCCTCTGTACCCTAAAGTTTCAGAACCACGGACCTCAGTTACCCATAATTTAAACTGAAGGAGATGAAACAGAAGAAAATGGTTGAGTTTGAAGAGCAGGGCCCATGCCCACAGCTAACAAAGCACAGGTTCCCTGGGAGGAGGTGTCTCACCACACCTTTGCAATTCAAACTGAAACAGAAGTAAAGATAATAACAACATTAAACTCTTAGAGAGTGCGGTGGTCATGGTGTGTGTCAGGTACCAAGGGGCCAAAGCTGTAATTTTCATAGGAAGCTTTTAGTTTACCTTGTCTGAGTGAATTACAGACTTTCCCCTTGCTTCCAACTCTGGTCACACGGCAACTAGATCAATATATATATATATATATATATATATATATATATAGATAGATATAGATATATATATATAGATATATATATAGATAGATATATAGGATTTGTATAAATCTCAGCCGTTTAGGAATTTGTATCTGCGGCTGGAGTCAGGTTTAGTGGTAGAGCACCTGCCTAGCACTTGTGAGGCACTGGGTTTGATCCTCAGCACCACATAAAAGAAATTAATAAATATTGTGTCCATCTACAACTAAAAAAAATAAAATAAATAATTTGTATCTGCATCTGAGAGCAGGATTGGGGTGAAGGTGTGATTAGAAATGATCAGTGTGAGAGTCTGGGGGTGTAGCTCAGTGGTCGAGCGCTTCCTAGCACCCACAAGGTCCTGGGTCCACCCCCAACAGAGTTAAGAAAAAGAAATGATCAGTGTTTTTGGAAATATTATGAGAATGCTTCAGGATATAAGATGACATCACTCCCTATGTGAAACCTCCAAAACCACTCTCCTTCATCCCCAGGTGACTGCTTTTCCTGCAATTACTAAATGCTCTCAGTTAACTTTAGTTGAATTCCCAGGAGAGCTGCATGAGGTCACTGTGTAGTGGATGATTGGCACTCTTGGAAGGCTACCCTCCTTCCCCATCCCACTTCGGAGCACACAGGTGATCGTCAAGCACTGGGCAGCAGCTATCAGGCTGGAAGTTGAGCTCTGGCAACAATACCTAGTGTCCAGATGAGGTGACATGGACACAAGCTTCCCAACTGGCTCAGTCTTGAGGACATTTCTTGCTCCCTGGCCTCCTGTGGTTTTTGCACATCTCATACACCTGGAGATAGCCTTCTTCTCTATTGTGTAAACTGTCCAAATTTCACCTTTTTTTCTTTTACTTTTTCATAAACAAGCCCAAGTCATTTTTTTGGTAGCTTGCAACTAAAAAGTATGACTAACCTAATATTATTACTGTCTTTTTTTCAGATGAAGAAACTGAGACTTGTGAGGCACTCACCCTTCAGGGTGGCCCTAATAATCCTCACTGCTAGGTATTCATGTCCTCATATAGTCCCTCCCAATTTGAATTGAGTACCACAGAGGTGATAGCATGTGACTTTGAGCCTAGAACATCAAGGACCTTGCAGCTTTTGTCTCGCTCTCTTGGACTACTTACTCTGGGCAAAGCCAGCATGGTGCTATGGGGATGTATTTACTATGTCTTTTTTTTATTTAGTACTAGGACACCAAGGGCCTTGCTGACCCTGGAGGGACTGCCTCTCCCTCCTTCAGGTGGCTGATTCCTAGAGACCTGAAAGGCCTCTTCTGTGAGTGCCCTTTTCACTTGCAAAACCAAACAATTCAGAGCCCATACCCCCAACCTCTTCCTTTACTGGGTTCTCAAACACTAGGCCACTATCCACCTGCCCTAATCACTCCAGGGCCAGGCACTAGACAACTAGAACTCTCAGAGCCCAATGGAATTATTGAAATTAGCCAATCCTAAACCTCACTGCCCTGCCTTATTCACTTCTTCACACAGAAAGAACAACAAAAGCTCTTACCCACAGTTCCCTCCTGCTCCCTCCTCCTCCCTAGCCACTCTGGTGTTTCCCATAGGGCCCCATGCTGTTGCATGTTTCTTCCTCTTTTAGGCATCTGTGAGTGCAACAACACTGCCCCCCTCCTTTGCGGGGCTGGGGATCAAATCCAGAGCCTCATGTGTGCTAAGCATGTGCTCTGCCACTGAGCTACATCACCCCCACCCCCAACAACAAATTACCTTTTCCTTGGCTGTCACCTCCTGAAGCACTGATGCCAATGAACTTAAATAATGACAAAACCCATATTTTAATACAGAGGAAGCCAGGCGTAGTGGCACACCCCTGTAATCCCAGTGCCTTGGGAGGCTGAGGCAGGAGGATCCTGGGTTCAAAGCCAGCCTCAGCAAAAAGCGAGACACTAAACAACTGAGACCCTGTATCTAAATAAAATACAAAATAGGGCTGGGGATGTGACTCAGTGGTCAAGTGCCCCTGAGTTCAATCCCCAACCAAACCCCCCCCCCCAAAAAAAGGAAGTTCAAGGAACCCTGTGACACAGCCTTGGTGAAAAGCAGCTGAGGAGCTAAGGCCTCTCAACCCAGATGGCACCATCTTGCAAGCTGTTCAAATGAGCCACTTCAGCAGCGGCTCCACTTGGCCCTGTTCAGCCTTCGGATTCTGGCATCCCCACCTGATACCCATTTGCAATCTCAGGAGAGAATCTAAGCCAGAACTGCCCAGTCAAGCCACCCCAAGTTTGCAACCACAGACACTGAGAGATAATGCATACTTATTCTCACAGTTGTCTCTATTTATCTGTGGTTTTGCTTTCCAAGGTCTTAGTCACCCGCAGGCAACCAAGGTCAGAAAATATTAAGTGGAAAATTCAAGAAATAATTCATAAATTTTGGGGCTGGGGTTGTAGCTCAGTGGTAGAGTGCTTGCCTAGCACGTCTGAGGTACTGTGTTCAATTCTTAGCACCACATGCAAATAAATAAAGGTCCATCAACAACTAAAAAACTTTTCTTTAAATTCATAAATTTTAAATAACTTTTATTACAGCATATCCATATAACTGTTCTACTTCATTGCTGTTCATTTCTTGCCAGGTGTATTTTATAAATCAAACTTTTTTTGTTTCACTATGAATGTATAGGAAAAAAATCCAGGAGTAACAGGATTTGGTTTATTCTTGGTTTCAGGCCTCCCCTGATGTCTTGGGATATATTCCCCCAACAAAGGGGAACTATTGTATTTTAAGCCACTAAATTATAAAGTAATTTGTTCTTCAGCAACAGCTTCTAAGCAAAGAAACTGAAATCTGACACCAGACCCATGCAATTCTAAATGATTACCTTGCTGCCCCTCTAGTGTGCTAGCATCAACTATATTAAGCCTTGAGGGTACTTGGGGGGAAAAATGTAATCTCAGATACCAAAAATTTGAAAGGTAGAACCCACATGGCAGTAAATGCTTGTAATCCCAGTGACTCTGGAAGCTGAGGCAGGAGGATCCCAAGTTTGTAGACCAGTCTGAGCAACTCCAAAAGATCCTGTCTCAAAATTTAAAAAAAAGAAAAAGGGCTTGTGGATATAGCTCAGTGGTAAAGCACTCCTGGGTTCAATCCCCAGTTCCGAAGTAAGATAAAAAATTTTTTAAATAAAAATTTTTAAAATATTGTGGATATATAGCTTAGTGGTAGAGCTGGGTTCAATCACCAGTACTGGAAAAAAGAAAGAAAAAGAAAATAGAAAATAATTCACGATAGAGGGTTTCCAGGGCTGATTCATCGATTAAGCAGCCAAGCTGTGTCACCCAGGATCCAGGTGATTTCATTTCTCTGCTCAACAGAGTTCACTCAGCCTGGCAGCTTATCATTCTCATTTTCAAAACACGGTGGTGGCCTTCCAGTCCTCTCACAAGGACTTAGCTATCATTGTATTCCCAGAAGCCTCTCAACTGACTCCCCCTCGTTGGCTGGAATCATAGCATGGCCATGCCTACACCAATCACAGTGAGTGGGATGGGAGGATGGATGTGCAGTGATTGGCTTAGACCCACCCGGTTTTTCCTGAGTCAGAAGCTTGGCAGCCCTTCTCTTAGTCACGTGGGGCCGGAGCCCCTTGACCTTGGACAAAATCTAGGTTCTGGTCTCAAGGAAAATGTGTGCTGAAGGATCAGGATGTGGTGAATGATTTAGGTACACTGTCTTCTCTTTGAGTCATTACGGAGCCAGCTGTCCTAGTAAGGAGGAAAAGAAAGACTCAGAAATAGAATCTTAAAGCTATTTACTATCTCTGATTGTGTGGGGTTAGCACACCTGGTTCTCCCTCCAGAGCATGGGTTATGTAAGAGCTGGCATATTTGCCTGCTCTTCTGCATTACCAGTTTGGGTCAAAGTGACATGACCTAGGTGCCTCCAAAAGCATCCCAACCTGGGGACCAGAGAGGGCTGTGAAGAATCACCTGGTGGCTGCTGACTGGCACTCCCTTGCATTCCCCAGGGTGGGAAGCTGTAGGAGGTATTTATAACCTCCTCCTCCTCCTCCCTTTGGATGAGGGAGGACTATTTGTTAAGTGGTAGTTGGTGTTACCTAAAAACACATGACCTCCTTTAATCTGGGTATGGAATAATCCAACAAGAGTAGTCAGAACGGTAAGAACTTCATTTTGTAGGTATGGAAAATGAAGTTCATACTGAGAAGTGACTTGGCCAGGGACACAAAGGCAAAACTGCACTAAAACTGAGCTTTTAGGTTCCTGCTTTTATGCTCTTTTTCATTATACCACTTGGGAAAAGATTCTATGTCAAACACCAGCCTGCATCTACAACTTGGTTTTTCTGAAACACAGAAATTGCCTTATGTAAAATCTTCTATCAGTTCCTCACATTCATTTGAAAATACAAATTATGGTTGATCCTGAGACTTTGAGGGGGTACTGGGAATTGAACCCAGGGGTGCCATACAACCAGGCTACACCTCTAGCCCTATTTATTTATTTAGAGACAAGAGTCTTGCCAAGTTTCTGAAGCTGGTCTGGAACTTGCCATCTTCCTGCCTCAGCCTCCCAAGTAGCTGGGATTACAGGTATATGCCACATCACCCATGGGGATATTTATTTTTAATGGCATCTAATTAGATTTTCAGGGTCCCCTCTTAACACTTTTTGTCTGCATAGGTAACAATATTTATTGTATATTTTGAAGTAATTAGAAGAGAGAATTTTTTAAAAGAATTCCCGACACTAAGAAATAATGTCAAAGGTGATAGATAAGCTAAATACCCTGATTTGACCATTGCACAATATATTCATGTGTTGAACTATCACACAGTACCCAAAGAATATATACAATTAATATGTGTCAATTAAAAAAAAAGGCCAAGGTTCCAGCTAGTAATATTTTCTACCACTCTTTGTCCCTCTTCCATAAAGTACATAGAAAGTTATCGAGAGTAATTTCTTTCAAAGTGGCAGCAGAGGGCTGGGGATGTGGCTCAAGCGGTAGTGTGTGCGCTCGCCTGGCATGCGTACGGCCCAGGTTCGAACCTCAGCACCACATACAAACAAGGATGTTGTGTCCGCCGAAAACTAAAAAATAAATATTAAAATTCTCTCTCTGTCTTTAAAAAAACAAACAAAACAAAACAAAAAACAACAAAGTGACAACAGAAATTAAGTTTTCAAGTCTCCAGTTCAAGGGTTCATTGGACTCATTACTTTAAAGGAAGTGTACTAAGCTTCCTGAGATGATCTTTCTAAAATAGCTCTTTTCTCTACCAGCTGACTCACAGAACTGACTTCAGGCTTGACACAAACCCACATGACAGGGTGCAATGGGACTATCCCAGCAGCTTTGTCTTAGATAATTTTTCTTTCTTGGTTTATTTGAAGAGGTCAAAAGGGAGCCCCAGCTGCCAACTAAGTGGGTCTCTCTCACCATTTTCTCTCTTTCAAAATCCATTATAACTTTGAAAATGTGGTGAAATTCGTCTTAAAAGACTCCAGTGAAGACAGAGTCTGGTCCGGTGGTTCTAAGAGTGTGTGTCAGTGTGGGCAGGGGAGAATAGGGAGATACATTTGGGAGTTGCTATTGTAACACTTAGAACAACAACAATAAAAAAGATGTTTAATGTAATCACAACAAATGTGCTCTTGACTATTTTTAATTAGTCACATTATTGTTACACCCAGAAAAATAATTTAAAGCACTCATATGTTAAAAAAAAATGATTCACCACAGAAAATCAAAATCCAGATCCACCGTCTGTTCAGTAAACCATTGCTATTTTCCCTACTAATCTTTAGGTTGCCAAATCAGTACCAGGAAAATATTCTTAGTCAAGCAACCTATTTAAGATTTATTTGTTCTTACCCACTTTGGCACACAAGAGATTAAGCCAACGTATGCTGGAAACAAGATTAGAAACACACTCTGATTAAACAATACATCCATCAAATGTACACGGAGCACTTGCTGTGTGACAGATTTTTATATTATGATGAAAGAAATGTTACCAGGAAAAAGAAAAGCATTTCAATTAGTATAACACTGTGATAGAGGCATGGGCAGCCTGTGTGGGAACCCACTGGCAAGGTATTAATCCTGATGTGAGCAAGGAGGCAGGTGGAGAAGGTTTCCAGGAGGGGGAGGTGGCCTGTGAAACAAATCTGGATGGGAGGGCAGGGTAAGGCAGACTTGGAGGGAAAGGGAGCAGTAAAAGCAAAGGCTGGGAGGGGTGGGGAGGGAGCCTGCGTCCTAGGACCTCTGAGAAGACAAGGTGAAGGTGAAGTCCTGGAAGGGAGGGAGGGAGGAGGGGTGGAGGGCTAGCTCACAGAAGACTACTGATCTGCTGTGTCAGGAGGTCAGACTGAATCCTGAGAACAATGGGAGCTATAGAAGAAATCATTTCAAGCAGATCAGATTTATTTTGGGTTTCTTGGAGGAGGAAAGATGTTGGGGGAGGTGGGAGAGGGGAGGGGGAGAAGGGAGGAGGTAGAGCGGAGGGGGAAGGTGGGGAGATTAATCTTGTTTGGACAAGCCATAAGCTTTGTAAAGGACTATATGTATCAGGATGACTGTATGATCAACAAATATTTCCTTCTTCTTAACATCAACAGACTTGTTTGGTGGGAGAGAAAGCAAATAAAAGAGATGGCAAACGTTGGTGACCTTCTTTATGTGTGCCAAGATCTCACCACTGATGTTTTATCCCCGTGTTTCGCACTGACTTCCTCAAACTTATTTTTATCAAGTTTTGTTTTTGTGTTTGTGGTGCTGGGGAGTGAACCCAGGGCTTTGTGCATGCTGATTATTTTCATGGAGTTCTTAATCATTATTTAACATGTGCTCTTAAAAACTGTACACAAGGCACCTGCTTGGTGATCATGGGAGAGAAATCTCTCTCATGGTCCCCCTCTGCACTCATCTGGGCCCCTGTCCAAAGTCATTTATATTTCAGAGTTTAAAACCGTGTTCTTTAGATCTTGGATGCCAAGATTTGCATGAGTCACACCAAAGAAACCGAGAACTTCCGAATGACTGCTAGGAACTTTGTAAAGATTGAACAGTAAGAGTCTCTCTCAGAGGCAGACCATATTTAAAACCTGCTTTAGAGAACCAAATGCTAAGATAGGCTTGTTGAAAACTTAGCCATCACCACCTTGAGAACCACCACCCCAGGCTCTGTACAATGTCAGAACCCCACAAAATGTATCCGTGTTTCACTGTAAGTTCAGGTCCACATAAGGTTTTGCATTTAATCTGAAAATGCTTTTGGGGGGTGGGGGGCTCCTTTTCTGGCTACCATATTCACATTTTTTTTCTAAAGAAATAATACATTTAATCAGAGAAGTCAACATTAAGAACTGCTCCCTATTACCATAGAGAATGTTCTGTTGCTTTAGCTACAAACATTCCAAAAATAAAACTATTTGTGTTTGTTTTTCTCTTAAGGTTTGAAAGATGCACAAAGGTTTTTGAGGGAAAATCATAACTGTCTCTTTGATTTTCTTAAAGATTACTCACGGGTAATTTAGCATAACAAACCATGGAATAAAGTTACCTTTCTAAAGTATTATGTTGATTTCTAAGCCAGCAGTGATTTCATCTGCGTATTCTATTGTACGACTAAGTTTTACTTAGAGTTTACTAAGTAAAACTTGAAGAATGCTGAATTGTGTAGGTCCCTTGTCCTTTCATCTTTTTATATTCTGTATTTGAATGACGTAAATGAGCAACTCTATTCGTTTGAAGATCCAACAAAGGCAACAGGCATGGTGGCCCATACCTGTAATCCCAGTGACTCAGGAGGCTGAGGCAGGAGGACTGTAAGTTCAAGTCCAGCCTCAGCAATTTATCAAGACCTTAAAATAAAAATTAAAAAGGGCTGGTGATGTGGCTCAGTGGTAAAGCACCCCTGGGTTCAATTGTCAGTACTCACAACACACACACACACACAAAAAAAAATATCCAACAAAGTCAACCTTTGTAGGCACCAGAAAAGTTAAACTGGGCTGGGCACAGTGGTACATACCTGTAATCCTAGCAGCTCAGGAGGCTGAGACAGGAGGATCATGAGTTCAAAGCCAGTCTCAGCAACAGCAAGGCACTAAGCAACTCAGTGAGACCCTGACTCTAAATAAAATACAAAATAGGCCTGGGGATGTGACAGCTCAGTGGTCCCGTGCCCTGCATTCAATTCCTGGTACCCGCCCCGCCCCCCCAACCAAACATCAGTTTGGACTTTAAACGCTATTTAAGGCTTTTGAGCTTAGGGTGTAGCTCAGTGGAAGAGCACATACTTAACATGTAAGAGGCCCTACATTCAATCCTCAGCACCAAACAACCATTCTTTTGTGTGGGGGTGGGGGTAGGGATTGAACCTAGGGCCTCACACATGCCAGGCAAATTCTCTATCACTGAACCACATCTCCAGCCCCTGCCCCCCTGCAATAAAACATTCCTTTAATTGTATGATGCTACTACCTCTAACAAGCCTGCAGACTGACTGGAGATGATTTTAACAGGAAGTGGGTGGAGGGTGAAGGCTAAAATTGGGAGGTGGGCGGGGGAGGGGGGGACCGAAAATGAATTTTTTAAAAACAGGATCTCTGGGTAGGAAAGTGCGCTCGCTTCTGCAGGAGCACCCAGAGAGGAAAAGGGTTAAACTTAAGGGAGATGCTAAGAGTTAATCATTCAGGGCACAGGGTGAAAGCCTGTAGGAATTCTAAAAATAATACCTTCTCCTTCAAAACTTAAGTAGTCTGCAAGAAGCAGAATCAGAGAGCTTATTAGCTTGACTCCTTTGCCCTCTGCTGCTGATGTTCCCAGTTTAAATCCTGGCACAATCCTAAAATGGGAGTTAGCTTTAGTAAAGGTAAAAGGAATTGAGGACACCAAAGAACATCTATCTGATGAGGTTTGGGTGGCACAAAATGAAGTCCACAGTTCTCTATTGTGTGAGGGACAGCTCTGACCCCTGTGTTCTTGTTGCCATCCACAAAGGTAATCAAAAAGGAAGCAGAGTCTTTGTTGCCAGCCTTCCTCTTGTTCCACCTCTTTGTCATTTGTGGTATCAGTTGATTTGGGAGGAACAAGGGGAAGGGAAGGTTGCCAAGGCATCCGATTATGTGTGCACATCAATTCTGTTTTCTGTGCCCTTTATGCAAGAGTCCCTCACTACAGATCCCATTTCCTCCCAAAATCTTGCCACTTAAAATTAACAACAAACCTTGTCAACACACCCTACCAATTGTCTTAACTCATCTTGTCACCCCCATGACTGGTGTCACATGATCAACTCCTTCTTTTCTTTTCCTTCCCTAACTTTTCCACCCTCAGACATTTTGGGGTTTTATGCTAAACACTAAAGATACAAAAGCAAACAAACAAGAACTCAGAACATTCCCTTTCCTCGAATTATTTTCAGTCTAGTAAAGGGGACAGAAACTGAGGTCTGAGAAATTTGAATAATAAAGCCATTTGCCACAGAGTTCCAGCTCACGCTGCAAGTAGAACTTACGTCTTCTGACTTGTAATGAAGCCTTCTAGGCCCAACACCACACACAAAACACATGCTATTTGTAATTGGTGAACTCCATTATTAAATAGATCTGCATTCCAGAAAAGACTATCTGTGCTAAGGTAGCATAACTTTCCAGTACTAATTCATAACCCCCAAACCTTTCCCTTTCAAAGAAAGATCTTATCTGAAAGAATATGTATACCCACAATTTAAGAAGCCTGAAAACACAGGACTTTCTTACTGAATGGTTTGGAGCACGTACAGGGAGAACTCTTCCTTCTTCAGAAGGCTTGCTCTTGACACTGTCACAGGCAGGGTAACTTTTTGAGCAAAGCTCTTATATTTTCTGAGCCTTGAGTTCTGTATCTATGGTATAGGGGTAACATTTCTTTTCTCCTGGGGTTATCATGATGTTATAAGACCCTGGAACACTGTTCGTGTGTGATAAATTGAAGTGGTTGTTATTAACACACAGTCTGCCCACCATCTCCCCTCATTTTAAGCCTCTTCCTGAAGATGATGAAGAGAGAAGTCCTGATAGCAAGTGTGACTTTCTGGAGGGAGGAAGGCCCTTTCAGATGTGGTGGCCCAAGACAGCAGAAGGGAAGGCTCAGATCTTCCAGACACTTGCTCCATTTTGGTTCACCATAGTGTTCCACCACAGTGGAGTTTTGGGGAATAGGAAACCCAGGACATTAGAGTTGAAGGGATGGATTCCAGAAACCAGGAAGGGTCCCGGAAAGGACGAGAAGTTTTGGCGTTTATAGATAGGTGTGACACAAAACAGAGAATGCACTGGTTTATATTTATCTATGTCCTTAGGACCAATCCTCAAATCTTTTGGTTTTACAAATTCATCATACCATCACTGCAGCCTCGAGTCTCAGAGAAAGTTAAATCTCCAATGCTTGGGTAAATATCACTTCATCTGTCCACTCTCATTCCTGTCCAACCATGAACCATCAGGCCCTTTTTTCTTTCTCAACTCTTCTGTAGGGTTTCAAAAATGGTTCTATAAAGCACAATTTGATACAATGTTGGGAATCTTACATATGTGCTAAGGCAAAAATACCACTTCTATTTCAGCCAGAGATCACTTCCTTAATGTTTTGGTTAGCTATAGTTATGTGGCAAACTACCCCAAAGGTAATGACTCAAAACAGCAACATCTGTGGGGAGTGTGGTTACCAGGGATTGAACCTAGGGGCTGCTTAACCACTGAGCTATATCCTCAGTCTTATTTTTTAATTTATTTTTGAGACAGGGTCTTGCTAAGTTGCTTAGGGCCTCACTAAGTTATTGAGGCTGGCCTCAAACTTGTGATCCTCCTGCCTCAGCCTCCTGGGTTCAGAGGTATGTGCCATCACACCTGGTAAAGGAGCATCAGTTTTATTTGCTCATGATTCTATGAGACAGAAATGGGGGCACGGCTCAGCTAAGTGCTTCTGTTCTATGTGGTCCTTGGACTTAGCTGCATTCATCTGGTGACTATATAGAATGGAAAGGCCAAGAGGCTTCACTCCCATGTCTGGTGCCTGTACTCCTCCTGTCCTCTCACCACATTCCTGAATTGCTCCCCTTCAGTCTTGATGGTCTCAGGAGTAGGCAGACTTAATACAATGGTTGGCTTCCCAGGGGGATCATTCTAAGCAGTAAAGGCAGGAACTGCAGATCCCTGCACACCCTGCCTCAAAAGTTGTATGTGTCTCATGGATTCTGTGTCCAATGGTCCAGACAAGTCATAAGGCCAGCCTGGTTCAAAAGGAGGACAATAGAGCCCATTTTTCCATGAGGGGCACTCAAAGGATCTACAGCCATCTTTTATTCATCACAATAATGGCATTTTGCCTCACCTCCAGTTCAAGTCACAGATCCTGTTATAGTCACCCTTTGCCTCTTTAATGTCTGCTTCATAACCTTTACCACAAGTTGAGTTATGTGAGGAACTGTCTCCCTCAAATGAAACGTTTCTCCAAAGAGGGCAGGGAACAAGAGGATGTCCTGTGTCTAGGCCGGTGCCATATGCTTTGTATGTTCTCAAAAAATACATTTGAGAATAGGATAAACTCTTATCACGAAAATGAAAAACACACTTATGAACAGTCAGAATAACATAAGATAGTTTGCAAGTTATAGTTCTTTGGAGGCAAAGAGATGAGATTGTGCATCAAGAAAAATTTGACATTTTATACCAAATCTCTTATCAACCACCCATGTTCTCATATACCACTGTTGCTTCTACCATGGAGAAAACCATCTGAACTATTTTGCCAAGCACCTCTGTATGTGAGTTTTTAGAAGACTCTATTTCTCTATTGTTAATTTTTTTAAATGATAAATTGCACATAACAAAATTTAATATCTTAATGATTTTTACACATACAGTTCAGGGTTCAGTTGTAGAGAGCATGCTCAGCATGTACAAGGTCCTGGGTTCTATCCTCAGCACCAGAAAAAGTAAAAAACAAAACAAGTGCCCTGTTCAGTAGCGTTATTATATTCACATTGTTGTACAACCAGTCTCCAGAATGTTTTTCATCTTGCAAAACTGAAACTATGCTAATTGAACAATAACCCCATTGCCCTGTATCACTGCCCCTTCACCTCCTGGCTGGCAACCACCATCTTCTTTCTGGTTCTAAGAGTTTAATTATTCTAGACCCTTCATTTAAGTGGGATCATATAGCACTGTCTTTTTGTGATTCACTCATTTCACGTAGTAAGCCAGCCTCAAATTCTATTCATATAGTGTATGTCAGAATATCCTTCCTCTTGAAGTTTCAGTAATATTAAAAAACTAGCTTTATTCTTAAACTTTTTTTTTAGTTGTAGATGGACACAATACCTTATTTATTTATTTTTATGTGATGCTGAGGATAGAACCCAGTGCCTCACACGTACCAGGCAAGCACTCCACCACTGAGCTACAATCCCAGTTCCTAAGGTAGCCTCATTCTTGAGTGGGACCACCAACAAATTTATATTGCCTTCTTTACTCCAGCTAACAGCCTTTAAATATGTTGAAATTGATCCATGTTAGGCAGCAAAATGATGAGTGCTAACTTATACTCAGGACCAACTGCAAAATTTGCAGAGCTCACTAGGGAGATAGCAGTATATCTCAGTGATAGAATGCCTGCCTAATATGCATGTGGCCCTGGGTTTGAACCGCAGTACCAAAATATGTATAAGAAAGAATTTTAAAAAAATACAGAGCTTATTACAAAATGAAAGTGCAGGGTCTGTGTTTAAAAAATTAAGAATTTTAAGATAGAAGAGCAAGGCATTAAACCAAGCTACAAGCCATTCTGAACATAGGTGCTTCTGTGGTTATATACACACTGCACATCTCTGAGGCAGGCATTGCTTAGGCTAAAGGTGCTTTCCCAGAAAAATGTGTCCTTGTCATTTCTACCCATGTCTGAAACCCTGTTTGTTTGTTTGTTTTAACTGATAAGCTTTTCATCCTTGAAATTTATCAAAGTGATCCTAACACTGCCCTCTTAGGAAATCCTTCCTGAGGCCCAGCTCTTGTGAAATATATCTTACTCCAGATAGAATGAAATATCATAGGGTTGGTGCCTATGCTGTAGCTCTAAGGCAACCTGGGAGAATTCCCCAAACATCTTCTGGTTTACTTGATTTGTATTATGATTGGCAGCTAAATTTATCAAGTGCTTTTTTATCATCTATTCATGTGATTAATAGTTTTTTCCTTTAGTCTGATGATGTAATGCATTCTAATAAGAACTTCCTGATATTATACATCCTTACATGTCAAGGTCACACTTTAAATGGTTATGTGATAATCTTTTGCAGTTGGGTTGTACTTAATTGGTAATGCTTAGGATTTTTTCATGTATTTATAAGTAAGATTAATCTGTAGCTTCTTTCCTGATTCTCTTATTCTCTCTCTCTCTCTCTCTCTCTCTCTCTCTCTCTTTAGATTTTATTATTAAGATTATGCTGCTTTAGCCAGAGTGATTGTACACATCTATAATCCCAGTCACTAGGGAGGACAAAGCAGAAAGTTCACAAGTTCAAGACCAGTCTCTGCCACTTATTTTCAAAATAAAATTATGAAAGGGGCTGGGCATCTCTACTGTCATATATATCGAAAAAGAATAAATTTTTTTAAAAAGGAATTTTCTGTTCTTTAAAGGTTACATAAAAGTTTTTCATTTCATAGTTGATCTCTTTATCAATCTCTTTATTGGTAATTAGTTTACTGAAGTTAGTCTCCTTGGAGCAAAGTGTTATTCGTTTTTCTGAGTAGTGATTTCTTCAAAGTCTCCTTTGTATCCATGGGGTTGAATATTACACTTAACTTTTAATTCTTTTAATCACGTCAGTGTCTATGATTACACATATCTCCTATTTCAATATAATTCTGTATAATTCTGCTTATTCCTCCCCTTTGAAAAAGATTAATGTGGCTCAGGAGAAACTCCTCTCTCTCTCTTTTCTTTTAAAGTTGGGGGTGGAACCCAGCCAGGCCTGTAAGTAAGGTAAGTAAGTTCTAGGTAAGTGCTCTACCACTGATGTACAACCCCAGCCTAGAAGTTTCTCTCTCTTCCTTAACTTTTCAAATAATCAGCATTCAGATTTGGTTTTTAAAGTTATTCTTTCTTTTCATATTTTATTACTTTCAGGTTTTATCTTAATTATTTTACTTTTCACATTTCTTGAAGATATGTGTTTTTTTCTAATGAATAAAGGTAAATGTGACGTTTCTTTATTTACTCTTTTTTGGAAATTGGGGGTGGGGGGCAAGTGCTCTCTACCACTCAGCTACATCCCCAACTCTTTATTTTCTATTTTGAGACAAGGTCACACTAAGTTGCATAGGCTAGCCTTGAACTTGTGATCCTCATGGCTCAGCCTCCTGCATAGCTGGGCTACAGGCGTGCACCATACCTGGCTCTTCTTTGGAAGTCAATGTGTTTACAATTATAAAACTTATTTTGAATACAGCTTTCACTATATCCCCTCTGTCTTGCATGGAGTATTCTTATTTTCATTGCATTTTCTATTTATAATCTGTTTTGATTTTCCCACTAATCCAAAGTTTTTTAGAATTTTTTTAAATTTATAGGTAACTATCTTTTTATTATTTATATCTAATTTCATTTTGTTATAATCAAAGATTTTTAAAAATTTTTTTGGGAGAAAAACTAATACCAATACTCTTCAGTCTATTTCAGGAAATAGAAAAAGAGGGAGTACTTCCAAATTCATTCTATGCTAAACACTGATTCCAAAACCAGACAAAGACACTTCAAAGAAAGAAAACTTCAGACCAATATTTCTAATGAATATAGACGCAAAAATCCTCAATAAAATTCTGGCAAATCGGATAAAAAACATATCAAAAAGATCATGCACCATGATCAAGTAGGAGTCATCCCTGGGATGCAAGGTTGGTTCAACATATTGAAATCAATAAATGTAATTCACCATATCAATAGACTTAAAGATAAGAACCATATGATCATCTCGATACACGCAGAAAAAGCATTCGACAAAATACAGCACCCCATTATGTTCAAAACACTAGAAAAACTAGGGATAACAGGAACTTACCTCAACCTTGTAAAAGCTATCTATGCTAAGCCTCAGGCCAGCATCATTCTAAATGGAGAAAAATTGAAGGCATTCTCTAAAATCTGGAACAAGACAGGGATGCCCTCTCTTGCCACTTCTATTCAACATAGTTCTTGAAGCACTGGCCAGAACAATTAGACAGATGAAAAAAATTAAAGGAATAACTATATGAAAAGAAGAACTTAAACTAACACTATTTGCTGATGATATGATTCTATACCTACTAATACAAGGACACAGCCACATCAATGTTTATAGCAGCACAATTCACAATAGCTAGACTGTGGAGCCAACCTAGATGCCCTTTAATGGATAAATGGATTTAAAAAATGTGACATTTATACACAATGAAATATTACTCAGCACTAAAAAATAACAAGATCATGGCATTTTCAGGGAGATGGATGGCGTTAGAGCAGATTATGCTAAGTGAATTTAGACAATCCCTAAAAAACAAATGCTGAATGTCTTCTCTGATATAAGGGGGGGTGACTCAAAATGGGGTTGGGAGGAAGACCATGGGAAGATTACCTCTAGATAGGGAAGAGAAGTGGGAGGGAAAGGGAGGGAGAAGGGGAATTGCATGGAAGATGGAAGGAGACCCTCATCGTTATACAGAATACATGTATGGAGATGTGAAAAAAAAAAAAAAGAATAGCGTCGCCTTAGATTGGGTAGAGAGAAGTGACGGGAGGGGAGGGGAGGGAAAGGGGGGAATGGAAGGACAGTAGAATGAAATAGACATTATTATTGCTGTGTGTATATACGTGACTGTATGACCAATGTGATTCTGCAACACTTAGAAAAATGAGAAATTATATCCCATCTGATTCAAATATATGATATGTCAAGGTCATTGTACTGTCATGTGTAACTAATTAAAACAAATAAAAAATTAAAAAAAATTTTGATGGGAGGGTTTTCCTTAGGGCCTGTAAACTTGGTTAAACTCTTAAAATTTTGTTAGAGGTTTTTTTAGAGACCAAGTATCAAACAATTTGTATGAATAATCCATGAACATATTGGAAAAATGCATATTCTTATTTGAAGGACTGCCGCAGTCTGGCTGGGCACAAATCACGAGCCACTCAAGCAGGAACAAACTTTATTTCCAAACTCCCACGAATGCCACCCACGCGGCCCCTCCAGGAACACCACACACCAACTGGAACTCCCTCCACCGGAACTTCACCAACCTATGCGAACTCTCCAGGAATCCCCGCGAGAGCTCAACTGGAGCGGGCGCCGGAGTCAGCAGGAGCCTCCCTATTGCGGGACAGCAAGGGTCTATATACAACTGAATATACACAGCTTAACTTAATTATCATCATCTTAATGGCTCACTGGTGTCACCTCTCAACCACTCCTTCTGGCAAAATGCCATGTGCCATCCCAACTCGGCTGTGGCTCTCAACAAAGGACAATAGGTCTTGACTACTAATTTGAAGTAGAGAGTTTCATTCAATTTCTCCATATTCTTACTTATTTTTTGACTATGAAATTTCTTTCCCTGTAATCTCAGAGATTAGAAGTCTGAGGCCAAAGGATTGCGATTTCAAAGCCAGCCTAAGCAACTCAGTGAGACCCTGTCTCAAAATAAAAAATGAAAGGGCTTGGGATATTAGCTTACCAGTAAAACCCCCAGGTCTAATCCCCAGTACTATTAAAAAACAAACAAACATTGATTTTGAAAGATATGTTGAAAAGTATATACTAAAATTTCCTAGACAGTACAATTTCCCAATAATAATATGTGTATATATATATATATGGCGAGGGTACTGGGGATTGAACCCAGAGGTGCTTGACCACTGAGCCACATTCCCAGCCCTTTTTATTTTTTATTTTAAGACAGGGCCTCATTAAGTTGCTGAAACTGGCTTTGAACTTGAATTTTCCTGCCTCAGCCTCCTAAATCACTGGGATTATAGGCATGCGCCACCATTCCTGGCTTCAATCATAATAATTTTTAAAAAACATATTTCATCATATTTCCTTCCCTTACTTTTAGCTCCACGTTTAGTACAAATGGGTCTAAGACTTTTATAATACCTTTGAAAAGTTTACGTTTATTTATACTAACATCTTTCTTTCTTTTGTTTATATTTGCATCACTTTGATGCAATGGTTTGTTTTCAAAAACTTCATCACCCCTACTTTATGTACCTTTCTTTAAAGAAATATACAGCTGGGCTGGGGATGTGGCTCAAGCGGTAGCACGCTCGCCTGGCATGTGTGCGGCCCGGGTTCGATCCTCAGCACCACATACAAACAAAGATGTTATGTCCGCTGATAACTAAAAATAAATAAATATTAAAAATTAAAAAAAAAAAGAAATATACAGCTAACGAAGTTGTTTTCTGATACAACCCTTTAGAATTTAGTGGGAAAAATCATTTCACTTTGAGTGAAAATTTGACTTCTTTTTTCCATCTTATATTATTATTTATTTATTTTTTCTCTTTTTCTTGCTACTGCACGTTTTGACAAGCCACTCTTCATTCGTTTTCGCCTTACTGACTTGAATGGTTTACTGTATTTTGTCATTACAATATTGGTTACTTTCTATTGTCCCTGTGTTGCCACATTTCTTTAGTGCTATGTGAATACAAGATAACAGCAGTTTTCCCTTATACAAATGCTTAATTCTCCCACTCATTAAGGACTTTCCCATAAAATGAGACCTTCAGAATGCTTTTAGTTCTCCACTATATCCCACTTGGTGAAAATGCAAAATCACATTTCCTTTCCCTTCTCTCCAGCATTCCTCAATTCCTTGATTTTGAAGAGATGGTTTAATCCATTCTGATCCTGGCCATTAGGTTTTCTCATGAGGTGTGTCTTTTCCATTTCAGGATATTTCATGTAATGTTGGAATTAGACTTTCCTGGTCAGTCTATCACTATCTTTTTGACCACATGCCAATGTGAAATAAATCTTCCTCTACCTAATAAATCTCTTCTTTGGCAAGAGCCCTCAGTGCCACTTGTGAGTGACAGTCCATGATTCCTTGCTCATCCGCAAATGCTTTTCTTTTGCCCTGATGAGTGGATGATAACTTGGTTGGATTCAGAGCTTTGAGTTACAATTCTTTTCTCTTGTTAGTTTCAGGATGTTACTGCCAACGTATTTTTCCTTTCAGTATTGCAGGCCAAAAGTCTCATATCAGTTTGCTTCATTTTTCTGCCTAGAAACTTGTAAGATTTCCTCTTTGTTTTTCCAGTTCTAAATCAATCTGCCTGGAAATCAAACTTTTCTTTCCTCTCCCTCATGTTTATTTTTGATACTTTTGTAACTACTGTAATTTGAACAGGAAATCTTTTGGATCTATCTTACAAGTCTCATCATTTTTAAAATGATTTTTTCTCTCTTTTTCTTCTGTGTCGTGAGATCATTCTTCCACTTTTAGTCTTTCAGGTAAATATTTGGATTCTTGACAGCAACCAGCCTCCCCTTCAAATCATTTACTAATAATTTATCTCAAAAATTAAGTCTTTTGATTCCAGAAAGTATGCATGCATGCGCATTATTATACGGAGATTCTCTTCAATGCTGGGATCACTTTTTGATTTGATTTCATTTGCTTCCTCCAACTGTTCGGCATTCATGGAGACTGCTGACTGCAGCTTCTGCTTGTTTACCCCCCTCTATGGCTTCTGGGCCTCTTAGGTATCTTTGCTCTTCTTCCTTGCTGGCTTACTGAGACCTGGGGAGAACTTCTAGTGACATCCATCCCATAAGTGGTGGGAAGCATGTTACCCTCTTCTCTCATGACTCAGCATCCACTGCCCAGTCATCAGAGCCCACCTGAGCACTAGGGGAAGCAGCTCTCCTCCCAGGTTTCTCAGTTGATTGATAAGTCCTCAGGAGTGGAGAGGACTCAGCTCCCTTTCTTCTCTAGGGCATGGGAGAGCAGCCCAACCTTCAAGGAGGTCAGAGTGGCTAAACACAACTCCTCCAGGAATCCACAGGACTTCTCATCTTGAGGATCCAGAGTTTGGTCTGATTCTCAACCCAGGTCTTCTCTGCTACTGTTCATCTCACTCTTACCAGGCTCAAGTGGAGAAGATAACTGTGCTAACTCTCTTCTGTAGAGGAGACTCCTGAGCTCCACCATCCTCTTCACCTAGGAGAAGTGCAGGGTTTGGATTGGAGAAATGGACAAGGGCAACAGAGACGAGCCCAGGCTGCCTTGCCCAGCATTCCATAGTGTCATCTGTTGCCAAAACCATTATTGAAGCAGTTGCCTAAAAAATGTACTGAACATTTAATTAAATAATAAAATTAACTTAAACCTTTAAAGAGGACACATAGACCTAACAAAAAGATTTTCATTTCTCAATGTCCCTTACTATTCTTTCTCATTTGCATGAAATTTTCACATGGCTGAAATTGGAGTACATGTCCCAGGTGTCCTGCTTATCTTCCTGTGGCATCCACTCTTCCAATGTTTCCACGCAGTATCCATGAGGACTGGGAACTCTCTGTGTCTGACAGTGGAGGAATACCTGAATAAACAGTGGAAAATCCTCTTCAAGTGATTATATTCTGGCCTTTATTTTAATAATTTTGCATACTTTCTTTTAAATCAGCAATCATTACTCCTCACCCCACCTCAGTGTTCTTGTTAACTCAGTCTCTTCAAAACCTTTCCTGTGAATAGCTCCTCCTATGTTAGACCTCAGAGATATCCAGGGAGTCAGCTGGCTGTCTCGGCTCTGGCCAGATCATGCCCTCTCACTGACTATTCCAGAGGAAGGTCTGTTGAGAGCCACAGCCAAAGGGGCCCCAGCAAACTTCCAGCTGCCAGCAAACTTCCAGCTGCCGGCTGATGATTGGCTCACAGCGGCCCCAGCAACATCTAGCTGATTGGCTCCTCTGCGGTGATTCTCATTGGGCTGTTTCCCTGCCCTTTCAGACCACGGAGCTGCTCATTGGGGGACTTTTTTGGCTCCGCCCACATGACCCAGCCAATCGGCCTCAAGAGCAGGAGGATTGTGGGAGGTGGAGAGAAGCTTGTGTGGGAGAGAGAGGCTTGTGGAAAGCCGGTGGTGGCAGTTGAGGCTCTGAGGGTTTTTCCTGAGAGGCTGTTTTGTTTGGCGTGTGTGGTTCTAAAAATAAAGTTAGTTTCTTTTGACAAGTGGCTCCTGATTGTGCCCAGCCAGACTGCGGCAAAGGTCATTTTAGCTTAGCTGACCAAACCCCCTCAACAATGTCCCCTAGCCTTGCTGTCCACTGCAGCACACCTGTAAGCCTGAATAAGCTTAATATATTTTTGTGTCTTATTACATGTTTCCCTCTATAACTCATGGTTCTTCTGATTGTTCCAAATGCAGAAGCACACCTTGTTTAAAACATGTGCCTGGGACATGAGTCTACATAGACTCCCCTGAGCAGCCTTGCCTGCCTTCTCTACAGTACCCTCTTTATCCCTACAGCACCCCACCCCTGCCTACCCAGTGAAATTCACAGCCACATCTGGGAGTGTCTTTGGTTTCCATATCTAAACTATTATCCTCATATTATCAGGAAGGATAGATTCTCGAGGATGGCAGATCTGTTTCAAATATTGGTGGTCAAAAGAGTTCTATCTTCTTTCTTCTCTATAGAGGAAGATTTCACTCTATATCATTAAGGTTGCTCCGTTGGCACCAGCTTCAGGGTCCAGCCACCCCTGGCACTTTCCAAACCTACCCTGAGCCCTGGTAAGATGTCAAGAGCAGAGCAATCTCTCCTAGTATGTTGTTTCCAATTTTACTCTCAACACTTAATCTTTTCTTCTCTTGTCTTGGTATGTCCTGAAGAAGGCAGTGTGGCTGGGTGCAATTCCTTCTTTCTCAGTCAAGGGGTTACTATGGTGATCATGAATCAAGTTACAGGCCATTTCAGAATAGGATAATATTGTAACATGGCCATGTTAGAAGAATGTTTAAGTTCTACCAATGAGTCTTGAGTTTCAGTAGAGGCCTGAAACTGGACTCTGTTCAATCAAAGAATCAATCGTTGAAGGTTTGCTCCCATCTTCGCTCCTACTTTCTCTCCATTCTCTCCTCTCATGGCTTTCCTCACCATCTCTCTGCTAAATAGCTCTTACTGAGGTCACCAGTGACCTGTATCCCCAAAGCCAAAGGTCCCTTCTCTGTCTTCTTATTAGACATCTCACCAGCATTTGGCAAGGCTGACTGCTTCCTCCTCTGCAAACCTTTCCTTCTCTAGGTTTCAGGGAACATGCTCTCCTGGCATCCTCTCTTCCCACTCCTTTCTTGCCCTCCTGACAGCCTCTATCTCCAGATGGCATCTCAAGTGATGTTTTTAAAACATTTACTTAATCACATCATACTGTGTTTTGAATATGTCCCCAGCCATTCATGTTGAAAGTTGATTGCCATCAAGGTGCTGTCAGAAGGTCTTTAAGGGGTGATGAGCTTGTTAAGAGGGATTAATGTGAACCAGGAGCAGTGGGATAAATCTGTAGCCTCAGCTACGTGGGAGGTTGAGGCAGAATGATTGCTTCATTCAAGTCAGCCTGGGCAACATCTGTGAGACCCCTGTCTCTAAGCAAAAGGAAAAAGAGGAATTCATGCCATTCTTGGGACTGAGTTTATTATTTATTGCAAGAACAGGTTGTTATAGATTTAGGCCAACCCTCATATTTTGTCTCTTCTGCATGTGTCCAATTGCCCTTTTGCTTTTATACAATATTATGACACAGCTTGAGATTCTGGCCAGGTATAGCTGACCAGTCTTGGACTTCCAGATTCCAGAACCATGAGCTAAATAAATAAACTTCTTCCCTTCAGAAATTACCTGCTCTTGTGTATTTCATTTAAGCAATAGAAAATAGATTAAGACAAATCATTATCCCTCCAGTAGCTTCCATTTATGTTAGGGAACATTCAAACCCCGAGCACTATCTATGCTTGACTCTGCCTTCTCCTTCCAATCATCACCCACAGCTCTTCTGCTCATCCCTCATGCTCCAGCCACAATGGCTTCCTTCTATCCCTCAAATTCCCAGGGGTGAACTGGGTGTAGTGGTGCTCGCCTATAATCCCCGAAGCTCTGAAGGCTGAAGCTGAAGGATCACAAGTTCAAAGCTAGCCCTGGCAATTCAGCGAGGCCCTAAGCAACTTATCGAGACCCTGACTCAAAATAAAAAGATTAAAATGGCCAGGGATGTGGCTCAGTGGTTAAGGGCTCCTGGGTTCAATCCCTTGCGTGCACACACACACACACACACAAAAAAATATTCTCAGGGGCTTTGAAATCAATAGACTTTCTTCTTGGAAAGCTCTTCTCACAAACCACTTGACTGCTTCCTTCTTGCTTGAGTCTCAGCCAAACCTTAACTCCTAAGAAACCTTCCCAGTCCCAGTCCCACCAGTAAAGCAGCCTCTTCTTGAAGCCACTTGCCATTTCATTTTTCTTTTCACAGTTCAAGTTATAAGAAATTTTACTCTTTTTTGTTATCATTGTTGTTATTCCTGGAATGTAAGTTCATTAAGATCAAGGACCTTATCTGTCCTTATGTGTCCCTAGGACTTAGAACAACACATAGTAGATCTTCAATAAATAGTCATAGACTAACAGACTCAGTTATTTTTCTGTCCCAAGTTCAGGGGCCCATTCTGCTCATTATGTAAATGCCCCAGCTGGAATGTAAAAGAAATAGCATAAATCTTTTGCTTGCATTTTTATGCTTCACAGATATTAGAATACCTCATGTTTCTTAGGTTTCCTACATCAGAAACACTTCCTCGTTGAAGAGCTGAAAGAAAAACATAAACATAATTGATAGAAATTTCTTTCTTATATAAATGCTTCTAATTTTAGAAAAATAATGAGGTGGGTGTGCTGGGGATGTGGCTCAAGTGGTGGCGCGCTCGCCTAGCATGCGTGAGGCATTGGGTTGGATTCTCAGTACCACATAAAAATAAAATAAAGATATTGTGTCCACCTAAAACTAAAAAATAAATATTAAAAAATAATAATATTGAGGTTGGTTACAGATTCAAAAGAAACCTAAGACCTCCTCTAACCGACCTCTGTCACTATTACTCACTTGAAATCACCTTTCTTTCTGGGGGTCTCCACTGTGTATCAGGTACAGTGTTAGGTCCTGGGAAATGGAATACGCATAGGACACAGCCTCTAACCTTGATTTCACATTCTGCCTCGAGAGACAAGCACATAAATCAATAATATCTGTATAAGGTAGAACATGCTGTGAAAGAACTAGACAGGGGCCCAGGAAATGCCATTTGTCTAGCCAGAGCAACAGGGGATGTTTTCTCAAGGACAACTTATGTTTGGCCCCATGAGGATGATCCCATTCCTCAGTGTTCTTATGTTTTATACAGGGTCCATAAACCACTTACCTGCTTTTCATTCTTTTAAAACAACAACAACAAAAATGGATTCATTTCTAATAGTGCCAAAGACGTTAGCTGTATTTCTAAATATGACATACTACCTATGCCATCTATGATATGACTGTTATCAAGAGCCTTAGTCTGCGCAGGATGCCACAATAGAACACCATAGACTGGGTGACTTATAAACCACAGAAGGGCTGGGGATAAAGCTCAGTTTGTAGAGTGCTTGTCTCTGCAAAATCAATCAATCAATCAATCCCCAGCACTGCAAAATAAATAAATTTAAAAAAAAAATAAACAACAGAAATTCGTTTCTCAAGTTCTGGAGATTCAGAAGTCCAAGATCAGATACTAGCAGATTCAACATCTGGTGAGGCCTGCTTTCTGGATCATAGATGGACCTCTTCTTGCCATGTCCTTATGTGACAGAAGGGACAAGGAGCTCTCTCCAGGTCCTCTTTTATAAGGACACTGATTCCATTCTTGAGGACTCTGCCTTCAAGACCTAATGACCCCCCAAGGGCTCCTCCAATATAGTAATTGCCTTTATCCTCAAAGATACATTCCAAGATCCCCAGTGAATGCTTGAAACTAAAGTCAGTACCAAACCCTATACACAAACTCTGCAATATAAGATGGCTCCTTGGTGGCCAGCAGGCAGAGAGTCCATAGCATGCGTACACTGAACAAAGGCAGATTGGATGGAGACAGATTTCATCATGCTACTTAGAACAACCTGCAGTTTGAAACATAAATTGCTTATTTGGGGCATTTTTCATTTAAGATTTTCAGACCGTGAGCCAGGCACAGTGGCTCACGCCTGTAATCCCAGTGGTGTAGGAAGCTGAGGCAGGAGGCTGAGGATCACAAGTTCAAAGCCAGCCTCAGCAATTTAGTGAGGCCCTAAGTAATTTAGCAAAACCCTGTCTCAAAATAAAAAATAAAAACAGCGAGAGATGGGTCTCAGTGGTTAAGCACCCTTGGGTTCAATTCCCAGTACCAAAAAAAAGACTTTCAGACCATGGTTGACTACTGCACAAAATGAGACCATGGATAAGGGGGCACTGCTGTGGTATCACATTGAGAATTAGGACTCAACATGTGAATTTTGATAGGACACAAACATTCAGTTATAGCATCAAGAGTCCTTTATGTCTTCTTGATAGTGTTGCATTTTCATCTAATATAATTAGATTTTTCTGTCCAGAAGATTTTCAGAAACTTTTTGACAGTTAATCGCTAGATTTTTTTTTTAAACCTTCTCATCATTGAACTTTCTCAGCTGAGTCTTGTCAGCATATTTGGAAATGAAAGTGACACTTTTAGGATTTCACTGAGCCGATAATGAATATATCAGTGAAAATGAGATTTTAATCATTATCCTAGACTAAGATCTTTTTATTAGACCTATCCAAAGTGTCACTCATTAGCCTTGTTCCATTCCATACTTAATATGGAATATTTAATCATAATTCAATATGGCTAAATTACCTACTTAGAAAAACCTTTAAACTTTCTGTCCTTTCTAACTGCTGCTCATCTACTTTTAATTTTATGGTTATTTTGTCTCTTTTTTAAGCATTTAATTCTTGATCATCTGGCTTCCTGGTTTCTGTCTTTTTCTGTATTGGTTCTCTCTTCTCTAAAATTAATGAAATTCTCTGGGTCAAATAGGAAGTGTAACTTGTGCCAGGTGCAGTTACACTTTTCCTACCAAAGTTTTGTGAGAGATGTTAATATTATCTCCATTTAGAGACCAAGCTTCCTGCAGAGGACCTCTGGGGGACAAACTCAAATTATATCCAAACCATGGCACCTTGCTTCTGCACTCTCCCTTTCAAACTCTTACTCTTGTAATCCTCCGGTAGAGCCCCTGTTCCATAGAGGTCTGACATTGCCCAATTTATGAATTGCTATCTGCTCAAATGAACTCTTATTTTTTTTTTTGTACCAGGTATTGAACCCAGGGGAGCTTGAAAACTGAGCCACATCCCCAGCCCTTTTTTATTAGAGACAGGGTCTCCCAAAGTTGCTTAGGGCCTCACTAAATTGCTGAGGCTTGCTTTGAACTCACAAGACTCTGCTTCCGCTTCTGAATTACAGGTATATGCTGTCACTCCTGGCTCTTTAAAATTTTAATATGCCTAAATTTATCTTTTAATAGAGGCAAATATTTTCCTACACCATAGGCCAATCCATAGAATGATTGACATCTGGTCAACACCCTGCCCTGAGGGCTGGAGCTGTGTCTAGCACCTTCTTTCCAATGAACAGCAACTGCTCCTGTCTTTCATTTTTCTTTCCCTCCTTGTCATTGATGATCACAGTCACCATCCTTCTGTTTCACATGTTCTTTTTTAGTCCTGTTCATGCTATTAGGCCACTTCGCAATACGTAAGGACTTTGCATATATCTCCCTTGTCTGATACAGTGTTTAATTTTTCAGGGTCTTTTTTCCCTAATTCTAATTGGATGTAGGAGATGGGTAGAGATGGCCATTCCCATTGCTATAATAAAACAAACTTTAGAGAACACTTAATGTAAATATAGTGCTACATACAGAAGACAATGGCTTCCATTTCAGCGTTGATTGTCTCTAGGGAGAATCTCTGATCTACACAGTTCTCCACACTGGTATCTGGGCTGCACTCAAAACCCCCTGAGAAGCAATTCATTCCATATTGTGGGAAAGTCAAACAATAACTCTTAACATTGATTAGCACATTCAATGGCGGGAACAAGTTGGATAGGGGTGATTGGTTAGTACAAGAGGGGGATTCCTTTGAACTGATTGGTTTAGGCCACGAGGGGTGTACGTGCTAAACTACATGGTTTCTCAACATGTTATCAACCACCATAAATTACTGGTGGGGGGGGGTCACCTGGCATTCCAGGTATTTTCCCTGTCTCATGCTGATTGGTGGTTGCTAGGGGGGTTGCTATGGGTCCTCATCTAGCCTAACTGAGTCAGGGACACCTGGCGCCACAGATCTCTCCTGTTATTTACAGACAAACAACTCAGCAGGGTGGGTAGTGCTTAGGAGAGCTCTGTGGGTTTTTCCAAGGACAAGGGTCACACCCCCTTCCTTGGACAGGCTTTGCTCTGAGGTAGAGGCTGATTTCTCAAAAATGGAGTCACATTAGTTTCTCATGGTGAGTGCGGCATTTCTTATAGCTGACCTGCACCAAGGACAGGGAGATGCCACCAAAGAATATAGCTAAGAGATGGCCACCCCAAGAAAATGCCATGCCCCAAACCAAGAATATGAAGGGCTCTTGTAATTAGGCAATACAGGCTGCTGCCTCCTGCCATGTTCCTGGCTCCCACTCCCCTGCAGGGCCTCCTCTCCCACTGAGAGGCCCTCCTAACTAGAAATGCTCCCACAGGCTTTCTTCTTCAAACTAATCTTTCACAGTCCTACAGCACAGAATCAGGCTTGGTGCTGACACTGAGCCAGGGCAATGTGACATGGTCAACTAGGACTGAATGAGAATGTGATGGACAGGAAGAAGCCAGCCCTGGTGCCTGCTCTGGAGGAGGCTGTGAAGTCCAAGGCTGGGCAATCACACCACCATGTGTGCAAAAGTGACCAGGTCTAGTCCTTTCACTGCAATAATGACGGTGCCCTGGGAAGGGTTATATCAGTGGAGGGTTGGGACATGGTTAGTAGGAAATCAGAACTGCAATAGAAAGTGATACAGGTGTCAGCAATCACACAGCCAAGTCTTCTTCTGGAACTCTTCAAGTACAAGAAGATTGTGATTTGGCTATTGGAGCACATTAAGAAGAGCATGATGCTCATGCAAATATAGCTGAACATGTCCATGGTTAGTGGCCTCAGGAAACAACCATGGGTGATGTTGACCACCACCGTGTGGGAAGCAGGCCCAGTTGAGCCATGTGCTTGAATTATTTGCCAACTGTAGTATGCCACAGGCCTTGAATAGCTTGTGGTCCTCCAGCAAGTGATGCTGAAATTCAGGGGAAACAGGGTCACGTGAGATTCCAGAGTGGTGCTGCTTCCTTTTTTGCCATCTCCTGCAAGGGCCTCTCCAATTGCCATCAGTTTGGAACTCCAGGCACAGAATCATGCTTCATACCCCAGAACCTGATATCCTTCAAGAACTCCACCAAGACCTGGGTGGACTTCTCTGTTGGCCAGCATCCTACGGTCTGCATGGGTTTGGAAGGAAAATCAGGAGCTTCATGGAGATGACAGGTAGACAGCTAGAGGAAAGCATGGTCTCATCTGAGTCCAGTATGGGCCAGCACACAGCCCTATTAGTCGAGGACAAGAAACAAAGCTGATGAAGCTTCTGAGGGCCTCATTCCTTGCCCCAACACCCCCTTCAAAAAACAGGGAAGCAGGGCTGGGCTCGGTGGCACA
Organism: Marmota monax; assembly: GCF_021218885.2. Classification (NCBI taxonomy): domain Eukaryota; kingdom Metazoa; phylum Chordata; class Mammalia; order Rodentia; family Sciuridae; genus Marmota; species Marmota monax. The sequence continues at coordinate 484,521 of NW_026693537.1, forward strand.
TGCCTGTAATCCCAGCGTCTCAGGAGGCTGAGACAGGAGGATCATGAGTTCAAAGCCAGCTTCAGCAATGGCAAGGTGCTAAGCAACTCAATGAGACCCTGTCTCTAAATAAAATACAAAATAGGGCTGGGATGTTAGAGATGAGGCTCAGTGGTAGAGTGCCCCTGAGTTCAAACCCCAGTACCAAATAAATAAATAAGGTTCCAGCAAGCCTCCCACCAGCTCCAAGCTCTCTGTCATCTCCAGCCTTTTCCCTGTCAGCAGATCAAAATTTTTTCTTCTTGTTCTTCCTTCTTTCTAGATTCATCCTGAGACCTAAAGAATGAAGTGCGTGACGAGAGGGGAGGGGATTTGTCAGAAGGAACAGGGCTCACCCAGAGACTGTAATCAATCCTTTCCTCCCAAGGTCGTAGCTGGTTCTGGCTTTGCCTATCAAAAAACACAAACTCCTTCCCTGGGAGTTTGGGTTTGGTGCCCACACTCTGAGAAGTTGGAGCTCCATCAAGACTTTCTGTAGTCACCTGCCATTCTTCCTGTCCCTACTAATCTTCAGGCAGATAAAAAGTATGCAATAGGACAGAAGAAAATTTGTAAAAAGGTAGAAAATAGACAAAAATGAAGGACAGGAAACATGATTATAATCTAAAGTTCTGCTTACCTTTCCAGGCCTGTCACTCTCCAAATTCATTCTTCCTCCAGGCCTGTCACTCTCAAATTTCTGGGAAATCTGCGAATCTTAGTTACCATAAATTTGCCCACTTATGAAAATTACCTTGCACACTGGTAATTAACCTATGTAATAAATAGATTAAGCAAGGAGATTTTTATATTTTAAGAAACCTATAATCTAGGGTACTCTCCAACATTATCTACTGATGAGATAATCAAGACCACATCAGTCTAAGGATGCTGCCAACCTCAAGACCACCATAAACCAGCTTGTGTTCAGCAGACTGATGTCATCCCCACATACCTTCCCATGGCAACCCCTCATCAATTTTCTCTTAAAAAAAAACAGAGCTTAAGAACCCCAAAAATTAAAGGTGAACTTTTTTTCCCTTGAATATGTCCCTGCTTTCCTAACTCTATCTGAATTTCTAAGAGATGTGTCTTTAAATTCATTTCTGCCGTGTTTGTCAAGAACCCTACTCATAGGGAGGCACTATGGCCATACACACCTGTAATTCAGTCAGCTTAAGAGGCTGAAGCAGGAGGATTGCAAGTGCAAAGCCAGCCTCAGCAATTTAGTGAGGCCCTAAACAACTAGTAAGACCCTGTCTCAAAATAAAAATAATTAATTAATTTTTTAAAAAACAGTGGGGGCAGGGATATAGCTCAATGATAGCTATAGATATAGCTCACTTGTCTAGCATGCATAAAGGTCTGGGTTTAATCTCCTGTACCACACACACACACACACATACAAAGAATGAATAAGTGAAGGGAAAAGATGCTCATCTGAACTTAAACTATTAAGATGCATACAGAAATACAAAGTGAGCTGAAAAAAGAAGACTGGCTTCCAGATGAAAAGGTTTATGTCTTCATGGAATATATCTACATGCGTTAGGCAAGAAAGGAGTCAGAAAGCAAACTGTCATTTAGAAAAGTGTCACCTTTATCTTCGTTATTCAAACAATGGATACTGCTTATTGAGCTCTGACTATGGGAGAAATTTTTAAAACTCTCTTAGTAACCTGTGGAGGGGATTGTTATGCCCCATTGCTTAGAAGAAAATTCTTGCTCCAGGCAACTCAGTGGCCCCTACATCTCACATTCCTGACAATTATGACGCAGTTCCAAGGTGAGCAAAAGTCACATAGCAAATATTTAGGTTTCGTGGGTTGGATGAGCTTTGTTGAATCTTCTGCTTCTTCTTCCTCTTCTTCCTTGATGCTGGGAATGGAACCCAGGGACTCATGCATGACAAACAGGTGCTGTACTAATGAGCTATATCCCTGGACCCCATTGAAACTTCTTAACTTGGCTGTTGGAACAAGAAAGAAGTCATACAGAACATGTAAATGAGGACTGAAGTAGCCTTCCAATAAAGCTTTATTTATAGACACTGTAATTTGAATTTCATGCGTTTTCTCAAGCATCATGAATATCTTGATTTTTTTTTTTTTTGTACCAGGGATTGAACTCAGGGGCATTCAACCACTGAGCCATATCCCCAGCCCTATTTTGTATTTTATTTAGAGACAGGGTCTCACTGAGTTGTTTAGTGCCTCTCCCTTGCTGAGGCGGGCTTTGAACTTGAGATTCTCCTGTTTCAGCCTCCCTAGCTGCTGGGATTACAGGCATGCACCACTGTGCCAACATACCTTGATCTTTTGGGCATTACTGGGGATTGAACCCAGAGGTGCTCTACCACTGAACTATATCACCAGCCCTTTTTATTTTTCATTTTGAAACAGGATCTCACTAAGTTATCCAGACTGAACTCCAACTTGTGATCCTCCTGCCTCCTCCTGAGTCACAGGATTATAAGCATGTACCACCCTGCCTGCCTGGCAATATTTTTATTTTTTTCCAACCATTAAGAAATGTAAATATTTTTCTGCTGAGCATAGTGGCACACTCCTGTAATCCCAGTTGCTCAGGAGACTGAGGCAGGAGTATCACAAATTCAAAGCGATTTAGCAAGGCTTTAAACTATTTAGCAATACCCTGTCTCAAGATAAAAAATAAAAAAGGCCTGGGGATGTGGCTCAGTGTTTAAATGCCTCGGATTCAACCTCTAGTACCAAAAAAAAAAAAAAAGTAAACATTTTTATTAACTTTTTTTTATACTGGAGACTGAATAAACCCAGTGGCACTTTGCCACTGAGCTACAACCCCAGCTCTTTTTATTTTTGAGACAGGATCTCACTAAATTGCTTTAGGCCTCCTTAAATTGCTGAGGCTGGCCTTGAATTTGTGATCCTCTTGCTTTAGCCTCCCAAATCCCTGGGATTACAGGTGTGTGCTACCATGCCCAGTGATTATTTTTTTCCTACCATAAAAAAAAAAAATGTAGACTATTTTTTTTTAACTTGAGGGTTTACAGAAACCAGCTTCACTTGACATCTGAGTCATAGTTTGTAGACCTCTGATTTATTATGTCTCCACTTTGAAAAAGCAGTCACTGATACAAAAAAAAAAAAAAGGCAGTTCCAAGGAGAGGGGGTTCTCACTCACCGGAAAAGAGTGTGTGGTGGAAATGGACAGTCATGCTAATACCTAATCTTCATGGAGGACTACCTTGTGTCTCAGCACCATGCTTTATGTAGACTCTCATATTATCTCGCTTGTCCAACATCACACTAGTGTGTGGTGAGTGGGGCTTTGAACTCAGGGAGTCTAGAGCCTTGGGGTGGACTCATTATGCTGAATGCCTTCATCTGCATTAACTGCAGGCCCTCTCTCCTCTTTGACCTTACCCTCCACCAACTCTAGCGCTTCCTATTTCCTCAAAAAGGCCCACTTTGATTGGCTTGTGCTTCCTCATTGCACAGTTCTTTAAGTGCTCCCCCACCCTCTCCTTTTTTGAATTCTTTATATTCCTTTGGGTCTTAATTCAAATTTTACCTCCCTAAAGAGGCCTTCCCTGATCACACAGTTGAAAGAAAAAACAGCAAGGACACTACGAGCACATCCCCATTTATTGGCCGCCTCCTCATCCCTGTACCACAGTTATTTCTATCTGAAATTTTTATTCATCTCTTTTATTGTGTCTTCAGTTAGATTGCAAGTCCTTGACCTTATCCATATTTTACCATGTTATGCAGTTTGTACAACACCTCACACACAGTAAGTGTTCAATAAATTTTGACTCCATGATTCTACGTTCACCAAGTAATTTAAATTGTGCTCTAATCTCATCTATTGGGAGAGACAATGAAAAAGTTTTCATTGTTACATGAAAACTAGTGGTCCCTGTACAGAATGAATTCTTGAAATAGATAATGATTCTGCTTATAATGGTATCAACACCACGTGAAAATCTCTGATCATACTGCACAAATACCTCTGGGCATGCCAGGTATATTTTGCACTATAAATTAGTAAATCAGCATTCTGTTGTCCACTCCAGTCTTCTGCAGAAGATATCACTGGTCCTTGAAAATGGAAGATTGAATCTGGCCACTGGGCTCTGAGGTGATATCATAGATTTTCCTTCATATTGGACCTGTAGGTCACCCAAACATTAAATGTGCTTAGCAAGTTTAGAGAATGGTGTCCTTGGCATTCTCATATCTGTCTTTCCAAACTCTCTTTTTTTATTATTACTACCCCTACATTGTTTTCTCACCTTCCTTCCTTCCTCCCATACGGACCTGTTCTATGATGTCCCACTCATGGGCAATCACCTTCTAATTTAGTAATCCCCTTCCCATCCTATCAAACTGGCCTGCCCAGTCTCCTATATCCTATGACACTGCTCCTACAGACCCTTTTCAATGAACTCTTACCCCCCCACACACCCACAGGCACCAGGGATTAACCACTGAGCTATTCCGCAGCCCTTTTTTATTTTTTATTTCACTAAATTGCTTAGGACCTCCTTAAGTTGCTCAGTCTGGCTTTAAACTTGAGATCCTCCCTCTCAGCCTCGTGAGTCTCTGGGATTACAGGTGTGCCAAAGCGCCCAGCTTCAGTGTGAACAGTTCATAGAGAATACGCATGAGTAGAAGATTTAATTCCAAACTTTTTGTGAATTGGTTACAATGTTTTATTTATTTATTTATTTGGTAGCTGGGATTGAATCCCAGGACATTTAACCACTGAGCCAAGTCCCCAGCCGTTTTTTATATTTTATTTAGAGAATATTTAGAGACAGGGTCTTGCTAAGTAGCTGAGGTTGGCTTTGAACTTGCAATTCTCCTGCCTCAATCTCCCAAGCTGCTGAGATTACAAGTGAATGTCACCATGCCTGACTCAACATTTTATAATTCAAAGTTAATATTTAAAAGTTAAACCAAGTTATTACTAGGTCAGAGATAACATCGTTCAATACTCAGTCATTTGAAAACAGCTTTTCTGATTTTTACCATTATTCAGTAGAGTAGATGAAGGAGACAGGAGGGAACAATATTCAAAACAACGAGAGTTTGATCACTGGGTGTGGTGGCACACTCTCATAATCCCAGGGACTCCATAAGCCAAGTATGGAGAATCTCAAATTACAGGCCGGCCTCAGCAATTTAGTGAGACCCTGTCTCAAAATAAAAAATAAAAAGGGCTAGGCATATAGCTCAGTGGTAGACCACCCCTTGGGTTCAATCCCCAGTACCAAAAAAATAAGTAAGTGTTCGAAAGAGACCAAGGATCTGTGAAATGGTGAGAGGCCACAGTAACTCATGTCTACACCTCACTTCACATGGATCTCTTGTAGGGGTCCACATGGGGCAAACTCAAGTTCTGCTTTTCAAACTTACTTTTCTGTACTGGGGGTTGAACCCAGGGGCACTACTACTGAGTTACACCTGCAACCTTTATTATTTTTTTATTTTGGGACAGAGTCTAAGTTGTTGAGATTGGACTTGAATTTATGATTCTTTTCTTTCTGTTCTTTGGGGACCATATGTAATTTTTTCTCTAAATACATATTTTCTTTCCAAGGTTGGTTGAATTTGCAATTGTAAAACCCATCAATATAGAAGATCAACTGCATCATCTTATTTTTATTTACTTAATAGCATTTGTTATTATGTACTTTTTTAAAAACTTAAACTGCATCATAGAAGAATTTTTTGTTGTTGTTGTTGTTACTAGGGATTGAACCCAGAGATGCTTTACCACTGAGGCAGGTCTTACTAAGTTTCTTAGGGCCATGCTAAGTTGCTGAGGCTTGCTTTGAATTCATAGTCCTCCTGCCTCAGCCTCCTGAGCCACTGTGATTACAGGCATGTGCCACTGACCATCAAATAAAATTTTACATGATATCATAAAATGGAAAACCATTTGCCAAAATGGAAAGTAGCTAAAAATAAGTACAACAAAAATAAAACCATATTTTGTTTTATTTATTTATTTATTTGCAGTGTTGGGGATGGACTCTAAGACCTTGTGCATACTAGGCAAGTCCTGGTTCTACCATTGAGAAACATCTCTAGCTCTTAAAACAGTATTTTAAAATCTAGCATAATACTGTAGCCTGTTGAGGGGTGGAGTCCTTTGTTGAAAGGATGATTAGCAACTGTGAGGTATCTTCTCGGTTTAATCAGAATGGCTGAAGATGCATTGAGCCATTGTTCTAGTTACCCTGAGCCTCAGACCTCTTTTAGAGTTCATTTGCACATTAAGGAAGTCTTCCTGGAGCCCACACCTTGGCTGACGGGGAAGAGTTCTGGCAAAATTATATTTCTTGAGAGCCGTGTGTGAGCTCAGGTTAGGGGTAGGTTTGGCTGAACATGCAGCCTTTTCTGAAGATAATGCACACTAACATCCAGAGGCGTCTGGCCCCACAGGGCAAGCATTAGGGCCTCTGCCACTCAGACTGTGCACAGACCTGGCCATGCCCCACATGCCTCATGCAGATAGTCAAGCAAGGAAAAGCAGGCTGTTTTCTTTCTTTCTACTGGAAACAATCAGGATAGACAGGCAGGAGAAGAAAGTGCCTTAGAGAGCTAAGAAACTGCTGCAGAAGTAGGCTTCCTGCAAAACTAGCTCTGCAGCTCCCCCTCCCCCTTTTAAATTTAGTCTTTACTCATGGCTGCAGCTACTGTCCCTGACTACAGCAGAAGATTTAAAGAGAAGATAAATCCTTTAATGTTATGATGATGTGGGAGACAGAGCCCTGGAATTAAAGCAGGAGACCTGAAATCTGATCCTCGTTCTGTAAGGGTAAAAGAAATTGAAGTTAAAGCATAAAAGTTAAAGAGTAAAAGACCGGGTGTTGTAAAGTTTCTAAGCTGCAAGGTCTGAGTTAAATTTCTGTAGCTGTTAAGACAATGCTTGGAACTGCCCAGTAATAAGGGCTCTGTGTGGTCACACATAGGCATTGCAGGGCCTGGACCAATCAGTTTAAATGTAACCCCCTCCTTAGGAATGACCTATCACTCCAGCCTGACCTGTTCCCGCCAATGAATGAACCAATCATGTTTAGGAGTTGTTGTTCAATTTTCCCGTGCCTCATGATGATTTGTTCTGATGTATACAAAGCCCTCCGCCCTCCCCAAAAAGTGTACTTAAGCAGTGCTCAGCCCCTGCTCGGGGCTCTGGCTGCTTTCCCTTCTTGAGTGGGCATGGAGCCCCAGCATGCTGGTTCAATAAATCCCCCTTCTGCCAATTGCATGAGTGGTCACTTGGTGGTCTCTTTCTCCGACGTTTCGCGGGACCCTTACATTTCAATGCTTAGCTATTATGATGACCCTGAGTGACAGAGCCCACTGCCTGCCAGTTCTCATTTTCCATTAATTTTTCTTTCCCTGTGTGAACTGATCAGGCTCTGAGGGCCACCAATGTAAGATGAAAATGATAGTATTTAACCCCCTTATGAAAGGGAGGAGACTGAACTAGTTAATCCCTTGTAACCATCAGTTTAGGGATCATAAAATCCTATCAGTTAGAGAAAAACAACTGTACAATGGTGCAAGTCCTGGACCCAAAGCAAGGATGAGATACTACCATGCTCACCCAAACCTCAGCCAACACAAGACTGTTGTTTATAAAGATCTGACTATGCACAGTAATGATGGTGACAGTGGGTAATTTTTATTGAGTATTTATTCCTCAATAACAGCACCATGAGTTAATTTCTACCTCTATCCCCACTTTATTTGTATTTTATTTTTTGGTGCTGGAGATTGAACCTAAGACCTTGCACAGTGCAAAGCATACACCCTTCTTCTGAGCTACACCCACCACCCTCTTTCTCCACTTAAGATGTAGAGACTAGCTGGGAGCAGTGGTGCATGCCTATAATCCCAGCACCTCCAGGAAGAGGCAGGGGGATCACAAATTAGAGGAAAGCCTGGGCAACCTAGCAAGACCCTGTCTCAAATTAAAACATAGAAGGGCTAAGGATGTAGCTCAATGATAGAGTACCCCTGGATTCAATTACCAATACAAAAAAAAAAACAGCTACAGTATAGCTCAGTGATAGAACAACTGCCTAGCATGCATGAGGTCCTGGGTCCCCAGCATGACTAAAATTTTAAAAATCAAAATAGATGCAAGACTGAGGCACAGAGAACTCAAGTCATTAGCATATGGTTCACAATTGTTGAACCCTGATGCAAAGACCACCAACTCCAATTTTAAATCAATTAAAGCAAGCTTGTATTTGTGTACACAAAGAGAGCTGATCAGTGACTGTCTCCCCAACATGGGCTAGAGACCAGCACCCCAGCTTTCCAGGAAAAGGTTTTATAGCACAAAAAGTTGCAAATGGGGGTGTCTTGAGAACTTACAGATACAGGATTTTGACAAGCATAATAAAAAGGCAGATTGTAGGTTAATGATCTACATAACTTAACATTTCAAGGTAGGGAATAAATTTAGATCCCAACATCAGGATTTATGAGGCACCTCTGAGGTTTTAGAGAGGGTTGTTATCTGGTGAGGGAAAGCCAGGCATAGGTGAGTTCAAGGCATGGGTAGAAATTCCAAACAAGGGCTGGGGATGTGGCTCAAGCGGTAGCGCGCTCGCCTGGCATGCGTGCGGCCCGGGTTCAATCCTCAGCACCACATACAAAGATGTTGTGTCCGCCAAAAACTAATAAATAAATATTAAAATTCTCTCTTTCTCTCTCTCTCTAAAAAAAAAAAGAAGAAAGAAAAAGAAATTCCAAACAAGTTTAGAAATCACAGTAATTTATAGTAAAACAGAAATTAACTTTTCATGACTTTGTGATGAGATGGCTCCCAATCTTGAGATGGAATTAGGCTGGGTTCATTATTCCCCTCTTGTCTTATGTGTCCCTTTCAAATCTTTTATAGGGTGGAGGAAGAGCTCTGAATGAATTTTAATCCCTCAGGTGACAGTCCCCAACTTCCTAGACTCACCCAAACTGGCCTCCCTGATCCAACTGGACTCGATTTACCTATCTATATTATCTACTTCTGGCTTTATTTTCCCCCCTTCTAATTTAGGAACTTCTTTCTGTTGTAAGAAAAAGGGGGGACGACCGTTCTGATTTCATCGGAGTTGAGAGGGGAGTGATGTGGGGTGGGACCAACAGCTTTGGAGTTCAGGTCAGATTGAAGTCTGGTTGGGGAAGAACAGGTTGTAAAGTTATCTGAGGAGGGGTGCTTCTATGAGAGAGTAACAAAAATGATATGAGTACAAAATAAATATTGTAGCATCTAGAACATGTCAATGTATATCATGAAGATGATAGAAGTCAATAATTTCTCACCAGGAGGTGTGAGGGCTGAAAAGTTGTTCCCATAATGAGGCCAGAGTGGACAAGGAAACACAACATTTAACTTTTAATGTTGCAGATGTCCATCCCCATGAGATGTAGTTAAGCTCCTCAATGTCATCTGATCTTGTCAGATTTTTACTGGTATGACCTCCAAGTCTAGTAGAGAAACCTTTATTTCTGTTACTTAGGATTAGATGATTATGTTAGCAAATATTGATCCTGCCTGTGTAGGAGGTTAGGAAGATCTATAGGTCTTAAACTGACCAAAACTTCTGACTTGGCAGTTTCACTTGATAGTTATTAGGCATCCTTCCTAAGAATCCCTCTTTGTAGCCTCCAGTCTTACTTATTTTAGGGGGCTAACGTAAGTGTCTATCTTAAGTTATACCTGGCTTTGCTAGGTGTTTAAGATGACTTTTGTTTCTATCTATTATTAAGAGTCAGCTGAGTTTCCATGGGAGTCACTCTTGGGGCAACTTGAGAGCAGTTTCTTAGTTCTGCTAGTGCCATTTGCACTAGGATGGGTCCAGGTCTTGCACCACATAAAAATAAAATGAATAAAATAAAGGTTCATCAACATCTAAAAAAATATTTTTAAAAAAAGAATGCTGGGATTTAACTTTTTTTTAGAGAGAGAGAGAGTTTTTTAATATTTATTTTTTAGTTTTCAGTGGACATGACATCTTTATTTTATTTTTATGTGGTGCTGAGGATCGAACCCAGCGCCCCGCGCATGCCAGGCGAGTACACTACCGCTTGAGCCACATCCCCAGCTCCTGGGATTTAACTTTAATGTCTATAACCTTACAATCATTTACCCCTTTTTATTAATTGGGGTCTGTACTATCCTATCTGTCCTGTAGGTGATGCCTTATCTTAAATTAACCCAGGTTGTGTGTTCTTGAAGCAAATGTGGCTTCCCTTGGAAGGGAAACATTAACAGGCAACATTTAGTTTATAAGAAAAATACAAAATAAAATTAACAAAAATAAAAATATATTTAATTTGTGTAATAACTATCTTGAATTTTGGCTGAGTTATGTATTATATTCACTGTTTGAGATCCTAGTAATCTTAACAACAAAAATCAATCCTTTGAACACAACTTAAAATGAAATGAAGTCTGACCCGCTTTGGAGTCATTCCGACAAGCAGTAAGGTGGGAAGCAGAGCATTATCTCAGGTAAGGAGGAGCTCCTACAAATCTTAGGCGAAGTGGTCTAGTTCTGAAGTTGATCTTTGTTTATTAAATATTGCCGCAGTCTGGCTGGGCACAAAATCACGAGCCACTCAAGCAGGAACAAAGTTTATTTTTTGAAACTGCCGCCAATGTCCGGTACCGCCTGGGAAGATTTTTTCCACCCACGCGGCCTCCTCTCGGACCCGCAGAGAGAGCTCCTCCCCCGGAACTCCCTCCTACTGTACTTCCCCAACCAATGGGAACTCTCCAGGAGTCCCGTAGCTGGCCTAGGTGAACAGCAGGAGTCCAATATCCATATGAATGCAAATCTTAACATAATCATATCATCTCAATGGCTAGCTGGCGTCACCTTTCGACCAAAAATGCCATGCATCATATACTTGGCTCTTAGCAAATATCATTTTACAAAGTTTACACATATTGTTGCTTGAGTTCACACGAATGTTAGCTAACACAATATGATATTTCATTTCAAATACACATTAAAGAAAGGCTGAGAGCTTTTACCCTTTGGTGGAAAAGTAGCAAAATGCTTTCATGTTTCATGATATGAACCTTTCTAGGCTCTCATTAACTTAAAATATACTTAAATTGTATCCCAGTGTAAAAAGTAATATAAAACTTTATATCTTATTGATAACAGATCCAGTTATAGAACATTAAATGATATAAATAAATCTCCAATAAAATTTGTCATCCTTATAAACCCCAAATTACCATACAACTTTAGTTTGGAGAATACCAGCTTGACATAATTTTCTTTTAAAGCTTCTACCTTAAAGACTTGTACACCTGAAAGATATGAACATATTTAATATACAAATAAGAGTAATAGCACCATAATTACCTTAATACTTTTATATTAATTAAGTTTAGGTCTTTAGGAAATAACATAATTTCAAAATAACAGTTGTTGTTTAACCATAATTGTATGATCCTTAATTCCTTCAAGATTACTTGCTCAAAAAAAAAAAAAAAGACTTAATAAACATAATGTTATGGGTAAATTAATGTTTTTAAGAAATCCTTGTGGGGGCTGGGGATGTGGCTTAAGCGGTAGCACGCTCGCCTGGCATGTGTGCTGCCCGGGTTCTACCCTCAGCACCACATACAAACAAAGATGTTGTGTCGGCCGAAAACTAAAAAATAAATGTTAAAAATTCAAAAAAAAAAAAAAAAAGAAATCCTTGTCTTTTTAACATGTAGATTAAACTTTGGTTTATATCAGTATATTAGCATTTGACCTTAAGGAAAAACTTCAAATAGCCTTGACTGATCCTTTTACATATGTGTGTGTGTGTGTGTGTGTGTGTGTGTGTGTATCAACTTATATAGAACTTTTAATTTCTCTTTTCCATCTGTTAACCCCCCCTTTTTTGTTCATAATTTGAAACAATCCTTGTAAGTTTCTGAATTTAGATAAATTATTTCATTTTAACAAAAAGAAATACTTTATGTTGTTTACAATACTATTAAATTTGAACAGTTGAAACTTTAGGCCTTTGTATTTAGAAATCTTCAATAAACCTATATAGAATCACATCTATTTATAATTTTATGAAAACACAATGTTTAAGTATCTAAAATTATACCTTTTGGGACTTCAAGTTTTTAGGAAAAACTTTTTTAATGATGACAAAGCAATTTGAAATCCTTTCTTCCCTTCATTTATCAATTTATAAAAGCATCAATAATGTTACCCAAGGAGTTAAGAGTACTTGATGGTATATTTAACAATTGGCATTTTAACCTTGTAAATTAATCAAATGTCTAATAAACACATTTATAAGTAATTCCATGTCAAGTCTATTTTGCTTATTTTGTCAAGATATCAGACAAGTATATTGAACACTATTAGCCATTTCTTCCTTGTTGAAGAAAAGTCCTAGAACCAAGGGATATTAGACATTTTATAGACATCAACATTTTATTAGTTCCTGACCACCTAGAGAGACTTGTGAGTTAAGTTTAATTTTAAAGACATCTTTACTTTCATCTGTTTACCCAATTTAAACTGGACCATTTTAAATCACGTGAATTAAAGGCATTTGGATTCATTTTTTTAAATTTTAAAGTGCTCCTTATATATCTGCCAATTTTCATATCATGCACTTGATATATGGACATAAGCATATAGACTTACAACACATGACACAAGTGTGAATATGTTAACACAATAGTAAAGGCCTTGTAGCTTTTCTTGGGTGAAATCTCCATTGCAATGTTTAAAAACTCCATAGTTGAATAAAAATAGGACTGATTGGAAAAACATTAGCCTAGGTCTGTAGGATCAAAGACATACAGAATCTAAGAAAAAGCAAGAGTCTTAGAAAAAAATGACCAGCCAGTAATTAGTAAAGTATCATACAATTCACTTTTTGATTTAGTTTAATATAAGTTCAGGTAAAAGGCACTTTTACTTTTTTCCTAGGGTCAGAGAGGGGTCTCCTACTGAACTTCCATTTGCATTTCAATGTAAGTCCTGGCTGAGGTCAGGACAGAGCTGGGGAAACTGAGATTCTGAGCAGAAACCTCATGCCTAAATCGTTTTAATCATTTTTTTCTAGTTGGTAATTGGGCAGGTTTGGATGTCAAAAATTATAAATACCTTACTTTCTATTACTTTCGAGAACATAGCTACAATGTTAAGCTTGTTACTGAGAAGAGCCATTGGCTGTTGAGCAGGTCCATTTCCTTGTGCGACCATTCCTAAGGTTATTCTTCCTCTCTCAGTGACAAACGGGTTAAATCTTGCTCCGAATCCTGTTCATAACTCAGGGGGGAGTAAACCTTTTGGTAATAGGCTGTTCAGATATTTTTAAGAGATCTAAGGTGAGAGAGAGAACAGAAAAGCTGGCAGTTGTATTCAAGAGGAAATCGACTTCTGGCTCCCTACATAGAAGCAGGAGAAGCATACCTGGGGCATTTGAGGCTAAAGTTTGGCTAAGTAATAGCATAACATCTTTCCAGGTGAGGTCAAACATCTGGCATAAGTTCTGAAACATCTCAATATAAAAATACATTGGGGCTGGGGATGTGGCTCAAGTGGTAGCGCGCTCGACTGGCATGCGTGCAGCCCGGGTTTGATCCTCAGCACCACATACAAAGAAAGATGTTGTGTCCGCCGAAAACTAAAAAATAAATATTAAAGAATTCTCACTCTCTCTCTCAATACTCTCTCTCTCTCTCTCTTTAAAAAAAGAAAAAAATAAAATAAAATAAAAATACATTGAGTACATCTGAGCACAAGAACAGTAATGGGAGATTTTAAACTGGCTTGTGAACTAACTATGCAAACAGAGGGAACCTGGATGTTTTCTTTTAGTCCTACACTCTGAATTGCTAGTAATTCTGATAATTATTTTATCTCTGACAAAACAACTTCCAACTGCAAGATTGTACAATATTTCAGAAAAGTATTCAAAGACCAGATTGTTACAGTAAAACATCTTTTTTAGACACGTTTACATCTATAAGTGACCCATTCAGCCAAGATTGTTCCCAAGAAACAATATCACCCACGTCTTAAATGGCCAGAAACAAATACAAATAAAAATACAATGACAGACAAACAGAAAGGATCTCCAAACTATGGCCGACAGACAGAAACCTTTAAAACAGACAGACCAGGTAGGGAAAAATCTCCCAAAGTTCCCAACTCCCATTTAACCATGACTCCTACACCAGTAGCACCACAGATTTCCCCACGAGTGGACCAGATGCTCCCACAAAGAGGAACCAGAAGTGTAAAATCAAGGGTCTTGGGTGGCGACTTTACTGCATTCAGTTTCTTTCTTTCTTTCTTTTTTCTTGTTTTTAAGTAGACAAAGATGGAGCAATCTTTTTTTTTATTCATACTTGTTTTAATTTATTGATTGATCCTTTTATTATTTTTTTATTAGTTGCTTATAACAATACAATGATCTTGACATATCATACATTTGAATCAAATGGGGTATAATTTCTCATTTTTCCAAGTGTACAGGTTGCAGAATCATATTGGTTATATAGCCACGTTTTTACACACAGCAATACTAGTGTCTATTTTATAAAGATGGAGCAATCTTTACAGTGCAGGGAAGGAAGGCTGTAATTTCCCGAAGCAAAAGGGGCTTGGCAGCTGCTGGGAGTCCCTCAGTCCCTCCCTTTACTTACAGGATTAGCTCCTTTGGTTCACTCTGACCCCAGGCACACTCACCTGTCTCCTAACTTTCCAGTAGTCAGCTCTCAAAAAGTTCATCTTACATCCTCAGCATGGAAGTATAGTTGCTTGGAGTGCTAGGCTTCCCCAAGTCCCACCTGGGGTGTCAAAATTTGTAACGAAAAGCCAGTCCTCGCCCCAAAGCCAATTAATGCCAATTTAATAATGAGGACATGGTTTTCAGAAAAAGGGAAAAGAAGTTTCATTGCTTTGCTAGCAAAGGAAGAACACAGGAGACTCCTGTCCCAAAGGCTGTGACTCTCTTGATCAAGAGGGACAAGGGGTTTCAAAGAAATTTTTCAAGAGGTACATTTGGGTAGAGGTTGCCAGGGTGCCCTGATGGCAGGTTAGGATTCTCTAGGAGATATTCATTTCCTAGATCCCCAGCTGGCATCTCCCTCCTGCAGTGGGTATGCTCAAGGGCAGCCAACTAGGGGAAGAAAAGAAAACATTGCTTCCCTAATCCTGCTTAACAAAAAGGGGGATGAAGTTTGTCAAAGGTTCCTTAAAACACAGCTCAAAGGAGTATCAGGCTTACTTGTCTTATTAGCCTTTTTGTTGTTCAATTGTCTAAAGTTTCTACTAAAGAAGACACACCATGAAAAGGCAGAAAAAGCATATAGAACGCAGAACCAAACACAGAACAAGAACCAGGCGCCAAACCCCAGGGAGCAGCGCAACATCTTGCTAATGCTTCGGACAGGAGTGTGTATGTGCCTCCTCAGACACCTCTCTGTTCCCACCAAACCAATACCAAAGGACAGTGCAACATTTCGCTACTCTCCTGGACAGGAGTGCATTGGTTCTTTTCGCCAGGCACCTGTTTGTCCCCCACAGAAGGAATTCTTTACCAATACCAGAGGACAGTGCAACACTTCACTCCTCTCTCAGACAGGAGTGTGTATGTGCCTCACCAGGCACCTCACCATCTCCAAAAGGGTGCCACTTACCTATGGAGGCCTCCTCCCCTAAATGCTTGCTAATTGTTTTAGTGAGGCAGTTCACTCCAGCAATCCTTGAACCAAAGGCACACCCTGGGGCCTTGCCAACTCCAATTTTTAATCAAATTAAAGCAAGCTTGCATTTGTGTACACAAAGAGAGCTGATCAGTGACTGTCTCCCCCACACGGGTTAGAGACCAGCACCCCAGCTTTCTAGGAACAAGATTTTATAGCACAAAAAGTTGCAAAGGGGGGTGTCTTGAGAACTTACAGCTAACAGGATTTTGACAAGCATAATACAAAGGCAGATAGCAGGTTAATGATCTACATGGCTTAACATTTCAAGGTAGGGAATAAATTTAGATCCCAACATAGAATCTATGAGGTGCCACTGAGGTTTTAGAGAGGGTTGTTATCTGGTGAGGGAAAGCCAGGCATAGGTGAGTTCAAGGCACGGGCAGGAATTCCAAAGAAATTTAGAAATCACAGTAATTGGTTGTAAAACAGAAATTAACTTTTCATGACTTTATGATGAGATGGCTCCCAATCTTGAGATGGAATTAGGCTGGGTTCATCAACAATTAGTAAACAGTAGAGGTGACCATCAACAGAGGCCATCTGACAGGATGGAGTATTGAGAAGCACAGGGCAAAGTTGGGGGAGTGGGAAGATGTTCCATATCCTGATGGAAATGAACTCTATTGGGGTGGTTATATACCCAATACATTTGTCAAAATTCACAGACCTGTAGACCAGAAAAGGGTGACTTTTACTCTACATAAATTTTATATATATATAAATTAAGCTGGGGATTGAACCAGGGATTAACCACTGAACCACATACCCAGTCTTATTTCTATTTATTTATTTATTTATTTAGAGACAGGGTCTCACTAAATTGCTGAGGCTGGCTTTGAACTTGTGATCCTCTGCTGAAAGCCACAGCCAAGTCAGAATGACGCATGGCATTTTTGCCAGATGGGAGTGGTTGAGCGGTGACTCAGCAAGCCATTGAGATGATGATGGTTATGTTAAGCTGTGTATTCAATTGTATATTAGACCCCTGCTGTAGGCCTTGGGCACCTGCTACTTTGGAGCTCTACTTTGGAGTTTTCGCGGGAATTCCTGGAGAGTTTGTGTTGGTTGGGGAAGTTCCGGAGGAGGGATTTCCGGTTGGTGTTTCTGGAAGGGCCGCATGGGTGGTGTTCGCGGGAGTTCGGAGAATAAAGGAGTTCCTGTTTTGAACCTACAAGTGCCTCGTGGCGGCTTGGTTATTTTGTGCCCAGCCAGACTGCGGCAATCCTCCTGCCTCAGCTTCCCAAATTGCTGGGATTATAGGCACGAGCCATTGTGCCTGGCTTGTAAATTATATTTGAATAAACCTGGCTTTAAAAACTAAACAAAGACATAAACAAACCAGAATGAAGCATAGAAGTAAGAGAGAAAGGGAGGAAGTTTGTGAGGAAGGAAGACAGTAGGATTCTCCACTGAGCAGGCAAGACAGGGGCCTGTGATCCCTAAGTCACTCAGTCACCTTGGGGGCCTGGTCTCCTGAAGCTGTTCTACAGCCCTGGGGAAGAGGCCCACTCAGCCTCTCCTTCCTTTGGGCTTGCTCTGCTGTGCTCACCCTCCTGAGGACTCTTTCATTGACATCTTAGTGCTGACCTCTGACAGCTAAGGCCAAACACTCATCTCATTTTGATTTTTTTCTTTATTATTTTTTTACATACATCACAATAGAGGAGTGCATTACATTCATAATTTTTTTTTGCATTACAAGTCTTACTACACCTTTATACCACAATTTATCAAATCTCTGTTTATATATAAGGTATGGTGACACCAAATTCACATCTTCATACATGAATTTTGTATAATGATGACCGTCTCCTTCCACTATCCTTGCTATTCCCCTTCTCCCTCCCTTTCCCTCCCACCCCTATTCCCGATCTAACCAGAGCAGCCTGTTCCAGGAATAGGACAGAGAGGAACCCAGAGGTTTGGGGTAAAGATTCTGACTGTATTGATCCAAGTAAATGAATAGATTAGAAACTTTACTGTTAGCAGCCTGGTAAGAATTGTTGAAAAAACACCTGGAGGGGCCAAGTAGAAAAACCACAATGTCCCCTGCCAGCATCTTCCCTGGCCTGTGGAGAAACCTTTACAGACTTCCATTTGGCAGCTGTGTCTCCTGTCTCACCCCAGGCCAGAACCCCTGACCCTCTCAGGACACCCGAGAGACAGGTCATTCCCTCATCACAACCTGTTTATTTCATCCTAAATTAAGGTCCTAAGTCCTTTGCTGAGTTGTCATTTTTCAGATCAAAGTGCATTTGTTAAAGACAAAAAGCTGATTGATTAGAAAAATAATAAACATCTTATCTTCCTAAGTACACCTAGATCCCCAATTTCACTTTTCAAGCTAATAACTTGTGATTTGTGCAAGTTAAATTTTTTGAGGGTTGATGGAGGTAAAATGGGGATAATCCATATCTGTCCAACCAACTGAAAAATTAGGTGAAAACACACAAAGGTGAAGTCAGTTAGCAAGCAAATATTCAGTTTGCTCAATTAACAAATATCCATTGAGTCAGGCATGGTGACGCACGCCTGTGATCCCTGCGACAAGGGAGGCTGAAGCAGGAGGATCATAAGTTCAAAGCCAGTCTCAGCAACTTAGCAAGACCTTGTCTCAAAATAAAAAAATGAAAAGAGCTGGGAATGTAGCTCAGTGGTAGAGCATCCCTGGGTTCAACCCCCAGTACCAAACTGGTTTATAACAACAACAAAAACCATTTATTGAATACTTTTTTTGCAGTACTAGACACTGAACACAGAGATGCTTTACCACTAAGCTACAAAAAAAAAAAAAAAAGTTTTTTGAGATAGTCTCACTGAGTTGCTGAGGCTGGCCTCCAATTTGCAATCTTCCTGCCCCAGTCTCCTGAGTTGCTGGGATTGAGCTGCACCTGGCTCATTGAACACTTTTTATTCTGAGCACTTGAAATGAAACAATCAAAGTGAATAAAACAGACAAAAGCATATTGCCTTGTAAAAGTTGTGTGTTAGGTCGGTGATGGCGACTTAGTGGCAACGAACAAAGCAGCCCGCGCTGGAAAAGAACATCAATCAGATGCCAGCGGAAATGCCTGTCAATCAGCCAGATCTCGTGACTAACGCCTGTCAATCAGCAGGACCCCCTGGCCAATCCTGGAGTTCAGCCAACTCCCCTGACCAACTCCAAGGGGGCAAGGGACCCTAGAAACACCTTTTCCTGTCCCAAGCCCTTCCCTTCCTGCTGTAAGCCCCATAAAAGTCCAGTCCGGTCAAGCTTCCACGCGGTTTCTCCTCAGACCCTTCCCCTGTCCCCTCTGTGGGTCTGACTGAGTTCCGCCCGGGAGGGAGTGATATCTCAATAAAGCCTGTTCAGCAGCCCTTTTAAATCTACCTCCTTTTGTCGCTGCCTGCCTCATCTGATCTGACATTGTGTTCTATCAAATTGCATAATAAGGACATGTCAGAAATTGACTGAGCAAAGTCAAACAGCAGGACAGCCAAGGATTCTGGGGAGGTCACACTGAAAAGGTGACATCTGAGCAGGCTTGAAGGTGACAAGGAGGTGGGCCATGCTGCTCTCAAGGGAAAGGCATTCCAGGTAGAGGGAACAGTCAGTATGAAGGCCCAGGGTGCGGGCAGACCTGTCTTCTTCCAGAGGCAGGGGGGATGCCAGTGTGCTGTCCTAGGCCGGGGCAGGGGGGGAGGATGTGGTTGGGGGTGGGGATGAAGATGGAGAGGGCTTTGGAAGTCTAAGGGACTTTGGCTTTTGCTCTGAATGGAATGGAAGCCTGGTGGAGGGTTTTGATTTGATTTCTATTTTAAAAGCTTCTTCTCTCCAGGAACAGTGGTATGCAGGCTTGTACTCCTAGTGGCTTGGAGGCTAAGGCAGGAGGCTTGTGAGTTCAAAGCCAGCCTCAGCAACTTAGGGAGGAGGCCCTAAGCAATTCAGTGAGAATCTTTTTCTAAATAAAATATATAAAGGGCTGGGGATGTGGTTCAGTGGTTAAGTGCCTCTGGGTTCAATTTCCAGTACCAAAAAATAAGTATATAAAATAAAAAGATAAAAGGTTCTTCTTGCTGCCGGTAGAGAGGATTATGCCAGACAAGGATAAGGACAGGGAGTTGTTAAGAGGGTATTGAAGTCATCTGGCTGAGATTGATGAAGTGAGGCTCCATCTCATGAGAAATGGTCAGTTGTTAGAGAAATTGTGAACAGAGAGCCAGGACTTCCTGACACAGTCTGGGTGGAATGGGAAACAGCAGCCAAAGGGGATTGCATGGATTTAGGCCCAGAAGGAGGGATGAGGCTGCCAGGAATGAAGGAAGGAAGACAGGCTGGGAATGGAGAGATTTCAGTCTGGGCTGAATCTTTTGGATTGGCACAATTGATTTGTGTGACAAGGGGAGGGTGGTTTGAACTTTTATTTTCAATATATATATATTGAAAAGATTCTTCTTGCTGCCGGTAGAGAGGAGTATGCCAGAATTATACATATGTATATATATATATATATATATATATAAAATTATAATATATATAATTATATATTATATATATTATAATATATAATTATATTATAATATATAATATATATATTTTAATTAGAAAGTCAGGTGTATGATGCATGCCAGTATTCCCAGATATTCAGGAAGCTGAGTTAAAAGGATTATTCCAAGTTTAAGGATAGCCTGAGCAATTTAGCCAGACCCTGTCTCAAAAAATTTAAAAGGCTGGGGGTAACTAGAATTTTTCATCATAGAACAAGCCATTGGAAATTTTTGTTGTTTGACAGGAATTTCACATCAGGCTCACCAGGATGTGGGTGTAGTCCAGAGGCCCTACCCTCTCCCACAACCCTCCCTTAAGGTATGTGACACCCAGCAGGAGAGGCACCCTGCTCTCACCAAGACCACTCCCTCACCTGGGTCTGGATGTCCAATTGCCAGAAGCCACGGGGGCTTCCAGTCTGGGAGGGAGGCTCTTAAGACCCCTGCTTGAATTTGCAAGGACATCCACCTTGACTTCACCAGTAGAGTGAAGAGTCGCCACACCACGCCCACCACCAACAGAAGCCCCAAGGGCTCTGCAGCCCCCACAGGGCCCAAGGTCAGCCAGGCTTGATCAGAGGACAAAGGACAAGGACAGAGAGAGCCTGCCTCTTCTTTTCTACCCGAAGACCAGGTGGTGGCTGCTCATTGTTGGGCCTCCTCCCATAGCTCTCCGACACCATTCTGCTGCTCCAGAATGAAGGCCTATTCATCACACTGCACCAAGCCTTCGGCAATTTGGGCAAATGAAGAAGAGACAGGTAAGAATAATGAAAGAACATTCCCAGGGTCAGCATGGAAAATCGGCAGCACGATCTGTGATATGATTTTCCAAAGAGAACTTTGCCTAGAAAAGGAAAAATATATATATATTTTTTAAACTGGGGATTGATCCCAGGTGTACCCTACCAGTAAGCTACATCCCCTTTTTATTGGCCTCGAACTTGTGATCTTCCTGTGTTTCTGGGATGACAGGAATGCGCCATCATGCCTGGCTTGGAAAGGAAATCACCAGTAGACACATCGTGTTGTTGAAATGCACTCACTTTTTCAGGGAAAAGGAGAATGAAGTGTCCTGTGAGAGGGGAGAGCAGTAATCAAGTGCAGATGACCCTGGTTTCTCCTAGGATGCTGATTTTTGAACTGTCTGATGCTCAGGTGAACATACTAGTAGGCAGCTGAATAAGGCAGCCAGGGCCTCAAGAGAGGGTCTGAGCTGGGGATGTGGTATACGTGGGAGGGATTGGAGGAGAGCTGGTCTTAACAGCCCTGAGACTGCAGGAGAGGGCAAAAAGAGTCTAAGAAGTTCTGGGCCCTCCAGTGATAAGAGAAAAAGAGGAAGAGGAAAGCAGGCTAAAAGGAAGCATCCTGCAGGCAGGGAAAAAAATCAAGAGGGCGTGGCGTATGAGAAGCCACTTGGAAAATAAAGTGCTCTGAGGCAGAAAAGGTCACCACTGTGTCACATACTGCCTGCTCCTCGATCAGGTAAGTTGAGATCAAGGATGGCTGCTGGATTTAGTGACGCTGGAGTAGATACGAGAGGTTTGGAGGAGTCTGGGGGTTTGGGCTGTAAATGAGAGCACTGACTGGTGGTGGGAAGGGAACGAAAGGTAGTGTTTAGGTTTAAATGAATTTTTTCCCTGTAACAAGAGATTGAACCTGGGGTGTTCTACCACTGAGCCACACTCCGCCCTTTTTACTTTTTATTTTGAGACAGGGTGTCTTGCTTACCCTCACTAAATTGTGGAGGCTGGCTTTAAACATGTGATCCTCCCCCCTCAGCCTCCTTAGCCGCTGGGATTATAGGTGTGCACCACTGCGCTCGGCAGCAAAAAATTAATTAATTAATCAATTAATTAATTAAGGTTTAGAGGAATAACATATTTTTGGTAGACTAAAGGGAGTGAATTATTAGGACAAAGAAAAAATAATGATGCAAAATAAGGTAGAATTTGTAGGGCAATATCCTGAAGTAGGGGAGAAGAGACGGATTTAGTGGCCTTGGATTAGAGCATATAGTTTATAGCAGAGGTCAGCAAACCTCTTTTTATTTTCCTGTTACTGGGAATTAAACCCAGGAGCACTATCACTAAGCTACCCCTCTACACACACATACTTTTTAATTTTTATTTTGAGATAATCTAAGTTTCGGAGACCGGCCTTGAACTCAAAATCTCCCAGCCTCCGGAGTACCTGGCAATACAAGCATGCACCACCATGCCCAGGTTGAAAACTTTCTATAGTGGACCAGAGAGTAAATATTTTTATATTTGTGCATCATATGATTTCTGTGCAAAATATTCTGCCACTGTGACTGTAAAGCAGCCATAGACGATGCACAAACGAACAGGCATGCTATGTCCAATAGAGCCATATTTAGGGCCAATGAAAATTTTTTTAAAATATTATTTTAGTTTTTGATAGACCTTTATTTTATTTATTTATACGTGGTGTTGAGAATTGAACCCAGTGCCTCACACATGCCGGGCAAGTGCGCTACCTCTGAGCCACAGCCACAGCCCTCAACGAAATTAAAAAAAAAAAAAAATTAGTGGTAGATGGACACAATGCATTTATTTTATTTACTTATTTTTTATGTGGTGCTGAGCATTGAACCCAGTACCTCTCACATACTAATCAAGCACTCTTATCACTGAGCTACCACCCCAAGGATCACTAAGGGTTAATTTCATATAATGTTCATATGGCAAAATATATTCTTTTGGGTCCCTCTCCCCATTTGAAATTGCAAAAAAAACTCATCCATAGCTGGAAGTCTGTACAAAACCAGGCAGTGAAACTGGATTGGGCCCAGGGCCCATAGTTTGACCCCCTAATCAATGTAACAGACATGTAACAAGTCAACATGTGTAAGTGGATAGATGTGGTGAAGGGAATGTGGGAAATTTGAGTGCTTTGGTATTTTCAATGAAGTAGGATGCTAAGGATGAGGTGAGGGAGAAGCAGAGGAGCACAAGCATAAAACAGAGTGTGAACTGACGAGGAAATGCAGGTGGAGCAAGGTCTGTCATCATGAAGGAAACCCAGTTGTGTCCAGTGGGGGTGCTTTTCTCCAACCACAGGCAGTTGCATGGATGGGGACACAGCTGTCAGAAAGGGGGACCTTAGAGCCAGGCATGATGGCACATGCCTATAATCCCAGCAACTGATGCTGAGGTAGGAGGATTGCAAATTTGAGGCCAGCTTCAGCAACTTAGTGAGGCCCTAACAGAGCAACTTAATGAGATCCTCTCTTAAAACAAAAAATAAAAAGGGATGGGGAGGTACAAGCACCCCTTGGTTCAATGGTTCAATCCCTAGTCCCCTTCCCCCACAAAAAAGGAAAAAAGGGGTCTTCACCTCAGCTGATGTCTTGCCAAGTAAGTTTCAAGTTGGAAAAAGCCAAGAAACTTGAAATTGTGAGCAGCTGCAGAGCTACTGGTGATGACAAAGGCTAGGGTCCAATTATGAGTGGGGATGAGTGGGTAGCACTGGGTGGAGTACACATCTTGGAGGTAAAGACCTCAAGGAACTGAGAGTTCAGAGGGATCACATGCCTGGACGGTATCCTGGCAATTCTGGAAAATGACAAATAATTGCAAGCTTATCATATATCCAACACTGTAGGGACATTAAATGAAGATTTTAAAATTGGCTTCCAGGTTAGGGTGACCTATGGAATCTGCAGAGGTGGGGAAAAGTCATTTTAAATAATGACTTTTTATTATTTATAAATAATGACAGGTCCTTGAATGTTATGCTAAGAAATGTTATGCCCCCGCTTCCTGTGAGAAGGTAGCAAAAATCAGTTAAATCAGCATGCCATTCAGCACACCTGAAAAGGGTTTTGAATCCTTGAAACAACCTCTCTCCTAGTCCTTGAGACTTTTTATTCCAGAGTTAGAGGTGAGACAGTCCAGGTAGCTGGTTCTTGGTTTTATTGTTTATGTGCATGTAGGGATGGGGGTTGGGTCATTAACTACATTTTTCTTTTATTGTGTGCTATGATATCATGAATTGGGACTGGATAAGCTGCAGTTAGTTTTTCAGTTGTTTAAAAAAAAAAAGCTTTCATAATCTTTTAGTTGCTTTTCTTTCTTTCCTCCTCCTCCTTGTTTTTTGGTGCTGGAGATTGAACCCAGGGCTTATGCTAAGCATGCACTCCACCACTGAGCTACACTTGCAGCCTGAGTAGCTTTTCTTTTTAAAGGGGATAGATTTAGAACAGTTTTTTTTTTTTTTTTTTTAAGCAAGTGAATACAATCAGGCTGAATAGGTAAGTCTGAGACCTTTCAAGTAAGCCCTGGATACCTGTGGTTGGTGCTATCCAGTTGGCCTAAGGAGAGGTTAGGGAGGAGTCAAATGACCTGCTCAGGTGGTTGGATCAGGCTGGTTGGTTGGTTCAGAGCTTTCAGGAGAAAAAAGGAGCAAGCACACATTTTGTGCTGAGTGAGGCCTATGCTGCTTAAACCTGTATACACCTCGACCCTTGCTCATTTTACATGCAGGTTGTAACTGAAATTTGGAAACAAAGTGGAAGTCAAAGGATTTGGAAGGGCTTTAGAGTAGTCAGGTTTTCAGATTACAGCTTTAGAGTCGCCTCTGGAAAATGCTGGATAAGATGTATGGCCACCTCTTTAAAAGTAATATTCATTTTGGTGTCTGATCAGAAATTGAAAATGATGACTTCCGGTCTATTTTCATGGGTTATTTGCACAAGTATAAGATATAATAAGTTCAGGAAAATTACTCAGTAGAATCAGTAAGTCAACAGCATCGATGGACACCCGTATGAGGGCTCTTGGGTAAACAGCATAACTGAAAGGGGCCCTCTAGCCTTAACCCTAAGGAACTCAGTTTCCAGGAGCAGAGGTGTTTGTTCACAGGTGTGTCCAGTTTCACTAGAGCTCCTGAAACAGGAGGTCAGTTGGTTTTTTGTTTTGTTTTTGTGGTACCGGGGATTGAACCCAGAGGCACTTTACCACTGAGCTATACTCTCAACACGTTTTATATTATTTTGAGACTGGGTCTCACTTGGTTGCTGAGGCTGGCTTCAAACTTGCTATCCTATGTCTCAGCCTCCTGAATCACTGGAATTACAGGCATGCACCACCATGCCTAGCTAATAAATATTTCCTGAGTAAGTCAGAATAGTGTAGGAAAGCCTTTGAGATCTTCTGGGCTAGCTTTGGCCACTTACCCAGTTAATGGCCTAGGCCTAGTCAATTAGCATCTCTGAGTCCCAGTTTCCTCATCTGAATGAGACTAATTTTGGCCAACATCTCCACATATTTTGCAAAGATTAAATGACACCACACCTAACATTTAAGATTAATGGCTCAAAAATTTGGTACTGAAAGAAAAATGAGGAACATTCTTTGTTTGGTGGGAGGCAATTGTTGCAGACATTTTACAATTTTTTTCAAAAAAAGAAAACCTTAAAAAATGTGGAAACCTTGGAGCCTAGGGGAAAATTCTCCAAGTAAAATTCATTATTTACTTTGTTTCTGTCTCTTCCCCCAACCCATACTGGGGATTGAAACCAGGGGTGCTCTACCACTGAGCTGTGTCCCCAACCCTTTTATATTTTTATTTTGAGACTGAGTCTCTCTAAATTGCTGAGGTTGGCTTTGAACTTGTGATCCTCCTGCCTCAGCTTCTGGAGTGGCTGGGTTTACAGCATGCACCGTGTAGTCCCAGGATTGAACACAAGGCTCATGCATGCTAGGCAAGTGTCTACCAGTGAACAACATCTCTAGTCCGTTTCATTGTTTTATTTTGAAACAGGGTCTTGCTAAGTTGCTGAAGCTGGCCTGGAACTTGTAACCTCCTGCTTCAGTATCCCTCATAATCAGAATTAAAGATATGTGCCACTGAGCCTGGTTTATTTACTTTCTATCATGTCAACTCAAATGAAAGACAGTTTACCACCCATTATCTCATCTAATCCTGGAAAAAATACTTGCAATAGGCATTATCCTGAAAAAATATACCAGGTATGCAAAAGGCTAAACAGTAGCAGGCTAAATGATGGAACAGGACTTTAGACCCAGGTTGTTTGATATTAAAACCTATGTTATTTCCACTACAGCAAAATGTAGACTATTTTCAGTGGTTTAGTTCAACCTTACACCCAGAGCTAAAATATTCATAGTAATAGTTATTTCTAGAATTAGAGCAATAATGGTGCTGGTTATTCAAAGATTTTTTTTTTCCTCCTGGGCTGGGAAACTAACTCAGTGGTAGAGCACTTACCTAGCACACAGGAGGCCATAGGTTTGCTCTCCAGGACCACAAAGAAAAAAAAATCCCCCCAAACTAAATTCTGTCTCTTATCAATTTCACCCCTGCAAACCTGGGTCTGGCTTCTGGAGCTGCCCAGAGGAAATCCATTGCTCCCTGAAGGTGCAGAGGATGCAGCTGTGTCCTAAGCAATCACCCTGCACACAGCTGGGGGAGCTCCTGACCCTCCACAAGATGGACACTTGGCCCTCGCTGCACTGACTCTAGTTTCTCCCTGTCTCAAAATGATTGCTAACAGATGAAACAGCTCCCATTGCAGTCACCGCAAGGTCACTGCTGCTGTTGTGTTATGTGAGACAGGCTCTAAGCTCCAACCGGAAAACCTCCTGGGAGATGGATTTGTTCTCTCATTCATACAGTCCAGAAATGTTCAGGAGTGCCTACTCGGTCCCAGGCACTGTCCCAGGCACGGTTGTTCATGCAAGATCCCTATCACTGAAGGACAGACACCTGCTTTTGTAGAGTTTATCTTCTAGTCTGAGAAAACAGAGGACACAAAATGAATATGTAAACTTCTAGAAGGTGACAAGTGTTAGGGGGAAAGGAAAGGGGGTGGACCTGGAAATGTCAGAATGGGAACTGTGGTGGTTCCCACTTACCTGGGTTGCCCACATGGCTGAAGGCTAGAGAGTGAATAAGCTGGGTGGATAACCAGGGAAAGAGCAGTGGAGGCCAAGGGAACAGGCTGTGCAGGCCCCAAAGCTCAGGCATGCCTAGGGCTGGAACAGCATGAGCAAGGCCTGGGTAGAGGAGCAAGGTCTGACAGATGATCAGAGAGAGATGGTCTGCGCTGCACTCTCCACTACACATACCTCTAGTCCATGTGGCTGCTGAGCCCTGGAGTGCAGCTAGTGCTGTAGAATTAAATGACACATCAGATTTCAAAGACTTTGATAACAGGGGAGGAATTTCTCATTTTTTTAATATTGATTCCATGTTGCAGTAATACTATTTTTTTTAGTTATTGGATTTAATAGAACATATTATTAAAATAAATTTCACCTTTAACTTTTTATTCTGAAATGTCATATGTGGCTCAGATTGTGTTTCTGATGAATTATACTGGTCCAGAGTCACCTTTCTAAGGATTTTGTTTTTATTTTGGCTGAGGTGGAAAGCACTGGGGAGTCTTCAGCAGAGAAGTCACATAGATATGTATAAAGCTGTGAATTGAACTCAGTAGTGCTTTACTGCTGAGCTGTATCCCCAGTCCTTTATTTTTTTTTAAAGAGAGAGAGAGAGAGAATTTTTTTTAATCTTTTTTTTAAAGAGAGAACTTTTAATATTTATTTTTTAGTTTTCGGCGGACACAACATCTTTGTATGTGGTGCTGAGGATCGAACCCGGGCCGCACGCATGCCAGGCGAGCGCGCTACCGCTTGAGCCACATCCCCAGCCCCCCAGTTCTTTATTTTTGAGACAGGGTCTTTTCTATGTTGCCCAGGCTGGCCTTGAACTTGAATTGAACTCAGCATCCCTAGTCACCGGGATTATAGGTGTGTGCCATCATGCCTAGCATGATCTGGCTTTTTTTTTTTTAAAGAAAACAATCACTCTGTGTCATGTGCCTATAATTCTCAGCTATTTGGGAGGCTGAAATAGGAGGATAGCAAGTTTGAGGCCAACCTGGGCAATTAGACCCAGGTTGAATAAAAAGGGCTGGTAGAGTGCTTGCCTAGCATGCATAAAGCCTTGGGTTTGATTCCCAGTAGCACACATACACACAAAGGGATCACTTTGGCTATTGTAATGAGAATAAATTGTAGGAGCTCATACATGGAAGCAGGGAGAGCAGTCTGCAGTCTACCGAGTAATCAGTAATACAGGGAAGAGATGATGGTGGTAGTGGAGGTGATGAGATGTAGTCAGAATTCTGCTCTATTCTGATGGTAGCCCTAAAAGGATCTCCCGTGGGATTAGATGTGGGGTGGGAGAAATGGTTTTGGCCTGAGAAACAAGAATGATGGGGCTGCCACTGACTGATACAGAAAGATTGGGCAGTACAGTGGAATATGAGGATATCGATTTAGGTTATTAATTAGTGAGATGGAGACATTGAATAGTTGGATGTTAGTGTATAGAGCCAAGGGAAAAGTTTAAGTTGGAGATAAAAATTTGGGAATTCTAATATCAAAGTAGAATTTTTTTTAAGTCAAGAGACTAGAGGAGTTCACTAAAGGAGCATGATAATGTTTAAAAGCAAAGAATGAGGAATGAGCCGTAATAGAGGAGAAATGGATAGTGGAGAAACATGGGAGAGGAAATTCAGAATCCACAAAGAATAAAGGACAGAGAAGGAGCCAGATGATCTTCCCTGGGAGCCAATGAAGAACGAGATTCTGGGACAAGTAAGCTGTCAACTCTAAGGAGAGCTGTTTAAGATGAGAACAAGTTGACAAGTTAGTTTAAGTGATGTGAAGTCCAGGGGATGTCTCTTTGGGTTGATGTGAGTCAAAGTCTGATTGCAGGAGGTGCAACCAAGAACAACAGGAAAGGCTTTGGAGACAGCTGATATCAGCATGTATGGAAAACCCCACAAATTTTACCAGGAGAAGGATGAGAGAATTGGGGCCAACACTGATAGAAAGTTGGGGCTAAAGGACTTAAATAATGATGTGACAGATAACAGAAGATTTGTCTCCTAATAGGAATAACCCAGTAGATAGGAGAAAATTGATGATGGGGGGAGGGGAGGTGGAGTCTTGTTCCCTTGTTGAGAGGAAGGCTTGCCAGAAGGCTTGCCCTCAGGGGCCAGGGAAGTTCACTTACTGTAACCAGCAGGAAAGTTGACCAGGAGGGTGTGTTGTGGTGGGGCCATTGTGTAAGTTCTGTCCTGTGGCTTCATTTTCTCCATGAAATGGTAAGTAAGGCCTCCAGCAAGATGAGGTGTTGGAGCTCAGTAGAGAGAACTACAAGTGCAACCTAATTATCTGGGAGAGTGAGAGAATGACTGGAAAGGGTGAAATGGCAGCTGGTTTTATGGACATGGTTGTAAAGTGATGACCCACATTGTGTTATCTGCAGGATGTTGAAGGTGTATTCAAGGGAGTGGTGTGTGTGTGTGTGTGTGTGTATCACAAGGGAATGGACCCAGGGGCACTTAACCACTGAGCCATCCCCCAGCCCTTTTTATCTTTTGAGACAGGGTCTCATGAAGTTGCTTAGGTCCTCACTAAGTTGCTGAGTCTGGCTTTGAACTTGAAATCCTCCTGCCTCAGCCTCCAGAGTCACTGGGATTATAGGTGTGCACAAAGGGAGTGATCTCAATGATTTATCAGAGTTGACTCACTCAAACAAATATTTGCTGAGTGCTTACTTTCATCCCAGCAGCATATAATGAAACTGCTTTTTAGGCTCAGAGTTGCTCAGTACCTGCTGCCTCCATGAAAGCCCTGCTTGTTCTTTCACCGCCCTCGATGGCCCTCGCGGGAACTGCGGTCCAGGCAACACACGACACACTGCTGCCACCTCGTGGCCAGTAGCTGCTACTACGAGTACACCACGCTAACACCTAGTACTGGACTTGCCCAGGGGCTTGGGTTGGTCCCTGGCAGAAATTGTGACCTGGCCAAAGATCACAATTCCTTGTGGCCATTGCCTCTGCCTTTCCCCACCGTTCACTTTTCCACTCTTATTCCTTACCAAGGTATGACCGTCTCCTGGGAAGCTTCCATTTTATCAGACAAGTCTGAAAATCAGTAAGTCATTGAATTTCAAGCTTTTGTGGAAAACTAGAGCAGGAAATATTTTAGCTACCAGGATCTGCACTGTGCCTCCATATCCTACCACTAAGAGGAGGCACCATCTTCAGAGTAATACTGAGCCTGAATTTTGTCCTTTTTTGTCACAATTCACATTAGAATTTGACTGAAAATTCATGATGCCTGATGCCCCACATAATGTCCTTATTACCCAGTGCTTGATTATTCCCCAGTATTTACATTTATTTCCTGTGTTGTTTAAAAAAAAATATTTTTTTTTGTACCAGGGGTTGAACTCAGGGTACTTAATCACTGAGCCACATCCCCAGCCCTTTTTGTAATTTATTTAGAAACAGGATCTCACTTAAGCCTCAGCCTTGCTAAGTTGCTGAGGCTGGCTTTGAACTTGCAATCCTCCTGCCTCAGTCTTCTGAGCCATGGGATAACAGGCATGCAATATCACTCCCAGCTCTTGATTACAAGTTTTACAAGGGCTTTAGATGTAGCTCAGTTAGCATTTTTCTGGCAAGCGTGAGTCTTTGGGCTTGATCCCCAGAACCACAAGAAAGAAAAAATTTACAATAGTCCTTTTAGAAGTAGAGTGATTTAAAGAATAAACAATCTGATTGGCTGAGATAACATATCAGTATTTGTTTTATTAATTTAACAGATTAACTACAGATTAACAGATTAACTACCTGACAATAAGGCCTAAAAAATATAGTGCTGCAAGTGGGCAAATGTTTTTCAGTTAAATTTTTTTTTTTTTTTTTTAATACTGGGGATTGGACCCAGTGACACTTTACCAAGCAGCTATACCCTGAGACTTTAAAGAAAAATTTGGAAGCAGGAATTAAATACAGGGGCACTTAACCACTGAGCCACATCCCTAGTTCTTTTCTCTTTTTTATTTGGACACAGGGTCTTACTAAATTGCTTAAGGCCTCCCTAAGTTGCTGAGGCTGACTTTGAATTTGAAATCCTCCTGCCTCAACCTCCTGAGCTGCTGGAATTATAGCTACATGCCTATAGCTAAATTTTTAATTTTCAGGCAGAGTCTCGCTAAGTTGCTGAAGCTGGCCTCGATTGGCGATCCTCTTCCCTCCCTCAGCCTCTCAAGTAGCTGGGATTATAGGCTTCTGCCACTATACCCACCAGTTAATTTATCAAAGTAATACCTACATAAAAATTGAAGTAGTATATTAGTTGGCTTTCCATTACTGTAACAAATATCTCAAATAGTCAACTTAAAAAGAAGACAGGTTGGGTTTGGGATGTGGCTCAAGCGGTAGTGCGCTTGCCTGGCATGCGTGCGGCGCGGGTTCGATCCTCAGCACCACATACAAACAAAGATGTGTCCACCGAAAACTAAAAAAAATAAATAAATAATACTAAAAAAAAAAAAAGAAGAAGAAGAAGACATGTTTATTTTGGATCACTGTTTCAGAGGTTTCAGTCTAAGATCAGTTGGCCTTGTTGCTTTTGGGCTTGTGGCCAGGCAGTACACATGTAGGGAGAGTATGGTAGAACAAAGCCATTTACCTCATGGTAATGTAGTGAAAGGGAGACAGAAAGAAGAGACAAAGGGGCACTCCACCATTAAACCACATCCCCAGCCTTATTTTCTATTTTATTTAGAGACAGGATCTCACTGAGTTGCTTAGCGTCTCATTTCTGCTAAGGCTGATTTTGAACTCACAATCCTCCTGCCTCAGCCTCCCAAGCTCTTGGGATTACAGGCGAGCACCAACCTCACCCGACTAGTGGGTTCCCTTTTAAGGAATCAGTGTGCTGCCGTTTTCATTGTTGAGTCCTGCACTGTCCACATTTCTTTTTTGTGTGACCATTCAATTTCTATAGAAAAAGGATAATCCATTTCCTACAGCCAAATGGTATGGAACCAAAAGCTTCACTGCTGATCCTCTGAGGAGAGGATGAAGAAAATGACTGAGGTCCCCACAGTGTCATGGATATGGAAGAAATACTCAACTGCCCAGTTCTTCAGCATTGAAACAATGCTTTTGTTTTGTTCAAGTCTGGCCTTCCTGGTACTTGGTATCTCCAAATACCCAGCTGTGAGCCAGTTGGTTTTCTTTCTCTTCCACTGTGGACTCCTCTCTTCCCCCACCATTTAAAATTCCTTAGGTTGTTCTAGGGAGGTTTGGGGAAAGAGGGGAGGCAGGTGTGTGGAAAGCGTGTGAGAAATCTGCCATTTTTAACTGGAAGTTTTAAATAGACCGATTATCATTAAGAATCAGAGGAGCTGGGTATAGTAAAGCAGGCCTGCAATCCCAGCAGCTTGGGAGACTAGGACTCCGGATTACAAATTCAAGGACAATCTTGCCAATTTATTGAAGCCCTAAGCAACTTAGCGAAATCCTGTCTCAAAATAAAAGATAAAAAGGATTGGGGATGTGGCTCACTGGCTAAACACCCCAGTGTCCAATTCCTGGTGCCAAAAAAAAAAAAAAAAAAAAAAAAGTTAAAGGCTTTTTCTGGGAGGGAGCTCAGAGGGTACACAGAAGGCTGAGCATGCCGGGCAGCTTTGAGGCGCTCCCTAGGCAGAGCTCAGGATGGTGCAATCCAAGGTCTGCAGAGAGGAGGACACCAGGAAGGCTGGAGCACCCAAATGACAGTCATCCCTTTGCTCTGGGTAGTCCTCCTTGGACCAGCCATCATACATAAAATCAATTAATATCCACTTTTTCTAAACTAAGCTTGAGGATCAAAAAGCCATCAAGTCTCTTTCTATCCAACTTGTTCAACATTCTCATCACATTTTGCTGATTTTCTCTCATTATTACGAAGCGTCAGAAGGAACCCCGGGTCACTTCAATTTTTTTCTGAGATCTAGGTTAGTAAGCCAGATCTTGTATAGACACACTTTCTGTATTTATATACACACACAAATAAATATTTGCTGACATGGCAAAAAAATTTCACCAAAAATATCCCATGGTCAGAAGGACCTGCCACTGTTGTCCAGCGTATATTTCTGGGCCATTACAGTTAGGAAGAGACTTTGAATGTCCTCCCTACCCTGAAAAAAAAAACACTTTGATATGAAAGTTAAAGGCTTAAATATAGTGGAAGCAACTTAAATATCTCATTCACAACTAATGAGAGATGTTTGGGGACAGAGGGACAGAGCTGGAGACCCCTGTTGGTGTCCCTGATCCCACATTGCCTGCCGATAAGCTAATGGCTGAGATCCTCAGCTTGGCTATTAAAATATCTAAATGTTTACCTTGCCCATATTATAAGGCCGTTGTAAATTAAATGAAAATATTTATAAATTGTATACTATGCTGTTGTATTTATGGATAACTTGATGGAATTTGCCAGAAACTTTGTAGGGGGTAATATGGAATGTGAAGTTAAAAGGATTACAGTTCCTGACCTTATGAAACTTAGAATTTAGTAATATCTCTTTAGAGAAGAGGGAAAAACAACAAAGACAAAAATCTGGCTTTTTTTTTTTCTCAAACGCTGGAATTTGTTTTTCAACTTGAAACAACTGAGTGCATTTCTCTCTGATTCCTGTCTATTTCCATTAGCTCTAGTTTGCTTTTTTCCTTTGCCTGTTTTTGAAGCATATCATACTAGATTGTATTTCCAGCAGCATTCAGGAGCTGCTCTTGGTCTGGGGTGTAGCTCAATGGTAGAGTTGACATGAGCCCTGCCCTGGGTTCAGTCCTCACCTGTCCTCCCTACTCTGGTGGGGGGGAACCTTTGATATAAAATTTGAAAGCTTAAATATAGTGGAAGCAACCAAAATGTCTGTTAGTTGTTGCATGATAAACCAAATGTGGAATATGCATACAATGGGATATTAGTCTTCAAAAGGGAGGAAGTTCTGGGGCTGGGGAGTGGCTCAAGCGGTAGAGCGCTCGCCAGTCATGCGTGCGGCCCGGTTCAATCCTCAGCAACACATACAAACAAAGATGTTGTGTCCGCCGAAAACTAAAAATAAATATTAAAAAAATTTCTCTCTTTCTCTCCTCTATCTCTCTCTCTCTCTTTAAAAAAAAAATAAATAAAAAAATAAAGGTCCATTAGAGAAAAAGCATCATTGTAGGGATTTTACTTTGAAAAGGAAATCCAGAACTGGGTCTACAGCTCAGTGACACAGCATTTGCCTAGTAGGCCTGAGAGGCCCTGCCTGTGTTCCAGTCTCAGTATTATAAAAACAAGAAACAAAACAAAAAACATAAAAGAGGGGCTGGGGGCGTAGGCCAGTAGTAGAGCACTTGCCTAGCATGCATAAGGCCCTGTTGGGTTCAATCCCCAATAAAACACCACACACACACACACACACACACACACACACACACACTACAAAAGAAAAGTCTGTTTCAGCCGTGTTGTATTCTTAGCCTTCTAAATGACTGGGATTTTTGGTACATGACAGGCCGCCCCCCACCTCAGAGGTCTTGGGCAATCACCTGGTTCAGTTTATGCCTTCAGGTATGTATGATATCATCCCAAGTTGCAGATGAGGTGACCCTGGTGCCCAGAGAGGTTAAGAAGTTTGCCTCAATTCCACAGCAAGTGGCAGAGTGGTGGCCAGCACTCTGTCTCCCAGGACCTATGTTCTGTATCCTGCTGTGTGCTTTATGGAACTTTGGGGTCACCATTTTCTACTAAATTATAGTTAAAAATATTAGATGGCCTAATTATTGTGCAAACATTCTTTGAGTGTCCCAGACAGTTTCTTATCTGGATAAAGGTGTGTGATCAAAAACCTTTCAGGGGGAGATATGCTGTTTATCTGAGATCAAGGCCTGGACTCCAAAGGAATCTGAGCCTTTGATCAGGACAAACTGATGAAGCTCACTAGATCTCAGATTCCTAATCTGTTTAAAAACATGCCCAACTCAAAATGTTTTTGTGAGAGTTCAATGAGGTTGTTTATGAATGCATCGTGTATGGTATAAAGTAGTGTCTTGGGGTTCTCTGGGTCTTGGGAGGTTTTTAAGATCAAAATGAGTTCCATCGTAACACAAAGGTTTTACTTACCTTCTTGACTGTCTCTCACAGGTATAATACGGTGGTATGTCCAAAGGCTGTGAGATGTGGGATATTTATAACAGATTGAATGCAGAAAATATGAGATATTCAACTGGCTTCTGATGGGCCAGGTATTCAAGGTTTGCAAAAATATTAAATAAACTCTTCTCATTTATTTTTTGATCAGAAGGTAGCTACTTTTCATAAAACTGTCTTATGTTTAAATGGAATGTGTTGTTAGGTATCTTTTAGGTTAATAAAATTTAAAAATAGTGTTTTCAGTTTTGCTGGGTATGGTAGCACACAACTGTAATTCCAGCAACTCTGGTGGCTTGAGGATGATTTCAAGTTCAAGGTCAACCTCAGCAACTTAGCCAGATCCTGTCAAAAAAAAAGACAGGGTATAGCTTGTTCAGTGGTAGAGTACTCCTGGGTTTAATTCCCAGTACCACCAAAAAAAAAAAAAAAATTCAGTTTGAATTTCCCATGTGATAAATATTGTTAGTTATAAGTACATAAACAAAAGCTCTTTGAGGTTCTTATGAAATTTTCAGAGTATAAGGTCAAAAAGTTTGAAAATTACTGATATAAAATAGTGTACAAAATAGCAGATATTTTTACTTTGCATCATTGATTTAAGAAGAAAGTATCACATGATTAAAAGGGATGCAGGCATCTTATAGAACACTTCAAAAATTATAGATATATCCAGTGACTTGGGAAGGCTGAGGCAGGAAGATAGCAAGTTCAAGGCCAGCCTCAGCAACTTAGGGAGACCCTCAACTACTTAGTGAAACTCTGTCTCAAAATAAAAAATAAAAAGGGCTTAGGATGTGGCTCAGTCGCAAAGCAGCCCTGGGTTCAATCTCCACCCCCCCCCCCCCAAAAAAAAATAGAAAAAGAAAAAGGAGTCAAATATTATAATACAAAGAATGACTATTGCCTTTGTTGTTGTTGTTTTTTCCCCCACATACTGAGGGGTGCTTTACCTCTGAACCACATCCCCCAGCCCTTTTTATTTTTTATTTTGAGACAGGGTCTCAGTAAATTGCTCAGAGCCTCTAAGTTGCTATGGTTGACTTTGAACTTGTGATCCTCCTACCTCAGCCTTCTGGGCCACTGGGATTACAGACAGCACCACCACACCCAACAACTGTTGCCGTTTTTGATATATTTTTCTCAGTGGTATTTATTGTAAATACAGAGCCTGTGTCTTTTTCAGTCTACAAAGCTATCTTGTGGTAGCATTAGGACTTTTAACTATATTTTGCTGGCCTTTGAACTAGGTGCTGACGTTAACTCTGCTCCAGTTATTTCCGGTTTGTGTAGTTTTTAGATGTTGTCTCATATGTGGTCTTCATGTCTTGTACCATCCGCTCTCTTTTCTTCTCTTCTAGCCCTCCTTGGTGATGTTGGCTGCTAAGGTCTCAATGGCCTGCTGCCCCTGGCAAGCCTTCCCCTTTGGGCTCGGCTGAGTGTTTCCATTACCAATGAGAGGGAGCTCTTGAGGTATGGAAGGGGTATATGCTGTATGTGCTAGAATCAGCCCTGGGTGCCCCCAGGCCTTGTTGTGGGCAGGGCCTCCCTCTCCTTGAGTGATGTTTTGCTGTTTTTGAATTTTTTTTTTTAAAGAGAGAGAGAGAGAGAGAGAGAGAGAGAGAAAGGAGAGAAATAATTTTAATATTTATTTTTTAGTTTTCGGCGGACACAACATTTTTGTTTGTATGTGGTGCTGAGGATCAACCCGGGCTGCACACATGCCAGGCGAGCGCGCTACAGCTTGAGCCACATCCCCAGCCCATGTTTTTGAGTTTTGATGATACACAATTTTATGAAAGTATTTTTTCCTCTCCCCCCTCACCCCATTTTGATTCCTACCATCTTTCTAAACCTGAGATATGAGCCTAGGCAGGGTTGGAAATGGGACAGTTTATATTCAGAGGGGCTGAATACCATCAGAAACAACCTCTCTGGTGGCCTAGGCTTAGTACCTAATATGGTGGAACCAACCCAAAAGTCCATGGATAGATAAATGGGTAAAGAAAATGTGTCAGATACATTCAATGGGATAGTTTATTCACTGTTAAAAAGGAGGGAAATTCTGGTACATACTACAACATGGATGAACCTTGAGGATATCATGCTAAGTGAAATAAGCCGGTTATAGATAGACGTATACTATATGGTTCCACTTACATGAAAAACACCTGGAATAGTCAAATCATAAAGACAAAGAGTAGAATGGTGGCTGCCAGGGATGGAGGGAGGGAAGGGGAGGTATTGTTTAGTTTTGCAAGATGAAAAGAGTTCTGGAGATGGATGATAGTGATGGTTGCACAACAGGGTGAATGTAGTTAATATTACTGAACTGTACCAAGTCCAGCAGCAATGCTCAAATATTTTAGTCTTAAAGAGATTTTGTTTATGTGGCTATATTTATTAATATTTATCATATTAGAAGTTAGAACTAAAATATATTTTGAAATATTTATGGATTAACCTAAAGTAATAGTAACATCCCATTACATTTAAACATTTGTATGAAAAATAACCATGGACCTTACTCCACTGTGGAAGTGGTGGGATCATAAAACCCTTTTTGTTGTTGTTGTTGTTTTGTTTTGGTACTGGGGATTGAACTGAGGGGTCTTTACCACTGAACCACATCCCCAGCCCTTTTTATTTTTTATTTTGAAACAAGGTTTTACTAAGTTGCTTTAGGCTGGCCTCAAACTTACTATCCTCCTGCCTCAGCCTCCTAAGATATGATATGTAGCCCTGGGGTATGAGTCTAAGCATGGCTAGAGATGAAACAGTTTATATTCAGAGTATAATCTGAATATTATCAGAAACAGCCCTTCTTTCTGATGGCCTAAGCTTAGTACTTAATACAGCGGAACCAACTCAGATGTCCACGGATAGATAGATGGATAAAGAAAATGTGTTACATACATTCAATGGGATTTATTTATTTTTTTATTTATATTTTTTTGGTACTAGGGATTGAACACAGGTGCTCAACCACTGAACCACATACCCAGCCTTTTTTATTTTGAGCAGGGTCTCACTATGTTGCTTCAGGCTTCAATAAATTTCTGAGGCTGGCTTTGAACTTGTGATTCTCTTGCATCAGCCTCCCAAACTTACAAGTGTGCGTCACCGTGTCCAGCTTCAATAGGATATTTTATTCCGCCTTAAGAAGGAGGGAAATTCTGGCACATGTTACAACATGGATGATCCTTGAGGGCTTTATGCTAAGTGCAATAGGCCACCATGCCTTGCTTCGTAATTCTGATTTGTTTGATCATATTTCACAAATTTAAAAGAAGTTGAAATCGGGCATGGTGGTGCATGCCTGTAATCCCAGCAGCTCAGGAGACTGAGACAGGAGGATGTGAGTTCAAAGCCAGCCTCAGCAAAAGCGAGGCTCTAAGCAACTCAGTGAGACCCTGCCTCTAAATAAAATAAAAAATAAGGCTGGGGATGTGGCTCAGTGGTCGAGTGCCCCTGAGTTCAATCCCTGGTACCCCCTGAAAAAGAGAAATTGATGTTGATTTCCCAGTTTGCAAAATTACTTAAAAAGTGGAACGATTTTCTCAAAATTCTGACTTTAGACACACGTTTTATTAACCTATAGGACATGACATCCTGTGGCTTATCTTTTAGCGCAAAATAGAAGGACAGTAAAGTATTTTAGGAAATTGGAAAAACTCTATAAATGTGAGAGTTTTTTAAAAATTTTTTTCATTTTTTTAGGAGTTGACAACGGGTCCCTGGTGTTGATTTTGATATTACATATGTTAGTCATTGTGTCTGTTAGTGAAACAGTCTCAAGTCTCATAAGTATATTTGTGTGTGTGGTGCTGAAGACCAAAGCAGGGCTTCACGCATGTCTAGGCAGGTACTCTACCTAACTACATCCCCAACTCTCAAGCCTTAGAATTAAAGTAAGTGTTTTTAAAATGGCATAGAATGTTCCAAAGAGGACCATGACCTTCAGGGGCTTCCCCACTGAACAACCAACCAGGGACATCAGCACTCAATCCAGTTGGTCTCATTTGCTAGAGACTTAGAAGAGAACACAGGCAAGCCTCCTCTTTCTCAGGAGAGAAGCAGCTCAGAATCTAAGTTAAGATGATACAGTTTGGTTTTTAGGACTAAAAGTATATTATATTAACTTTTGAGAAATTCCACATAGAAGCCACAATTGGCTTAGAATTTGAGAAATGAAATTCTAAGGGAAACACCCAAAGTTCAGTTGGAAAAGTGGTCTCTGAGAGGTCTGCTATGGCAAGCTCCTGCTGAATAAGTGTCTAACAGGTGGACAGTGACTGTCCTCTGTGTCCTAGACACCAATTCAGGTGAGACTTTACCAGGCATTTTCTGATTTTAAGGCATGTCCTCTAAGTCACTTTGAGAAGCGTAAATGGAAAAGACAGTAGGTTTACTTTGAAGTATGGGCTAGATTCAGGCTTACCTAGACTAGGGAGACGGGAAATGTGCTAGCAGATCTCTGACTGACAGGGGTGAGTTGAAGACACCCCGTTCCAAGCATTGAAGAAATAAAGGGTATTTGTTGGGTCACCTAGTGGGAGAGGAGCATGTTGGAGCTGGCCTCGGGCCTATGTCCAGGCCTCTCTCCTTCCCCTCCCCCATTGTCCATTCCTTTCCTCTTGCTGGCTTCATACTCTTAGATCCTGCCGGGTGGCAGGAGAGATGACCATCAGCAAGTCTGAGGTCAGGCTGAACATCTGAGATGAAAGCACCATTCCCCCCACCTCTAATTTAAAAAATTCCAAGGAATGACTAGGCAAGCTAGGTCCTATGCCAGAAGGGACAGAAAGTTCCAATGGATAGCTTTGGGGGGGTAAAACAGTTTCCTAAAATAGGTAAGGTAAGGAGGCAGGAGAGCCACGGCCAACCAGAAGGGATCACAATGTTAGACAGGTTTATTCTACCATGAAGGGAATTATTGTTGTTGTTGTTGTTGTTAGTGTGATGCTGGGGATTGAACTTGGGGCTCTGCACATGCTAGATAGTCACTCTACCACTCAGCTCCATCCCCAGCAGAGGAAATGTTTTTGACGTGGTTCTTCTTAGTTGATGTTTCTCCTTTGACCAGTGTCAGTTTGCTGATGTGAAGAGGTTGGTCATATATATATATATATATATATATATATATATATATATATATATATATATATATTTTAAGATCAAGTTATTTAACTCTTCTGTGCCTCAGTTTCCTCTTCCTCATTTCATACTAAAATCATTTAATAATATTGTATTTCATAAGGTGGTTGTGATAATTAAATATTGGGAACAATGCCTAATAAATGATCAGTGTTAAATAAAAGTTTACATCAGAGGGACCAAGCAAATGCAGGGAACTAAGGCCTGGAACATCTCTTGAGATAAAAGAGAAACCAGGAGGATACACTGAGCTGTACGTGTGGAAGTTCTTCCATCAGGTAGAGCTAGGTGTGAGAAGCTATGAGTTGGAATCCACGGGTGGTACTGGAGGCAAACCCCGCAGCATACAGGGTGTGTTGTAGTCATCCTGAACCAGAAGCCATATTCTGCTACCTCCTCCCTAGCCCCTGTGAACATTTGGAATTTGGAGGTAGTGGATTATGGTTAACACTGACTGGGATGTTGTGGTACCTAGTGCCTGAGGATCCCGGGAATGGGACATTCTACACATAGAAGAATTATCCTGCCTAGAACATCATTACTAAAGGAAGACACTGGAATGATCTGGGGAGGCAGGCCTCCAAGTGACAGGGAATGAAGAGCACAGATACTGAGAAGTTTCAGCATAAGTGATTGAGCTCAGTCACCAAGCATCTGGACCTCTAGCCCCCTAGCTTGTTGCAGGATTCCTATCTCCAGGGAGAGGACAGAGATTGGAAAGAGACACATGGAGCTATGAATATGTAAGAATCAAGACCAAGACTCCAGTGACCAGCACAGGGCTCTCTTTGCAGAACCAAAGTCAGCAAACGAGTCTGAGTTCAACCCCAGTTCTGCCAACCCTGCGATGGTATTTCTCTGATCCTTACTATCAAGTGTGATAACACAAGAGAGACCCTTAGCACCTGACACACTGTGCATATTCAATCAAGGGAAGCTGCTATGACTTCTGTTGTTATCAATAACATTGACAGAGAGCCAATGAGGAGAGCTCAGAATTGAATAAGTCAGGACCTCAGCTTTAAGAAAGCAAAAGGACTATTAGCAGCCTGGGACAAAGCGTCACCGCTCAAGAGTGTGGAGAGAGTTCTTGTTCCCTCCTGTGTCAGAGGAGGGTTGGTTCTTGGGACAAGGATACCTCTAATGCTGCAGCTGGAATCCAGCAGGTCTTCCTGTGAGGAGAAAGAGGAACATGGAAGAGGAAACTTCACCATGAAGGAACAGCATTCTAGCTGGGAAGCCAGGACTAACACTCTCTAACAACTAAAAGCAATAACATGTACAGTAGGATTGCTACTATACATATAATGTCTGTTTGATTATGTGTGCAGGAAAACCCAAAACCCTGAAAGGGCATGACCAAAATGTTGATAGTGGGAATCTCCAGGAGATGAGAGTATGTCAGGAAAAAAAAAAAAAAATAAATAAATAAATATATATATATATATAAAACTTAATCCTAAATAATATAAAACAGAATAAAATTCAAAATTCTCTAACACCCCAGAAATGAGAAATCATGTGTTCTAGAAAAAGTATTGGAAGGTCTTATAAGAAGGAAACCAGGTGGGTTAGATAACCTGTAAGATAACCAGGTCTTAAACTAGTCAGGAGAGGATTTTATTCATGAACGGAAATACTAGTAAAAAAATCTCAGCATTGCCAGAGGTCTCTTGATAGCTGCTCAGTACAACTGTGAGGCTTACAGGCATTTTAC
Organism: Marmota monax; assembly: GCF_021218885.2. Lineage (NCBI taxonomy): Eukaryota > Metazoa > Chordata > Mammalia > Rodentia > Sciuridae > Marmota > Marmota monax. Next base: position 526,749 of record NW_026693537.1, read on the forward strand.
CTTTTGACTGCACATTCCTTCCTCCACAAGCCTCATTTCTGATAGTCTGGACCTTCCTGCCAGGAACTGACCCCTGGTAATGTTGCCCATGATGTAGCCACTACCTGAAACACTCACTTCCATTACTTGATAATACTTATCCTATTTATTCTTCAAAGGGTTGCCTGAACATGCTTTTAGTGAAAAAAGTTTTGATTCTTCTTTTTTTGGTATTGGGAATTGAACCCCAGAATTTTTTTTTTATCACTGAGTTATATCCTAGCCTCCCAACCCCTTCTTTTTTTGTTTGTTTTTTATTTTAAGACAGGGTCTCACTAAATTGCTGAGGCTGGTAGTCCTCCTACCTCAACCTGCTGAGTCACTGGGATTACAGGTATGCACCACCCCAGGTAGCTAGAGTGAACTTTTTCTTTTTTCTTTTTTCTTTTTTTTTAAAGAGAGTGAGAAAGAGAATTTTTTAATATTTATTTTTTTTTAGTTTTCAATGGACACAACATCTTTATTTTTTTTATTTTTATGTAGTGCTGAAGATCGAACCCAGCACCCCGCGCATACCAGGCGAGCGCGCTACCGCTTAAGCCACATCCCCAGCCCCAAGAGTGAACTTCTTAATGGCTTTATATTATTTTGGCACTGGGGATTGAACCCAGGAGCACTTTACCACTAAGCCACATCCCCTTTTATTTTTTTATTTTAAGACAAGGTCTTGCTAAGTTTCTGAGGCTTGGCTTTGAAATTGCAATCCTCCTGCCTCTGCCTCCCAGATCGCTGGGATTATAGGTGTGCCACCACACCCGATGCTTAATGGCTTTAATTCTCCCTGGTATCTCCAGAGCCTAGTGGACCACCTTGAACATAACAGATGAACTGAACTTACACAGCTGGTACTGAGGCAACACTCAAGGAAGAACTGCACTGAGGACATCTTGAGAAGAAAGATTTGTATTATTTGGGGGGATTTGAACACTCAGAATTACTGTCATCATTGTTAGGGATAGGATAGCATTTTGTTTAGGAGATGTTGGCTATTTGGATTCTAACCCAATAATTTCTACCACCATAATATCTCTCTACCTGTCTATGTGTCTGTCTTCTGTCTTGTACACAGGCTGGATAAATGATAAGAGAATAAAGATCTACAGTGATTGAATCTGTTTGGGCTTACCCTATGAAACAAGAAGGAAGACATCTGTACTTCTTCACAAGGTTCTTCTCAATGTCCATTTCAGTTACAAGGTCCTCAACATAAAGAAGGGGAAAGTTCAGAAGCACACCATAGAATATTCATTACATTGTTGGCTGCTGAGAAGAAACAGGCTGCTTTTACCTATCCTGAGCTGAGAGCATCTAGATTTTGATTGGATTGTTGCCAGAGCTCATTAGCATAGTGTACCCTGACCTGGAATAGGGAACAGGAAAATGACCAGAACTTACTGGGACCTGAACGGGAGATGAGTTCTTGACAATATTGTCTACATCTGGATAAGAAGTCAGAAGGTAAGGAAGCCAAAACTATTGACAAGAGAGGTAAATGTAAAGGTTGTGGTAATGGCCATCCACTCCTACATGGTTTTATTTGTTCTAGTTCATTCTCTGTAGAAATGATGAATATTGAATATACTTTGGCCAAAGTGCTTTTAAAAAAAAATGAAGTCTTGACAGATTTAGTTTTTTAACCTGGAAGATGATTTGCATTTACTTGTTTAAGGGCCGAAAAGCAGTCTTTTGTTTTCTTCTTTATATTTTTATTTTATTTTATTTTTAATTTTTAATTTTTTGGTACTGGGGATTGAATCCAGAGGCACTTAACCACTGAGCTACATCCCCAGTCCTTTTTATATTTTATTTTGAGATTAGGGTCTCACGAAGTTACTTAGGGTCTTAACTAAGTTACTGAGGCTAACTTTGAACTTGTAATCCTCCTGCCTCAGCCTCCCGAGCCGCTTGGATTACAGGTGTGCAGCACCATGCCCGGCTAGTCATTTTATCTTTTCTGTTTTGTTCTTAATTTTCAGGGAAATATTAATGTTCATTCATTTAGCAAAAGTTTATATCAGAAAAAATATAAGAAGTAACATAGCTTTCCTGAAGTATGACTTTTAAAAAGAAATTTCTCTTCCCTTAATTTTGTCATGTATTTATTTTTGAGATGGGGGTCTCAATGTGTTGCCCAGGCTCGTCTTGAAGTCCTGAAAGCAAAGGGATCCTCCTGCATGCTGGGACTACAGGTGTGTGCTACTGCACCAGCTCCCTTCCCTTAGTTTAAAAACTCCCTTCCCTTAATTTAAAAGCAACAATTATATTTATTTTGGAACAGGTGAACATTGGGAATTCATGTATGATAGTAAATTATGAACATATTCAAAGAGAATGAAGCATGGGTTTTGTTTGTTTGTTTGTGGTGCTACAGAATGAACCTAGGTCTTTGTGCTTGCTATGCTACCACTAAGCTATAAGCCCAGCTGTTTTTTGAATTTGAAAATATAAATTTTATTTTCCAAAGTTTAAAAAAAAATCCATTTATTTTTATTATTCCATGCTGGGAAATGAACCTAAGACCTCATGCATGTACTCTACCACTGAGCTATATATTCCTACTCTAAAAATAAATCTATTCTAATTGCTTATAACAAAACTTGGGCTATCAAAGTTACTATTGCCAACGCCCTAAGCAACTTAGGGAGACCCTGTCTCCAAATAAAAAATATAAAGAGCTTGGGATGTGGCTCAGTGATGAAGTATCCCTGGGTTCAATCTCTGGTACAAAAAAAAAAAAGTTACTATTGCTACTATTCAAAAGAGGTAAGTACATAAAACCGATGCTTGATACTTGTTATTTAAGTCCTTAGAAATAAAATCTTTTTTTTCAGCAGCAACTTAATGTTTATTTCTTAAATGTAGAATTTTACTTAAAACTTGTGGGCATTGGTCTAGGGTATAGCTCTGTAGTAGAGGGTTTGCATTACACACATAAGACCCTGGGTTCCATACCCAGCACTGCGGAAAAAAAATCACAACAGCAACAACAACCCTTCTCCACATTTAGTCTTGTATGTTAATGTTTGAACTGGGGAGTAGGGACCTCGAGTGCTTTGAGTCTGTGGCCACTGGGATGTTCCTAAGCGTGGGAAGAGGGGTAGAGGGGGAACTCACTTTAGTTTGTTATTTAATGGCTAACATTTCATTTATATGTTCAGATTAACATTCCTTATATACATACCTTTTCCTCAGTGGAGTTTGGTGATGGGTGAGTATAAGGAATAAATAAAGATAAATTAAAAAAACAAAGTCTGCAGGAATTGCTAAACTTCATTCTACTATTATAACTTGTATTTTGAGTTTGCTGTTAAGTGGCTCTATATAGCATTGTTATGTCCCTGGATTTTATAAGAGTGCCAACAAATGAGAGTGTTTCATAGATGAACATGTTTCACTTTGGATTTTGTATCCTACTAGCGAGAACATTTTATCTGCAAAACGATTAGCTTTTTTTTTTTTATCAGTAGAGAACATTTCAAAATTTCTTTTCCTTTCTTCCCTCCTTCTTCCCATCCTCACTCCTAAATCTTTTTAAACCAAGAAGTTAGACAGCATCTTTTTAAGAAGGTGGGGAGAGAGCTATTGTTGAAGATAGTAAAAAAATCTTTTTAATTGCTTTTTTTTTTCAGCATTGGAGATTGAACCCAGGGTGCTTTACTACTTTCCCAGCCCTTTTAATTTTTTATTTTGAGATGGGGTCTTGCTAAATTACCAAGGCTGGCCCCCTGAGTGGCTGAGATTATAGGTGTGCCCACCAGGCCTAGCTACAGTCAGAAAATCTTCAAGTGTGCTTTAAACATCTCTCTTCAATACTGGGAATTGAACCCAGGGACGCTCTGCCACTGAGCTATATCACGGCCTTTAAAAAGAATTTTAATTTAGAATCAGTGTGATTGCATATGCCTATCATCTCAGCAACTAGGAAGGTTAATGCAGGAAGATGACAAGTTTGAGAGCAGCCTGGGAAACTTCCTAAGACCTGTCTCAAAATAAGACCTGTCTCAAAAGGGCTGGGGGACTGGGTGTAGGTCAGTGGTAGAACACACTTGGATTTAATCCCTAGTACCACACAAAATTTCTTTAAATCTAGAATTGAATTATTATTTACTTTGCTGTATTGGAGATTGAGCCCAGGGGCACTCTGAACTATATCCCCAGCCCTTCTCATTTTGAGGCTGGGCTTGAACTTTCAATCCTCCTGCCTTAGCTCCTGAGTAGGAGAAACACTATGTTATTTTTTGTTATTGTTTGGTACCAGGGATTGAACCTAGGGGCACTTAACTATTGAGCCACATCCTCAGCCCATTTTTTATATTTTATTTTGAGACAGGGTCTTACTGAGTTGCTTGGGGCCTCGCTAACTGAGTTGTTGAGGCTGCCTTTGAACTTGCAATCCTCCTGCCTTAGCCTCCTGAGCCACTGGGATTACAGGCATGCACCACAATGCCCCCAGAAACACTATTTTAAAACAGCACTTCTTGAACAGCCGCCTTTAGCCCCTATCTCATGAAAATTGGTCTGGAGATATTTTGGGGTATCACAACTGAAAAGGGAGGTGCCCTTAGTATCTAATGGGTAGAGATTAGGAATAATGCTAAACATTCTAAAATGTGCAAGATAGCCCCCACAACAAAGAATTACCTAATCCAAAATGTCCATAGTGCTAAGGTTAAGAAACCATGTTTCAGAGAATATTTGATGATGGTATTTGAACATCCACAGACATATTTGGGAGACCAAAATTAATCTCTATGGCTTCCAGATAAATCCAATGTGATGTTCCCCTTGTGTAACTTCATGGTAACTAATTTGTGAAATTGTTTCTGTGGAAAAAAGTCCAAAGCAGTTATCCTTCCCTGCCCTAACATTTATGAAGAAAAGGGTCCTAATCATTTGCTACACACAACAGTAGTTCTTACTAAGAACTAACTCTATAACCTAGCAATGAGAAAGAAAGCCCAGACCCAAGAGTCAAAATAATGATCTCTGTACTTCTAGTTCCCAATGGACAAGGTTTATTTTAACAAGTTCACTAGTAGCTTCTATATTTTTTTTATTAATATGTTGGTGCTTGAAAAAATGTTGGTGAATCAGATATTTCTGGCAGATGAAACTGGTTTTTATCTCTTGAATGGTTGATATTACTTACTATCATTTATTTTTTAGCCTCTGAAAACAATCTTCTGTTTATGTTACTTGAATAGGCTGATCCACCTATATCAAGAACCTTTGAGAGCAAATTCTCAAATTCAAATTGAAGGAAATTGAATAGAGGAAAACGTGTGGGTGACCTGACTTTATCATGGAACCTGAAGACTTTGATTCTGAAGACAAAGAGGTATTAAACTGGGACATTAATGACATGAAACTGCCACAGGTATGTACTTGCTGTAGGACTATCTTCTGCATTTGGCTATGAATCCTTGACTATTATTAACCTGCTAGGACCTAGAAGGAAATTGGTGAGGGTCCCATCTGTGTGAACTCCCTTAGACCTTCAGTAGACATCTGATGGAGGATTTTGTTGTTGTTTATTTTTCAATACGGGGGATGGAACCCAGGACCTCATGCTTGCTAAACAAGTGCTCTACCACTGAGTCACATCCCAACCCTTTTTACATTTTATTTTGAGACAGGGTTTTACTAAGTTGTCCACGCTGCCCTTGAACTTGCCATCCTCCTGTCTCAGCCTCCTGAGTAACCAGGATTTACACATGTGCACCACTACACCCAGCTCAACTGAGAAATTTTAAGAGGAGACATGATTTGAGCAGCTCTTTACCTATCAGATCCTCCCAATACTAGACTGAGACAAAGAGTGTGCTAATTCCTTTCTCTTCCTAAGCTGCCCTGCTCAGGTTGTACTCACCCTGGCCAGTTGGTATGATCAAATGCATGACAATTTATTTGTGCTTCATTGTACACAAGATCCCATACCATTTTATCTTATAATAATGGCCTGTAGCTGCAATATCTGACTGATGGTGTTTTTGTGGAATATGACATGCTCTTGTATGACTTCTGTAAATACCACACAGCCAAACTGGATTGCTTTTTAGATACAGAATGCCTTTTATTTTATATTTTCTTTGACCTCCTATTTGGTAATTGACTTTCTAAGTCTTAATTTGATTGAAAGCACTGGTTGTTTAAAACTGATTTTTCCATGTATATCATTCCTGGCTTCCTTGTCCTATCTTTTGGGTGTTTTAATAATGTTTTCCCTGAGGTTGTTTGAAAAGGAGACTAGGAAGACTAGGGGTGGAGACTAACTAGTACCAAGAAATGAAAAGGTCCATCTAGTCTGCCTGATTCTGGGAGCAAGGAATTTGAATTACCCCAAGCAAAGGAGAGGAGACAGAGATTCCAGAGTCTTGATTTATAACCAATTGGTATTTTTACTTTAATGAAGCTGTCCTTTCGTTTCTCCTTAAAGTCCTCTCGTATTCTCTCTTGGTAGGTCTTAGGAGGGCTGAAGAATGGAAAATGTACCTATTTTCTACTCACCTGAAGGTGGCTAAATGAACCACAGCTAAAACATACCCATGTCTATTTTCAGGAACTTATGTTTATAACTGCTCTTAATTTGTATTACAATTCTTATAGCTGTTTTAGAGATGCTCTAAGGTAAATTTTAATTACTCCTAGCTCCGGGACCCTTATTTTGCCTGTTTCAAATTTTATGATGGCAACTCATAAATAGGAGTTGGAGATACACAAACATCAAGAACTGAAGTTAGCAGATGCATGGAAGATGTTGCAATGTCACATTCTAGAGCAGGGTTGCAGTAGAATCAGAGATCTCCTTGAAGTGGTAGGCAATACTGTGTGTTAACACACACTTTTCTTTTCTTTCTTTCTTTCTTTCTTCTTCTTTTTTTTTTTCTGGGACAGAGGATCCATATCACTCATCAGATCCATAAACAAAAAAGGGAAAGAACTACTACCCTGAAGGGAAACTTGGGCTCATAGAAGCTCATGTTCCAACATGAATTTCCAGAAACAAGGCATTCTTAGTTACCTGAGAGAGTAAACTGAGAAATCTAGTGTGAAAATATAGATTCAGTTTTGGAAACATATCATTTAAAGTTTATAGAAAATGTACCAAGATTATTTAGGGAAATAGTTAAGTGCCTTCAACTTGTTAAATATACCATGGAAATGATTAAAAAGTGCAAATATTTCTTAATTTCTGAGCAGAGACCACATCATTCAGCCACCTCTGAAATTATATCAAGAATCAGTTGCGGGATTGAGGTTGTGACTCAGTGGTAGAGTGCTTGCCTGGCATGTGTGAGGCACTGGTTTTGATTCTCAGCACCGCATAAAAATAAAATAAAGGTAAAGATATTTTTTATTTTTAAGAACCAGTTGAGGTAGAAAATAAAAAATCTGGGAAAGATTTTCAAACAAAAGGTTTTATTTTTTAGAACATATCTGGAAGCACTGTAGTGCATTATGGAAAACTTAGGACTTAGAGATAGCCCTGGACTTGAGTTCCAGCTAATAATTCTAGAATTCATTGGTGAGTAGCTGCATTGCCTAATGTCTGTGTGACTCTGAACAAAATCATTTTTCTTACGTCTTTGATACCTCCTTACATATCTTGCCTCAATCTCTAAGCTATTTGGAGCAGTGTTTCCCAATTTGTAGAGTACAAATTATAAGGAATTTTAAAAGGTCTTGCTGAGAAAGTAAAGGGGCAATGTTAAGTTCAAAGAAGCTAAACAAATTTCTTTACTGCAGATCTGTATTCTATTATTCCATCCTGTGTGTAATGGCTCTCCTGAGAGAAGGTCATATTAAGAGGTGTTGCCCTAACATATTTTCACCATGGGCCTCTTGTTTTGCATGAAGACCCACAGATTATTAGTGTTCCAGCTTGCACAAAAAACTGTGGTTCAAAGAGTCAAATGCAATGTCTTTTTATTATAAATTTCCTCAATTACATTTTCTCTCCCACCTATAAAAATAATTCATGGTTTATTTTTCATAATTTTATATTCTTGCTGGAACAATTTACTTCGGCAACATATGGTACCAATTCTTTATCTGTTCTCAGCTTCTCACATGCTTCCAGTTTCAATCAGTAAATGCTAACTTGGTTATTTTGGATAATCGGTTACCCATTGGCTAATCTTCCAGGCCTAGAATCTCTGCATCCTTTTATATCCCTCAGATATATCAAGATGTGTGGATTAATTTTTGACAACAGTGAGAGTGATGTCCCCTGGATCAGGCAGAGAGATGCTGAGGCCATTCGGCTATGATGACTTCCATGGAAGGGCTCATGGTCTCTGGTCTAGTGGAACAAATACAGTGTCTACATAAAGAATTAACACCAAGTAGAAAAATGCTAGAGGAACTTGAAAGAGGGATACGTATTCAGCCTGACTCTGGCATGGGAACAAGACAGAGTCTCTAGCAAATGGCTTTGACCATCAAGGGAAAGCATAGGGCACCGAAATCTGAAGGTTCTTAGATGTCTCCACCTGAGGGAGCCATGCAAAGGAATTCAGCAAGAATATTTGGGGTGTTACTGGCTGGACAGGTGGTTTGGAAGCGGGCTATCCCTAGAAGACAGGGCTATATTACAGGTAGTGAGAAGCCATTAGGTGGTTGCACAGGAAACCATCATGTTCAGATCCTGGGTATAGAAAGGCCCCCTCCCTCCAACTCCACTTGCCCTCAGTAACTCTTTCTGGACATCTGGGCATTGAACCCAGGGCCTCGTCAGTCAGGGTGAGCCAAATACACTGGCTCCCTGTATTTGTTCCCTGCATGTTCCCTCCTCCTTCCGCTGTATTATGTCTTTACTAATCTTCATGTCACTGTTTCTATTTGAATTTCATTTCTGCTTAATACAACCATTAGGAAGCCAGCCCAGAAGTGTAGGTACCTGAAGTATAGGCATCATCGATAAAAGTCTCTTTTTTCTAAGCCAACGTAATCCATCAATTTTGTTTTCCCTTTCATTTCCCTTACATTACATATACTGGAAAGTTCAATTCCAATTGCTTTAGTGAGTGCTTGGTTCATACAGTAAATGTTGGGCGTTGGTTTATTTTTACCTTCATTAAAAATGTAGATTATGTGGTCCCAAAGAGTGTCACGCTCTGATTAAAACTGATTATAACATTTATGGAAGAGCCTTGTAGGAAATTTATTTTTTTGTTTGAAAATTAGGAAGAAATTCAGTTTCTTTTTCTACTTTAAAGTACCCATTTCACAGAGGGAGGTTAAGTATTCATTCTGTTTCTAACACCAGCCAGTTCTTCCAAGCAGAAATCTGTTGTTTCAATAACACCACAGCAGAAAACACACTGATTCATTTTGCTCCTAAGCTCTGACTAGTTTTCAGATCAAATCCATGGCCAAAGCCACACTAAGCCATTAACTCACACGATTCCAGGGGTTTCTTGATTGTTTTTATTTTATAATCCTAGGGATTAAAACCATAGCCTAGTGCATACTAAGCATGTACTCTACCAATCAACTACAACTCTAGCCCAACTCCACGTTTTAAGTACTTTGTTTTTGGTAAAGAAAACATTCCCATCTGGGCATGGTGGTGCATGCCTATAATCTCAGCAACAAGTTCAAAGCCAGCCTCAGCAATTTAGTGAGGCAACTTGGAGAGATCCTGTCTCCAAATAAAAAATAAAAAGGGCTGGAGATGGGCTCAGTGGTTAAGTGCCCCCTGGGTTCAATCCCTGCTACCAAAAAAAGAAAGAAAACATTGCCTAGAATAGACTAGTAGAAAAAAAAAAGGTATGAAAGGACTGTCGCTCCAATTTGTTTGTTCCTAGATTATGATTGTACCTAGCAAAATTTCCTTTAACTCTGCAGAGGATGATCCCAAAATTGTGAGCAAAAGCAACTTGTAAATTTTTCTGCTAATTCATAAGACTCAATGTAATCAGAACAAAGCAACTGTAGGAATCAGATGTGTCTTGATGCTAAGGAGATAACAGAGAAATCAGATTCTGGATTTCTTGTCAATTATAATTTGACTACATGATCAGGTCACATTGTTGGTCTGATGGAGACACCCATGACTTGACCCTCTACCTAGCATTCTCTTGGACCTCAAGGTCATGTGAACGTTCTTGGCACAGCTTCACCTATATGGACTCCCATGATTATTTGGGTTCCTACTATTAGCGCAGGAATTCTGCCACTTTGGGCTGCTGCTGTGATGGGGATAGGAATGTACTTGCCACTGTGGAAGTACAGACGCTCCTCCAGGTGTCCTCCAGTAGGGCCCTTGCTTAGGAGGTGAAGAGGGAAAGGAAGGGCAGAAGAGAAGAGGGAAGTAGGTAACAAAAAATTTTGAAGCTGGAGTAACTTGGTCTCACTTAGTTTTTTCAGAGCAAATAAGGAATTTTATCCTGAGTGTGGTTCCTGAACTCATGTAGGAAATAGCAAGTTTAATGTAAGGAATCATTCTAAGATGATCAAAGGCATTTTGTTGGAATGAATTTCTCTCCTTGATGATACTTGGAATTTTATTTCCAGTTGGCCCAGAAGATAGAAGTTCCCGGAAAGTTTTATGTAGATCAAATGCTGCTTGATTTTTTTTTTTTTTTTCCTCTAAGTCACATCTAATTTTTTCCCTATATTTGATTTGCTTAAAGGCGTTTCTGTTTGCTGTGCCTTCTGTATTCTGGAAATATTTATTATAAGGATTTAATAATCTATTCATATAATTAAGGAAAACCCAGCAAATCATTGCTTTATATGAGTGCTCTATAAATACCAGTTGTTGTTGTTTTGTTTTGTTTTTTTCAGTCCTGGGGATGGAACCCAGGGCTTCTCACATGCAAGGCAAGTACTCTAACACTAAGCCCTATCCCCAGACCCCCTTTTCATTTTTATTTTGATACAGGGTATTTCCAAATTGCTGAGGCTGGCCTTAAATTCAATCTTCTTGCTTTAGCCTCCTGAGTAGCTGGGATTACAGGTAGACATCACCATACCCATCTCAATTTTGATAAAATGACCTAATGTAAATCATTTTGATATTTCAAAATTTGAGTCTAAATGTATTACTCTTACATAGTAGTAATAGCTAATTCTTAGCTGGGTGTGGTGACATCTCCCTGTAATCCCAACTACTTAGAAGCCTGAGGCAGAAGAATCACAAGTTTGAGGCTAGTCTAGGCAACTTAGCGAGATCCTGCCTCAAAATAAAAAATACATAGAACTGGGTTTGTAGCTCAGTGATAACGTGCCCCCATACCACAAAGAGAAAATAATCTCTAATTCTTACAGCACCCTACCAAAATTTCAAGCAGTTAAGTTAAATTAGAATTAAGGGAGTATAAACTGTGCTCTGATTACATAGCACTCGGAAAGCTTTGAGTGAGTTAGAAGATTAAATCTCCTAGTAAAACATTATACAAAGAATTTATGGAAATATCAATTAATTTCCAATGATGTTATCCATGAGATTATAAAATATAAATTAGTTAGATTTGCATTGCGGAAACCTTAGGAATATTCCCTTTCAATTATAAACTACTTAACTAAGAGGAAAAACAAAGAGTTACTCATGAAAAGTTAGAAATTAAGATAAACAAAGGATCTAAAAAGAAGCAAATATTTTATGGGGATTTGCTAAACAAGATTAAGAAATGATTATTCTTTCATTTTAAATTTTACCTCTCCGAAGCTTTCAAATATTCTTTTCTCATATTCAGGCCTGCAGACATAGCTCAGTGGTAAGGCTTTTAAAAGCCTAGCACATGTGAGGCCTTGAGTTCAATCTCCAGGATTGCAAGAAAGTCTTAGCCTGAGAAAATCAGAGTCTGAGAAATCACTGTCATCCATTTGACTCTTAGGTTGTTTTGCATTATTGGAATCTGAATTTTCTCATAATTTCAAAGTAAAAGATGTCAAAAAACCCACTAAATGTCAGATTAAAAGACTGGGTGCAGTGGAGCTTGTAATCCCAGCTACACAGGAGACTGAAACAGGAGGATTGTGAATTTGAGGGTTAGGCAACTTAGTGAGACCCTGTTTCAAAATAAAATTAAAAAGGTTTAGGGATGTGGCTTAATGATAGAGCGCACCTGGATCCAATCCCCAGTACTGCCAGACTGGGCATAAATAAATAGCCAAGAGAATCATTTGATCACATTTATTCTTAGTGATTTTCTCAATCCATATACTATCAAGTATATGGATTATTATTCATGAATCTGAACTACAGTATTATTCATGAATCCTGAAAACCAGGGTGCCAATGGACGCCCTGCAGAAATAAATAGATTAAATGATGTGGAGATTACTTCTTCCTCCACAGGAAGGGTGTCTTTGCTTTAGTCAGAATATCTAAGAAGCTAATAGATTTATTCCTCGTATCCTGGGTCATAGGAGTTATGACCTAGATCAGCCTGAAGAGGACACTTGTCTTTAAAAATCTCAACTTTTCTCTAAGTCCCTCTTTTTCCCTGTCTCTGTTACTCTGCTAACTCTGTGTTATAGTGCAGTAATCCAAAGAATTTCAATCTACCAGATTTTCATAGTCCAAATAATTAGAGATAAGTACATATTTCAGTGTTTTAATTTGCACTTTTTATCATTTCAAATAATAAAATAATCTGTTACACTTTCTATGGCATTTCTATGGTACAAAATGAGAGCATTATGTAGGTTTTTAGTTAGAACAAAGAGAAGGTAGGTGGAGAAAGCAAGAGGTTGGGGGCTGGCTGGGCAGCTTTTCACCCCAGGCATTAAATTTTATGAAGCTCAGAATTGCCAGGGGACTGGGGAAGAAAGGGAAAGTCCTGGAAAGGACAGAGAGACAAGTCTGGCTGCACCTTCCTCTGGGATGCCTAATGGACCAGCGGGACTTCTCCAGATGCCACTCTGTGTGCTTTACACCCTTCCTCCCTTCTCCTCTGGGGCTGCTTCCTGTTCTTTGGCATATTCTAAACTTGAAGTGTAACTCAGTAAATGCCTATCCATCCTGATGTTGATGTTTGTGTTTTTCTTTCTAAAAATTTTTTGGCTTTATTTTCTCATATTCTAGATTGTGCTTTCCTGTTGGAGAGGTACCCTGATCTCTTCCTCTGAGCCTTCTAGAATTTTCTATTTTGACCTTCCAGAATCTTCTAGAGGAAAAGTGTTCTTGCTAGTTATTTGACAGTTGTGTAAGTCTGACTACTCATTTCATTCTAAAAACTATGCAGGATCTGTCAAATGCAGCATCTGTTACCATTGTTGGGCCTGGGATGTGAACTGTTCTGTCAGTGGCTAACATCTACATAGGGCCCACAGCATGGCAGGCGTCATGCTAAATATTTTACATATGTTATATTTAACCCTCAGAACAACTCTTGAGATTGGCAGGTCTCATTATCCCTGTTATACAGGTGAAGAAAAACAGAAGCACAGAAAGCAAAATAACTAAGGATCTGTATCCCTGAACTTTTATTGTTGTTATTTTGCAGAACTGAGCTTTGAACTCAGGGATGCTACATCCCCAACCCTTTTTAATTTTGTGACAGGGTCTCAATACATTGCTGAGGCTGGCCTTGAACTTGCAACCCTCTTGAGTTGCTGGGATTATAGGTGTGTGCCTGTGTGCCAATATGCCAGCCTTATTATTATTTTATGGTACAAATTTGCCAACTTAACTTTTTTAAAAAAAAAAACAGGAATTGAACCCTGGGGCATTTAACCACTGAGCCACATTTTTATTTTGAGGCAGGGTTTCATTAAGTTGCTGAGGCTGGCCTCAAACCTGGGATTCCTCCTGCCTCAGCCTCCAGAGTCTCTGAGATGACTGGCATGTGCCACTGCACCCAGCCATTTTAACCATTTTTAATTATATGGTATAGTCAATGGTCACCTCATGCACTTTGTTATGTAACCCCTCTCTAGAACATTTTCATCTTGTAAAACTAAAATTCTGTATCCATTGGATAATAGCTACCTCATCTCTGACCTTTCACAGAAGAGTTTAATCAGATGTTCATACACAGGGAATAGCATCTGTCCTGGGCCAGAACACAGCTCCTTCCTGAGTCCTCTGCCATTTGAGGCATACGTATACAGTGATAGAGAAAAAGGGAAAGACTCTCCATGGGGAATAAAGTGACTCTTGGGACCTTTGTGAATCAGGGCCCTCCAGTCTCCCCACTGCTTATCTCTAGTGACTTTGCATAAGCCTGTGGGATTCCCAACAAGGTAACCGCAGTGCGGTATGAGACATTATCTTACTGTCCAGTTACAAAGTTTTCCATAGTTATTGTGAAAGAGGACAGTGATTACTTCACTCTCAAAAATTCTTCCTTAGAAATGGTCATTACTTTTATCACCAAGGACTACAGAAACATCAATCAGATAGAACTCAAAGGGCCTAAATTCCAGCTTATTTTGGTTCAGTGACTGGACAGACACAGCAGTCTCTCTGCAGCTGTTGTGCTGTACAGATATCATCTCCAGGATTCAGTCTAGGCCAGACTTGCCAACGGTCTCATGCTCAGTTCTGGATGGCCGAAACGTCCTTCATGTCTATTGACTCTTCCATGATGAACAGTTGCGTTTTAGGGCTCGAACTCTAATAGCGACCTTTGTGTTTCTATCAGAATGTGAAAAAGACCGACTGGTTCCAGGAGTGGCCAGATTCCTATGTGAAGCACATATACAGCTCAGAAGACAGGAATGCACAGCGGCACCTGAGCAGCTGGGCCATGCGCAACACTAACAACCACAACTCTCGCATCCTCAAGAAGTCCTGTCTGGGTGTGGTGGTGTGCGGCCACAACTGCTCTACCAAGGAGGGGCGCAAGGTCTACCTGAGACCTGCAATCTGTGACAAAGCCCGGCAGAAGCAGCAGAGTGAGTGGGACTTAGTAGTACTGGCAAGGAAACTGGTGTCCATCCTGATGCCCCTGTCCAGATGGGCCAGTATCTCCCAACACATCCCAAAGGCTGTGTTACATCCCAACAAACCCTTCACACTAGAGTGCAGTGGGGAGCAAGGCTGAGTATATTCAGGGGAACCAACCCACTCCCTTGTTCCCCAACCTCACAGATCTACACATCCAGAGCTCCCACCAAGAAACTGCTCCCTTGGGTTAGGCACCTGATGCAAGCCCCTTGTTAAAAAGAAGATAGATCACATCTTCTATCATGAACTCATCAGTGACCCATGTAAATTTTAGTAGAATTAGAAAGTAAAAGTTTAGTATGAAGTAGTTTATCACACTTGCCATCTAACATCTTGGCAATGAGCCCCTGTGTGACCTTAATGAATGCATTCATCTGGAGGGGCAATCGTGGGATTAATTTAATTTAAAGTTAGATTTAGATCTGTCCACTTAGGTTCATATCATTATCACAAGCTGAAATGTTTGTTCTTTTTATTTTCTGTACTCATGGATTGTGAAATAGACACTCTTAGTGTTCCCTGTTCCAAAGACCACTGCAGACCCCAAGTTATTTCACATTCTTTCCTAGTAATTTGTTTTCAAAACTTGCTCTCTGGTCAGAACCTGTTATTAGTCATTCATACCCTAGTAAAAATTTAATGACTGTGTTCTCTCTCCCAGGGGGCTTTTCCCCTTGATCCTTAGTTCAATTGTAAAATGAAAGAAATTTTTTCTCTACTCTAAAAGAATTTTAAATATCAGTAGGGAGACCTTTTTCTACTCAAAAGAGCTCCTTGTTGACCTGCTATCTACCCATACCCCACTTAGAAGGTAGCATCTTGCTCTATCCATGTATAAGACCAATCTAGGCCATTATGGTGGCCAGGTATTCTTTGGTCTGGGGGGATAATACTCAGTAGACAGAAGTCCATAAAACCACCCAGGTGTATTTGCTACCACACAGAAGTTGAGTCTGTGCAGGGCTCATAAGTGCCCCGTGTGGCTCAGCCAGCCAGGTACCATCACTTTCTTTTGCTTTTTGTAGAGAAAAGTTGTCCCAACTGTAATGGGCCTTTGAAGCTGATTCCTTGCCGAGGCCATGGGGGCTTCCCCGTCACCAACTTCTGGAGACACGATGGACGCTTCATATTCTTCCAGGTTGGATTTGAGTTAGTTATGTGATTCTGTTTCTCTGTAATTTGACAAATGTTTGCAGAATTTCTTGGGAAAAGTAGGCTCTTCAGAAGCTAGAGACACTGGAGCGAAGACAACCCTGCACCAATGCTGGGAGTCCCTGCTCAGGGAGAGCAAATATCTGCACCCCACACTTCAGCTGGGAAGCCCTGGGGAGGAAGCTGGCTAAGAGGCCCTAGCTCCTGAGGACAGACAATAGCTAATCAGATCACACCCGGGCTAGCACAGTACTCTGCCCCGCAGCCCACAGCCTTCAATGGCCACCTCTGACTTAACTACCTCTGGAAACTTGAACAAGTTACTTTTCCCCCAAAGCCTCATTTTTTGCTGAAATGTATAAGAAATACAAATGGGGGCAGTGGTATAAACAGTGGACAAATGTACTCTGATATCAGACTGCCTGGGTTCCAATCAGTGAAGAACTAGCTAACCAGATCTCAAAAAAAAAAAAAAAAAAAAGTAGTCCTGATTTGGAACATTTGCCAGTTTCTGTGATGTGACTGTTCCCTCCGTGACTGATATTAAGCTGCCATCCATTTTTTTAAAAAATTTTTTTAGTTGTAGATGGACACAATACCTTTATTTTATTTTTATGTGGTGCCAGCGATTGAACCCAGTTCCTTGCACATGCTAGGCAAGCATTCTACCACTGAGCCACAACCCTGGCCCTTGCCATCCATTTTTAACAATCAGTTCACAAAATTCCTAAATGTTTCACTATTGGCTCTCTGTTTGGCTAGTTCCAGTGAGGGGAATCCCAGCGAGCCCCTGCCCCCAACACACTGCCCCTTACAAGGGGAGGTTACCCAGGTGGTTCAATCTCTCCTTGCCTCAGTTTCCCATTCTGTAACTGGGGGTGGAAATGATGGTGTGAACCTTAGGGTTCTTTCTTTTTTACTTCCTTGTCTCTTTCAAGTCAAAGGGAGAGCATGATCATCCAAAGCCAGAAACCAAGTTAGAAGCTGAGGCAAGAAGAGCAATGAAGAAAGTGCATGGGGCACCTGCCTCTGTCTCCCTAAAGCTGAAGGGGAACCCAGGATCCAAGGTAACCTGACATCAAGTATGCTCAAAACATACAGCAACTTGCCACCCCTGTGGTGTGGATGGGAATGGTCTGGTCTTTTACTGACAAAGAGAGCCAAAAAAACATACCCTGTCAGGCTCATTTACAAATAAGCATCTACTAAAGAAATGGAGTTGTTTTTCTCTTTCTTTCTTTTCTTTTATTTTTTTTCCTGAGACAGATCTCTCTAATTTACCCAAGCTGGTCTTGAACTAGGGATCCTCCTGCCTCTAATCTTAGATATGACTCTTAATTTCTGCCCCCACCACACTGCCCCTTACAAGGGGAGGTTACCCAGGTGGTTCAATCTCTCCTTGCCTCAGTTTCCTATTCTGTAACTGGGGGTGGAAATGATGGTGTGAACCTTAATGGTTGTTCTAGGCGAGATAGGCAGTGTAGCATGCTCTCAACCATAAAATTCTATGTAACTGTCTAGTCATCTTCCCTACTACACTTAAAAAAGAGAAACCTGAATGAGTGCTTTGGCACTCTATAATTAAAATAATCTCCATCAAATAGCTTTGTGCTTTTTTCCCCTCAAAATTTCTATATGCCTCCAGAGTAGATTGTTTCCTTAGCTTCCCTACCAACATGAAATAAAGTTTCTGAAGATAAAGGAATTGCAGGATGTGAGAAAGGGTTAGATGAACTGTGATGTGAAGTCCACAGCTTTATGACATCACAGCTGAGATTTGTGGGTTTGTCTGCCTCATCGTGATTTATATATATATATATATATTTTTTAAATTTATTTTTATATAGTACATTATACATTTTTTATATTTGTGTGTATATATGTCTATGTGTATTTATTAGCTAATACTTTGACATAAATAAGAGTATAACTTAATTCTGAACCAGGTTCTGTTCTTATGATTGACTAGTGAGTAATGTAGTTCCTCCATTTATAAAAATAAATTGACTCTCCAGCACTGAAAGAAAAGTGGAGGACAGGAGGGAAGGAGAGAGGAGAGGGGAGTGGTTTGATTTTTCTTAAATTGGCTCTTAAAAGTTTCTCAGAAAGACAGGGTATTAGGTTTATGTTTGAGTGTGAAATCTCTTAGGCCTGGCTGTGTGTCCATAGACAGAAAGGAAATCCAGCTTTTACTCGTTGGAAAGGTTTAAAATGGAAACCGAGGCAGCCTTTACTTCCCCAGTCTGCGGTGGCTGGGAGGGAGCTGCTGTGTGTCCCTGCTTGAAATATGCAAGGAACGAGGGGAATCTCATGAAGCACGTGCTTGTAGAGGAACTCGTGGGTGTCTGTTGTAGTTGTGTGGATTTGCTTAACTTATTAACATGAGCATTTCACTTTCCTTTCCAGTCTCTTCCAGGTGAAACACAAAGTCAGGGAAGTTTACCTTTAACTTGGTCATTCCAGGAAGGTGTCCAATTGCCTGGCAGTTACAGTGGACATTTAATAGCTAACACTCCCCAGCCGAATTCACTGAATGATTGCTTATCCTTCTCCAAGAGTTATGGTTCAGGGGGAACCACTGATCTGGCAGACCCGACTTCCACCTTAGACCCCACTAAGCTGTATGAAAAATGCAGATTTTCCAGTAATAGGATCTACAATAGTGGAGACCTGTTTCAGCCTTCTGCCTCTGGAGTCTACTCAGATTATGACAATCTGCAAGCATGGAATAAAAACGCTGCTTTGGGGAGAAGCCCTCTCAATGACAACTATTGTCCCAATTATCCTTTTCCTCTGACCAGCTGGCCTTGTGACTTCTTTCCTTCCCAGAATTCTTTGGAGAACTTTCCCCAGCAGATTCCCCTGGAACCACCTGCTGCCAAAACTAGCTGCCACCCATTATGGCCAAATCCAGGGGGCGAGCTTTATGAAGAGAAAGTGCCTGTGGATTTCAACAGCTACGTTCCTTCTCTCGCTTACCATCCACCACAGGAAGACCCCTTTCTGTTCACCTACACCCCCCATCCTCACCAGCAATGCTCCCTGCCAGGCAAGAGCACCAAGTGGGATTTTGAGGAAGAAATGACATATATGGGTTTGGATCATTGCAATAATGAAATGCTTCTAAACCTCTGTCCTTTAAGATGACTTAAATTTTTCAACAATCCCTTCCCTCCTGCAAAAAACAAAAAAACCAAAAAAAAAAAAAAAAAAAAAAAAAACCCAAAAAACAAAAAAAAACAAAAACAAAACAAACAAAAACTACTTTGAGAAATGGCTGGAAGAATTTCCTTAGGAAGCAGCTTTTAAAAAATAACTACAGATAAATGGGAATCACAACAAGTGGTAGGCAAAACATTTTTCATGCAAATAATCTTTTTGCCTCCTCCACCCTAATGCTTCCATCCTCAGTAAGGACTAGAAATTTACCCAGCCTGCTGTGTGAAATGCCCTCTGATCTCCCCACCCCACACTCATTGTTTGGGGCTTTTAGCACCTCTGCTACCTATTGGGTTTCATTGTCACAGACACATATCAAATGGAGCAAAGATGTGAAGAGTCCGCCTGCTTAGGATCTCCTCCATGCCTTCTTTTTCATAACAAAAAATGACAGAACCCAGAAACAGAGGGTAGAAAGAGCTGCAGAAGTATATAAAGATAGTCTAGAATTGATATATTTAATACTTTGTTTAGTAATCAAATTCATTTATAAAATATATATTTTCTAGTTGATTTCTAAGACTTGTCAAGACAAGAAGCATGAACTAACTCCATAAAGGACAGCAAAACTAAATGGACACATGAAGAGAATTCCAGTGTTCTCCTACATTACTCACGTCCTTCTCCCTCCTCCTCGCTGACTACACCTTTTAAAGGGATTCGATTCTGTCCGATTTATGTTTATTCTTTATGGCACCTAGCTCAGTGCCAAGTTCATAATATGTAAGAACTGTTTGCTTAGAAAAGTATCTTTGGGGACTGGGCATGTTGCTCAATGCTGAGGTGTATTTAGAACGCACAAGTCCTTGGGTTCAATCCTCAGTACCGAAGAATAAGAAAGAAAAGTCTGTACAATTAACATGGTCATGATTAGCTAGCCATATTTGAATGCAGTTCCTCCTCTTTGCTGAAGTGTGTTAATGCAAACAAATAAGTATTTTTAAAAATAGATGATTTTTTTATTTGTAACAAACGCACATGATATAAAATTAAAAAGTAAAAAAGAAGTCTTTTGTTCCCTGTCTTCTTGCAACACTGACCAGTTTTTCATCTGTTCTTCTAGAGATTAGAGATATTCTCTCTCTATATATGTATACATTATATACTTATATCATACCAGATTCATTTCTAATGTGACTTTTGTTATCCTAGGACACAATTTGAATATAAGGTCCTTGTAAACATATTTTTAAGGGTACATTAATACCTTACTATCACAATTAAATAGTTCCCTTTGATAGACATTTAGATTAGTTAGACCCTACTAAATTTCTTCATCTGAATGCATAAAACATTTACTCAATTTAGTAGTTATAAAGCCACTGCTTGTGTTAGTAATGTCCAAGCCAAGAAATAAGAACTTGCCCTTCAAAAGATCCTCTGATTGCAGTCCCCAGTCCCATACTAAACCCTTTCTGTATTTTAAAGTAATCACTAGGCTGGCTCTTTATATTTTTACTACCTTTGTATGTATTCCTAAACCAAGGTTTACTTTTGCCTTTTGGGGGGGAACCTAGCAAATAGAATCATACACTATAATTAAAAGAATGCCAACATTTAGAAGAATCCACAGGTCATAGGGTCTCAATAAATCATATGAAGACCCCAGTGTGCCTACCATCTAGTTTGTCTTATGGAACCCCACATACTTTGCAGATTAGATAGTCTGATAGCCTCAGCTATCTACAAAGAATGGCCTTTTATTGAGGCTCTATTAAATATTGAAAATGCAGGAGAAAGAACAGGTTCAGGGTCCCCTAGGCTGGGGATGTGGCACAGGCATGGTGGAGGTTCCCAGATCTGAAAGGCCCCAGCTTCAGGGAGAGAACTAGAGAAATAGTGACTGGGAGGAAACATTATTTCTACTGGTCTGAGACTGCCCAGGTATTTCAAAGAGTGTTCCTCCAGTAGACTAGGTGCCCTTTTATCTCATACATTTTCTCTCTATAATCTTGAAAAACTATAATCTTGATATTTATCAAAGCAAGACCATGTATGTAGCTTAAAAGAATTAAATAGCCAGGTGTGGTGGCGCACGCCTGTAATCCCAGCAGTTCCAGAGACTGAGGCAGGAGGAGGATTGTGAGTTCAAAGCCAGCCATTGCAAAAGTGAGGTGCTAAGCAACTCAGTGAGACCCTGTCTCTAAATAAAATACAAAATAGGGCTGGGGGATGTGGCTCAGTGCTTGAGTGCCCCTGAGTTCAATTCCTGGTAGACCCCTCCATCCCCCCAAAAAAGAATTAAATAGTACAACAAGGCTATGGACAAAGCTGACTCTTCTCCCAAGTCGTTCCCAACTCTCCAACAAGCCTCCAATTCTCAACTCAGCAGCTGCTTCTCACACTTACCTCCAGGTTACTCGAGCGCATGCTTATACATCTGCTTTTCCATTTTTATACATCTATGCTGATTTGACCAAAGATTAGGATTCAGGTCACAAATTAATACAAACCCTAATCCCAATAACTCTAAAGAACAGTTTTATTGAAGTACTATTTACATATAATAAAATTTATTATTATTTTGGTGGCACTGGATATTGAACCCAGGGGCACTCTATAACTGAGCTACACCCTCATCCCATTTTTTAAAATTTTGAGACAGGGTGTCACTAAATTATGCAGGATGTCCTTGAACTTGTGATCCTCCTGTCAGCCTCCCTAGTAGCTGGGATTTTAGGCATGCACTACTGCACCTGGCAAAATGTTACAATTTGACAAGTTTGGCCCACTGTATACATGGTAATTTTATAAAAATGAAACGTTATAGAACATTTCCATGTCTCTAAAAAGTTCTGTTGTGACTCTTTGTAGTCAGTCCCCTTATTGGAAAAAAAAACTATCCAATAATTGTAAAGTAATATAAAATAATATAAAACTGTAAGTTGCCGAGGCTGGCCTTGAACTTGTGATCTTCCTGTATCGCTGGGATTGCAGGTATGTGCCACTACACTGGCTCTTTTTTCTAGGTTCTTTTTTAGAACTTCTTTCAACTGAGTGTTGTATTTAACAAGTTTTTATTGAGCATCAGCTAATGTACTCGCCCTGGTCATTATCATTGTACTGACTACTCAGCCCTGCAAAAAAATTTTAATTATGTTTCTGAGCACTGGCCAGCTACAAGAACATAGAGAATACTTGGTTATAGAGGCCCAGATCTATTCTGGTGAAGATAAAATACAAAATAAAAATAGAAAAGGCAACTGAAATGGGAATATGGATATTCCATATTATGACAGCATTAACATTTATTATCCTTGATATTGCTGTGATTCATGTGTAACTGGTAAATGTCCTGTTAAGCATGCAGCTCAATGCCAGACCCCTAGAAATGTTCAGTGTGTATAACTGACTTGAAATGGCCCAAATATAATGAAACATTGAAAGCCAATCAAACGAAATTATTGGGCCAGGTGTGGTGGCACACACTTGTAATCCCAGAGGCTTGGGAGGCTGAGGCAGGCAGATCACAGGTTCATAGCCAGCCTCAGCAACTTAGTGAGATCAGTCTCAAAATAAAATATAAAAAGAGATGAGGATGTGGCTCAGTGGTTAAATGCTCCTGGGTTTAATCCCCTGTACCCCCCCCCAAAAAAAGAGGTTGGGGGGCTGGGATTGTGGCTCAGTGGTAGAGTGCTGGCCTCAGTGGTAGAGTGCATGTGCATGAGGCACTGGGTTCCATCCTCAGCACAACATAAATGTAAAATAAATGCATTGTGTCCACCTAAAACTAAGAAATAAATATTTTTTAAAAAAGAGGTTGGGACTATTATTCTGACTTTAATAAAACTGTAGTATGAATAAAATGTCTAAAGTATGAACTAGTTCCACTGCTTGTCTTGCCTAAAAAGTTGAAGTCAGGGCTGGAGTTATGGCTCAGTGGTAAAGCGCTTGCCTAGCATGTGTGAGGCACTGGGTTTGATTCTGCACCTCATATAAATAAATGAATAAAATAAAGGTCCATCAATATCTTTAAAAATTTTAAAAAAACATTGAAATCATTTATTACTTGGTTTGTGTCAGAATAAATTTATGTCTTTTCTGTCCCTCCACTTTGAGAACTTAAATGTTAGTAATAAAGCATAAAGAAAGAACAAACTCATGAGCCAAGAGAACAGAAAGGAGATAATAAACATATTGGAAATATCAACAAATTTCTGGGAGATGGGGAAGTGGATGGAGTGCATTGAGGATGCCTGAAGAATTGAAAAAAAAAAAAGAGAGAACCCTAGAGGGGCTGTGGATCCCACGTCATTTTGCTGAGGGCAGAAGGAGAGGGATGGGAGCGCTGGAAACAGAGCCAATGCTTAAAGGTACTTCTTCAGGTCAGCTGTTACTGGGGATCTTCTCTCTAAGCAGACATTCATCCAAAACATGCATCCTAGAAATGAAAAAAAAAATTTAAATGAAAGAACTTGTCTTAAAAGAAATTGAGTTAATTATTTTCTGAGAACTGAGGCTTCTTCTAGGGTGTTGTTCCCCCAGAATAAAGCACTTTTTATCCTTGCATTTTTAGGGAGTAAGGTGTAAATCCCAGCAACTCAGTAGGATGACGCAGGAGAATTTCAAGTTTGAGGCCAGCTTGAGCAATTAAGGGAAACCTTGTCTCAAAATTAAGAAGGCTGGGGATGTAGCACAGTAGGAAAGTTCCCCTGGGTTCAATTCCAATGCAAAAATAATATCAAAATTTTTAAAGGGCTGGGGACATAGCCCAGTGGTAGAGTACTTGCCTACCTTTTGTGAAACCCTGGGTTCTATCACCAGCAACACACACACACACACACAAGTTAAGCCAGTTGTTTGACACTTGATCTTGATGCTAGAAACTTTTGACCTACAGACAGAGAAAGATAGTTCCATCCCCAGCACCACACACACACACACACACACACACACACACACACGTTAAGCCTGTTGTTTGACACTTGATCTTTTTTTTTTTTTAAAGGTTTTTTATTTTTAAGAGAGAGTGGGGGAGAGAGAGAGAGAGAGAGAGAGAGAGAGAATTTTTTAATATTTATTTTTTAGTTCTCGGCGGACACAACATCTTTGTTTGTATGTGGTGCTGAGGATCGAACCCGGGCCGCACGCACGCCAGGCGAGCACGCTACCGCTTGAGCCACATCCCCAGCCCTGATACTTGATCTTGATGCTCGAAAATTTTGACTTACATACAGAGAAAGATAGCTCTTGGCTGTTATGTGATTGCAGTGGGCTATTTACATAACCCAGTAACTTAATTCCAACTTTTATAATTAACTTAAAACACAGAAGACCCCATAAAAGTAACAGCACAGGGCATAACTGTCGTTAAAGGTCAGGGTAAAACTGGTAAAGGTAAGAAGTGAAGAGCATTTGGGCAGTGTCGACAGGTCTTTGTATTTTGCTGCTGTTGACATGTTGGTGGATCCTGAGGGATCCTGATGATCCTCCACTTAGGGGAGTGCTTTCCTGTTTGCTCATAAGTACGCTTTATTCAGGAGCTGGGTAAATGGAGAAGACTGAGCTCAGAGAGGCAAGTTAGAAGATACTTCTGACCTGGACGGTACAGTAGAGTGGGGAGCGAGGGCAGCTAAAGCATTACCAGGATGAAAGCCACCTTGGTTCCAGACGTCACTTTAACAGCAAGTTCTTGCTCTTGTCACCCTTCCCCCGCCACCGAGTCCACCAGCAGGACCTGGTGTCAGGGCTTGGTTGGAAGGTAGATGTTCTGTCTTGGTCCTTTCGAGCTCATGAGATGAGTAAAGGAAGGTCATTTAAAAACCAGGAGGACTGAGGGGGGAACAGAGTGAAAATTAAACAATTGCCTCTTGTGATTGAGGCAAAAAAGAATGGGATGAATCTTAAAACCAGAACCATCTCCCAAGTTTTCATTCTCATGTTCAAAACAAAAAGAATAACCTTCCAGTTTCTGACCAGAATCCACCCCTCAAAATGAAAGTATTGTCCTGTGACAAGAAGAGAAGTCTCCTGGCCTTGGGGCATTTAGTGGGCTACTCCCTCATCTCACAAATATTTAAAGAGAGGCCACCTCTGCAGCAGTTCTTCTTGGCTAGGAGAGGTGACACGTACCCTATGGGATTCTTTTAGCAGCTATCTTTTGTGCTGCTAAGAAAAATTATTGTGGAAATCGAAGCATCTTCTGCTATGCCTTGGGGTTTTAACTTGTCACAAGAAGCTGAGTTTATTTTCGTATAAAATAAATACAAACTGTGTGTAGTGGCTCACACCTGTAACCCAGCAGCTCGGGAGGCTGAAGCAGGAGGATTGCAAGTTCAAAGCCAGCCTCAGCAACTTACCAAGGCCTAAGCAACTTAGCAAGACACTGTCTCAAAATTTAAAAATAAATAAATACAAAGAGCTGGGGATGTGGCTCGGGAGTTGAATGCCCCTGGGTTCAATCCCTGGTACCAATAAACAAAGAAACAAATAAATATTTGGATGGTATTTTGAAGTAGGAGAGAAGAGGCTTGGGCACCTGAGAAAATTTCAGGAAGCAGGTTTATTGACTGCAGCCTCTGAACCCTATAGTCAATAATCTGACTTCCTGAAAATTCCTCAGGTGTCAGGCCTCTTCTGTCTTACCTCAGTTTGAGGTCTTACACTTAGGTCTTTATCCATGTTTAATTGATTTTTGTACAGGATAAGAGGGATCAAGTTTCAGCCTTCTCATGTGGCTATCCAGTTCTCCAGCATTGTTTGTTGAAGAGGCTGTCCTTTCTTCAGTGTTTCTGACACTTTTGTTATAGCAAATCAGTTGACTATAGACCACAGGGATCTATATTCTGTTTGTGGGATCTATATTCTGTTCCATTGGTATAAATGTCCATTTTCATGTTAATACCATGCTGTTTTGGTTACCAGGCCTCTGTAGTATATCATTATATTTTTTATTTATATATTTCTTCTTCTTCTTCTTCTTCTTCTTCTTATTATTATTATTATTATTATCATCATCATCATTATCATCATCATCATCATCATCAGTGGGGTACTGGGGGTTGAACTCAGGGATTTAACCACTAAGCCACATCCCCAGCCCTTTTTATTTTTTTTTTGTTTTGAGATAGGGCCTTGCTAAATTGCTGAGGTTGGCTTTGAACTTGGGATCCTCCTGCCTCAGCCTCCCAAGGCGATGGTATTACAGGCCTGTGCCACCGCACCTGGCTATGTTCTCTTTCAAGATAGACATTTACTGCTCTGGAATTCCCTTTTACTGCTTCTGTGTATCCCACATGTTTTGGTATGTTGTACTTCCATTTTCATTTGTTTTGAGGGATTTAAACATTTCCCCTCCGACTTCCTCAATGATCCACTGTTCATTCAAAAATATGTGGGTTAGCCTTTATGAAGTTGTAAAATTTCTTTTGTGGTTGACTTCTAGTTTGTTGTTGAGACTTTCAACTGAATTTTTTATTTGTTTTATTGTACACTTTGTTCCCAAGATTTGTTATTGATTCTTTTTCAAAAATGATATCTTTCTGCTGAATTTCTCATTCATATCCTGTGTTGTCTTCCAAACTTCACTTAACTATTTATCTGCATTCTCTTGGATTTCTTTGGGATGTTTTATAATCAATCTTTTAGTTCCTTATTGGGCATTTTGTCCATGTCAGTTTTGGGGGGTTCTGTTGTTTTGGAGGCATCATATAAAATTTTTTAAAAATAATTTTTGTGCTCCTATATTGAGATAGATGCATCTGATGGGTTGGATATTGCTACAACTTTTATGGGGTAGTCTTAGTAAGCAGCTATTTCCTGGAGAGTGTCTGGGGGTGTCAGATTGTTATGTAATGTTGACTTTGATCCTAGCTGGCCTCTATTGTATAGTCTCCTCTTGCTTCTTTGTCTGTGATTAATGACTTTAGGCATTAATGGTGGAGTCAGAGATCGACTGTCTCTGTGGGTCATGCAAGCACAGGGCCACTCTGGGAGTTCGGGCAGGTGTGGAGTAGCCATCAATGGGTGCAGGAAGCTCATTGTCCACCTCCTCCTACAGTGTGAGTGGTGGCCCCTGTGAGAGAACAGGACCTTCCTGGGGCACTGTTGATGCTAGCTCTACTATTAGCAAGAGCCTCTGGCATGACATGCTTCAACCAGTCAATGATGTGAGCCCAGGTGCTGCATGGGGAGAGGCAGTGGCAGGGACTGCATCATCCTCCCCACTGCTGCTCACATCCAGCAGTGACAGCAGTGCATGCCCTGACGTGGTGCAGGGGCTGCGTGGTTGTGGGAACTGTGTGAGTGAAGTGGCAGCAGGAACCTTGGTGTTCTTCTCTGCCACTTTGGTGACAGTGCCTACTTGGTAGCAGGACCCCAGCTATGGTCAGCAAATTTTCTTTTGGGGGCTCTCTTTGGCCACGTGTGCCAGAAGCAAGGTAACAGCAACAGGGCAGCAGTTAAGACCACAGTGTTCCCTCCCACTGTCTTTAACAGGCCCCTGAGCATAGTGCAGTGGGGAGGGGCTGTGGGAACCTCATGAAAAACTGCTTCCAGTTCTGGCACTGATGTGAGTCCACACGTGGCTGGCCATGCACATGGTGTCACGTGGCAAGTGTCCTAATCTCCTGGTTCTCAAGAGCAGTACCCTCTGTTCTTCTCTCAAGTAAGCTTGGGTCACAGTGAGTCATAAGGGCCAAGCTCGGTTTGCAAAGCAGCTGCCTCCCAAGCCAATGCAGTGGAAAGTCTGTGGGGGTCCCAGAGACGGGACTACACAGCAGTTTCTGTCCTCTAGAGTAGTGAAAATTTAGATGGTATCTCCCCTCTCCAGATGGCTCCTGGCTACAGCTCTACAGATGTTTGCAGGCAGTGGATGTGAGATCCTTTTCCAAAGCAAGGCTACTGCACAGATTTCAAGTTAGTTTCTAAGACCGCTGCAAGCTGGTGAGGGTTGTGAAACTTTCCAGTAGCTCCGATGGCTAGCATCTGCACAGATCTGCACTGCTGGAAGTTGCTGGGGCTCTCTCTTTCACCCTTACTCTTGCAGAAGGGAGAATCCTCCTTCCTCACCTATGAATCAGTGTAGTAAATATTAGTATTTTGTTTCTCTTCTTACACTATTGTCCCAGGTTTTGGAATCTTACAGGGTGCCAGTGTTTCTCTTGCTGATTTCCAGTGTTCTGGCATGGTTACTCATCTCAAAACTTTGCTACACACCTGTTATTTTGGTTCTTCTTTGTGGAGGAGGTGATATGTGCTGGGAATTCCTATTCGGCCATCTAGAATCTTCTTGAAGACTTTTTTAAACTCTGAAAAGAATATGCCATGTATGATGCCTTTAAATAACAAAGCCAGAATTCACTACAATAAATACAACTTTAATGTAAGTTTTTTCAAGAAAAGAGAGGCTGGTAGGTAATTCCTATTAGTTCCTATTATTCCTGAATTGGCAGGGTTCAGGCTCAGGGAAAAAAGGAGGCTTGATAAAGTTTCCAGAGTGCGTCAATCATCAGGCTGAGAACAAAATAAATCATAGCCACTGTTTAAACAGACATGCCAGCATTCAGGTTTATGTGACACTCTTCAGTAATCTAAGGACTATAGATGGTGAGTGAAAATGTTGCTAAACTGACACAAGTCACCTCAATTCTATGAAAAAAAAATTATTTTTTTACTATATTCTAATATTTCTGAAATATGGAGATACATCTCCTTATTTATGTATATATTTAATCTAGTGTTCTTTCTTTTTTAAAAGTTCCCATAAAAACTGTTATTAAATCAGTGACTCATTTTACCATAATGGCACCTAGGTATTAAGAAATCTGAGTAATCTCAGTTCTCAGGAGCTGAGAAGCCCATCCCACTTAGAATGAATGCAATGCTGAGTGCAATTCTTCTCCCTTGGGGCTTGAGGAGCCCCAAGCACTGTGTGACAGGTAGAGCCCAGGCGTACCTTAGGTTCACCTGCTTGGGTGGCAGTGTGCCCTGGAGTTTGTCCTACCTGCTTTGTGGCAGTCCAATTTCCTGATGTTTCTGGATCCAGGGAGTCCTTAAGGTGGGTGAGGAAGATGTGTCTGTTGGCAGCTCCCAGAGCACCTCTCTGGCTGCCACTGTGCTGCTCTGCTCTGTGCCATCGGCGCCCACTCACTGATGCTGCCTCCACCAGTCTGCTCCAGCACCCCCGAGGCCCTGTCCACACCTCTGCATCCTTCATTGGCCTGTGAGAACTCGTTACAGTCCAGGGATTCTCACCTGCCTGAACTCTGAAGTTGCTGGGTTAACATCCTCACTACTTGCGCTTTTTTTTTTTTTGAGAAAGGAATTAAAATGCTTTAATTAAAAAATCACAAGTGGATGATAAAGAACATAGAAACTGAAAATTTACAAAATGCGTCATGGATCATGGACAGTGCGGAACAGCAGAAAGGAATGATGGATGAATCTGCATTGTTCTGGCTGCTCCTCCTGCCACCTGTCTCCAAGGAAAGCCTGACGTTGATTAGGTACTGAGCCAGGCTAATGCTGGCAGCAGATCCAGTGATGGTAGCCTGCCTATCAGTAGATCCTTCCACTGGGTTTAAAATTTCGATCTGCGCCCCAGACATTTGATGGATCTCATTGATTTTGGCGCCTCTATGCCCAATTATACAGCCAGTCAAGTCATTTGGAACAGTGAGTTCCTGAGAAATAGTCTGAGCAGATGCTTCAAACCTGCACTGAATCCAGTATTGCCATGTGTCATAAGAAAATGAGACTGATGCAACTTGGTCAAATCTGGCTGTAGAGTGGCCTACTGTCCTTGAATGGCATAGGCCTCTAGAGGTGGTCCCTCTAGGTCAGGGTTTAGGCACATGAATGGGGTGGTTTGGGGAAAGCTCGCACTGTCATGCCTGTGTCCTGACCACTTGCAAAGATGATTGGAGACCTTGATGGCTTGGGTCTATACGGGATGGTCACGCCTTCCGGGGGAACCCCAACATGACCACGTGGATCTGTTTGACATACTCAGTGATGGATTGGGGAGTGATGGCCTACTCAGGTGAATTGGGGAGAATTTCCCCTGCTACTTGGATTTGAGCACCTGTACGCTCTGTATTTCTTAATCTTGCAACCATCTTTTCCAATGAGAAAGTCACACTGACTAGCAGGCACCACCAGCCTCAGAGTGACCAGGGGTCTACTGGCAGCTGTGCTATTGGTCATACAGCTGTCCTCTTCCAGTTTGTCAATGATCATAGCAAAGGCTTTGAAGATGGTATTAGCGGGCTCAGTCAAAGTGATGATTCCCTCAGGACAATTCCCTTCTGAGATGTCCATACGTGCACTACTCTCCTCCCGCATCTTCTTAACTGATCCTCCTTTCTTTCCAAGGATACTGCCAACTTCCTTTCCATGCATAAGTAGCTGGATGACACAGGTGAGAGTGACATTTAGTCCACTTTTAATTACACCAGTGTCCATGTCGAGGATTGTTATGGGGAGCTGTATTTTGAGTGTTCCAGTCTTTGATCACTGGTGGGGGTGAAAGTCAAAAACTGCAGGCACTACATGATGAAGGGGGAAAGGGGGAGCAGAGGGGAAGAGAAAGGCAGGGAGATTGGAACCGAACAATGGGGGCAGGCCAGAGGGTGAGTGCCTTCCCACCCCCTGAGGTCAGAGTGCAGAGGGGAAAGGGGGTGAAGGGATGGAGGAGAAAGAGAAAGGGGAAAAGCAACCCAGAGCAGGTGGAGGGCGGCTGGGCGGGAGGGGGTACAGCTGCAGCTGCTGCCTCTGCTGGCCTCCCCTCACCACTTGCTCTTGATCACCAGTTCATCTCTCCTAGAATAGGGCAGGCCCCCTCCTTCTCACACACAGCCCTTCCCAGGTAAGCTCCACTGTAGAGGTGTTCAGGACCGGGTCACAGCCACTCTGGGATGGAAGGCCAGGTTGGTGGGAGGAATGGTGGCTGGGATATTCTATCTTTTGAAGACCCAGGTCTTGAGTCTGGCCATTTTGCCTATTCCTTAGTAGTCACCAAGCTTTGTCCCTCAGATCTCCATTCTCCTCCCTACAGCTTCACTTACAACCAACCTTCCTAACCTCCTCAAGTCCCTAAGCATATCTGTACACACCTGTATCCCAGCCAGGGATGAAAGTTCTAGTTCACTCTCATAGAACGCCTCACCCCAAGAGTTTCAAAAAGCTGAAGAAAGATGGACCACCACTTTACAGGTGGAAGAAACTTTGGGACAAACTGCTCAAGTGACCAAACATACCTGACATCCAAGCAGGTGAGCCTAAGCCATACCTGGATTATATCTGTCACCCAGTGCTTAGGGACCTGAGAGATAGAACTGGGCTCTTAGCTTCCAGCAATATTTGTTGAGCCTCCAACATTAGGGTGTGGCAAAGCCCTCTCAGCAATACTTAGAAGAATTTTTCAAATTTCATTGTTTCCCCAACATTCCAAGAAACACACAAACACTTTGGCATTACAGTTGTCATTCTGTCTCTAACATCCATTTTAATCATAGTAGTAGTTTCTATTGGTCCTCTGATAGCAAAAGCTTAGGATAGAGACATAGCCCTATGAACTAAGGTGAATTCTGGGCCTAAGCTGGAGGCCATGGCCCATGCCTGTAATCCCAGCTATGTGGGAGACTGAGGCAAGAGGATAACAAGTTTGAGACTGGTCTGGGCAACTTAGGAGAGAACTTGTCTCAAGATAAAAAGGGTTAGGGATGTAGCTCAGTGGTATAATGCTTGCCTAGCATTCTTGAGCCCTGGGTTCAATCCCCAGTACTGGGAAGAAAATAAAAAATCTGCACCTGAATGTGCTGAATATGGAAACATACCCTGGATGAACAGAGCTTAAAAAGCTGACTTTAAAACTGGGCTCGGTGTTGCATGCCTGTAATCCCAGGGTTTGGAGCCTAAGGCAGGAGGATCAAGAGTTCAAACCCAGCCTCAGCAAAAGTGAGGCATTAAGCAACTCAATGAGACCCTGTTTCTAAATAAAATACAAATGTGTGTGTGTATGTGTGTGTGTGTGTGACCGGGAATGTGGCTCAGTAGCCGTGTGCCCCTGAATTCAATCTGTGGTAACCCCTTCCCCCTAACAAAGTGACAACCTCCTTTAGAGATATTTGTCATTTCCCAGAAGTCATCAAACCTTGGCACTGTCTGCATCATGAAGTAATTGTATTATAAGCAAAACACTCTTTAAAACTGTCTCTCCCTCTGGCTTCTTTGGTTGAGTCACATTAGCACAACATTGATGAAATGCAAACACTGGGCAGCTGCTTTGGGCTAATGACCCTGAAAGATATTGCCAAGAAGCCTGCAAAATACTTACCAGGAAGACTGAGATCTCTAACCTCATCTCACAAAATAAAGCAGGTGGGGTGATGACAAATCAGGTGAAAGGAGCAGATAAGGATTGGGAGTGGAGCCCAGATCTGGCCACCCACTCAGGAGTTGTGTTATCATCTCAATGAAGCAGAAATGGATGGGACCAAGTGCCGGAAGACATTGAAGAGAAGGGAGAAAAACTCTTTCCTCTATCCTCAAGTTCTGTAACTTGGGCCCTGGAAATTAAACTGACGAAATAAATATTAACAGGGGGGAAAAAAAGAAGGTACATATGGCACACTTCAAGGAAATGAAATGAAATGGAACCCCAAAGAGTTGGTCAGAACTGGAGGCCTATATACCATTTTAACAAAGGGAGATAAATTTGTGGAAAAGTGACAAGGCAAAGAAACAGGGTTTTGAGCTTCTGGGAGCAGTACATTGTAAGAGGGTAAATATTTGAGGGAAGCTAAAGGAAGATAAGAGTGATGTTACTAAGGTTTGCTGTATAGACATCCCTAGTAACTAAGGGTCATTCTTCCCTTCTTAGAAGAAGAGAGGGAAAGGAGAATCCTTCACAAAGGGATTTGTATGCCCTGTTTTTAAGCAAATAAGGGACAGGAAGAGTGCTTTTTTTCTGTAGTCTGCTTTTTCATAGTTGCCTTCAGCTCAAAATAATCCTTTTGCCAAAGTGGCATATCCTGATCCCCTTCAATTTTGTATAATGCATCCATAGTCTCTTTTCTGCTAGATGGAAACAATTTGAGGGCAGGGACCAGTTAGCTGTCTTGCTCAGCATTTGATCTCTAGTACCTAGTGCAGTGCCTGACTTATTTGTTTGAAATGCAAATTAATGGATGGTTGTTTTTTAACTTTGAGCCTTAGTTTTCTTATCTTTAAAGTGAGATAATGGGGCTGGGATGTGGCTCAAGCGGTAGCGCGCTCGCCTGGCATGCGTGCGGCCCGGGTTCGATCCTCAGCACCACATACAAAGATGTTGTGTCCGCCAAATACTAAAAAATAAATATTAAAAAATTCTCTCTCTCTCTACCTCTATCTCTCTCACTCTCTCTTTAAAAAAAATAAATAAAAATAAAGTGAGATAATGGATCTTATCTTAGCATCTGAATAGATCCCCTTCTACATTGACTTACTCTCCAGCAGAGCTTTTCATAGTGGCTCTGAGAATGAAACTGGACAATTTCTTGTTTTGAAAGAAATAGTACAAGGGTAGAAATGCCTTTTCTTTTTAATTTTCTCTTCTTAATTAGCATGTAATAATTGTGTTAGCACACAAGGACCAGGCCAGATGCAAACTTCGCAGATCATCTCAGCTTTTTATTCAGGATCAAAGTTTCATGCAGGAACAGGGTGATGCCTCTGATGGACCCACTTTCCTGGTAGAAAATGAGCCACTGGCCAAAGGGGAAATTTGTGCTTATATAGGTTATACTGAGAGGTAACCTAATTATTGCCAGAGCATGTCTAATGGATGGTCTGGGGTCAGTGGTCAGTGGACCAGACTGAGGATCTGGCATCAGTGGTCAGTATTTATCTCTTTCCCTCTGGGGTCTCATTATACTATCACTGAGAAAGGATTTATTTTGGGAAGGGTCAATACTTTGGCTTCTTCCCAGAGACTGCCTGTCTAGGCTTGGATGCTTATTTCCTCCCCAGGGCTTGTCTTGTCACTGGAAAGAATGTATTGGAAAAGGATCGATGTTATCAATCAATAGCTTTATTTTTTACTCACTTTTCCCAGGCCGCAGTATTCTGATGTTTTTCATTTTCCATATCCAACAAATTGTACCCATTTGTAGGGTACAGTGTGACAATTTTACATATATACAATGTATTAAACATGTCTTTTCTTGACTTGATTGGTAGCCCTTCTTCATTTGAGTGAGGAAATATGGCAAGCTTTGGCAGAGTAGATCAAGACATATCACAGCAAATTATCAATGAGCCTTTTCTCATTTTGTCCACTCCCTGACCACTGTTTTCCAGGGAGTTTGAAATGTGTGGATGTACATACAGGCACATCCCACTCATCTTCCTTCTGCTGAGGAAATTGTACCATGGCTGGAGCAGCAAATGTCACACTCCAAATGCTGCATTCACAGAGGCAGGAAGGATAAGACATATCAGAGGCACAGCTTTGAAAGGTGTGGGAGGCCATCCTCGCATGTGATTTGAGTTACCTTTGAGAGGCGCTTAGACACAGCTGTGTTAAAAGCCTTCCCCACCCTTTCCCAGGTCCAAGGGCTTGTCCGTGCAGAGGCGTGCCTGGCCACTGACCTGAAGATCCAATCATCGTCCTTGACCTTGGGATGCTGCCCCCTTAACCTTCATTGGATGGGATTTTCCCTGGAATTTTTTGTTCCCCAATAAAAGCTCACTTCCTGGCGTGCTCTCCCTCTCTCACTAGTCTCTTCTGTAAACCTCGCCACCGCATTAGGTGGCTGGAGGCGGGAGCTAGGAGAAGCTGTCTCAGAGCTGGTTATTTAAGGTAATGAGAGTCTGTCTCTTTAATTTAAAACTCCCTAGTAATTTCTTATGAACCAAACCTTCTTTCATGAAGCTCGCACTGGTCACGTGGCAGAGAAAGGGAGTTTTCAAAAAATGTGGTCTTGAGACATCTCGTTGATGTTTTCAGAACACTTCAAATGGTAGTGGCAGATCTGCTGCTCAGTGGGGAAAAGTTCTTAGAGTTGGATTTAGCTGTCCTGGATCTCATCTAGAGCTGGCCCATGCCTTGTCCTAGTGAAGCCGGAATTAGACAGGCAGTCAGTCTAGATAGGTAAATCAAGTCAGGTCGGATCAAGGAGACCAATTTTGAGTGAGTCCAGCAAGTTAGAGACTGTCCCCTGAGGGATTGAAATGTTAATTCCTTCAGAGCCCTTCCTCTATCCTTATCAAACACCTCCCCCTGCTTCAACCTGTTGCCAAGGTAACCGGTCCCAGGAATTGCCCCTCCCTACAGGGAGTTATAAAGTTGTTAATTAATGTGTCCTGGGCTGCTCCATCCTGCCCTTCCCCCTTCTGACCACCTGTTTCCTACCTTTTGGCCAACCCACTGAGCATTCCTGGGCCTAGTTATGTAGGCTGGAAGGAGAAAGATAAGGGGAAGAGGGCAGGAGAACAAAGGAAGCCTAGGACACATAAAAAGGTAGAACACCTCGCTTCTTGGGATACCATGATACCAGCTATGGCCCCCTTCTTCCTCCCGGGAGAAGTCCATGTTACACTTTTTGAATAAGCCCTGCTTTATATGCTTGCCTTAGGTGCTTCTCTAATGTTCAAACTTCAACATGTGAGGGAGCAGGACTTGTCACCGATAACTGGTGGAACATTATTGAAAGCCACACTTCTCTGGGCCTCAGTTTCCCTCTTTAATTGCCGCAGTCCGGCTGCAGCAGAATAACCGGGGGGTGACGAATAACTTGTGTACGTTGATACAGCAGGAGTGGGAGCCGTTTATTGCAGGACAGGAGCAGTATTTATACAAAATTCCACAGAGCTTATCTAATTAGCATAAACTAGATACATCAGTCAACCAATAAGGAATCTCTACACTTAATGGCTCGCTTTTGTTACTTCTCAAACCACTCCCTCTGGCATTTTGCCAGGCACCATCCAGACTTGTTTACGAACTCTAACATTCCCCTGGCAAAATGCCAGGTGTTATTTTTGACTTGTTTACAGACTCTAATATTTAATCTAAATGTCTCTAGGTCCTCTGTTTAAAAAAAAAAAAAAAAAAAACCAACTTTTTTATTTGTCCCTAGGGCCTCTCTTGACACTGACATTTTAGGATGGTAATGGCAGCACTAATCTGGATTTGCCAGATCTAGGTGCCATTTCTTCAGGGCATCTTCACCTGTTTCCAGGCATCTGGGCTGCTTTTGGTGGTGGTAAGAAAATGGTAAGATGGGGCTGGATCTTGCTTTAGAACCTCTGGCCATAGAGGCAGGCCTGGTATTGGATATTTCTGGATCAGCCAAAGGACAGAGAATGGAAGCTGGTAGACATGACCAAACTCAAATGTGTGCAAACCTACCTGAAGGAAGACTTGATGTATGAGATGATGCCTACAACCATGGGTACTAAGCTGCTGGGACTGTGCTCAGGCCAATGCCTGCCTGGTGATACTGCCTTGTAAAAAACTCTGAGCTCATAACCTACATTAAGACCCCTAGGAATGGAGGCATAGAGGTTGAGCAGTGCTGATGGAGCCCAGGAAATCATGGCTGTGCTAGGCAGAATAAGAGTCCTGAAGAGATGTTCATGTCCTAACCCCTAGAGCCTGTGACATAACCACATGTGGCAAAAGGGTCATTTGTAGATTGACTAAGTTGTGGATTTTACAGTAGGGAAAAACACCATGGATTATTCAAGTGGACCCAAATAAATTGCATGGGAAAGGGGAAACTTTCTCAGCTGTGGTTAGATAGGTAGCTCCGATTAGGCAAATATGGCCAGAGAATCAACATTGCTGGCATTGCAGATGGACGAGGGGGCTATGAGCCAAGGAATGCAGGCAGCCTCTTGAAACTGGAAGGGGAAAGGATTCTCTCCTAGAGCCTCCAGAAAGGAACATACCTTGCAGACACCTAGATCGTAGCCCATCCAGAGTCATGTAAAACTCTGACTTTGAAAAGTACACAATGATCAATTTGAGTTGCTTTAAGTCATTAAGTTTGTGGTAATTTGTTGTAGCAGCAATAAAAAACTAAAAGAATGACTGAGAATGAAATTAACCAGGAGACAAGGATTATTGCCAAGGAATTTTCATGAAGAATATTGAAACTTTGGGCTGGAAATTACCTTTAACATTTCTTTTCGAAAATTTTTATCAACACATGTTAATTGTGTATCTTGATGAATTTGGTATATTTCGATACATACACAGAGTGTGCATTGGTCATATCCAATCACCCCTTTCCACCCCTCTTTCCCTAATCTTCTCAGTCCCTATTGGTCACTATGCTATTTTCAGGTTGACATTTTCAGTTTCCATATATGAAACAGAACATGCAGTACTTGTCTTTCTGTGTCTGGCTTAATTCACTTAACATAATGTCTTCCATTTCCATTCATTGTATTGCAAATGACAGGATTTCTTCTTCATTTTTATTCTAATTAGTATATATGACAGTAGAATGTATTTTGACACATCTTACATAAATGGAGTATAACTTCTCATTCTTCTGGTTGTACATTATGTGGTAGAGAGGAGGCCATGGACGCCTTCCCTTCACTGTGAAGGTTAACTGTGATGGTCTGGATTGTAAGTAAGAACATATTTAGGGCTGGGGATGTGGCTCAAGCGGTATCGCGCTCGCCTGGCATGCATGCGGCCTGGGTTCGATCCTCAGCACCACATACAAACAAAGATGTTGTGTCTGCCGAAAACTAAAAAATAAATATTAAAAAAAAAAGTAAGAACATATTTATTGAACATCTGTTAGAATCATGCTCTGCACTAGGTGCTCTGAGTTCTTGCACTCTGATTCAATTTATGATACACCACAGCACACAGCTCTCTGCATATCACAGGGCTCCAAAGAGATCCTCCTCTAGATCACATGGAGATGCAGCACCAATGGGGTGCGAAGAAGAAACAGGCAGGAGAGGAAACCTTGCTTCTAGCCTTACTCTCACACTTTAAGAAGGTACAAATCATAAGGCAAGGGGACGATCTCTCTTGGTAATTGTCCACATTAACTTGGGATTGTAGGTCCAAGCACAGTAGAAATCAGACATTAATCAGACTAAAATCAGGAGCAACTAATGAAGCCAGAATTAGATAAGCAGTCAGTATAGACAGGTAAATCGAGTCAGGTCGGATCAAGGAGGCCAATTTGAGTGAGTCCAGAAAGTTGGAGAGGGATTGAAATGCTAATGCCTTCACAGCCCTTCCTCTACCCTTATCAAGATAACCAGCCCTTACTCCAACAGGTTACCTGTTGTTAAGGTAACCTGTCCCAGGTATTGTCCCTCCTTTTAGAGAGTTGTTAATTATGCCCCCTTCCTACTCAGATCTCCTTGGCCCCTCTGGCTCATCTGCTTCTCACCTTTTGGCCATCCCACCAGCATCTCCTGGGCCTTGTCAGGAAGGAGAGAGATGGGGAAGAGCAGGAGAACAAAGGAAGCCTGGGACATATACAAAGGCAAAACACCCTCACTTCTTGGGATACCAGCATACCAGCTATGGCCCCCTTCTCCCTCTCCAGGAGAAGTCTGTTACCCCTTTTTAAATAAGCCCTGATTTACATGCTTGCCTCCGCATGCTTCTCTAATGTTATACTTCATTATGCGAGGAAGAAGAACTCCTCACTGGTGGTATCAATATGAGAAAAGTAGAAATTGATATGGATTTAGCTATTTTTCAAGCTGTTGATAATTACTGATACCAAAACCTCTGTTAGTCAAATGCAGAAGTTGGTGGCATTCTGCAGGTCTTCAGAACCCACTGCCGTGCCATGGGGGAACTTGCTACAAAGTGGTTTCACAGGAAAGTATGGAAATTAGTAGAATCTAGTGACAGTCACTTTAGAAGAAAAGAAATGGCAAAACCAGAATAAACTTCAAGTTAAATCTGATGAAAAGCTGACTGTAGGGCAATGGCCTTATATAGTAACTATTCATCCCAATTTCCCCACGAGTCTTGTATATGGTTGTTGTCCCATGAAATTATAAATAAAGTGCCATTCTTCCCACTAAAAAATATTCTGCTTTTGACAGTAAGTTGACTGCCACTTTGCTTACATAGCAGGTTTCAACTTAATGCTCTTTTGGCCTGAATACTATAAACTGGGTTGGATATATTGCCAGGATTTGAGAAAAAGTATGCCCAGAAAAGTCATTTTGTCAAAAAGAAACTGGTGCTGCTTATGAAATGTCCATATGATTATTCCTCAATCTGCTACCTGAGAGCACACACCACAGGTCTAGAGTTTTCAGTATTCTTAGAACAGTCTTGAGTCTTTTGTGAATCTCAGTTCTGCTGCTAAATGAGTGGATTCACAGCAATCAGGTGCATATATGGAAACCTTGAGTGGATTTAATGGTGATCACCCAAATCTCTGCCCTTAAGCAAAAGAGCATAGGAGAGGCTCTGAGAGTAGATAGTCACACACTGGGCTATCTGCTTGTCAAATCGGGTCAGCCTGGCTTCTCTTCTGATTCCCTTCCAATTCTCTAACACCCCATAATCATTCCAAGATCCCTTTCCTATTTATTCCAAAGCAGAATATTCAATGTCCTCAAAAGGCCAAGACCCACTGGTCAGATAAAAACTGAGCAAGACAACTGGGGTTTCTTGACTAGTTGTTGAGGAGTCCATCACGGCAGGATGAAGGGTCCTGTCATCAGGTGGCTTTTCCTTCGGGATACACACCTGGATTGACAGATCCTACCATTTGCAGCTTTGATGGTCATTCAGAAAGATTGGGGTGCCCTGATTTTCATGGGATTGTAAAAGTCAATTTCCCCTAGTACTGACCACAGAAAAATAGAAAGTTCAGGACAAGAGTGACACCTA
Source organism: Marmota monax (assembly GCF_021218885.2). Classification (NCBI taxonomy): domain Eukaryota; kingdom Metazoa; phylum Chordata; class Mammalia; order Rodentia; family Sciuridae; genus Marmota; species Marmota monax. The sequence goes on from NW_026693537.1 coordinate 566,879, forward strand.
GTGGCAAGAGCTTACTTTCATGCATTTCTTTTAAGAAAGGTCATGGAATGTCTGCTGTGTTGGAGTTATTTTCTTTAACGTTCACAACACAGATCTGCTTTAGAATCAGGGATTTGAAAGAACTGGACATTGTCCTCAAAGAACCCACAGTTTGATGGAGGGAACTGACACATAAAAACAAAATTAAATTGGCATGTGGAGTAAGGATTCTGGAATCATTTTTGTTTCATATCTGGGGTGAACTTGAGCAAGTGAATTTAGACTCTCTTAAGCCCAATTTTCTTATTTATAAAATGGGGAAATAACACCTGTGTTTTGTGATCATAAATGAGATGACATCCATAAATTAAAGGCTTCCCCACACACACTTAACACATGTCATCTTAACATTGTCAATAACTTTATTATTCACACATATATTCTTTTTTCCTCCATATTTTTATTGACAAATTGCATATATGTGGGCTATAATATGGCAATATATATATATACACATACATATATACACATACATACACATACATGCATGCATTGTGGAATGATTAAATCAGGCCAATTACATTTCTATCACTTCACATTCTTAATCTTCCTTTATGATGAGAATATCTAAGATTTACCCTCTTAGCAATTTTGAAATATACATTAATTGTAGTCACCATGCTGTACAGCCAATTACTAAAATTTATTCCTCCTGTATCACTGAAACTTTATTTACCCCTTGACTAATATCTTTCCTTTCCCCACCTCTATCCTCTGGTAACCACTATTCTGCTCCCTAATTTGTGTGTGTGTGTGTGTGTGTGTGTGTGTGTCCATGCGCACGCACACATGCACGTGCACACACATGCGTATGAGCTGGGGATTGAACCTAGGACCTCATGATTGTTAAGCCTATACTTTACCATGGAGGTACACTTCCAGCCTCCAAATCCCATTTTTAATAGGTGCACAGAATAGTCAAGTGATAAATACCATAAAAGATAATAAACACTATAAGATTGAGAACAATTATAATAACCAGGAAGGGAGGAATCAGGGTTAAAGCTTTGCCCTAGGTATATAATTCAAGTCCACAGCCCTAGCCCCCAAGAGTACCCAGCAATTCTACCTTGTCTTCTCAGGTATAGGAAGCTGGTAGGGAGGAAAATGCAAGAGAGGAAAAGGGGGTGATTCAACACATTAATTCTTAGGCCAGATTCTCTCTTTTTTTAATATAATTTTTTAAAAAATATTTATTTTTTAGTTCTCGGCGGACACAACATCTTTGTTTGTATGTGGTGCTGAGGATCGAACCTGGGCCGCACGCATGCCAGGCGAGCGCGCTACCGCTTGAGCCACATCCCCAGCCCCAGGCCAGATTCTCTATGAGGACATGTGAACTAGTTTAAGCAGGATATGAAATGCAATTTCTGGAAAATACTTTTGTTGATTCCTAAGAATCAATCTGGATAATGCTGTTGGATTTCTACCGTACTGATTTCTGTAATATTCAAACACAGCAAATAAAAGACATTTTTTTTTAAGTTAAAAAGCTTCTATTGTAGGATTTGCCAAGAACAGGAGAAAAAAGTCACATAGCAAAAATTTTTTTTCTGGTTAACTTTGGGTATTAGGGTCATGTTTCTTATTTATTTATTTATTTATTTGCACTTGTTAGTTTTTAAATTCTTTTTATATACACATGACAGTAGAGTGTATTTTGACATATTATACATACACAGAGTATAACTTATTCTAATTAGGATCACCATTCTTGTGGTTTAACATGATATGGAATTATACTGGTAGTTTATTCACGTATGAACATAGGAAAGTTATGACTGATTCAGGCTACTGTTTTTCCTATTCCCAATCCCCTCTCTCCCTCTCCCTTCCCTTCATTCTCCTTCATTAAATCCAATGAACTTCTATTCTTCTCTCCCTCTCCCTTTATTGTGTTAATTTCCACATATCAGAGAATATTCAGCCTTTGTTTTCTGGGGGATTGGCTAATTTCACTTAGCATGATAGTGTCCAGGTCCATTCATTTACTGGCTAATGCCATAATTTCATTCTTCTTTATGGCTGAGTAATATTTCATTGTGTGTGTGTGTGTGTATGTATCACATTTTCTTTATCCATTCATCTTTTGGAGGGCACTTAGGTTGGTCCTATAACCTAGGTATTGTGAATTGAGCTGCTATAAACATTGATGTGGCTGCATCATTATAGTATGCTGATTTTAAGTCCTTTGGGTATATATTGAGGGGTGGGATAACTGGGTCTAATGGTAGTTCATTTCAAATTTTCTCACGAATCTCCATACTGCTTTCCATATTGGCTACACCAATTTGCAATCCTACCAGCAATGTATGTGTGTATGTGCTTTTTCCCCACATCCTCACCAACATTTATTGTTACTTGTGTTCTTGATAATTGCCATACTGACTAGAGTGAGATAAAATCTCAATGTGGTTTTAATTTGTATTTTTTTAATTGCTAAAGATGTTGAACTTTTTTTGCTATATTTGTTGACCATTCATATTTCTTCTGTGAAATGTTTGTTTAGTTCCTTTGCCCACTTAATTGATTAGGTTATTTTATTTTATTTTGGTGTTAAGTTTTTTGAGTTCTTTATATATCCAAGAGTTTAATGCTATATCTGAAGTGTAGGTCGAAAAGATTTTCTTCCATTCTGTAGGCTCTCTCTTCACATTATTTATTGTTTCCTTTGCTGAGAAGATTTTTAGTTTGACACCATCCCATTTATTCTTTTTAAGTTTTTTTTTAGTTGACACAATGCCTTTATTTTATTTATTTTTATGTGGTGCTGAGGATTGAACCCAGTGCCTTACAGGTGCAAGGCAAGTGCTCTACTGCTGAGCCACAACCCAGCCCCATTTATTGATTCTTGATTTTACTTCTTATGCTTTAGGAGTCTTATTGAGGAAGTCAGTTCTTAAGCCGACATGATGGAAAGCTGAGCCTAGATTTTCTTCTAGTAGGCAAAGGATCTCTGGTCTAAAGCCGAGGTCTTTGACCCACTTAGAGTTGAGTTTCATGCAGGGTGAGAGATCAGGGTTCAATTTCATTCTGCTACATATGGATTTCCAGTTTTCCCAGCACCACTTGTTGAAGAGGTTATCTTTTCTCTAATGTATGTTAATGCAACTTTGTCTAGTATGGGATAGCTGTATTTCTGTGGGTTTGTCTTGGTGTCTTCTATTCTGTTCCATTGGTCTTCATGTCTCTTTGGTGCCAGTACCATGCTGTTTTTGTTACTATAGTTCTGTAGTTTAATTTAATGTCTGATATTATGATGCCTTTTGCTTTGCCTTTCTTGCTAAGGATTGCTTTGGCTATTCTGGGCCTCTTATTATCCCAAATGAAATTTCATGACTTTTTCTATTTCTATAAAGAAAATCACTGGAATTTTAATAAGAATTGCATCAAATCTGTATGTCGCTTTTGGTAGTATGGCCATTTTGACAATGTTAATTCTGCCTATGGGAAATCTTTCTAAGGTCTTTTTCACTTTGTTTGGTGTTCTGTAATTTTCATTGTAGAGTTCTCTCACCTCTTTTGTTAGATTGATTCTAACAATTTTTTTGAGGCTATTGTGAATGGGATAGTTTTCCTAATTTCTCTTTCAGTTGATTCATCATTGATGTATAGAAACACAATTGATTTTGGGGTGTTAGTTTTATATCCTGCTACTTTGCTGAATTTGTTTATAAGTTCTAGAAGTTTTCTGGTGGAATTTTTTGGATTTTCTAAATCATGTTGTCAGCAAATGGTGATAGTTTTTCTTCTTTTTCTATTCAGATCCGTTTAATATCTTTCATCTGTCTAATTGCTCTGGCCAGAGTTTCAAGGACTATGTTAAATAGAAGTGGTAAAAGAGGGCATCCATGTCTTGTTCCAGTACTTAGAGGGAATGCTTTCAATTTTTCTGCATTTAGAATGATGTTAGCCTTAGGCTTAGAATAGATAGTTTCTACAATGTTGAGTTATGTTCTTGTTTCTACAATGTTGAGTTATGTTCCTACTATCCCTAGTTTTTCTAATGTTTTGAACATGAATGGAGTCTGTATTTTGTCAAATGCTTTTTCTGCATCTAATGGGATAATTATGTGATTCTTGTCTTTAAGTCTATTGTTGTGGTGAATTACGTTTATCAATTTCTGCATGTTAAACCAACATTGTATCCCTGAGATAAATCCCACTCAATCATGTTGCACTATCCTTTTTTTTTTTTTTTTTTTTGGTGCTGGGGATTGAATCTAGGGCTTGTGCATGCAAGGCAAGCATTCTACCAACTGAGCTATATCCCCAACCCTACACTGTCAATTTAATATGTTTTCGTATATGACTTGTCAGTATTTTATTAACAATTTTTGCATCTATGTTCATCAGAGGTATTGGTCTGAGGTTTTCTTTCCCTGATGTGCCTTTGTCTAGTATTGGTTATTGGGGTGATACTAGCTTTATAGAATGAGTTTGAAAGGGTTCCCTCCTTTTCTATTTCATGGAATAATTTGAGAAGGTCTTCTTTGATGGTCTCGTAGAACTTGGCTGAGAATCCATCTGGTCCTTGGCTTTTCTTTGTTGGTAGGCTTTTGATAGTGTCTTTAATTTCATTGCCTGAAATTGATCTGTTTAAATTTTCTATGTCTTCCTGATTCAATTTGTGTAGGTCACATGTCTCTACAAATTTGTTGATGTCTTCAAGATTTTCTATTTTATTAAAGTATAAATTTTCAAAATAGTTTCTGATTATCATTTGTACTTCTAAAGTGTCCATCATGATATTTCCTTTTCATCATGAATTTTAGTAATTTGAGTTTTCTTTCTCTTCATAGCCTGGTTAATGGTTTATCAATTTTATTTGATTTTTTTAAGAACCGACTTTTTGTTTCATTGATTTTTGGGATTTTTTTTTTTTTTGCTTCAGTTTCATTGATTTCAGCTCTGATTTTTAATTATTTCCTGTCTTCTACTGCTTTTGGTATTGATTTGTTCTTTTTCTAGCACTTAGAGATGTAATGTTAGGTTATTTATTTGGTGACTTTTTATTCTTTAAATAATGCACTCAATGCAATGAACTTTCCTCTTAAAACTACCTTCACAGTGTCCCAGAGATTTTAATAAGTTGTGTTGCTATTCTTATTTACCTATAAGTTTTTTTTAAAAATTTCATCCCTGATTTCTTCTGCTATCCATTGGTCATTCAATATTGTATTATTTAGCCTTCAGGTGTTACAGCAACTTCTATTTTTTTTTTATGTTATCATTGATTTCTAATTTCATTCACCATGATCTGATAGAATGCAAGGTATTACATCTATTTATTTGTATTTGCTAATAATTAATTTGTGACCTGAGATATGGTCTATTCTAGAGAAGAATCTGTGTGCTCTTGAGAAGAAAGTGTATTCAGTCAATGATGGATAAAATATTGTATATACGTCTGTAATTGTATGTTAGTTCTATAGCTTATTTATTGAGTTTTTGTTTGGAAGGTCTATCCAGTGATGAGAGGGGCATGTTAAAGTTACCTGGTATTGTTGTGTTGTGGTCTATTTGATTCTTGAAAATTAGAAGGGTTTGTTTGATGTACATAGATGCTCCATTGGGGCATAAATATTTATGATTGTTATGTCTTGTTGATGTATAATTCTCTTAAGCAGGATGAAATGACTTTCTTGATCCCTTCTGTTTAACTTTGGCTTGAAGTCCACTTTATCTGAGAATAGAAGCCCCTGCTTGTTTATAAGATCTATGTGAATGAGATGGTTTTGACCATCTATTAACCTTCATTCTGTGGATGTCTTTGCCTATCAGGTGAGTGTCTTGGACAGCATACTGTTGGGTGTTGGTTTTTAATCCAATCTGCCAGTCTATGTCTTTTGATCTGTTGGGTCTGTTGTAATTTTGTATATTTTGGGGTCCTATAAACCTCCTATATTTGGTTTTCCAGTTCATTCTTAAGGTTTGGAAATTTTTCTGATATTATTTCATTGAAAAAATTTGTGCATCCTTTAGTTTGCATCTCCAAGCCTTCATTTGTCCCAGTAAATATTAAGTTTGGTCTTTCCATTTTATCCCATATTTCTCGTTCTGTTCATGGTCTCTTAACATCTTTTCTCCATGGTCAACTTTATTTTCAAGGTTATATATTTTGTCTTTAATGCCTGAAACTCTGTCTTCCAAGTGGTCCTGTCTGTTGGTGATGCTTTCCAATGAATTTTTAGTTCAGTTTATTGATTCATTTCAAAGGTATCCAACTGAGTCTTCTTCAGAATTTCTATTTCCTTATTAAGGTGATCTTTCACTTATTTTTTGATTTCATTTCTTATGTCATCTTTTAACTCATAGATAAGTTTAAGCATGAACTTTCTGATTTCATGTCTTGACATTTCCTCCATTGTGGTATCAATGGAGTCTATCATTGAGGTATTCTGTGTTGTTTGGGATGGTTTGTTCTCTTGCTTTTTCATATTGTTTGTGGGTCTGCCCAACTATGTGGATAGATCTGATGCTGTAGAGTTTCTACTTTATGAGTTTATAGGATCCCTCTATATTACTGGTACCTTACAGATGGGGTGGGGCAATAAGAGCAACAGTCTACTGTTGAGAGCCACAGCCGAAGGGGCCCCAGCAAACTTCCAGCTGCCGGCTGATGATTGGCTCACAGCAGCCCCCAGCAACATCTAGCTGATTGGCTCCTCTGCGGTGATGCTCATTGGGCTGTTTCCCTGCCCTTTCAGACCACGGAGCTGCTCATTGGGGGACTTTTTTGGCTCCGCCCACGTGACCCAGCCAATCGGCCTCAAGAGCAGGAGGATTGTGGGAGGTGGAGAGAGGCTTGTGAGAGAGAGAGGCTTGTGTTGGAGAGAGAGGCTTGTGGAAAGCCGGTGGTGGCAGTTGGGGCTCTGAGGGTTTTTCCTGAGAGGCTGTTTTGTTTGGCGTGTGTGGTTCTAAAAATAAAGTTAGTTTCTTTTGACAAGTGGCTCCTGATTGTGCCCAGCCAGACTGCGGCAGTCTATGCAAACAATATAAAGCAGTAGACAGGTACTTAGATGCTATTTTGATGTCTACTGTTAACTGGTACACTATGTAGGAACAGTAGGATCAACATTTCCATGAGTAAAAACAATAGAGTCATGAATTATGTTTGGCTCAAAATCAAACAATAGGTGTTGTCTGACTTCTGCTGTATTAATTATTGCTGTGACATTGGTGGTAGGGGCAGACATTATATACATCAATTAGTATTATGAGGTGTTAAGGATAGAGTTGAGGATGAGGAAAGAAGAAGAGATCAGAAAATTGTTTACAATTTCAAAGGATGAATAGGGCAGATACAGTGGTAACTTAGAATATGTTGTTAATGTGAAAGGGGAAGAAAAAGTAGAATATAGAAGAAAAGAGAGAAAATGGAATTTAGGTGTCAGCAACAGAAAAAAAGAGAGGGAGAAAGGGAGTTAGAGTAGTGGCAAAGACAATACAAAACAAAATATGATAATCAAAAACCCTAACCCTCAAAATAAAGAGCATGGGAAAATAACATCTTCAGAAAAAGAAAAAAAGGGGGTGGGGGGCTAGAAAAGAGGAGAAACAAGTATGTGTATGTACAGAAGTGTTTGAATCAATCAGTACACATCCAAATAAAAAACTCAATATAGAAATCAAAAACAAAAAGGAAAACAAAACAACAACAAAAAAGGAAAAATCTTGGTGAAATGCTAAGAAATTAAGGAGTCATTTCCACTATCATGGACAAAACAGTCAGTGAGTATATGTTCACTATGCCCAGCTGATTTTATTTTTGTTTCTTCTTGAGGTATGGTCTAAGCGTCAATATGTGGGTTGCCGAGTCCTTCCTTTTTATTTTGTTGCTCATTGAGTTGAAGGTGGGGGTTTAAGACTTCCCAATTTCCCTTCTTGGGACATCAGTTTGGGTAGGACAAATGGTGAAGCCATTAGCTGGGGTAGATGGGCCTAGTAGTGGATTGGTGTGTTAAGCAAGCTGGGCTGCAGCTGGGCAATGACACAACTGGCCATGACCTAGGGGCCTAGCTGGCCTGGGCCAGGTGGATCAGGGGCAGATGCTAGGTCCTGTGGACTAGTGGCAAAGATGTGTGCTGGGCCAGAAAGGCCTGGCAGCCAGGTGGCAGCCTGGCTTGCAGGGCTATGGGCCAATGGTAAAGCTGTGGGCCTAGTAGGCTGAGCTGTGGTCCAAGGTCTGAGGATTGGGAGACTGGGGACTCAAGGTCCGGAGGGCCCAAGTTGAGTGCTAGACTGGTGCAGCACCTGGCATGTCTCTGATCCAGTGGGTGTTGTAGACTGGGGCGGGAGCCAGGGACAGAGCTGGTGGGCCTGGTGGGCAAGCCAAGAGCCAAGTACCCTCACACCCAACCTTCTAGTCTCCTGACCTGCTACAGCCAGCCCTGTCATCCCCTCAAGGCTGCAGGACTCATAGGGCTGGGGAGAATGGGTATCTCTCCAGCCTTTCTAACCTGTTCTCCTGGGAAAAATGCTCCTTTCTGACTTTCCAGGGTTTGCTTGGCCCAATCAAGCTCTTGCTAGGCTCAGACAGGCCCACACAGACCTAGCTACAAACTCACAGATCTGGGTTTCTAGTTTCTGTTTGCTCCACTGCCTGTCTTTTTGTTCTTTGTGCATTCTCATTTTCTCAAAATAAATGTATGTTGCTCTGGTATTTTAAAAAAATATTGTATAGAGAGAATCTACTTTGTAAAAAGTTACTGTTTCTACCTCTAAACTAAATAAGAGAAAGTTGGTTTAGCATTTGCAAAAGTATCCCTGTTTGAACTCAGTGTCCATTACCTGGAACAGATAACCTGATCCAGGAACAAACTACAAAACACCAGACTTTTCAAATTCCACTTTCCTTAAGAATATATTTTTTTTAGCTATATGACTATGGGCCAATCATATGTTCTATTAATTTATCAAAAATAGTCATGTGGAGCACATCTGTAATCTTACTGAGGCAGGAAGATCCAAGTTCAAGGCCAGACTCAACAACTTAGACCCTGTCTCAAAAAAAAAAAAAAAAAAAAAAGTCATACCATGGACATCTGCCTTATCTTAGGCATGTGTTTTTTTTTTCTTTTATAACTTGAAAATTGATGATGGGGATGAAAACCCAGGGACACAATCAGTCTTAACATATGAACTCTCTAAAATGCCTCATACTGAATTGTGGGAACTTTTTTTTTTTAATGTCAATATGAATTTGGAAGCAGATTTGAGTCAGATGAGCTTGTTGAAGAGTTCCAGTCCTTAGGGATTCACTCTTTGACACACACTTGTATAGTACCTGGATGAAGTCAGAACATAGTTTCAACTAAATATAAAGATGAATATTGAAATAAGGCAGTGTTTTTTAAGTCTTTGCTGGCTATCCTAGGACTGTTTATTAAATAATCTCACATTTTTAGTGAAATATATTTCCTTGAAAGAAACATTTATCTTTATTGGTTCAACAGTTTCAAACAAATCCAGAACAAGTTTTCACACTTTGAGCCTTAGTGCAAAGACACTATGTCATGCAGGAAATAAAATACTTATTCGGTAAAGCTCTCTCCTGATGCAATTAGATATTAAAATGATCAGGCAGAAGACAATTTATGTGATGGAAATTTGCTTGAAAAAGGACACGATTAAAACCTCTATTAAGGTTGTTCATAACATAATACTTATAATTTCAAAACAAAACACCCCAAGAATCAACTATCCCTTTAAATAAAAAAAATAATCAATTTATACTCTTCTTAAAAGAATTCCAACAATTTAAAATAAGTTCCAATTCCATATATATATATATGTACATTTATAACTTAGGTGCTCTTTTGCACTATATACTTTTATTCATGCAACAGTGATGGGACTGGACTTGAGGCTCTACAGTGGTCTTTCCGAGAAAGCAGTATAACTCCTTACTCTGGCAAAGAACAAGGGGGTGTACATCTTGTCAATCTCAAAAGCACTGACTGCAGTCTCACCAGTTGATCTGGAAAGAAAACACAAAATTATTAGTACTGGTATGGATCGGAACATCTCCCAAAGGCTCATTTGTTGAAGGCTTGGTCACCAATGCATCAATGTTCAAAGGTGGAGCTTGTGGAAAGTGACTGAAATTATGAGAGGTCTGAGCTCATCAGTGGGTTAACTCACTGATGAACAATCTGATGGCATTATAGAGGGTGACAGAAACTATAGGAGGTGAGGCCTAGTTAGAGGCATGTCCTGGAAGGAAATTTCTTGTCTCTGGAACCTTCCTTTTTCTCTTTCTCTGCTTCCTGGCTGCCGAGAGGAGAGCAATCTTCCCCTGCCTTACCTCAGCCCAAGGCAATGGAGCTGTCCCACCACGGACTGATAACCTCTGAAACATAAATCTTTCCTCCTCAGTTATTTCTCATAGTGATGAAAAGCTGACTAACAGGAAAATTCCAACTCCTTTAGAAACCTTCTGTGTTTGTAGGGGTGAGTTTATTTTATGCATCATTAACTTTTTAATTTTTAATTTATCTCAGTAAGTTCTAAGTAACTTAGGCACACTGTAGAACATTTAGAAAATTTAGGAAAGTATAAAGGTTACTAATTGTTCTACCACCCATATGAAGTACTTCTCATGCTTTTCCCAAGCACCTGTCTATGGAGGGATCATACTCCATCATTATTATGGTTTGGAGAGAAGGTGTTCCCCCAAAACTCCTGTTAATACAGGAATGTCTAGAGGTAAAATGATTGGATTGTGAGAGCTGCAACATAATCATTCTGTCCTTGTTTGAATGGACTGGGTGCTACCTGTAGATAGGTGGGGGTCTGACTGGAGAGTTTGGTCACTGGGGGCATGGCATAGAAAGGTTGTTCATTCAGAGGCCCCTTCCTCTCTCTGCTTTTTGACTCCATCATTACTCCTCTGGGCACTTCCACCATGATGTGCTGCTGCACCTCAGGCCCAGAGCAATGAAGTTGGCTGTCTATGGACTGAGACATGAGCCCCAAATAAACTTTTTCTCCTCTAAGTTGTTCTTATGAGGTATTTTGGTCTCACAGTAATGAAAAAGTAAAACAGTAATCCTGTTTCCTCTACATTATACTGCCTGTCTGAACAATTTATTTAATTCTTCTTTTGGAGATTCAGGTTGTTTTTGGTATTTGGCAATCTTAAAATGGTTTGGTTTTTTTTTGTGTGTGTGTGGTGCAGTGGATGGAACTGAGAGTCTCATGCATGCTAGGCAATTGTTCTATCACTGAGCTATAACCCCAGCCTTTTTCATTTTATCTTAAGAAAGGGTCTCACTCAATTGCCCAAGTTCACTTCAAACTTGGGATTCTCCTGCCTGAGCCTCATAAGTAGTTGGGATTATAGGTATATGCTACTGTACCCTACAATGTGGTACTTTTATTATGTCCTTCAAACATATTCCTAAATATTCCTAAGAGAATTTCTAAGATACATATAGATAATTTAAAACTCTTGTTAAAATATGTTTCAAAATAAATTATATTCCTAGAACAAAATACTTGCTTCCACAACGGAAAAATAACAGGTGAAGAAGAAGAAAAGCAGATGATAAATTATGCTACCACAGCCTTTTATTACACTGTTCCCACTAAAAAGAGACATAAGCAGAAAATTTAAGTGATTTTGCAAATATTAAAGTAAATCAATGTGATCACTAGTAGCTTCAAACAACACCTATTATAATATCCTTTTTGTCCTAAAAACAGATCCTAGTGAGTGCAGTGGCACTTGCCTACAATCCCAGCTACTTTAGAGGCAGAGGCAGGAGGACTGCAAGTTTGAAGCCAGCTTCAAGCAAGACCCTATCTCAAAAGGACTGAGGATGTAGCTCAGTGGTAAAGTGGCCCTGTATTTAATCCTCAATACTATCAAAACAATCAATAACCAGAACAAAACAAACAAACTAAAATACCTAGTCCCAGTTTTCTATGGGTCAAGCATGAAATATAGCTAATAAGTATTAGCTTGGTTCTACTTAATGGCTTTTCTTTCTTTGCACCAAATTACAAACAGAAGCAAAAAGGACTGGTAGCTAAGGTATACAAAGAAAAATATTCTCAGTTGTCAGAGCTTATCCAAATAAGTAGGGAAAAGTCATATGTAAGGTGGAAATGTAACGAGGAAAGTTTTCAATAATATGTCAAGATTGCAAACTTTCAGGATTTTTGATTCAATCTGAATGGTGAATCCTTAGTCATATACAGATATTCTTTCAAATCTACCACTGCTAACTTTAATTTATCAACATGAGTTGGTATTTCACTTCCAATTCCTTTGTTTTATTTAACTTATTTTTGTACTGCTCCTTTTTCACACACATCCTTCAGTTCATTGATTATTCCATACAGGTTAAATCCTACCTCATAAGGACCTTTAAACACAAGTCACCTACTATGTTTGACTTTGAAGTACATGAAATCTTATTATTTTTCATTTTATTTCCATTGATTCATCTTAAGGAATTCTAAAAAATAATACTGAACTGTAGGAGAGTAAAAATGATCTGGAAATTTAAAAGTGCCTTGAGTATGTCAATGAATAAGTAAGTAATAAAATGCCAATTTCATTTCCATGATGGTAGTACCAATTCACTGTGAGAGTGCTCTGCATGCTCTACTTCTTCACTTAGGCTTAGCCTTTTTAATTTTGGCCTTTTTTTTTGGTTTGCAGTAGTATTACATTGTGGTTTTGCTTTGTTACGCAAATTGAAAACATTTAAGAGTTTCCTGAGCTGGATATTAACTATACATTTATGCTAATTTTGGTACTTTTTATTGCATTCACCTACTTGTAGGTAATGTGACAAGAATGATGGATCCAGATGAGTTTGTTGAACCTCTGGTGGCCACTGGAACACAGCTGTAGCCCCACATGAAAACTGTGATCTGCTTCTTGTACAGGGACACGACGAAAATATCTATATTTGTAGTCAAGTGGTTTCTGTAAAAGAAAAGGTGCATGAGCAATAACAAAGCTATTACACTTGTATATAAACATTTATGTGATATATTATGTAAGAGTAACACTGGAAGTAACAATATTTGCACAAAATAGAGAGCTGTCTTGGGCATCACTTATATAAAAGTGTACAAGTTCTTTGAAAAATGGCAGGCACTCTAAAAATATAAGGTTTCCCCCATCATCATAATAACTCCATGTGTTAAACATGACTGCATTATTTCTACTAATGGCTGAAGAAAAGAAGATCCAGAGAGGTCAAACAAATTAACCAAAGTTAAACTACCATCCCTTAAACCTAGTACTTCCTTCTACTAAAAAACACTAGGAATATTTTATTAGAATGTGATAAACTGGTACAAGCTGCAGAAAAAGTGCAGAGTAAAACTTAATGGAGAAATAGATGTGACAAGGTTCATTAAATCACACTTTTGTAAACGCTAAAGCACAAAAATGGAAACACTGTGAATGGTTTCATTATAAAAGAAAACTGAAAATCTTCATGGTATTTCCTAAACACTTATATTAGACAGAGCCTACTCAACTAGAGTCTTATAATTCCCAATTTTGACCTCAGAACACTCTTGGTTGTAGTCAAAGCAGTTATCTCTGTTCCTTAGACTGCTGCCCTGCATTCTCAGGGAGGCAGAGAAGCTAGTGACAGGTGGTTACAAGCAGAGAGGACTCACAGATGAAATGCTGCCCTATTTTGATACATGAGGCTAGAGAAGAGGGATTTCATACAACAAATTCCTTTCGAAACCTACTATTTACAAAGGCAATAGGCAAATACTTATTCTACTTACCTACCAACTGATTTCTTACATACACATTATGTTTTTTAACCAGGATTTAAAAAAATACATAAGGAGAAAGTTGTATAAAAAATTAGGTCTAGGGGAGGGGGGACAGTAGAGGATAGGAAAGGCAGCGGAGCACAACAAACACTAGTATGGCAACATGTAAATCAATGGATGTGTAACTGATGTGATTCTGCAATCTGTATACGGGGTAAAAATGGGAGTTCATAACCCACTTGAATCAAAGTGTGAAATATGATATATCAAGAACTATGTAATGTTTTGAACAACCAATAATAAAAAATTTAAAAAAAATTAGGTCTTCAATCTGTTAAGAGAATTTAAAGTACTCTAGAATACAGAATATATCAGTAATCACATTTGCTTAGCATTTTTTTTTTTTTCTGCAAGAACAGGAGGAAGGAAAGCAGATTTCTAGTAGAAACTGAAATTCTCTCCAAGATACCTTTATATTTACTATATGGCTAACTTAGAAAGAAAAAACCTCTATGATTCAAAGTGAGAAGAGACAGAAAATATATTCAGGTTTAATTTTTTCACAGGAGATTTTGGCTTTACCTTTCATGTATAAAATCACTAGACTAAAAAAAGGAAACTCTCCAGCTCCCCTCAGATACTTTAAGTTGCCATATATTTTGTGAAGTAGTATAATAAAACAGCACTTTATTCTGAGAATGCTTGAATCAATAGTTAAATGAAAATTCTCAATTCCACCTTGCATACTCACTTCTTCTTTTTTCTTAGTTATTACAGCAAATACTTTGGTCTGATTGTCTGTATCTTGTGACAAGCGATAATGACCCAGCAGAATTGCATCGGTTCTAAAAAATAAAAACAACACTTTATTTATCAGTTACTGTGAGTATTTAAGTAATCTAGGAAGTTATGAATTACAATAGCATTTACTCAACTTGCCTAAAGACAATCAGGTTATAAGTGAACCTTGATTCCAAGTCCCCCCAAACCTACTAAAGTATATTCTCTTGGAAGAGGCCCTGGTATTTTCACAACTGTCTTCCCCACCCCCATGATTGCTTTTTTGATTATCCAGGATTAATAATCCAATATTAATGTAAGCACTAGCTTACATGAACCTGAAAATGTGAACTGCATAGAAAGTTACAAAAAAATACTACCTGGTATTCCTAGTTCTTAGACGCGGAACAATGGACTGAGGCTCTTCAGGGGTTGTCAACATCATCACATGGCCATCAGGAAAGAATCTTATGTATCTACATTAAAAAAAAAAAAATCACCAGGCTGGGGTTGTGGCTCAGTGACAGAGTACTTGCCTAGCATGTGTGAGGCACTGGGTTTGATCCTCAACACCACATAAAAATAAGTAAATAAAATAAAGGTATTGTGTCCATCTACAACTACAAAATATTAAAAAAAAAAAAGAAAAAGGAAAATTTAAAAATCAAAGCATACTATACACACAAAGCATAAAACAAGTCCTTATTTTTCAGTATCTAAACCTGTTCATGGTTTTGAAACCAAAACTGAAATACCATGGGCCAAAAAACTGAAAAAATATCACTGAAGCAAAATTTGATGGACAATCTGTTAGTCCAGTTGGTTTTGTTTTTTTCCCATTTCCCTTAGGGGGAACTGGTAAACTTAATTTCACTCACTGAATAAAAATGAAATATTGCTCTTTTATTAAAGTTCTTTGCTTTTCTAAAGCACTAATTAATGTCACACAAAAAGTAAAATCTGATAATTAATACATACATCTATTTCTCAATGACAGTAATATTTGGTGAACTGTGAATAACTATGGCTAGATAAAAAGCTATTTGAGGGCTGGGATTGTGGCTCAGTGGCAGAGCACTTGCCTAGAATATGTGAGGCACTGGGTTCGATTCTCAGTACCACATATAAATAAATAAAATAAAGATCCACTGACAACAAAAAAATTTTAAATAAAAAAAAAAAAGCTATTTGAAAAAGTAAATAGGTAAAGCCATGACAAAAGAAAAGGAGAGCTTGAAAATATATTTAGAGGCCAGAAGGAATTACATAATTTACATTAAACTTTTGGTTTGAGCGCAGTTTCTATGTCATAACACTGGATAAAAACACCAAGGGGCTTTTGTGGATAAACCAAATGTGACAAAGAGCAGACCAAATAACTATTGAGCTAATACTTGGAGAGAGAATTTTCCACTCACTCAGTTTACTACAGTTGTACCTGTAATATTCCACTTGGTGCCAGGCTCTATAGAAACCATCAAGAGACTGTTCCCCTTGACGAATATATGTAGTTTTACTGATATACACGCCTATTAACAACAAAAAAATTTTAAAAGCACATAAATAAAACTTTAAAAGTTACAATCATAACACATATCCAGCTTTATTTTTATTGTTTCCTTTAAATATGCTCATAGTACTTATATTTATTACAGAAAATTAAAATCATGTAATTATCAAATACATCACATATCATTATTTCTCCTGGGTTCTAGGGTCCAACTTACCATCAAATCGAACACGAGGCCGTTCTAAAAACATCTCTCTCCATGATGAGTAAGGAACAAGTTTAATACAGCTTCTGCCCCACACTTTCAGGCAGGCCAGACGCCATATTTCAGGGTCTCTAGGTTTAAAAAAAAAAAAAAAAAAGGACAACATCAAATATAAAAAGGTAACCTATAGGTAGCCGTAAAAATTTCTGCTATCAACTATCCTTTTTTCAACAAGTATTTATTAAGCACCTGCATGGCACAGTTCTAAGGGAGAGAATAAAAGGCAAGGGAAAGGCTCTGTTCCTTTAATGATAAAAAAGTAAAATGAGAGAGAAAACTTTCAGGCAGTATACTCAGTACAAAAATTCAATTGACAAAGTAGAATAAGTGGACAGGAATGATAATGTGTTGAGGAAACAGACTACTTCAGAGAAAATGGCTGGGAGAGGTCTCTGGGAAGGTATTGCCGGGATGGGAAAGAGTATGCTGGGCAGCAGCCACAATAAGTACAAGGCTCAGAGGCCAAAGGGTGACCTGTGGGCTCAGCTAAGAGTCAGAAGTAGCATGTGGCTGCAGCAAGGTGAGAAGAGACTACATAATCTAACAGGTAGTAAGGAACAGATGAGGTAAGTACCTTATAGCAGGGAGTGACTATTTATACAAGATGGAAGCCAATGGAGCATTTTATGCATGATTTATGCTTTTAAAAGATCACTGTGGTGGGGTTGGGGTTGTGGCTCAGTGGTAGAGTGCTTGCCTAGCATGTGTGAGGCACTGGGTTCGATTCTCAGCACCATATACACATAAATAAAATAAAGGTCCATCAATAGCAAAATAAATAAATAAATAAATAAATAAAAGATCACTGTGGGAATGTCAGGCATGGTGGTGCATGCCTAATCCCAGAGACTTGGGAGGTTATGGCAGGAGGATCACAAGTTCAAGCCCAGCATGAGCAACTTAGCAAGACCCCATCTCAAAATGAAAAATTAAAATGGCTCAGTGGTAAAGAGTCCTTATTTTGTACCCCCCAAAAAGAGATCACTGTGGGAGAGAGGGCAGATCAAGATGGTAGGACAGGACTCTGATAAATTTAACAGAAATTGAATGAAAAAAATCTGAAATCCTGAGCTGAAAAATACAATGAATGACACAATTCAACAGAGCATCAACAGAAGAAGTGATCAAGCAAAAGAATTTGTGAAGATAGGTTATTTGAACAGTCAAGAAGAGGAAAAAAGAAAAAAATGAAGGTAGGTCAGGAAACTTATGGGATAGTATCAAAAGAGCAAACGTAGTAATTAGTGGTGCTCAAAAGAGTAGAGAATGAAAAAAGAATAGAAAGCTTTTCTTTCCTTCTTTTTCTTTGCTGACGATTGAACCCAGAGCCTTGCATGTACCAGGCAAGTGCTCTTCCACTCAGCTACATCCTCAGCCCTGGTAAAGACCTTATTTAAAGAAATAACAGTAGACAACTTTCCAAACCTAGAGAAAGATAAATATCCAGGTATGTGAAGTTCAAAAAATTCCAATCAGATACAAACCCAAATAAGACTCTTTCATGACATATCATAATCAAACTGTTAAAGATCAAAAAGAGGATACTGAAATCAGAAAAAAAAAATAAAAGGAAAGAAAGAAAAAAAGCAAATGACTTGTAAGGAAGTTCCAATATGCCTCGCAGCAGACGTCTCAACAGAAACTTAAAAGACCAAGAGAATGTAGGACAATATAGTTCGAGTGCTAAAAGGAAAACAAAAACAAAAACAAAACCAACAACCTGCCAGTTGAAGATGAAGGATCCAACATGGCTAAAGAGAGGTGCTCTGCATGCAACTCTACCACAGAGAACCAGGGCAATCAAGGAAAACCTATATTTCAAGGAGAGTGATTATAGAAGAACTCTGGAAATGAGCAAGGAAGTGATGAGAACTCTAAAAAGCAAGGAGAATTAGAAAGGCAACATGGAGAAAAGAACAAAGTAAATCACAACTTCAATCCTAGTGTCCAGTCCGAGGAGCTCCACACTGCTAATAAAAGGGAAGCAGGAAATACCAGCAACTGCCATCGCACCAGGAGACTGGCATCCTAACTACAAACTTCCATGGTCCTTACAAGCTTTAAGTACAATCTGGGAAGCTGGCTAAGAGTGGCTGCCCGTCTCCTAAAAGGGAACTCACATTGGATGTCCCCTACCCTCCAGAACCCCCGAGCTGCTACAACACCCATGGCAAGATTCCACCCTGCCTTAGGTGCCATCAGTTCTGGTTTTCTATAGCACAGCAGAGTGACTACTGGTTAAAAAATGATTTATGCTATTTAAAAATGACTAGAAATATGAAATTCCCAGCACATAAAAATAATTTATATTTGAGGAGATGGAAGTGCTTATTACCCCAATTTGATTGAGGTACACTGTATACATACATGTATTGGGTTACTATAATATACATTGTAAAGAAGTACGTTTCAATTTAAAAAGGGGGCATAACAAGATGACACTTGAATTAAGATTTTCCTGTAATCTCTTTCTATAGAAATACCAAACTGTTCACAGCTACTTATGCACCAAACTACCTTCAAGTGCTAAGAAAATCAGGTGCCTGCAGTATAACAAAATGGAAAAAAAGCATTGAAGAAGGAAAAGAGATGCCCTTGTCACACCTGCCAACTCCAAGCAGCTCTACATGGAGAGAGAATTAAGTCCAGGCCTTGAACTTAAAATCTAGTACCAGGCCTGCCATGGTGAAACCTAGGCTGGGCAAAAACCCAACCCCTACTGTCAGGACAACACCCAGGACTGAGCCTATGGAATTGAGTTAGGCCAGGAGGCCAACTCCCGCTACCACTTTTCCTTAGGCAATAAAGAGGAGACAAGACTTTACTTACTGGAAAGTAGGGTACAAAAGCTAGCAGAGAGCCTTGGAGTCTAGTACCAGTCCTGCTGAGGTGATACCAAACACTGGGGTAGAAACTGAAGGCCTTATACACAGGCCACACCTCACAGATGGAGACTCTAGAACAGCCCTGGCGCTTGGTGGAGACCTGTGTGCCAGTAATACACTTGAGTTTTGCCCTACATCAGTTCCAGCCTTAGAATGGACCACAGGCACACCCAGTGCAGGCTACTTGCAGCTGGGAGACTTAAGTACAACCAAGCTCAACACCAGCCTTGACAGACAAGGGGTTATTTCCACTACCCATCTCTCCAACCCCAGGTAGCACAGTTATCACCAGGCCAGTGCTCCAGAAGGGGAGCACTACTCCAGCACAAAGCAAAGACCTGCATCCAAGTGGGATGAACTATGTTTTGGCCGGCATCACTGCCCGCTGTGGCATGGACCCTAGTGCACCCTTGAGCTATTCAGGTCCTTGTGGATGTGAGACTCAGGCACAACCCATCTTACCATCAGCCTGGATTGGAGAAGTCTGCCTTCAACAATGCATAGCATGGTGTAAGACCCCACATGCTGGGGATAGGACAGTTCAGTAAGCACAAGAGTTTGCCCTGGATCTCAGTACTGGATAATTTAAAACCTGATACTCAGCAGATCCTAATGGTCCCTATCCTTAGGCCTTCTTGTGAATGGAACCTGTGGAATAGTTCTAATGCATGGGTAAGACACATAGCCCTAGTCCATCAGATTGCTATTCCAGCTGGCATCACTTGTGACAAATTGCAGTGGTCTTGGGCCACAAATCTACCTCAGCAATAGGCAGCCCATAGCAATGTGGGCCACTGCCCTACTCCAGTGTTACTGCTAATCTTAGCAGGCTGTGAGCTCAAGGGTATGAGACGGCTTGGAAGCATGGGTCACCACACCCATGATGTAGGAGCACAGGGATGGTCCACATATGATAGCCTGCATCCTGAATTCCTGCACACAACAGACAAAACACTGCACCCTCGGAGCAGTCAGCTGCAGGCCCCTGAGGTGGCAAACCAGAACCAGTTGGTGGGTAGTCCATAGGAACTAGGGAAGTGACTCCTGTGCCCTAGCAACTCTGGAGGGATCCACAGTCAAAGAATGATGGACACCTGCTAAATGTCAAATGAAATCCAAACCAAGATTCAACAAGAATTTTCTTCACCTTTGCATGGTTTATTATAAATAACTCTAATGTCAACTGAGATCACATATATCATTCTCTAACTTGATTGACAGTTATTACCCTAAAGGCCAATATTGCAATTTATCTTTAACCCATTTGATTGTATATCTTCTTCTTCTTCTTCTTTTTTTTCTTTTGGTTGAAAACAGGGACACTTTACCTCTGAGCTACATTCCCAGCCCTTTTTACTTTTTGAGACAGGGTCTTGCTAAGTTGCTTGCACCTTGCTAAGTTGCTGACATTGACCTTGAACTTGTGATCCTTCTGCCTCAGCCTCCCAAGTTGCTGGGATGACAGGCATGCTCCACAGTGCCTGGCTGAATGCATGTTCTCTAATTATTTAAAGCATTAATTGGAATCAACCTTTCTATCTTTGTTTATTTGTCCTCTTATATTATCTGCTACTACCACAAACAGCCACCATTCATTTCTCCTTTCTACTTTGGTGTACATTATTCTTTTCTATATTTTCTTTCTCTCTTTTTTGCCCAATCTTTCTTCTTTTCTCCTTTTAGTCCTCATTTAATGTTATAGCAATTTTGCTAAATTTAATAACTTATTTTTCAACCTACCCCAGAACTTTACTACAAAGTTTATACCTGGATTTGAGGAACTGGGAGAACAGTATCAACAAGCTTTTTGGTTTTCCTAAGTTTAAACAATATGAGGCTTGGCTCTCAAGTGATTGTAGTAAATAGGGTTCAGTGGCACCTCTCAAAGTGGTGCTGATAATGGATCAAGCAGTGGTCACACACTGACTTAAAACATCAATAGATGGATATTCACCCAACCTAGGGCTCTTAAGAGAAAGAAATTCACAGAGTAGAAGTGATAACTATTCCAGGAGATAGGTAAAATTGAGAGCCAATAATGCTTCAACAACTGACTCCATTGACAACACAGTGGAGGAAATGTCAGAGAAAGAATTTAGAAAGTTCATAATTAAAATGTTGTATAAGCTAAAAGAAGATGTAAACAATAAAATTAGAGAGAAAATAAGGAAGTGAAAGATCACTTTCAATGAAGAGAGATTCTGAGAATCAAACAGAAATTCTGGAAATGAAAGACTCAAAAAAAGCCAATTAAAAATTCAATGGAAAGCATCACCTATAAATTAGACAATTTTGAAGACAGATTTTCAGGTATATAATCTTGAAAATAAAGCCAACCATAAAGAAAAGATGTTAAGAGACTATGACCAGAATATTCAAGAAATCTGGGATAACATCAAGGGGCCAAATTTATGCCAGGCATCATATCATGTCTCTATAATCCCAGCATCTTGAGAGGCTGAGGTAAGAGGATTACAAATCCAAAGTCAGTCTCAACAACTTGGTGGCCCTAAGCAACTTAGGAAACCCCATCTCAAAAAAGAAAATAAAAAGGGCTAAGGACATGCTCATGGATTAAGTGCCCCTGGGTTCAATCCCCGATACAAAAACAAACAAACAAGCCAAATTTAAGACTTATTGGGATAGATGAAGGCTCTGAAATACAAAATAATGGGATACACAATCTTTTCAATGAAATAATATCTGAAATTTTTCCAAACCTTAAGAATGAGATGGAAATTCAGATATAAAAAGCATATAGGACTCCAAATATATAAAATCACAACAGATCTACTCTAAGACACATAATAATAAAAATGCCTAACATACAGAATAAGGATAGAATTTTAACAACTGCAAGAGAAAAGCACCTGGTCACATTTAGAGGTAAACCAATGCAGATTTCAACTGATTTCTCAACCCAGACCCTAAACACCAGGAGGGTTTGAAATAACATATACTTTGCTCTGAAAGAAAATGAATGCCAACTAAGAATACTATACCTAGGCAAAAGCTAGCTTCAGAATTTAAGATGAAATAACCTTCCATGATAAACTGAAGCTACAAGAATTCATAACCAGGAAGACTGTACTACAAAACATACTCAAATATTTCATGAAGTAATTAAAAAAAAAACAGTGATGAATAGTCAATTAAAGGAGAATAAAGTCCAACTTAGAAATACATCAAATGGCACAAATAAGTAGCATCTCTGCATAACAATACTGGATGTAAATGGTCTAAGCTCTTTAATCAAAAGACATATATTGACAGATTGGATTAAAAAACAAGACTTAACAATATTGTTTATCAACTCACAGGCACAGACATCCACAGTCTGAAAGTGAAGGATGAGAAAAGACATACAATGCAAAAGGAACTTGAAAACAAGCAAGGGTAGCTACTCTTTTACCAGACAAAGTAGATAGTAAATATTTATGTCCCAAACAATGGTACATCTATATATATACAACAAATCCTTCTCAAAACTAAGAATCAAACAGACCACAATAAAATAATGTCAGGTGACTTTAACAGACCTCTATCATCACAACATAGATCTTCCAGACATAAACTAAAGATTCTACTAAACTAAAAAATACAATAATCTGGACCTAACAGACATATAAAGAACATTTCATCCATCAATGATTTAATTCATTTTCTTCTCAGCAACATATGAAATATTTTAGGAAACAGATATATTTTAGGTTACAAAACAAATCTTAGCAAATATGAAAAAAATGGAGATAATACCTTCACTCTATCAGATCATAATAGAATGAAAGGAGAAATCAATGGTAAGATACAAAACAGAAAATTCTCTAACACCTGGAGATTAAATAATACACTTTTGGCTGGGCATGGTGGTGCACACCTGTAATCCCAGAAGCTTAGGAGGCTGAGGCTGCAAGTTCAAAACCAGTCTCAGCAACTTAGTGAGGCCCTAAGCAACTTAGTGAGGTCTTGTCTCAAAATAAAAATAGAGAAGGGCTGGAGATGTAGTTCAGTGGTTGAGCATCCCTGGGTTCAATTTCCAGGTACCTGCACCCCCCAATACACTTTTAGATGATAAATAGATACCAGAAGAAGTCAGGGGAAAAATAAGAACGTTCTTAGAAATTAATGAGAATAGTGATGAAACATCAAAATCTCTGGGACAGTAGGAAGGCAGTGCTAAGAGGAAAGTTTATAACACTGAGTTTATACATTAAAATATTAGAAAGATGTCAAATAAATAACCTAACATGGCCCCAGAAAAGGAACAAACACCCAAATCAGCAAAAGACAGGAAATAATAAAAATCACATCAGAAATTAATGGAATTGAGAATAAAAAACAATACATAAGATCAATAAAATGAAGAGTTCATTTTTGAAAGCATAAACAAGACTGAAAACCCCTTAGTCAAACTAACCCAAATAGAGAAAATTAACAAAAGTAGAGATGAAGTATCATGACAGTCACTACTGAAATCCCGAAGATTACCAGAAACTATTTTGAAAATTTGCACTTCAATAAGCTAAAAAATCTTGAAGATATTGACAAATTCCTAGAGACATATGACCTACCCAAATTGAACCATGAGGCTACAGAAAACTTAAACAAATCATTATCAAGTAATGGAAATGAAGCAGCTATCAAAAGCCTTCCAAAACAGAAATACCCAGAACTGGATGGATTCTCAGTTGAGCTGTACCAGAACTTAAAAAACTAATATCAATACCTCTCAAATTATTCCATGAAATAGAAAAGAGGGAACACTGCTAATCATTCTACAAAACCAGTATCACCCTCATACCAAAACTCAACTAAAACATATCAAGAAAAAAATTTCAGGTCAATATCCTTCATGAACATAGATACAAAATTTCTTAATATTGGTAAACCACATACAAAAACACATTAAAAGGATAGTGCACCATGATCAAGTGGGTTTCATCCCAGGGATACAAGGTTGGTTCAACATATGTAAATCAATAGAAAAAGCCTTTGACAAAGTATAGCGCCCATTCATGTTTAAAACACTGGAAAAATGAGGGATAGAAGAAACTTGTCTCAATATTGTAAAGGCCATATGTGACAAACCCAAGGCCAATTACACTAAATGGAGAAAAACTGAAAGCATTTCCTTTAAAAACAGGAACAAAACAAGGATGCCCACTTTCAACACTCCTATTCAACATAGTCCTTGAAACTCTAGCCAGAGCAATAAGGCAAGAGAAGGAAATTAAAGGGATACAAATAGGAAAAGAAGAGCACAAATTATCTGTTTGCTGGTAACATGATCCTATATCTAGAAGACTAAAAATGCCACCAGAAGATTTTTAGAGATGATAAATAAATTCAGCAAAGTAGAGGATACAAGATAACACTTATGTTCCTATACTCCAATAATGAATCGGTTGAAAAGAAATTGGGAAAACTATCCCATTCACAATAATCTGAAAACAAAACAAAAT
This sequence comes from Marmota monax, assembly GCF_021218885.2. Lineage (NCBI taxonomy): Eukaryota > Metazoa > Chordata > Mammalia > Rodentia > Sciuridae > Marmota > Marmota monax. The sequence goes on from NW_026693537.1 coordinate 591,578, forward strand.
GAAAAAAACAAACAATAACAACAACAACAACAACAACAAACCTTGGGAATCAACCTAACAAAAGGGTAAAAGACCTCTACAATGAAAACTTTTGAACACTAAAGAAAGAAACTGAATACCTTAGAAGAGAGGAAAGACCTCCTATGTTCTTGGATAGGCAGAATTAATATTGTCAATTACCAAAAACACTATATAGATTCAACACAATCCCCACAAAATTCGAATGACATTCTTCACGGAACTAGAAAAAGTAGTGCTGAGGGGCTGGGGATGTGTCTCAAGTGGTAGCGCGCTCACCTAGCATGCATGAGGCACTGGGTTTGATTCTCAGCACCATATAGAAATAAGATAGAGATATTGTGTCCACCTAAAACTAAAAAATAAATATTTTAAAAGGAAAAAAAAAAGAAAAAGAGTGCTGAAATTCATTTGGAAAAATAAGAGATTCAATAGCCAAAGCCATCCTTGGTGAGAAAAGTGAAGTTGAAGGCATCACAATAATGGAGCTCAAATTATACAACAGAGCAATAGTAACAAAAACACCACGGTACTGGCACCCAAAGAGACATGAAGACCAATGGAACAGAACAGAAAACACAGAGACAAACCCACAGAAATACAGTTATTCCATACTAGACAAAGGTACCAAAAACATAACTTTGGAGAAAAGATAGCCTTTTAAACAAATGGTGCTGAAGAAAACTGGAAATCCATATGTAGAAGAATAAAATTTGATGCTTATTTCTCACTCAGCACAAAAATCATCTGAAACTGGATAAAAAAACCTAGGAATTAGACCAGAAGCTCTGCAACTGCTAGAAGAAAATATATGCCCAACCTTCCAAAATGGTGGCACAGGAACCTACTGACTTAATAACTGATTTTCTTAACACTCCTAATGCACAAGAATAAAATCAATAAGTAGGATGTCATCAAATTAAAAAGCATCTTCACAGCAAAGAAAACAATTGAGAACATGAAGAGAGAATGGGAGATCATCTTTGCCACTTGCTCCTCAGAGCATCAATATTTAGAATATACACAGAACTCAAAAAACTTAACACTAAAAACAAACACCAAGAAACCCAATCAATAAATGGGCAAAAGAACTAAAGAGAAACTTCTCAAAAGAATACAAATTGTCAACAAATATTTGAAAAAATGTTCAATATCTCTAGCAATTAGAGAAATGCAAATCAAAACTACATTGAGATTACATCTCATTCTAGTCAGAATGATAATTATCAAGAATACAAATAATAAATGTTGGCAGTAGAGAAAAGGATACATTCATACACTGTTGGTAGGACTGCAACTTCATGCAACCACTCTGGAAAGCAATATGGATGTTCCTCATAGAACCAGAAATGGAACCACCATATCACCCAGCTATCCTACTCCCAATATATATACAAAAGATCTAAAAATCAGCATACCACAGTGATACAGCAATTCACAATGTTTATAGCAGCACAATTCATAATAGCCAACTATGGAACCAAACTAGATACTCTTCAACAGATGAATGGATAAAGAAAATGTGGTGTATATACACAATGGAGTATTAGTCATAAAGAAGAATGAAATTACTGCATTTGCCAGTAAATGGAAGAAACTGGAGACGATCATAGTAAGTGAAACAAGCCAGTCTCAAAAAGTCAAAGGTTGAATATTTTCTCTGATATACAGAAGCCAATCCAAAATAAAGCGAGGACAAGGAGAAAGAAAAGGGAGAGGGAATTTCATCAAAATAGAGGAAAGATCAGTAGAGTAGGTAAACGGGATTAAGAGGGAGGAAGGAGGGATGGGAAAAGAAAAGAACAAGTGGAATGAATCCGACTGAACTTTCATATGTAAATATATGAATATAGCACAGTGAATCCCGATATCAAGTATATACATAAGACACTAATTTAAAAAAACTGTAAATAAATTGTAGAAGATCAGTAGAGGGAAGTGAACAGGGGGTAGAGGAGGGGAGGAGAGAAGTGTTGGAGACTGTATCTAGTAAACTATGTTCTGTGCTTTTGTGATTATGTTAAAATGTATCCTTTTTATACATAAATAAAAAGAATCAATAATAAAATCTCATCAAATTTCACACTTTAAATAGATGCAATCAATTGTATTTCAATAAAGCTGTTTTTTTTAAATTCTAAAAAAATCCTTGATCTACAAAATATACTCAGCAAATTAAAAACATAGCCTAAGAATCAATAGCAGGATAGATCAAACAGAGGAAAGAATTAGCTTGAAGACAGACTATTTGAAAACATAAAGTTGAAGGAAAAAAGAAAGGAGCAAGAAAGTTTATGAATTTAGGACAGTACTAAAAGAATAAATATTCAGGTAATTTGGGTTCAAGAAGGGCTTGAGGATGTCAAAGGGATAGAAAACTTATTAAAATTATAAGAGAAAACTTTCCAAACCTAGAGGATACAAATATCCTTATACAGAAAAGTGAAAGGTTACCAGAAAAATTTAAGCCAATCTACCCCAAGACAGCTTACAATCAAGCTCTCAAAGGTAAATGACAGAAAAAATAATCACGTGGTATTACAATTCTCCTGACAGCAGACTTCTCAGTAGAAAGTTTACAGACCAGGAGAAAGTGGCATGAGTACTGAAGGAAAAAACTTGTCAACCAAAAATACTGTACCCAGAAAAGAAAGATATCCTTTAGGAATGAAAGAGGAATAAAGACATTCCTAAACAAAAGCTGAGCGAATATATCTCCACCAAACCTATTCCATAAGAAATGCTAAAGGAAGTTCTTCAAACTGAAACAGATACTACTAAGAAAGAAGAAAACTCACTGGTTAAGAGTAATTATACAAACGGGCTGGGGATGTGGCTCAAGCGGTAGCGCACTTGCCTGGCATGCGTGCGGCCCGGGTTCGATCCTCAGCACCACATACAAACAAAAATGTTGTGTCCACGGAAAACTAAATAAATAAATAAATATTTAAAAAAAAAAAAAAAAAAAAGAGTAATTATACAAACAAATTCAGAATGCTCTGAATGGGTAAGCCATTCATATTACTATGAAGCTAAAAAACAAAACAATTAAAAATGTACAGATCTAATGCAATCTCCATCAAAACACCAATGACATTCTTCAAGGAACTAGAAAAAAAACAATTCAAAAATTATACAGAGCACAAAAATCTCAGAATAGCTAAAATCATACTTAGTAAAAAGAACATAGCAAGGGGCAGTATATCACCTGACTTCAAAACATTACAGAGCTTTAGTAATCAGAACACGAAGCTACTGGCATAAAGTCAGACACACAGAACAGAACAGAGGGCCTAAAAGGAAGCCCATGCATCTCTAGCCAACTGATTTTTTGACAAAGAGGCTAAGAACATGCACTGGAGAAAGGATAACCTCTTCAGTAAATGGTGCTGGGAAAATTGGCTCTTTGTATAAAGATTAAGGAAGCCAGTTACAAAAATCAATTCAAAATGGGTTAAAGACTTAAATGTAAGACCTGAAATTATGAAAACAGTAGAAGAAAACATAGAAGAAACTTCAGAAGGTTGGAATGGGCACGAATGTTTTGGACAAGACCTCAAAAGCAAATATTGACAAATGGGATTATATCAAACTGATGAATTTCTGCACAGCAAAGGTAACAATCTACATAGACCAGAAATAAAGGAATATCCTATAGAGTAGGAAAAAATATTTGCAGACTACATATTTGACAACAAGCTGATATCTAAAATGTATAAGGGACTCTAAAAACTCAATATATCCCAATTAAAAGTGGGTAATAGGCCAGCACAGTGGCATACACCTGTATCCTCAGAGATTTGGGATGCTAAAGTAGGAGGATTCCAAGTTCAAGGCCTTGCTACTTAGAGAGGATCTGTCTCAAAAAAAATTAAAAGGGCTGAAGATGTAGCCTGGGTTTAATCCCCAGTATCAACAACAACAACAAAAAAGTGGGTAATAAATCTCAATAGACATAAAATACAAATGGCCAATACATACATAAAAAATGCTTAGCATCAGTAATTAGCAGAAATGCAAATCAAAACCACAATGAGCTATTCCTTATTCCAGTAAAGAACGGCCAATTTCAAAGACTAGGTATAACAAATGCTGGTGAGGATGTGATAAAAAAGGAACCCTTGAACACTGTTGGTGGGAATGTAAATTGGTATAGCCATTATGGAAATCAGTATGGTGGTTCCTCAAAATATTAAAAATAGATCTACCATATGATTCAGCAATCACACTACTGGGTATATATACAAAGGAAATGAAATCAATATGTTGAATAGACACCTGCACTCCCATGTTCCCTGTAGCATTATTCATAAAAGCCAAGAAATGGAAACAACCTAAATGTCCATTGACTGATGAATGGATAAAGAAAACAGGATACATATACACAATGGAATGCTATTCAGCCACAAATGGGAAATCCTGTCATCTGTAGCAAACATGGATGAAAATATAAATCATTATTAAGTGAAATAAGCCAGGCTCAGAAAGATAAGCACCACATAATCTCACTTATGTGAAATATATATATAAAAAAAAACTGATCTCATAGAAGTTAGGAGAATGTTGATTGCCAAAGGATGGGGAAAGTAGCTGGAGGAGGAATGAGGAAAGGCTGATCAAAGGGTACTAAATAATTATAAGATAGGAGCAAGCTCGGGTGCACTACTGTACAGTAGGGTAATTACAGATACCAATAATATGCTGTACATTTCAAAACATTGGAAGAAAGGATTTTAGAAGTCTTCACTGTAAAGAAACAATATTTGAGGAAGAATGTTTAAACTTATTTGAATATTATGTGATATATATGTGTATTGAACACTAATTATGTGGTACTCCATTAATATGAACAATTTTTTAATTTTTGTGAATCAAATAAACAGTAAATAAACACAAAAATTCAAACAAAACAAACTTGCCAACCAATACTGTATCAAGCTAAGCAGTTCTTCAAAAAAATGACTTTCCCAGATAAACAAACCTTATGGTGTTCACCGAACACCAACTTGTCTTACAAAACACAACATACCCAAATCAATGGAATTCAGCAAAAGCAGTTCTAAATATTGCACCTCAAGGAACTGAAAAAAAAAAAAAAAAAGGAAAAAAACTCAACCTAGAATCAGAAGAACATAAAGGTGAGAGCAGAAATAAATGAAAGAGAACAGTAAAATATGAAAATAAGCCCAACAAAATAAAGGATATTTTTAAAATGAGAAAAATCAACCAACCAATCAATAGACTAAGGAAAGAGAGGACTCAAAATCAGAGACGAAAAGACAGTCATTATAACTGATACTGCAGAAGTACAAAGAATCATAAGAAGAGATAGTCTCTTCAATAATTGGTGTTGGGAAAACAATATTAAATGTGCAGTAGAATGAATTAGACCTTTATTTCACACATATACAAAACCAACTCAAAGTGGACTAAAGATTTAAAAGTAAGACCCCAAATCACACAACTACTAAATATGTATATGATAAGCTCATGACATGGATAAGAGTTTTTGATACAACCTCAAAGGCACAGGCAATAAAACCAAAAATAAACAAACGGAATTACAACAAATTAAAAAGCTTCTGTACAGTAATGGAAATAATTAGGATGAAGAGAGCCTACAGAATGGGAGAAAATATTTGTAAACTATATATCTGGTAAGATATTAACATACAAAATATGTAAGTAACTCAATCAACCTGATAGTAAGAAAACAATAACCCAATTTAGAAATAGGCAAAAGATTGAAACAGTTCTCAAAATAAGGTATATAAATGAAAAACGGGTTCATGAAAAAATCCTCAACATCACTATCAGGAAATTTAAATCCAAACCAGTGAGCCATTACCTCATGCTTATTAGAATGGCCATCATCAAACAAAGAAAAGATCACAGGTGTTGACAAGGATATGGAGGAAAGGGAATCCTTATGAATTGTTAGTGAGAATGTAAATTAGTACAGCCATTATTGAAATTGGTATGGAGATTCCTCAAAATATTAAAACTAGAACTACCATATGATTCAGCAATTCTACTTCTGGGTATATATCCAAAAGAACTGAAATTAGTATGTTGAAGAGATATATTCACTTGCATATTTACGACAGCACTATTCGCAACAGGCAAGATACAGAATCAACCTCAGTGTCCACTAAGGGATGAATGGATAAAGTAAATGTGGTACATATACACAATGGAATATGATTCAGCTATAAAAAAGAATGGAGAACATTATGTTAAGTGAAATAAGTCAGACACAAAAAGACTCTGCCGCATGATCTCACTAAAAACAAACAAACAAAACCAGTTGATTCATTAGCTAAACTATGGAACCAACCTAGATGCCCTTCAACAGATGAATGGATAAAGAAAATGTGGTACATATACACAATGGAATATTACTCAGCCTTAAAGAAGAATGAAATTATGGCATTTGCAGGTAAATGGATAGAACTGAAAACATCATGCTAAGTGAAATAAGCCAATCCCCAAAAACCTAAGGCCAAATGTTTTCTCTGATAAGCAGATGCTGATCCACAGTGGGGCAGGGAGGATAATGTAGGGAAGAATGAAGGAACTTTGGATCAGGTAGAGGGGAATGAGTGGAGGGGTGGAATGGTGGGGAAGGGAAGGACAGTAGAATGAGACAGCCATTATTATCCTATTTATGTGTATGATTACACTAGTGGTATGACTCTGCAGCATGTACAACCAAAGGAATGAGAAGTTCCATTTGTATACAATGTGTCAAAATGCATTCCACTGCCATGTACAACTAATTATAACAAACTAAAGAAGATAGAAGTGAGACCAACAGAATAGAAGAGGAACAGGGGGAGGAAGAGGGGTAAAGGGGATAGACTGGGGATTGAAATTGATCAAATTATATTATTTTATTATGTGACTATATGAATATATTATAACAAATTTTTTTTTTTTTTAAATTGATCTCATACAAGTAGAGAACAGAATGGTGGCTAACAGAAGCAGGGGTGGTTCAGGAGGGAAGTGGAAGATGTTGATTAAAGAATATATAAACACAGAAGAAAATACATTCAAGAAATCTATTGTACAGCAGGTGACTAGAGTTAATAATAACTGTATCCTTTGAAAATGCAGAGTGGATGTTGAGTACTATCATCACAAAATGATAATTATCTGAACCACTCCACAGTATAATAAATGGAATAACACTGCTTGAAGCTTCAATTTTGAAAGGTTGGTTATGATTCAACAGTTGCTTACCATTTTAAATTACAAGTTTTCAATTCTGCAAATACTTTAATGACACAGGTGCATTAAAATAAACTACTTCAAAGTATATGTACTTCAAAACATCATGCTGTATGCAATACACATATTTTTTCTATCAATTTTTTTTGAGAGAGAGAGAGAGTATTTTTTAGTTTTCAGTGGACACAACATCTTTATTTTATTTTTATGTGGTGCTGAGGATTGAACCCAGTGCCCCGCGCATGCCAGGCAAGTGCACTACTGCTTGAGCTACATCCCCAGCCCCGCAATTTTTTAAAAATAAAAAATTTTAAAAACCCAATTACTGAGGATTTATAGAGATATGTGCTAGGATTAGAAGAGTGAAAGCAGCAAGGCCATGAAAGATGCCACTGCATTTTTTCATGCAGAATGGTGGCTGAGTAGGAATGTCAGTTGCATAAGTAGTGAAATGGTCAAACTGGGAATAAATTTCCAGAATAAGCCAAACCCAACAGAACTTTGTTATGGAATTAGTAAAATGAGCTGAATAAAAGATGTATTGAAAATTGACATGATACTGATAAACTCAAAATATGTTTAACTCCATTTACAACTTAAAATACCCAGTTTTAAAGAAGCAAAATCTACTTATATTGGTGTCAGACTCGAAAAGATAAATCCTTCAAAATTTATGTTGAAATGTCTATTTAAATTTTTTTCTCACTTTTATGACACATGAAATTTTATTCCTGAAAATTTCCTTTCTTAACCAAATTTTTGTTTCTTATACATAATAAATGGAATAATACTGCTTGAATCTCCAATTTTGAAAGGCTGGTTGTAATTCAACAGTTGCTTACCATGTTAAATTACAAGTTTTTAATTCTGCCAATACTTCAATGACACAGATGCATTAAAATAAACTAATAATACTCAATTTAAGTGTTCATAGGTGTTCTACATCTGGAATGATAATGGGATAAAATGCGCTAATAGGTACTTGTTAAGTAGAATAACACAGAGAATGAGCAAAAACAAAGGTTTCAAGAAATTATAATATTTTATGCAAAATAAGATTCCAAATGGAATTAGGTTATTAAAAAATAATGCATCTGAATTTTAACAACCAGACATGAAAAGATTCTAGATTCTAAGGACTACATATATTAATTTATATAAGAAACTCATGAAGATCAGCTTCAAACAATTTTATACTCAACTATTTTTCACATAAAAATATTTTAAAAGTTATATTATTTAAAGAAAGTTCTTGTACAATATAAATTCAAATCATTATCACTTAATGGGTTTAGAATCACTATAAAAATAACTTAAGCCTTAAAGAAGAATGAAATTATGGCATTTGTAGGTTAAATGGATGGAGCTGGAAAATATGATAAGTGAAAGAGGCCAAACCTAAAAAAGCAAAGGCTGAATGTTTTCTCTGATAAGCAGATGCTGATTCATATTGAGAGGGGCGGGAAGAATAAAGGAACTTTGGATTGGGCAGAGAGGAGTAAAGGGAAAGGATGGGGTGTGAGGGTGGGAAGGACGGTGGAATGAAATGGACATTATTACCCTATATACGTATGTGACTACACCACTGGTGTGACTATAACATGTCCAGCCAGAAGAAGTTGTGCTCCATTTGTGTCCAATGTGTCAAAATGTATTCTCCTGTCATGCATAACTAATTAGAACAAATTGTTCAATTTTCAAAAATAAAACAAAAAAATAACTTGAACATACTTTTCTAATATAATTATTTTTTCCAAGTGGGCTACTCTGGCATACAAACCCTATGGAAGCAGGATGTGAGACTGCATCTTTTCTACATATTTTTTCTATACCCTGGAAATAGTCAAATCGTAAATGCTAAGTTATTTTAGAAAATCATGCTAAGTATAGCTTTGCAAAACTTTTGTTCATTCTAAGCTTTTACTCAAAACACCAACCAAGTTCTTTAACGATACTGGCAGAAAAATAATAATCCTTTTCCCCACTTCATGAGTTATTTAAAAAAAGAAGCACCTGGCACAGATATAGAATCCTCTGCACACTAGAGACAACTGCTCTAATGATCTGAGGTCCAAGTCACTGGACACCACCCATCGGAAGATGTACATCAGGACTTCCATTGGCAGCACTGCAAAAGAAAATCATCCTTCAATTACTCTCCTGTTTGTCATTGCACTGTCAAAAAAAACTACATTCTCAGTGCATTTGTGCATTACTAGAAATTTATGAATGTATAAATCACACTATTAGTACTGCTCAGAGATACAGCATTAGTGTATTTAACTACCCAATAGTATCAATATTTTTAGCATCAAAAGACAAATATCATTGTTTTTTTCAGTAGAGAATAAATTTGAAGCTACTTCTATAAAGCACACTTTTCCTTTATAAGATTATTTTACCAGGAAGTTATATTAAAATAAATGTTAGAAAAATAATCTAATGTATGTGTGTGATCCATATTGCATTCATTAACACTAAAGAATTATTTGCTTGAAAACTTTAAATTGTCTTCCTCTGAAAAATTCTTTAACAATATTCAACATTTGAAGAAAAATTACAGTAACTTCAAACATTTGGCTGCCTCAAGACAATTTTCTACCCTGCTAAAATCTTTATGGTAGCAGCATTACTCCAATTTTCTGAGGACTACTTCAGCAACTCCAACTGACCCATTCAGATCTTCACTGAAAAAAGTATGGCACCCTTGAACAATTGCATTTCAACTCTTATCTGTTTCAGATTTTGAAAAGTTTATTAGTATATACAAACAAATCTAGGTAAGTGGATCTCTCACCATATTGCAATTATCTGGCAATATGTAGGTCCAGAAAACTTCAACCTAAGGTAAAAACAACCAAGAATCCACACCTGATATGTGAGTCTGACTGCTCTCAAGCTCAGGCTGACACAGTTTGAGCACAGACTCCTGAAATGTGAGCTGCTGCTGGAAGTAGGACAAGAGATCTGCCATCTTGCTATCATCATCATTATCTTCAATGCTGAAAAAAGAAGGGAGATGAATAAAGTGTCTCAGACTATGAACATAAATTTAGAAACTGATTTTTCATAACACTTTCAAATCTGTTTTAGAAAGTCATTAAAAACAAGCTTTCTTACTGCTTTAAAAAACTGCAATAGTAGTTTATCCTGCCTTGCAAAGGAGTTATCACACCAAGTTTTTCAAAGAAAAACATTTCAGTGATAACCCATTAAGAATTAGGGTTTGGGGATTTAGGTAATGAGATTACTTAGTTTCATTTTAGACATTTCATAAGTTAAGTGAAAATTGTCAAATGAACTGAAAATCTTACATAAGTAATTCTTTAAGTAATCTAAATTCTTTCTAACTAGATAAAAATCAAATATTCTGATATCATTTGAGGTTCTTACTTACCAAGATTTTTCTTATAGATATATCTATCTTTTAAAAGAAAACATCTACTTTGGAAAGATCTTAGGGTCCACACGTATCACCTACCATGATATAATAATGTGTAGTTAAGAATTTTTAAAGTCTAGCTCTCCATTTTTCTTGACATTAACATTAAAGATGATCAGACTTATAAAAGGCTTGAATGAGAAATAAGGGAACCAGAAAGGTTTTTTTATAATACAACAAAAAGCAAGTCTGACTGAGGTTAGTTGGACTCAATGGCTAGTTTACTAATATTTTACTGGGGAAGGCAAAAACCAAAACAATAATAAGCCCATCAAACTTCCAAGGTTTATCAATCAGGTAATTAAAAACTGACTATCTTTGAAAAACTCTGATAGTACTTGGGTTTGTATAAAAGAATGGGACAGAAAAACAAATGCTTCTTTAATGTTCTAACACAATTTTCCTTAACAGCACTCAGCCCTTTTTTTTTTTTTTAATTGGCTAAAGACCTAGCTCTGAATGACTCTACCCAAACTTAAAGAAGGTTTAGAAAAAGCCCAAATGATTCATTTTAAGTATGAACTCTCTCACACTGTTAACTCCAATTTGGTGAAAAATACTGTTAGATCAAAGTCTCAAACAGGCAGTTAACATTGACTTCATTGGATGTTTACAATATGGTTTATCCAATTCTTAAATGCTTATATATGTGTGTTTATATACATATGTGTGTATTAAATATATATACATAAAATATACATATACACATACACATATACACATACACACACATCACACATGCATTTAAGAAACACTGGCAAATGCATGCCTATAATCTAAGTTACTAATGAGGCTGAGGCAGGAGAACTGCAAGTTCAAGGCCAGCCTGGACAAGCTAGCAAGACCCTGTCTCAAAAATAATTAAAATGGCTTAGAATTTAGCTCAGTGGTAGAGCACCTGCCTAATATGCATGAGGACCTGGCTTCAATCCTCAAAACCACACACACACACACACACACACACACACACGGCAATAAGCATATATCACTGATAAACGTAACCTAATTATTCATAACAATGAATATAGTAATAGTCAAAATCTCCTTACCAAAAGTCTATTTTTAAAACCTGACATTCTCCCATAGGTACAGACACCCTTTCCTTCTAATATCATCAAAATGGACTCCTGGGGATAGAGGTATTGGACCAAAACAATTTTATAGTTGTCTTACAAATATCTTTGATAACATTGACTTAAAAATATGTTCTCTTGGTCTTTGTTCATATTAAACCTTCAGTGTAACTTCATAACTTTGATGCAAATGACATCCACAGAGTGAAATGCAATTTCTTTTAGAAATATTTCCATCTTACATCTTTTTTTTTTTTCTTTTAAAGTATTGGGAATTGAACTCAATGGTACTCTACCACTGAGCTACATTCCCAGTCCTTTTTTTAAATTTGAGACAAGGTCTCACTAAGTTGTCCAGGCTGGCCTTGAACTTGTGATCCTTCTTCCTTGGCTTCCTAATTTGCTGGAATTTTAGGCCTGTGTCACCCTGCCCGGCTATACCTATAGTTTTAAACAATGTTACTTTAGAATTTATGAGATTAATATTTTGTTAGAGTTCAGCATTTTCCTAATAAAATCCCACTTTTAAAATGTAAAATGTTTTGCTATGCTCTGTGGCACACACCTAGCAACTTGGAGGCTAAGGCAGGAGGATTGCAAGTTTGAGGTCAGCCTCAGCAACTCAGTGAGATAAAAAAAAGAAAACAAGGACTGGGAATGTAGCTCTGTGGTAAAGTGCCTCTGGGATCAATCCCTAGTACTGCAAAAAATAAAAAATAAATAAAGTTTAAACACAAAAGCAGAAAGACTGATGTAATGAAATTTCATGTACGCACCATCTGATTTTAACCACTATTAACATTTGGTCAACTAGCCCTATTTTATATTTTAGTATTTTTATTTCAAATGTTTCAAAAGGATGAAGTGTATTCTTTAATTTACTCCTTTCAGCAATCATTGCTTTTATTTAAAAAATTCATCACCTTACTTTTGTTAAAGCTATTTAAAATGTACATTTTCATATTTTAATCTAAGAGTTTCCTAATTTAAAAATTTCTGTAAGTTATAAATAAGGATATACTAAATACTACATAGCTTAACAGAATTAGCACCATCTTCTCATCATGTTAAGAGTCAGCATGGCAAAGACACTTAACTTTAACACACTATGCATTACTGTCTATCAAATTATATACGCACTAGCTGTTTCCAACGCCATCACCATCTGGAGACCGGGTATAAGTAATCTTGAACTCTATATCAGGTACAAGTTGCATAGCCCTACGATAAAACTTGATGGCTAAAAGAAGAAATAAAGCTAAATTAGCTAGGACCACACATTTTTGTCATTTCCTTTGATTACCCTTAACTGTAGTTTAATTTTGTAAACTTCTTTACAAACAGCCAAACTCTCTTTTTATAGATGCAATAGAAGCATAGTGAAGAAACTTATTTCCAAATCTTACTAGAAGATTTGGAAACTTTTTCTCTTAAAGTTAATGTGTTATGGAAACTCATGATGTATTTTACTGGTATCTTTTTTTCCCGTCTCAGGGTTTTCCTCACCCTTTTATGTCTCTCTTCAGAAGTCTTTCTTCTGACTCTGAAATTGCAATTTCTACGGCCCCAACAAAAAAATTTCTAAGCAAATATTTTCATTCTAAGACACAGCTATTAAAATCAAGTGCCTCCTACTGGATGTAACAGAAAGTGTTTGAAATTTTACCTTCAAATCCAATTTCCTTTAGCTTAGTTGCTTCTTATTTAGCTAAATAACTTTAAAACCGATTTTTTTATAATCCTCCTGGCCAAGTGGTTTAGAACTGTAATACTCAATAGTCTGGGGCTGCGGAGGCTAATTAGTTCTTTTTCCCCTTGGATGAATTCTATTCAATTCAATATATTCTGCCATGTTCATTTTTTCCACCTTTTAAAAAACTGGTGCATTAATGATGGTATTCGTTATTACATATTTGTACATGCACACAATATAATTTGACTAATATCACTACCCAGCACTTCTTCCCTCCCACCACTTGGTCCCTTTCCTCTACTGATCTTCCTTTGATTTTCATGAGATCCACCCCCACTTTTTTCTTTTTCCTTTCTAGCTTCCACATGACAGAAAATATACAACCCTTGACCTTCTGAGTTTGACTTATTTTATCAGAATGTTCTTTAGTTCCATCCATTTTCCTGCAAATAATATGTCATTCTTCATTATGGCTGAATGAAACTCCACTGTGTATATAAACCACATTTTATATGTTGTTGGCCATTTGTATTCCTTCTTTTGAGAAGTTTAATTCATTTGCCCATTTACTAATTGTGTTATTTGATTTTTTGTTGTAAAGTTTTGACTTCTTTATATATTTTAGATATTAATCTTGTCAGAAAAGTAGTTAGCAAAGATTTTTCTCCCATTCTGTTGGTTTTCTCTTCACATTCCTAATTGTTTCCTTTGCTATGCAGAACCTTTTAAATTTAATGCTGTCCCATATTAACTCTTGGCATTATTTCCTATGCTTTAAGGGTCCTATTGAGAAACTTGCTGCTTATGCTAGAGTGTTGACCCTAAGTTTTTTCCTAGGAGTTGCATAGTTTCTGTTCATATATCTAGATATTTGATATATTTTAATTTGATTTTTGTGCAGGGTGAGAGATAAGAGTCTAGTTTCATTCTTCTACTTATGGATAAGCAGTTTTCCCAGCAACATTTGTTTTAAAAAGGCTCTTTTTTTCTTTAATGTATGTTTTTGGCACATATGTCAAGGATCAGATGACTGCAGGTGTGGATTTGTTTTTGTGTCTTCTATTCTGTAACACTGGTCTATGTGTGGTTTTTTGCCAGAACCCTGCACTTTTTGTTAATATAACTCTGTAGTATAATTTGGAGTCAGGTATTATAATGCCTCCAGCATTGCCTTTTTTTGCTATGTTCTATTTCATTCTGGGTGAATTACCATATTTTAAGCTGAATTGGAAGTATTACAAACAAGACGGAAGACTGATAGAGATGTGACCAACTGGACCCTTTAAAAATGTGTAAGAAACTTGCAAGTAAATAAAGTAACTGTAAATGTTGTTTTTTTTTTTTTTGGTATTTCCAAATGCTTCAAGCAAGAACATTTTCCCCATGATTATATTTACCATAAAAAATGAAAACACATTTGAATTTCTATTGGGTTATTAAAACAAACTATTAAAGATGAAGCATATACTTTTGACAAAATGTAAATTAGAACTCAAAAAGGAAAACATCTATGTATTCCTTGATTTATCCTTTATATTTTCCTCCTTTGAAGTAACTTTCACCTATGAAAATATACCCTATTTTAAGATGAATACAATTTTTAAGGTTTTATTAATGAAGAATAAACACTAAAACTAAATGTAGAAAAGCATTGTTTTACTCATCCTTCCAATACAATGTTTCCCAGAAATTATTTTTTGAAACAGACAAGTTCTATAGAAATAAAGTCTTAAAACTCTTTGACTTAAAAACTCATTTCAAACATAGGAACATTGATGTTCTTTACTAAATAAGATTTAGTTTAAAAAAAATCAGTAACAAAGAGTTGTTCTTAAAAAAAAGTCATAACTACATAATCTTGGGCCTTGAGTTTTACCTTCATAGAGAGCTCCATTTTGTTCTTCTTCTACTGCTTTTAGGAAGAGTTCTCGAGCCTATATAAATAAAAAGTGGAAAATAACTTTTGAAAATCTGTATTAAAAGTGAATATGGATAGCAGTAGAGTCTTTTCAACAACTGGTGCTAGAGCAATTGCATACTAACAGGCAAACAATGTACTTCGATCTAAATCTCATATCTTACATAAAAATTAACTCAAAATGAACCATAGACTCAAATGTTAAACCTATAAAATTATTAGAGAGGAAAAGAAATGTAAGAAAATCTTGGAGACCTAGGATTATGTAAAAAGAGTTCTTACACTTGACACCAAAAGCAAGATTCATAAAAGAAAAAAGTTGGTTGGTAAACTGGACTTCATCAAAAAACTTTTGTTCTAGAAAATTCCAGGACTTGTATCTAGAATACATAAAGAACTCTCAAAACTCAACAGTAATAATATAAGCAATCCATTTTAAAAGGGCATAAACATTATTTTACAGAGAGATATATAGATGGGAAAAAAAGCACATGAAAAGATATGCAACATTATTATCCATTAAGGAAATGCAAGTTAAAATCATAATGAGATATCACTACACCTAGTAGAATGGCAAAAATTAAAAAGCAGTGACAATACCAAATGCTAATGAGGATGCATAGAAACTGGATCCCTCAGATATTGCTGGTGGAAATATGGTACAGACACTTGGGAAAAGTTTGGCAATTTCTCTTATGACAAAACATGTACTTACCATAGAACCCAGCAATTGCATTCTTGGGTATTTATATCAGAGAAATAAAAACTTACTTTTGTAAAAAAAAAAAACCTGCATACAAATATTCATAGCAGTTGGTTAAAAAAAAAACTGGGGAACATTTATACCAGGCAATACTACCCTGAAATAAAAGAGAACAAACTGATGACACACAACATGGACAGATTTCAAAGGAATTATGTCCACTGAAAAAGTCAACTTCAGGAGGTTATATATTGTGTGATGCTACTTTCCAAACATTCTTGGAATGTAAAAATTATAAAATGAAGAACAGATCAGTGGTAGCTGCCAGTGGTTAGGAATAGCTGGGGAAAGTGGGAGGAAAGGGAGAGCATAACTATAAGAATAAAGGATCCTTGAGGCAATACAATAATTTGTGAAAGTTGTCAAGACTCTAAATGAAGTCACTATGTCGACTTTAGCAAAATAAAGCTGGAGGATCATGAGGGAAAGGCTCTCACATATGATTTGCCTGAAAACAAGAACAGACTCTGCCATAACTGCAAACTTGCCCAAAGACCATGGCAGCTCACAAAGAATACTTCTATAAGAACATTTGCCCAGCAGTTAATTGCCTGTCAACCTTGAGTTGATACCACAGTTGTTATTAACTCTTGAATACAAGGTTAATTGTTTCAAAACAACTTATGCAATCTTATTCATTGTACCTTTTAAAACATTTCATTTGCCTCCCTGAATATGCCTAATAGATCTATCATAGCATCCATATTCCAGATTGCAATTTGCTCATTCTACAATAAAATCTTTTTTTTTTTTTTTTTTTGTACCAGGGATTGACCCAGGGGTGCTTAACCACCGAGCCACATCCCCAGCCCTTTTTAAACTTTTTTATTTAGAAATAGGGTGTTGCTGAGTTGCTAAGTGCCTCACTAAGTTGCTGAGGCTAGCTTTGAACTCAAGATTCTCCTGCCTCAGCCTCCCAAGCTTCTGGGATTATAGGCATGTGCCACCTCCAATGGGGAGACAAGTTCTATATCTTGATTGTGGTAGTGGTTATATAAGCTACCCATGTAATAAAATTACATAGAACTATTTATACACATACACATGGATAAGTAATTGTAAACCCAGAGAATATGAATAAGCTCTAAGGACTGTACCAATGTTTATTTCCTATTTTTTTGATTTTGTACTATAGTTAGGTAAAACATTACTAAGGAAAGTAGGGGGAGGCTAAGTGAAGGGTGCATGGAACTTCCCTGCATCTGTGAACCTATAATTATTTCTAAATAAAAGTTAAAACAAGTTTGGCAGATTTTAATCGTCATTAATAATGTCAATTATTTGAGTAATTATAAACAAAAACTTGGATCTGGTTGTGTGAAGATGAAGCCTCTATAAATGAGGATAATGAAAAATGAAATGGTGTGCTGTGCTTACTCCATGTGACTAAGTACAGGAGAGCAGTGAGCATTAGTATTCAAAATATTTTCACTGTAAGCACATTCAAATTTTTCCAAAATAACTAATATAGCATTATAATATTTCGACTTAAAATATAAAGAAACATTACACGAAGTAAAGATTGCCTTTCAAAAGACATTAATATTTGAACAATTTCTTTTTTATTTCTGGGTTTCTATTAATAAATTCAGAGGCATCAATCTTTTAGAGACTAAGTGATTCTAAAGGTTCTACAAATTAACAAAAGACAATACCATGATGATAGCATATCTACAGGGAGAGAAGCCCATGGCAGTGGTATCAAGAAAAGCATCTGAAAATTAGGAATGTATAAACTGGCATTTTAGTTGAAATTTTTTTACATAAAGAAAAACTCTTTTATTTTACAAATTATATGTTTATGTCACCAGAGTATGATAAATGATTACTTATGCCAGTGAAAATTCTATGTGGCGAAAAAAAAGTAATTTGTTAAAATGTCATTAATACTTAACTTTTCTTCTTTTGCCAGTTCTTGTTTTCCTTTGGCATCTGCTGCTGCTTTCAGTAAAGAGCCTCTTGTTGCTTTGCAAGGTCGAGTTTCTAAACTGCTAGAGCCTACACCTGGGGCAAGTTCAAACATCCACTGAGCACGGAACATCTGGAGTTGTGCCTAAAAGGGAAAAGCATTTTAGGACACATTAAAGAAGGATAGCTAAACTCTGGAACAATTCATCAATATTTCCAGGTATATTTCTTGTTATTCTAAGACCAGAAAACAGTCTTATAAATTACTAACTACCCAATAAATATTTATCATCTTCTCAAATAATTTTCTACTTAAAATCTTAAAAAATTAAAATTAACCTCAAATAAGTCTGATTATACAGCAAAAGAATTAATAGTATTGGACAGCCAAATTTAAATTAGAATTAAAAATATAAGTCATGACTGAGGGACTGAAATGTAAAGCTTCCAATAATTTGTTAATAAGTTTATCATTTGGTAGACATTAAGAATGCTGCTATCGTGCGAGGCCCTGGGTTCAATCCTCAGCACCACATAAAAATAAATAAAATAAAGATATTGTGTCCAACTACAACTAAAAAATAAATATTAAAAAAAGAATGCTGCTAAAAGTTCCGTAGATGAGTTCAAAGTATTTCTTTTAATAAAAGTCTCTATTTCAAAGAGAATATAATTTTTTCTAACACCTACCATATTAAATATGTAAAACAAAAATGTGAAGACCTGTATAAGGTAGACTATGATGAGCTCTTTTTTGGGGAATAAAGAACTTGTAACCCCAAATTTCTGAAGAATTATTTGAAAACAGCCCTGAACTGTCAACCCTTCTGGTATTGCCTCAGCATGGTCACACTGCCCTGGGCACTGATGCTAAGTGCCCAATAAAATCTAGCATGGCAATTTCCACTCCTCTGCTTCCTTCCCACTGAGCCCACAATGGGGTATCCCCCCTCCCAAAGATAGCTATTGTTAATAGAACTGTATTATTGTTAGATTCCTTCTTAATGGTAAATATGAAATGTTTTAAAAATAGTTTGTCTATATCCTGGACACTGCTTGGTCCCACACATGGTTCTAGCATGTCATACATGTACCTCTTACAGCATCTTCAATAGCATTCCAAATAAACAAGTATTAGAAAGCTTATGAATTCCCTATTTCAATGCACAAAGATTTACACCATCTTTTTAAACGGCTGTAGTGTATCTCATCCTATGAATGCATCATTATTTAACAAAAGAAGTGGATATTTAGAGCTAGGCATGGTGGTACAAGCATGTAATCCCAGAGGCTCTGAAGCTGAGGCAGGAGGATCATGAGTTCAAAGCCAGTCTCAACAAAAGTGAGGTGCTAAGCAAAAAAGAAGTGGATATTTAGGCTGTGTGACACTTCTGCATATAAACATTTTTGCCTATGCGTATTTACTCACTTCCTCCATTATTTCCTTAGGAATGATGTACTAGAACTGCTATTCAAGGGGAATGCATGGTTTTCATTTTGATCCATATTGCCAATCTGACTTCCAGAAAAGCTGTGGCAATTTAAACTTTCATGTATACTGCATGAGTGATCTCATAGCCAGCTCAGCAATAAACACTATTTACCATACAGATTAAAAAAAAAAATTTTGTTTTCCAGATGGAACCCAAGGGCACTTTACCACTGAGCACCCACCTCCTCCCCTTTTTTGGTCTTCTGAAATTGCTGAGGCTGGCCTTGAACTTGCAGTTTTAGCCTCCTCAATAACTGGGATTATAGGTACTTTTCTGTTAACTGTCAATTCACATATTTCTACCCCATGTTCCTCTAATTTACTAGAGTGGTCAGCAGATTAAGAATATGAATCCTCTGCCCATATGTGGTAAACAGTTGTTCTTAGCTATTTGTTAACTTTATTTTATATGGGTTTTAAAACTTTTAGCAGGTCAAACTCATCAATCTTTTTCTTTAAAGTTATGAGTTTTGAGTGATGCTTAAGCCTTATTTTGAATACTTCAAAACCATATAATACATGGCAATAATTAATACTTCTTTCATAGAAAAAGAAATCTATAAGTTATGTTATATAAGTATTCTATAAAGCAATATGAAAATTGTTAAATTCAACACAAACACAAACCTGCAAATTTCCATAATCATGACCAATTTCTGTTTATGTATGGGAAGCAGTGGAATAAGAATCAAAAATATAATTGAAAATACATGCCTGCAGATCTGTTTCAGCAGGACTTTCATTTTCTTCATCATCTCCTGCTCTGACAGTATCAGAATGACAATCTTCCTCAGCTTCTGCCTGAGGAAAAAATAACAAAATAACATAAGGATTAATACACTTAATTTTTTTTTTTAATATTTATTTTTTAGTTATAGGTGAACACAATGTCTTTATTTTACTTTATGTGGTGCCAAGGACCGAACCCAGTGCCTCATGCATGCCAGGCGAGCGCTCGACCTCTAAGCCACAACCCCAGCCCCAGGATTAATACACTTTCATGTATACTGCATAAGTGTTTCCCTTTGTAATCTAATCTCCTACTCAGCTACTTGGTACTTAATACCACAATGTCAATAGTTAGTGGAATCCTCTTTAAAAAGCAAGGCTGTAGGGTGCATTGGGGACCTTACTATTTATTTCCAAAGGAAAATAAGTCTGAAAGGCATATTCTTAATTCAAAACCACAGTATTAATATCACCATGAATCTTAACATTCTGTTCCCCCAAATTTAACATCAACTCCATTCATCCTCCAATCAATCTAATCTTATATAAAATAATTCAACTCCATTACTATAAATAAATGATTTAATATAATTAGGTAAATGAAGCCAATTCCTCCATCAATATATATCCTGTAAGCATTAATTTATTATCTAAACTATTTCACTTTTTCTTAGAAAAAGATGAAATAAAATACAACATCTCTGTTTTCCTTTTTGGTTCCATAACAACAACAACAACAAAGTACTGTCTTAACTTTTTATGAGAAAAATATTTAAATATACTCAAGAGTAAGGAGAATAGTGTAATTAATCTCCAACTAATTATGATTCAGCTTTAATAGTTATCTATATAAACAAAAATTTCTCAATATCAAATATCCATTCTTTGTATTCATATTTCTGAAAATAGTTTGTGAAATTAAGATTCAATATGTACATGATTTCACAACCAATGTAACTCTACATTATATACAACCAGAAGAATGATTGAGTTATACTCCAAATATGTCAAATATATTCTACTGTCATGTATAATAAGATTTTTTAAAAAAGATTCAAATAAGGTATCCATATCCTAGTTTATTGGTACATTTCAATTCTTTTGTAATCCTCTCATTCTGTTGTTCTCCCTCCACCACCACCTCCATACTGGGGATTGAACGCAGGGCCTCAAGCCTCTAGGGAAGTACTCTGCCACTAAACTATGTCCATAGTCCTTTTTTGGAGACAGGGTCTTGCTATGTTGCTGAGGCTGTCCTTGAACCTGTGATTCTTCTGCATTAGCCTTCTGAGTAAATCTCCTGAGTAGTTAAAATTACAGGTGTGTGCTAGAATGTCTTGTTTCTCTTTTTAATAATTTATTTGTGGTGAAAAGGGGACATTTTTCTTTATGGTTTGCAGCATTAGTAAATATGTTCCTTTGTCCTCTTACTTCCTATAAATTGTGACTAGATCTAGACAGGCTTATTTGATTTTGGTTTATTTTCTTCTTCTTACCCAAGACTACCTCTTGGGTGAGGTTACATTTTCCATCCAGAAGGGAAGTTCTGAAATGCCACTGACAAAGTGAAATGGCAGATGTTTTAAACACAATTGTTACAGTACAACAGACCAAAAAAAAAACCCTCAAATAATTTTAGTGCCCACAAACTTCAGCAAGTTCTTAAACCAGAATATTGTTTCATATTAATGAAACAGGGTTGTTTTCCCATAGATTATCTTCTACACTGGTAAGTTTAATGATAACCAATCAGATAAAATTTGATACAATTTTTTTTAATACTATAAAATCAACTCCATTGGACACTAGTTTACCATGTTTTAGTAGGTGGTCAGAAAGAACAATTTTGCTCAGAAAATGCTTAGTTGTGGTACAGAATTATGTAAACAGTTTTTATTTTATGGATGGCTTAAGATTACAGTCCAGGGCTGGGGGTGTAGCTTAGTGGCAGAACACTTACTTAGCATATGATCCCTGGGCTGGATCCCCAGCATCACAGGGAGGCAAAACAAAATGAAAAACTAGTCCACAGAAAGATAGCCCTTCTTTTTTATAAGAGGCACATTATTAAATGTGCTCTCTGTACTATGACTTCTGCTTATTAATATTTTAAATGTACTAGAAAAGCTTATCAAAGAATTATAACAAGAAACCTATTTTATTTGTCTTATAATCCGACTTTTACATATTGGAGTGGTTTAAGGTGGAATAATTCTGGACTAGAAATTGTGTGTGTGGCTTTGGACTTAACAGAGGTCTCATGTTGGAATCCATCCATTTTATCCTTTTATTTTCAATGTTTGTTAAAATGAATCCTACCTTCTAGTGAAAATGTTGCCTCAGTTCAGTCTGTTAGCTAACAGACTTATTAGCAAACAGAATTTGCTCAACATTCAATGTGCTCAGTCCTATTTAGAAATGTGGCAATCAGGAAAATTATGTTGGAGTTTAACTAGAACTAATAATAAAACCAATTTTACCTAGTTCCAAAGTTGGCAAGTTTTATGATTGCAAATTTTAGCTGTAAATTATTTCCAGGAAAAAAAAATGTTTCTATAACACAGTTCTTTGAACACAAAAACTTGATACACTTGCACTACATTACAGTGCAACATAAATAAGTCTTTTGTATCTTATCTCTGGAAGCCAGACTCAAAGTAGGGATGCTTTTGACACTTGAACTAGTTACATTAGTAGGTAGTAAAATACTTGGCAACTGTGAAGGCTAAACCAGTAAAAAAAAATAAATATGAGGCAGTTAAATTGGCAGGTTTGCCTACTGCTTTGGTTTGGCTTAGTGTCCCCCCAAGGTTCATGTGTTGAAGGCTCAGTTACCAGGGTGGCACTACTGGGATTTGGCAGAACATTTAGGATGTGGAGGCCTGTGGGTGTAAGTGTCCTTAAGTCACTGGGGATGTGCCCTCCAAATGAGTAATGTGACTCCCTTTTTTCCCCTGCTTATTAGCTATAAGATGAGCAGTTTGTTCCATGTGCTCCTACTATGATGTACTACCTCATCAGAGGCTCAAAGCAATGGGGCCACTGGATATTGAAGTAAAACCTCTACAACCATGAGCCAAAATAAACTTCTTGTCTTCAAAAACTTAGCTCAGAGTATTTTGTTATACTAACAGGAAGCTAATACTAAGAACATCACTAGTAGGAAAATACGAGGGACTGAATTTATAGATCTCTTTGAGAAGTGTATTTCTCAGGAGCCTGATTTATTACTGTAAACTCGAAGCACTGCCAATGGGAGAAAAGGGTTCTATAGGTATTTTTTTTAGTAACGTACCTTTCTTTCTCTTGCCTAGCAATGAGACTATGCTGATTTCATCTGAAGAAATGCCCCTGCTTTCTCTAGATAGTGCTCTTGGTCAACCTTTCTAATTATCCGTTTTGTGTCCTCTAATACTGATAAATTATTTTTGATTCCTTCACTGGAGTTAGTGCACTGAGGACAGGGAATGCATCTTGGTCATCTTTGTAACCTTAGGGCCAATACATTGCTTGATTCACAGTACAGGCCCATCTAGGCTTCAGCTGTCCCCTCTTCAGAAACTTCTGTGAAGAGATTTGGTGATTTCTGAGATCCCTTTTCAGACGTGACATTTCATGATCAAAAGTTTATCATAAATCACCTTACAGATTTGGTTGAAAATGTATTATACTAAAGTCTAACACCATACCAGGCTGAAAACAGGTACTCAAAAAAATTAGTTGAATTAATAAAATGTCATGTGGCTATATAGTGCATACCTCAAGAATGGAGAAAACTGTAACAAGGCAACATCTTCCTTCTCCCCTGAACTTTGTGTTATAATACAGTTCTAGCCATTACCTTGATTTTGACAGTAAAAAATTGTTGTTTTACTACATTTGGTCAATTCAAATCGTACTTGAAATAAGTTGGTCCTCAGTTACCACCCAGAAGTTTCCACTTTTCTTCATAATTGAATTTGATCTAAATATCACCTTTCACTAGAATAGTTCATATGTTGAGGAGCTCAAGTCTTCATTTTACTTATTCGGCAGATAGGATTAACATAAAGGTTAAGAGCTTAATTCCGGGCAAAGGACTCAAAGTTTAGAGAGAGAGTCAAATGGTTCTTCTTCCATCATCCAGCACTAGTTACAAGAAATAAATGCATTCAGCCATTTGCTTATTCAATAAGTATTTGAGTTTTCTAAGAGCTAGTGTGGTACTATTTCATTCTTGATTCATCCAGCCCTGGCCAGAGTACTTTTATCAGATGGACAATTTATTCGATACCAAAGAAAGGCACAGGGGAAGGTCTATATAGTTCATGCAACAGTTCCATGACATTTGTGCTGTCAAACTCTGGAGCTTAGCTGTTTCTCCTTTCGGACTTTAAAGAAGCTGCTTAGGCCCTCAATGCCATGAAAGTGAGACAGGATCTTTCCATCCCCACTCCTCCAGGACCACCTGCCAACATCCTAGCCAGGCACTGCGTTTAAACTCAGAGCTCCTGAAAGGGGCTGGAATCGCCGCCTCTCTGTGGGCTTTGCTTTCCAGAAGAGGAGTAATCAACAAGTGTCTGCTTGCCAGGGCTCCCTCCCAAATTCGGATGCTGGGAATGCTCACCTCAATCCTCAAAAGCACACTGCTTTTGATAAAATCACTGAAGAGGGACGAGACTAGTTCTGACTAGTAAGTCTGGGGCATTTTTCTGCGATGTACTGCAAAACGCTCACTCCTCGCATCAGGGCTCACTTGGGTGGGGGTGTCGTTTACCAGAAATGAACCCTAGGGACCTGCAGAACCAGTATCCCCTTCACTCCCCCTTGGACCAGGGCCCTATATTGGTGGTGACCGTGCAGCTCCCACTCGGCCTTCAGCCCCAGGCCCGGCCCCTCTTGCACACCGCACCCGCGCCCGCCCCGCAGCGTCCCCAAGACCCCCTCCCCAAGTTACCATGCTGGCGGGGCGGCTGGCCGCGGTCGAGGGGCTCTCTGCGCCCCCTCTGCACCGCCCCGCTGGAGAGGGGTGCTCGGTGTCGGGTGTCTACTCCTGCCTGTCTACTGCAGCTGGGCTTAGCAGAGTTCTCGGTCGGAGAAGCGCACCAGGCAGCGGCAGTAACTGCGGGCCCGGCGTACGGCAGCCATCTTCGCGGGACAGGGGGCCAGATCCGGGCGCGCTGGAGCGGCGGCCGGGAACTCGGGCTGCGGAGGGGCGCCGGTTGCCCACCGAGGACCGTACGAGCACAAGAGCGTCGGCCCTGCTGGAGACCTCAGACGCCGCTGCGGAGCTGCCCGCTCTGCTGCGGAAGCCTGCGCCGACGCACCGAGCATGCGCAGTGTCGCCTCCGCGGTCCGTGCGCGCCGCGGGCTGTCCGGCCGCTTTGCCCTAGCTACGGGCCAGCGGGGCGTCGGCCTACTATGTGCGCGACCAGAATCCGGAGTGCGGCACTCTGTCCCCTGTGTTCGGCCCAGTGAACACCCAGGGAAATGTGAACAGACATTAACTCAAAAAAATGTTTTCTCCTAAATTTGAGGGTAAGCCCTAATTAAGCCGTCCGGAGGAGAATCAAACCCGAGACTCCAGAAGATCGCGACACCGTCCTGGGTACTCTGTGTGTGCGCGCGCCAGAAATGCAGCCGCACTCATAGGCTGTTATGAAAATTAATCTTAAGTGCACAGACTCTTAAGACTGAGGAAAGGATGCGCTTATGTGCGCTGCAACAGGGTAGGAAAACGGCCAAAGTGAGGAGCATCCCACTACAGATCCCACAATGCAATGGGGGAGGCGTGCAGCTCTGGCGGAGCTGGAGTCCTGCCGAGGCGGGCTGGCGGTGCACTCTGGGATTTACAGTCCGCTACTGCACGCTGCGCGCCAGGATTTACTCACCGGCCTGCCCCACCTCTTAAAGCTCAAACACCTCATTTCACTTGAAGGGGAGGCCCACTGGTTTAGCACTACAAATCTTTATGGGTGTATGTTTTAAGAAAACATATAGGCTACATAGCCTCTTACCTTCATTTAGCAAATAAGAGTTTCTAAAGTTTCTGTAAGTGCCAGCGATTAATGGTCACCAGGATTCCAAGAACCCACATTTAGCAAGCTCACAGAATTTAAATTTCATTATTTTATTCTGAAGCGCCTAGAAATGCATCTATTGCAGAGAACTGGATGCCAAAAAAACAAAAAACAAACAAACAAAAAACGGGCAGGTTTGATGAGCTACAAATAAGAAAACCCAAATGCTATATTTTAATTTTAGGATACACCTTTTGGTTGGGTGTGTTTTTATTTATACCCCCAAACTAACTACATATAAAAAAGTACCCCCATATTTAACAAGGGCCAACAATTTAATAGTTTTAAAAGGAGACTATAAGATTTAAGTCTTTTAAGGAAAAATTTCCTCCCAATGACCTCTTTAAAATTGAATTTTGAAATTTAAATTGAGGAAAAGGTTTAGGATTTATAGCAGAAGAAAATGATTAAAGGGACTCTTGAATTCTAAATATCAATTTTGCAAACGAAGAATGGGATTTGAAATAGTTTGAGAACTATTGAAAAGTGTGGCATGTTTAAGGTGGTCTGGTCAATTAGCACAGATGGTTTTTGTTATTCTAGCAAGTAATTAAATAATAAAAATAAATATTTATAAAGATAAGTTGAATACCCGTTTTATTAAAATACTGTTATACTTCACAGTTATTAGTTTTCTCATTTAGATCAGTTCCACTGTATCAAATAGCCCTCATTACAGGATTGTATTTTGTCATATTGTATTTACAGGGCTGTAATTTTTCCAGAAAGTTTGTTCCATTTGTGAGGTAGACTTGCCTGGACAATTAGACTAAAAACTAATCATTTTAGTTACTTTAAAAATTGTTTTTCATAAGAGTAGTATATGATTCATTAGACTCCTTGTCTCCCTATGTTTTCACTGATGATGATTTGCAATTTTCATTTGCCATATGGTTTGGCTATTGCTAAGTAAACACAAAGGTAGATAAATGTTATATGTTTCCCCAGTAGGATGACCCTTTATCCCTTGGGAGAGGAAACCTAAGGGTTCTTAACCAACTAGTAGGTTTCTTCAACAGGAGAAAGAGGAGGGATATAGTGATGAACTGGGAAATTTAAACTCAGAGAAAAATCCTCAATGTGTTGAAGAGTTACTGATTTGTTAATTAAAATTGTGTTGTTTAAGGAAGTCTGATTCTCCTGACCAGCAACATCAACACCAGAAACGCCAAGTGTAGGTCCCTCAAATTTGTTTTAAATAGCCCTCCAGGTGATTCTGGTTGCTCCTGAAAATGATTGAGACGCACTGGCTTGCAACAGTTAGGTAAATTTAAACGAGGGATCTGAAAGCAATTTCTTTTTATAAAGTGCTTCACAGCCAAGCCTTATGATTTAAGGTAAAGTCTATAATATAATTGTGAAAAAGATAATATGTTTAAAAGGCATATGTGTTAGATGAAACATAACTAGCACAGAAAGAACGAATATTATGTAGAGGACATGTATTAAGCCTCCCAACCTGGATAAGGAATTCAGTCTTTTAAGTTAAAGATGCTAATATTGTAGACACTCTTAAAGATTCAAGGGAATGCTACAGTGAATTGGTTGAGTTTTTATTTTAAACATTTTTCTATTATAAAATATATATAACAAAATTTGCTGTTTTAAACATTTGGGAGGGTACCATTCAATGGCACTGGTTGCACTCACAATGTCGCTCAGCTTACATTTTTTAAAACCAGGAACATGTTTCAGCCGGATTACCTTTAATTAGTGGTTCTCAGAGCATGCAGCGACAGTCTCCATTTCTAAATCTTGACAGCCCATCTGTAGGTGGACTTCGGGTCCTGGGCAGCCGGTCCCCGAGCTCTCAGCCTCCTCGGCGGGGCGCAGGGCGAACTGGCCGCGCTGCAGGGACGCGCAGGGCCAGCGAGGGGAGCTGCAGGGTAACTTTTCCCAGGGAAAGCGGCCGGTCGTCCTCACTAGCAGCCACCCTGCCTTTTGTTTGTTTTCCTGAAGGAGGCTGGAGAGCAGCCGGGTTCCAGCTGCACTGCCATGCGCCCCGCGGCCCGGGCGACTCGCCGGACCTGCCGGGCGTCCCTACGCGGAGCCTGCGGCCCATCCTAGCAGGCATCGCCCCGCTTGCCAGTTCCGGGGCCGGCGGCGGCGCCCCACTCGCCGACGAGCTGCGCTCTCCGCAGGGGCGGGCCCCCGCCTGAGTCCGCGGCGCCAGTAAGTGGGGCTCGTGGATGGAGGGGCTGCACCCCGCACCTTGCCAGGCGCGGTGGGGAGTGGGCTGGGGCAGCTGAGGTCCCCTGTCGATGGCCCCGCGAAGCCTGGGGGGGCAGGAAGAAGCTAAGCCGCCTGTGGTTCCTCAGAAACCGCGGTTGTATGGGTGTCTCTCTCCTGGCATGAAAACTCTGGACGATTTTGATGGGTGTGTTTACCTTTTCCTCTGAGAGAGGGGGGAAGATCTTGGCCCTCTTGAAGCCTCTCTGGGGATGTTGAGGACTTGGTCTTGCAATTTTCTTAACTAGGCCCTTGGCTGTCCCGCAAGGGGTCTGTCTGAGCAAGAACCCCCACATACTTATTTGCAACCATTTTTCACTGAATATCTTTCTGCTCTGATTTCTGTTTTACTAACCTGAGTAGATGTTTTGAGAAGAAGACTGAAGGATTTGACTGAATAACTGTTTCTTTTGTAACGTTGGCCTTTTAAACTTTGACAACAACAGTAAGAGCTTATGTAGAACGTAGTTTAATGCATCATTCTGCTGAGAAGAACATTCATTCCCACTTATAACTAAGTAAAATTTTGTGTTTGCTATAAAGCTGGGCTAGGCTGAGGGAATACCACCCTGAATTTTGCCAGCGGACTGGATTTTTATAAGGTATTGATGTTCGTTATTAATTTATTTTTTTGGCCTTCAGCAGTCTTTATTAATAGAAGTTTGATAGTTACAGTTTTCATTTCCTAGTGAGTAGGGTTTCAGGGTGTGCCTCAATAGTGAGTGGTGCCAATGCTGAATATAAAATTTAAATGAGTTTTAAATTTGATTAACATATAAATTATTAAGAAGAATTTGTGCCTCAGCCATATGCCTAACTGTGTAAGGAGTTAATATATGCATAAATATGCACATTTGAAATAGTTTCGGAACAAAGCTCTACAATTTGGTAAAGAATCTTTACCAAAAAAAAAAAAAACCCTCTTCCTATCTATTTGAGGACCAAGAATTATAAAACCGTAGGAAGTGGGTGTAGAAATGAGAGAAGTGCTGGGATGTTTTTATTTTAAATGACATCCTGTACCATTTCCCATCCCAATCCCTAAGGTCTAACTCTATAGTGACCCTGCACATTTTTGGTTTCTCCCTTTCCACTTTGTCTTGTCCCCTCTGCCAAGTCAAAATGGTGGCTGGGTGGGAAGGGGGCAGCCATGATTCAGATGGTGGAAGGCCCGTGTTGGAGGCTTGATAGAGCTTCCTGGGTAAGCACAACCGCTCTTCCTTGCCAAGGCAAGAGCATTTACAGCAGTCACAAAGAAGTGTTTTTCCTCACTGAAGTTTCTTCCCTACAACGTGTACAGGCACTACCAGGGTAATGAACAGGCCATTTGGAGTTTTATTTATTGACTTTTCAACATCATCAAAGCCCTTTTCATACTTTCCCTGTTTGCTGTTTGTTTTTATCCTCGTTGCCTTTTGAGGTTCCTAGTAAAGGTGGAAATTATGTCAATCTTGAAACTTTGGAATTTCCCTTTATGATCTTCTCCTTCATTTCTGACATCCTTTGTATTATCAAGTCATCAAGACCTTTGAAACATGTTTTCTACAGATCATTCCCTCTGTACTCTACTTCTGCCCTCGCACTTCCTCTCCTACAGCACTGGATCCACCTTTTATTCAGCCTCCCAAGACTGACTCTTAGTGAGCCTTCAATAAATGTTTGCCCAATGAATGAATGAACAAATGAACGAGAAGCTTCCTTCTCTGGGCTCTTCAGCCTTCTGTTGCCCATCTAATTTTCTTAAATGATCCTTTTATCATGTCTCTTCTGGCCTTGCAAACTTTAGTTCCTCTCCATGATCTATTATCTCAAGTCAATTCTAGTATGTCTGATTTTTTTCAAGATTTTTCATAATGGGCCTCACCCTTCTTTGTGCAAAGGATTCTTTTGGTTTTCTTTCTGTCCTGAGAGGCCCAGTCTTGTTTCTACTGAAATGTCATTTATATTGCTTTCTCTAGAAATTCCTTTCCTTCTCTCCACTCTTCTGTACAACTCCATCCTTTGGAGAGGAGTCCAAGTCCTACTTTTTTATCATATTTTCTCTAAGTATTCATTTCTCTTTCTTTAAAGTCTTGAGATACTTGTTTGTTAGCCCTTCATTACATTGCCTGTATTGATCTCTAATTCGCTTAGGTTATTTTAAGCCTCTTTAGGTCAGGAGCCATATTTTATGCATGGTAATGTGGTATTGTGGGCTTTGGAGTCAGGCAGAATTGTGGTCAGGGCTTGACTACTCTTTTTAGTCACGTGGCCATGTGGAATATTTCTAGCATTACGATTCTTGAGTGTAAAATAGAGGAATGTTTTCCCCAGCCAATTGTGGTGTGAAGGTGGTCTACAGTGCCTACTCAGTAACTGCCATCCACCTGACGAAGTTCTGTTCCTCCCTTGACAATGACTAGTTCTGAATATGTGGCGTATATTTAGTAAATGTTTATGGTCAGATTTGTAATAGACCATAAGTCATGGGTCAGCCAAGAGGCCCAGAGGATCAGGGTAACTATGCTGTGAATCCTTAGTAAGTATTATTCTGCCCTTACTGAATATGACTTGAGCTTAAGTTATTCCTGGCTACAGCTCTGCTTCTGGGATCTGTTGCTATTTTTCCATCTGAACCTTGCCAGGAACACTCTGCCTTTGGAAAAAAAAAAAAGAAAAAAAAATTTTTTTTTTAACTTCTGCTCTTGCAGCAAGCTCTTCCATTTTCTTTTATAGGATCTTACTGAGTTAAAGATGTACCTAACCCTTCTATTGATGTCTGCCCTTATAAAAGCATTTTTCTTCTTGTGGAGTATATGATTTATGCAGGACTACTTACTTGTGGTTTTGGGGCAGTTTCTGTGTATTGTGACCTTTATATGTAAGTATATGAATAGTATCTCACTTACTGTTGATTCTTTAATCAACATTCTTTAGCCATGGCATTCTGAGAAGGCCTTATGACTAGAATATCAGCAATCTACTTCCTGTGACCCTTGGTATTTATGGGTGATGTGGGTGACTAGGAGAATATACAGAGGTGTGTCCTGAATGACTTATGTTGTCTTGAGGTCAACTGTATGCTAGTGTGTAGCTGTGCTTACCTTTGGATCATAGCCTTAACTTTCTTATAAAAATACATATTTTCTAGAAAGTTACATTGTAAAAATAATTTGGTGAATCAAGTAATTTTCCAGAACAAATAGCATTAAAATTCTAAGGAAATATTGTGGCAGGGAGAAAATCAGAGATGTTTTTACTGCAGCCAGAGAAGAAAAGTAAAAGAAGCCACTCAGAGTCACCTGAAAATGATAACTGAGGTTCTGTGTGCATTCATGCTCAGACTCTGCTCCCCTTGATCTGCTGACTGATGTTAGGAAATTACCACTGTTCAACAAATTTTTGGGAAATATTTAATACAAGCAGAAGGCTGCCTCCATTCCTGATTTCCTTGCAGGGAAATTGAAGTGTCCTTGTACGTTAAGTGTCTCACTTGCTGTGCCTTGAACATTGAAATCTTCATTGACAAATGCAGATAGTCCCCCTCTCATGAAGAAATTCCTCTCTCATGGTGGGACTCGCTGTGCAGGCTACAGTCATAGCCTATGTAGATTGGCTTATGAAGTTTGGGCTCAGGATTAGCAAAATATTCACATACATTTACCAAAGAAAGGAAGAGGCATTGTGGTACATCTTTTGTAGAATAAAATATGATATACTCACACATTTAAAAAATATGCTATTTCTGAAGATAACAAAGGTTCTTTTGTTATTTGTTGAGTCTCTGAACCTCATCTTTCAAAGTGAGAATGTTGGATGATCATTAAGTTCCCTTAGAGGAAGAAAAAAAAAGAGTTTTTATTTTATGGTCTGAGGGTTTCCTTAACATTATGCTTTGAACTTAGATCATACTGAACTTAGCTTTCAAATCTACCCTAATGAGCATTCAGTTATTTATTATCATACTTTAAAAATTTTCCTAAACTTTAAGTTTGTCATCCTAACTCAATTTTTGAAATGAAATAGCCACCGTAGAACCTCACATTTCACTTGGTTCTTTCTCCACCACGATGGAGTTCTGTACTGGGCCCTTGATAAAATCTATGACATGATAACTGAGAATTGGGAGAACCACACTTTTTTGAGGAAAGCTCAAAGTCGATTTTTAACCTTTCTGTGGGTACAGAATGACCTGTGATGAAGTGCTGTTGATATGTGACTGCCCTTGTGACTGCTTTAAAAGATAAATGCCCCAGAACCACAAGGATAAAGTATTATGGTGTAATGTAATGTCTAACTACTAATTGGACAAGACCATGAATGTTACTAAAGATTGAGCATTCTTAACCCAGAAATTCAAAATCTGAAATTTTTTAAGCACCAACCTAATACTACAGGTGGAAGATTCCACACCTGACTTTATGTGATAAATGGCAGCCAAAATACAGGGGTACTCAAAATATTGTATAAAATTACCTTCAGACTATGTATATACAATATATATGAAACATAAATAAATTTCATGTTCAGACTTGGGTCCCATCCCCAAGCTATCTCATTTAATATGCACATATTCCAAAATCTGGGAAAAAAATCCCAAATCTGAAACACCTCCGATGGCAAGCATTTTGGATAGGGATATTCAGCCTTAATCTGCATAAACTTGAAGTTCCCAGAATATACCAGTTAATGGTTTTGTCTTTTTGCATATTAACTTTGTTTTCAAAGTGAATTTATCAGAATGATTTAACTAAAACAAAGTTGAATGAGAGGAAAGCAAGATATACATGTCTTTCTGTTAACTGTTGAAAAGCCAGTGTTTTCCAAATTAATGTTACGTTTTTAGAAGTACTCATATTTTGGTACCTTAGTCTCACTATCATTATTCAATTTTGAAAAGAAAAAAGAAAAAGAAGGGCATTATGGATGGCAATGGGGTGAATTTCATGGTACAGGAAAATCAGCAATAATCAGAATTACCTTCAGAGGTCTATAGTTGCTCATTCATTCATTCACTCATTCATTTAATACATCTTTCTTATGAGAACCTATAAGTACCAACTGTATGCTAGATACTCTTCTAGATATCAGGAATACAGTTGTGAACATAACAAAATTTCTATTCCCATAGAGCTTACGTTCTGGTGATAAACACACTTTTGTGTAGGTGACCCTGTAACCTGGAAGTAAATAAGCTGTATATGAAAAGTGCTGAAGTAAGCAAAAATGTTTTTGCTTATATGTGGGATTCCTATTTCACGGGTTGATAAGCTATGGCCTGTGGACTATATCCTACCTGCTGCCTGTTTTTTGTAAATAAAATTGTCTTGGAACACGGTGAAGCCATTTATTGATGTATGGTCTATGGCTGCTTCTGCGCTACAACAAGAGAGTTCAGTAATTGTGACAGACATGTAGTCTTCAAAGCCCAAAATAGTCACTGGCCCTTCACAGATAAGTTTGCTGACCCCTACTCTGTTTTATTCTTGTATTAAGTTCCTGTTTCTTCCTTAATAGACTTGTTGATTTATTTGTTATATATGGTAGTGAAGTGCCTTATAATGAGGTCCACTCCTTAGTTAAATGTGTAATATCTGTATAGATTATGAATATATGATATTTTTATTTGTCCCTTCCCCCATCTTAATCTCACCCACCCTGCCCACCTCTAAAACATGGGGTGGCAAAAAGTTGGAGTGAGATTATTGCCTCCCTCGCTGCTCTTTGTTAAGCTGGGGAGCTCTCATCCCAGCTTATCCAGTTTCACAAAACTCCAGATGAGGTTATTTTTCTCTAACCCTCGAACATTTTGCTCTTCCTTTAGTTCTTCACATTCCACAAAAGCCACCTATGTGTCATAGTTGAAAATCATCTGCAGGTGATCGAAGATTTTTCCTTCAGGCGTGGGGCATGAGCACCCTTGGTGGTACAGGAGAAGTGATGGGGAGCCATAGGCCCTTCTTAGAAGATTAGGACTTGGTGCGTGAGGAATTCTTTTCTCAGAAGCTGGGGTTAGAGGAGTGGGGGAAAAAAGTATGAAGCAGTTTCTTGGGCATAGAAAGCACACCAGAATAACTGATTGTCTTCTGTTAGCATCTAGTTGAGGCAATAACTGAAAACATCTTGAGTGAAGTCCTCTGTCAAGGTAAAGATAAAGCAAGTTCCACAGAAATAAGTTCATTTGGCCTTGTAGCTAGCTGTTGTTCTCAATGAAGAAAAAAGCACTCCTCCAAGAGGCAAAATGCATAAAAGATTTGTTTGCCAAAATGTGTATGGACAGAAGAATTAGACCCTAGAGTCATAAACAAGCTATACTTACTATTTTTAGTACCCCTTTAAAATAATTTATTCACTCTTATGAAGTTATGGCACACTTGAACCTAGAATGTGAAGTGTAGTTATAAGCCTGTAAAGGTAGAATGAATTCAAAAATATCATGAGAAGGGTCATTTATGAAGTTTTCACATAATCCAGGTTTCTTATGAGGACAGATGAACATAACAGAATCTTTTCAGTGTACAGTGATTAAGACTAGGGAGCCAAACTTCTTCTAAGGGTCTGAAGAGTGTAAATGTGCTTGGTAAATCACAACTCCCAAAGAATCCCAAGTTTGCACATAATTTTATGTCTGTGATCTTTAAAAAAAAAAAACGTATAATTGTGACATTTATCCCATAACTATTAGGATTTCAAAATAAAAAACAGAATACATTTGTCCTGGCTCCCAGCTTGTTTTCTGGGCTATGAATGAGCAGGGCCCCTGATGTTAGTCAACTGGTGGTCATGAACAGATGTTCTTTGCCTCCACTGAGGATTGAAGCTGAGGGGAGGGAATTGGGGCAGAGGACAACAGGAAGGCTTCCCCAATATAGCCTAGCAAGGAAAGTCATAACGTGTACTTCAAATTTGCTAGAATCCTTTCTCTGTTTGTGGGATACAGCCTTACCCAAAGGCCAAAGACCTGATCTGGTAGCATAGAGAGGCCTCTCTGTGATTGAGGGCCCCCAGCATTCTATGGTATTTACTATTTTTCCACTTCAGAACTTCAAAACATTTCTGTTCAAGTCAAACAATTTTCTGATCTTTACTTTGGACATGAGGAAATAGAAGCACTGAGAGTTTTGAAGTACTTATATAAGGAGGTACAGAAAATAAATTGCTAAGTTTAAACTTCAAATTTGGGCCAAGCAGTCTTTGAGGACCTGCTGTGTGCAAACACAAAGCCAAAGGTGGTACAGGTTGCCTTCTGGTGGACATGCAGAGGACTAGCTTGAGAGTCATTCACCACAGGGGCAGGAGCTGCAGTGAGGTGAAGGGTGAGGTGTTGTCATGGGTGAGGACCCTTAGCTATTTCTGTCTGTGTGGGTTGAACAGGAGGCCCTGGAAACTATGCGTTAGCTGGACTGATGGAAGAAAAGGAAGCGATTCTTAACTTTGGGGCCTGGCTGAGGCACTGGGGTACCTGTTCCTCTCTTGACTGAGAGACATTGCATAGCATAGAGAGCCCTGTCTTCTTCATTAGCCTTTGTGCATGGGATGAGAAAAGTGGAAATGTTTATCCATCTTAGACAAACTCTAGCTTCACAAAATCACAGAGCATTCAAGGAGGTAATCACCTCGCATCATTGAGTCCAATGCCTGATTCCACTGAAAAAGTAAACCTGGAGACTAAGAAGTGCCCTAAGAAGTTATAGTTGGCTAGTGCTGAGTGAAAACTGGGACCCAGTCCCTCTTCATCTGCATTCACTTTGCATCTACTGAGGCTGTTTAGTGCTACTAAAGGCCCTTGCAGATTTACTGATTATTATCATTGAATTTTGGGCTTATTTGATGTATGAAGACACTCTGTGTGTATTAGTTATAATGAGTGATTCATTCAGGTTAACTCTGTGACTCAGTGGTATTTAGGAGTATGCTGGTTCTGACATGCTAATTCCCAAGATAATGAATGGGCCCCTACATTCCATTTTCTTCCTGGCAGTGTTAGCTGTCTATACCAGGAGCTGAACTTAAACACACTCAGTAGTAGGGAGGAAATAGAAGAGACTCAAGAAGCTGCGTGTGTGCTTATCAAATGGTCAGAAATAGTGCTTCTTTTCTAAAAAAGAGCATTTTTTTCTTCTCTCTTAATTTTTCTTTAAACAAAAACATTTTTTTTTAAATTTTTTTCTTCATCCTTTTACTTTGTCACTTTGGGTAGAGGCATAGGAACAGGAATTTATTTTTTTTTTCTAGTAAAACAAGTGGCTGTGAAGACACACACAAGGACAATTGAAAAACAAACAAACAGACAAAAAACAATGGCACCTGACAACAGGGAAGATAGGGTCCTGAAGAACTGCAGAGCATACCCAGCCACAAAGCTAGTAGCATTTCTCTAGCTTTCTATTGGTATGGAGGGCAAAAGACCCTGTGTTGTTAGCTTTTTGGTTTTCCAGGGAAACCCCAAATTTGGATTTATATATGAACTTTGTTATTTTTAAACATAGACTCAAAACACACTTCTGGATTCACCACCCAGACTGCCCATTTGTGGCCTATGGTCATACAGTGTGAAAACTCCATATGCTAATGTCATGTATGTGGAGATTTCAGGCTAGAGGTGTGAAGTTCAGTCCACTGTGCAAAGTTAAATAGAAATCCTCTATACTTCAAAAAGGAAAGCCCTTGTGTTCATTGGGTAAGCATAGATTTCTGATTTCATTTTTTTTTTTTTTTTGTACAGGGATTGTACTAGCGTGTGTAACCCTTTTTATTTTTTATTTTGAGAGAGATTCTCACTAAGTTGCTTAGGCCTTTATTTAGTTGCTAAGGCTGGCTTTGAACTTGTAATCTTCTTACCTCAACCTCCCGAACCACTTCCATTTATTTCTAATGTACTCAATTTTGAATGAATGAATACCAGTGCTGTATAATTTAGATAACTGTGTGTCTTTGGGATGTTGTATTGGAGAATGTTAATTAACTTCTTAAAACTATTTCAGCTATTCCTGTATATGTGAAATAAATAAATAAATAAATATGGGTGTGTGTGTGTGTGTGTATATATATATATATATATATATTTTTTTTTTCTTTTCTTTTTTTATTTTCTTGGAATTTAGCCCAGGGTACTTTACCACTAAGACAGGGTTTCTGCTGAGGCTGGCTTCAAACTTGCAATCCTTCTGTCTTAGCTTCCCCAAGTTGCTGGAATTACAGTCATGTGCCACTGTGCTTGGCTTGAAATACATATTCTATAAAAATAAATATTTCACATATTTTTATATCATACAACACAAATGTGGGTAGACCTCACAATCATAGAAAAGATATGTGTTAGTCTTTTTACCAAGTTGTAAAGAACCCAATGGTAGAAACTGCCTTCTACTTTTGGACTGAGGGGTAAGTGGAATGACTTATGGGTAGATGTAGAAAGGAGTAGACAAGATATGCTTGAGTGGAACCAGAGTGGCATGGTAGTGCTTTGTTTCTATACTGAATTGAAACTTGAGTTAGATATAATTGAAGACACAGGGTATATTTGTGGTCATTGTTTTTAAAAGAGCACTCCAAAACTTTGGGTCAATAAAATCTATCTAGGAATACAACTTAAAAATAGCTGTTTCACATATGCATTTTACATCTTTGGTATTTTTTTTTCTTCTTTAAAGAACGGACTCTAGATTTAGATGTCTCCCATTAAATATCAAAGAAGAATTACAATAAAAATAGTTGTTAATGTGCTAAAGCCTTTTTTTCCTGCTTAAACCTGAGAGTTGTTTTCTCTTGCTGCTTTTGACATAAGCTCTGCTGATAACTGTGGTAAATTTCATCAGTGACATGGAGAATGAGCCCCACTGGACTCTACTTGTCATGCAAGGTATGATCCATTCATGATTGCCACCTGCCATGTTACAGGGTTGGGGCGGATTCTAGAAGCTCATGCAACATGGATTGAGGAAGAGGTTCTACTGGAGAAACTTTCAAATCAAGAGTAGCAAGAAAGAAATGGAGGTTGCAGTTTCTTATCATTTTCATGGAGAGCCATACTGGTCCACCTTCTTTGTTGAACATGCCATGTGGGCATGAGAACAGTCCTGTCTGAGGGGGAATAATCAGAGAATTGGCAGTCTGAGTTTAGATGCCAGCTGTGGATAGCAGTTTTCTGGGAGAACATCTGCTCACCCTGTGGGGAACTTAAAGTTCCAAAGGAAGTCTGGTTTAGAAACAACCCAGGTAGAAGACAGAAGCCTCAGTTCCAGCTAGCTAGTTGTCCAGGTAACCCTGAATGATACCCAGGGCCTTTTTTTTTTTTTTTTTTAACATTCTTTATTGTATCACATTGGTTTATGTCATTTTTATATTAGATATTCTTCCAAAATGGAAGCACATAATGGTGGGTTAAAAATGAACCTTAGGCTAATAGAGAATTACTTCTAATTTGTCTCCAGCTACATACCTTTAAAACTATGTTAACTATCAAGGTCTATCACCCCCTGTGTAGAATTTTGTATTGCATTTCCTTTGTGAGTGAAGCCTTAGCCTGCTGTATCTGGAATGCAATCAGCTGTACTTGATAGACTAATAGTGACTGTGGCAACAAAGACCTTTAATTAGGTCATCTAGCAAGAAATCAAAGGCAGTTTTTTTTTTTTTTTTTTTTTCCAGAGATCATGCAGCAGCCCACTGATGTCATGGAGGACTTAGCCTCTTTGTTCATCCTCAGTGGACAGAATTCTTATCTTTAGAATTGATTTCTTATAGTCACCAGGCTTTCTAAGCCCTATATAATACAGTTTTACACAACCATGCTCATGGTGGAAATGATACAAAGGGTCAACTGTTTTTATCAGGGAGTGGATTCCTTCTTAGAAGCCTTCCTCTCCCTCACCAGCTCACTTCCTTTTATTCCCATAAGTGAGAGCCATAGTTATAGTCCTAAACAGCTTTCAGTAGTAAGTACAATTGCTTTGCTTGGCTTAGATTTATCTAGTTTATACCCCGGAGCAGGAGTAGGGGGCTCCTGAGCCTAACTATGTTGAATTCTGAATAAAATCAGTTCTATAAACTAAGCAATAAGGGTAATGTGGCTGTTGGGTAGACAAGCAATGGCATCTGCCAGAGCTCCCTTCTTTTCCCTAGGGCATTGTCCAATTTCCCTATTGTTTTCCCAGAGCAACAATGAGTTTTTTTTTCTTTACTTTCTGATTTTGACATGAGTCAACATATTTGGGCCACCACAAAAATGATGAATAACTGAAAAATAGGGATCTCACATGAACATAACCACTTCTTGCTAGGATATGCTTAGAACCGATTGTGGGCTCATTAATGCTTCTTGTCTGAAGCTAATTTGGCTAATACCATTTCATTTTTTTTTCTTTGTATGAGAACTAATTCACCAGTGTGAGGATAGAACTGTGACAACGATCATGGTTCTATTTTATGAGTTCATACATAAATGCAGCTAATCTTTCTCTATGTTGTCCCTTTGTATACTTGAAATAATTATTTTGACTCCCCAATTCTCCTTTGCCTCTAGCATCCTGTGTTTCTTCATCTACTCTTCTTGTGTTTTCATTTAGGCCCTCATTATGTTCTTTACTCTCTCTCTCTTGCAGTTGGCATCGGAAATTGAACAGGAATTCAGTGATGTGATGAGACTGTTGCATCCCTAGGTCTGAGCCCAGGGCTGCCCTGTTGTTTAACTCTGCTGGGAACATTTACGTTGTGTTCTGTGTGAATGCAATACTCCACAGTTGTGCAGTCCATTAGCCTTGTCTGAATGCTGTGTTCCTAGTAAGAACTAAATAGAACAGCCTTAGACCTGTTTGCAGCCGCCTTGTGAGAATTTCTGGTGAGAGCTTTTATACATACCTCGAATTCAATACCCTAGAAATCAGAACCCACATCTCTTCACATTGCCAAAAAGCACATGCCCACACATTCCCTATCCCAAAGTGAATGTCCCTAGGTATCTCAGATTCACCCAGTCTAGTGCCTTTGTTCATGTATCACCTGGCCTATTACAGTAGCCCTCTAACTACTCTCTCTGCCTGAATTCTAACATCTATTAATCTCCATAGGGATCCTTCTCTTGCTGTTTCTGTGCTTAAAGACTCTGGAGAACTTTCCTCTGCAGAATAAAGACCAAACTCCTACATGATACACATATCCTTCATAATTAGTCCCTGCCCTGAGTTTCTAGCTGGTTCCTGCTATTTCTCCACTGTCTTCCATTGATTTGGTGCCCTAACCTCACCTGGAGAGCTTTCAAAGCTACCAAAGTTCTGTGCCCACTCTTGACCTGCCTCTTGGGTAGAAGTGGGCATCAGTAGATGTTAAAAGTTCCCCAGGTGATTCTAATGTTCAGTGAGGGTAAGAACCATTAGGCTTTTGCCCTCCTGTGAGCATGTGAAGCTCTTTTACCTGCCAATCGTTTGCACAGTTTTTTCCACCTTTCTCTCTTCTAGTGATGAACATTGCTTATTCTTCAGTATCTCAGCACTGTCTTTTCTCTAAAGGATTGTCTGATCTCTCCCGTCCTTTCAAGAGTTGGCTCCTCTCTCTCATCACTTTCTATTATGTGTCAGATATGAATTATTTAAAGGAAAGACTCTCATCTTATATCCTTAATGTGTCCCCAAAGCCTTGTATAATGTTTAGCATCTCAGTAAAATTTGACTAGAATTTTATACTGTCAACTTGGCATATAAAGAGACACTAATCTGTTGTAGAATTGTTATGTAATTACCTGAAACAACACATTAGAAAGCAACTACTGTGCTGTGATAAGAGTAAGATCTTGCCAGAATAACTAAATGTTGTTCCTTGATAATATGACAAACTGTAGCAAGGAGGAATATTAGTGTAACTGTGTGTTGAATGAATGTCTCTGTCTGTCTGTCTGTCTCTCTCTCTCTCTCTCTCTCTTTTTTTTTTTTTTTTTTGGCAATACTGGATAAAACCCCAGGGGTGCTCTACCACTGAGCTACATCCCCAGCCCTTTTTTATTTTGAGACAAGATCTTGCTAAGTTGCCCAAGCTAACCTCAAACTTGGGATCCTCCTGCCTCATCCTCCTGAGTAGCTGGTGTTTTACAGGTGTTTGCCATTGTGTTGGGGGACCCAATCTATCTCCATTTCAGTAAAGTTTTCAATTCATTCAGTTTTCTCCATGATAATCTAGGAAAATCTTGATCTAATTATACATCTTAATTGAGGCATTAGCTGTCACAGAAAGATTTCTATTATTATTATTTAGTAATAATTGGTAGATTATTATTTATTAATAATTGGTCATGCCAATGCAAAAAAAAGAACTATCACTCTAACATAGATCATTATTATTATTTCTTAAATCTTTATGTGTTTATTTATTTTTGTGGTGCTGGGACTGAACTCAGGGCCTTGTACTTGGTAGGCCAGCGCTGTACCACTGAGCCACATCCTCAGCCCAACATAGATCATTATTAAGTTTTGGTCACCAGAATTCATCAAGGAAATGGAGAAGTATGTGAGGATTCAAAGATGAATGCCAAAGATAATTAAAGGAGTGGAAAATAGGTCCTATGAGAAAAGGTTGTGCAATTAGGGTAGAAGAAGGCTGAAAGGCACACACTTGATTACTAATTTCACGTGCATACAATTATGACATGGTTTCATTATATACACAAAAAATTAAACACGAAGAAATTAATTTAAATTAGCTTTGCTTGAACATGAATTAAAATTTTCTAACTGGATTATAAAGTGCAATCTTGATTATGTTATACCCTGGTTAAAATACGACAAACAAACTAACGACAACAACAAAATAAAACCTTAATTGACCATGTTATCTCTAGGACAACGCTGCCTTTTTTTTTTAATAAAAGACATAGCTTATTAGATGATTTTTGACAAATCAAATTTCCAGTGATTTATTTTTTAAAGGGAGATGACATGCAATGATGGGTTGGAAATTTTAATTTGTTAGAGAAATAAATTATTATAAATAAATATGATGCTATAGAAAACATATGTGCTATGTCAAAAAATAGATGAAGATAAATATGAGAAAGAAGAAAAAGAGTAGTAAACAATGCATAGCCATGGTTGTTGATGCTGTGACCCAGATGCCCTTTTTATGTTATGTTGAAGTGTACCCTGAATCTAAAACGCTCCACCGTATAGTGACCATAGGCAGAGGAACGCTCTTACAGTGTTGTCTTCTGAACAACTCAACATTAAATAAGTCTACACTTTTTTTTTTAATATTTATTTTTTAGTTGGACACAATACCTTTATTTATTTATTTATTTTTTAATGTGGTGCTGAGGATTAAACCCAAGGCCTCCCCACTGAGCCACAACCCCAGCCCCTACACTTTTGTTTTTTGAGCTAAAATAAAATGTTTAGTAAGACGTACCTATTATTTTAAAGATTTAATTCCTGTACCATTTTGAGGAGAATTTTTAACACTTTTAATCATTAATAATTTGAAATTTGCAGGAAAGTTATAAGAGCAGCACAAACAACTTCATATATCCTTGGTTGGCTCAGGCCACCAAAACAAGGTATCATAGATTGGGTGTCTTAAACATCAGAAATTTATTTTCTCATTGTTCAAGAGACTGTGAAGTCTAAGACCAAGGTTCTCATAGGATTGCACTTCTGCAGGCAAGGGCTCTCTTCTAGCTTTTAGGTATATGGCTTGCAGAAGGCCCTCATGGCAGGGACTGTGCAACACTCATCCTTTCTTATCAGGGTCCTGCCTTTATGACCTATGACCTCATTTAACCTAATTATCTTTTTAGGCTCATTCTCCAAATACAGTCACATTGGGAGTTTGAGCTTTAAATTACAAATTCGAGGGAGGGAGATACAATTCAGAACATAATTTATCCTTTACCAAGATTTACCTACTGTTAACATTTTACCCTGTTTGTTCCCTGAAGCTTTGTGCAGGTGAGCACACACACACACAATTTTGTTCTACTCACTTGAGAGTATAAATGATCCTTGACTTTACAATGGTTCGACTTAAAGAGTTTTTCAACTTTATGTTAGTGTGAAAGTGACATGTATTAGGTGGAGACCATACTTTGAATTTTGGGTTTTGATCTTTTCTCAACCTAGCAATATTTATTACTGTACTCTCTCTCATTGTTGAGAAGCATCAGTGAGCCCCAGTTCCCAGTCGGGCACACCATCAGAGGAGAAGCAGCTGATAATCTACAGCATACTATGTTGCCAGCACTTTTTAGATCTTATATTTTGTGTTTTCACATCCCATCATGTCTATGAATTTTATCTCTTTGTGTACATAAGGTATTCAATATTTTATCATAAAATAGACTTTGTAAGTCTCGATGATTTTCCCCAGCTGTAGGCTAATGTAAATGTTTTGAGCACTTTGGAGATAGTTAAGCCAAGCTATGATGTTTGGGATGTTAGGTCTATTAAATGCATTTTCAATTTACAGTGGTTTTTTCAAGACATAACCACATGGTAAGTCAGGAGACTCTGTCAATTCCTTTACAGATAAATTCCTCTGTTTGTAAATTCTTCAGGGTACGTTTTCCAAAAATAAGACTGTGTTCTTTTGATGGTACACAGGCATCATCTTCAGTAAATTTAACAGATTCTAGCTTTTTCTAATCTATTGTCCATATTCCAGTTGTTCCCATTGACCAAATAGTGTCCTTGATAGCATTTTTTTTCTTTTCCAGTACAGAATTCAGTTGAAGTCTCTTTTTGGGGGGAGGAGGATACTAGGAGTTAAATCAGGGGTGCTTTACCACTGAGCTGCATCCCTAGACCTTTTTATTTTTTTCTTTTGAGACAGGGTCTTACTAAGTTGTTAAAGGTCTATTTAAGTTGCTGAGGTTGGCCTTGAACTTGGGATCCTTCCCCCTCAGCTTTCAGAATCTTTGGGATTGTAGGCATATGCCACCACACCTGCTAAAGCCTATGCCTTTAAAATGCCATCCAAAGTCCTCCAAAATAAAACT
The DNA here is from genome assembly GCF_021218885.2 of Marmota monax. Lineage (NCBI taxonomy): Eukaryota > Metazoa > Chordata > Mammalia > Rodentia > Sciuridae > Marmota > Marmota monax. The sequence goes on from NW_026693537.1 coordinate 636,090, forward strand.
CAGGGATTGTTTCCTTGCAGTTTCATGTTCCCCACCTTCTCCCCAGTTCCAGGTTAAGCCCCTATGCCTTCATTTCTATTCCTTGGAATGTTAGAACCCCTATCTGCCACACAAAAAAAACCCCTACTTTTTCTGACTTAATTTGTTTTTGACACGGTTTTCTTACTGCCTCCTGAACTCACATGGGATTTACCCAGTTGGAAGCCAAAGGGACTTTCTCCTTCCCCCTCCCACAGCTGACACCCTAACCAAACTTGGAATACCTTAGTTTGTATTCATAAGGAGTATATGGCCTCCCACTTTTATTTCCTGCTTTGAGATTCTAAGTTCTTTGAAAGAGGGGACCATATTTTTATTGTTCTTTGTATCCCCAGAACTTAAATATAGGATCTGTCACATAGGAGGTGCTTCATAGGTATGTATTAATTAGCAGCAGAGTACATCACTGTAAAGAGCTGCCTAAGGAAATTGTAGAGTCTGATCCTAAAGGGTTTTAAGAGGAAACCTCTAACCAGTGGTTTTAAAATGGTTCCAGGGGAAAGAGGAATGAGTAGGTCCTTGCTAGATCTCCAGAGTCCCTTTCAGTTATATGTGGAGTATGGTGAAATCAGTCATGACCTTGTTTTTCTTTAGGCTTCTCAATCTCACACATACCCTTCAGGAGAACACAGTCTATATTTTTAATTTTTAAAAAAAATTTGAACTAATTTTAAACAGAAAGTTTACAAAAATAGTACTGCAAGTTCTAGAAACCCTTCATCCAGCTTCTAATACTAAAATCTTAGATAACCATAGAATGATGATCGAAAGCAGGAAATTAATGATGGTCTTGAACTTAATCACTTGGGTAAAGGGGTTTCTGCTGAATTTCTTCTTGTGAAATTACCATATTTCTCCTTGAAGTTAATAATTTATCTTAGAGATTCTCCAAGACTATGCAGATATCCTGTTAATCCCATCCATTGGTATTTGTACCCATCAATGTTCCTTGCATGAAACAAATCTTATTTTCTTTATCTAATAGTGAATTTCTTATTCTTCTCTTTCCTTCTACATTTATTGATGGGAGCTTGTCTCAAATGAGAAGCTGCATGGACTGTATTTGATGATACAGAATGTCAAATCCTTCCAGTCATTTCCTATCTTTTCATTCTTCAGATTATTAGTTTGACAGTCATATATATTTTTTAAATATACCTTTATCATTCTTATTTAAGCATTTACATGTTATTAATATTGTATAAAGTCATTGAAATTATTTCAGTTTTTTTAATTACAGACAGACTGATTGACTCTCAATTATATAAGTGAAAAAAATCAGCGACTTATTATTTTAAAAAACCACAAAACTGAGTTATATTAAAAGGGGCATACTCTATAGATCTTGAATTGTTAGTTCTTTGTTTAGCTTCTAAATGTCTAGTTGTAAAAAAAAAAATACTGTTGATGCTTAGCCACAAAGAGTTTATGGAGTACATGCTGATTCTCTTTTTGTTTAACTTAATGTTAGCCTTCTGTGGCTTTTTACATGTTTACATGGTTAATTGTAGCTGAAATGAACCTAACAGTATATTTAGGACTAATTTTCATAAGTCAGCAATTTTCACCAACCATAGTTATTGGGAAGAGTTTGCTCAGAATGGTCAGCAGAAAAGCATTGAATTGGAGCTGATTCATTTCATTACTTTCTAAGCATGGTATCTCTAGTTTTATAAAGTGTTGGAAAAGAACATTATTTAGACCATGGGTTAACAGTTTTTTTTTTCTGTAAAGAGCCAGACAGTAAATACTTGAGACTTTGGAAGCCATACAGTGTCACAAACATCAACTTTGCTGTTGTAGCCACAGACAGTCTGCAAGTGTGTGGGTATAACTCTGTCTCAATGAAACTTTATTCACAATACTGGGTGGTGAACTGGGAGTTACAGTTCACTGACCCCTGATTTAGATTATCAAAATATAAAAACTCAAAATGTATATTAGCATTTGTCCTTGTCTCATTTTTTTCTCTATAGGCAGAAGACTGATCTTTGAAAATATGTATTTGGGAGATAGTCACGTTCTATTGAATACCTTGTGCTGTTGCTGCCATCGAAAAATCTGGTTACACTCTGGGGAGGCCTGCTACCACTGCAGGACTGAACCGCCGCGGCCCTGAGATGAGTGTCCGGCCTGAGCAGGCACACCATGAATAGATACACAACGATCAAGCAGCTTGGGGATGGAACCTATGGTTCCGTCCTGCTAGGAAGAAGCATTGAGTCTGGGGAACTGATTGCCATTAAGAAGTAAGTTGTATCCTTCACTTTTCTGACATCATCTTTAGCTACATGTTATCAAGATAGTTTCCACTCCACCTTCTCCAGTCCTGGTCTTAGGAACAATCTTAAAGGGGAATGGGGGGAGGTTGTGCAGAAGAACCTTAGCTGATGACTACTATGGATTATACTATGGATTAGATGAGTGTATTAATGCTGTAGTACTCTTGTTAGAGGCCTTCAAAATCTCCACTTTAGACTTACTTACCACTTACTGGTTACTACTTACCACTTGGAAAAAGTACTAGTGAAGTACTAGTACTGTCTATATGCACTAGTACTTTTCCATAGTATTTTCTCATCTTGTAAACAGATGAATAAACATCATTTTACAGGAGAGGATACAATTTCTGTGCTTGCGTATTTACATGTGTGGTGATCTGATGACTTCTGTCTTGTTCCCTCTACCTTCTTGATCTTTGCAGCCAGTGTCCAGACATATTATGTAGTTATCTGTTGCTGTATAATAAGCTACTCCAATACCTAGCAGTTTAAAACAACACATTTATCATCTTTCGATTTCTGTGGATCAGCACATCTTAGCTGAGTTCTCTAGTGTAGGGATAGTGTTTTAAAAGGGTGCAGTCAAGGTACTAGCCAGGACCAGGGTCTCACTGAAGGCTGGACTGGGGAAGAACTCACTCCCAAACTCACTCATATGATTACAGGAGCATTGAGTACGTAGTGTGTTGGACTGAGGGCCTCAGTTCCCTGTTGGCTGTTGGCTGGAGGCTGGCCTTTAGTTCCTTGACCTGGGGGGGGGCTCTTCAAGAGCAACTCACAGGATGATAGTTTGCTTTAGAGTCTTCTAAGGTAGAAGTGTTATCTTTTCCTTTTATAAACTAATCACAGAAATGACATCCTCTGAAATTGCTATATTGGTTAGAAGCAAGTCATTGAAGGAGAAGGGGGTCACATGAGGCTCTAATACCGGGAGTGGGAGGTCTTTGGGATCCACATTAGAGTATGCCTGCTGTGCTCATCTGTGGCCAGTTGCCTTCCTGCCAGCTGTGTTTGGATGTCCTGCAGACATTGCAAATGCATCAGACTGAACTCATATTCAACCTACTCTTCCTCTCTTACCCCAGTCTTTTTCTCTATCAGTATTCCTCGTGTTCATAAATGATACTACCATCTCTTCAAAACCTGAGAATCCTCCTGACTTCCCTCCCCTTATGCCTCACCTTTGGTCACCTAGTCCTGTCAATTCTACCAATCCCTTGTCTAATCCTCCTACTTCTCTGTATTCCCACTGAAGGCCTCATTAACCCCTTCACCAACTGACCATTAGGTCCTCTGCAGGGCTGCAGGTTTCCATTCATTCCCCTCTTCCTACCAGACTGAAGAGATTATCCTAAGCACATGAATCTAATTGACTAAAACCATTTGCAGCAAGCCTTTTTTGAGTCCTGCTGCCCCATCACAGCCCCTGATCCCCCCTGACTTTCAGTGTCCCCAATAGGCCTGAGCCCCACTTGCCCACCTTGGTACCAGCTCAGTCATGTGCTGCTTATTGAGCTTCCCGTCTCTTCACCGTTTCTCTGCTCTTTGCTCTGACTTTCTGGAATCATCTCCCAAATAAACTATCTGTACCCGAGTCCTTGCCTCTGCTTTTGGAGGAGCGTACAAACTAGATTGCTTTCAATGTCTTCCTGTCAGTTTTAGGACTAAGAACTACATTTTAAATGTGACCTACAAATTGCTGCATCATTTGACTGGGTCCTGTTTGCTTCAGCCTTGTCTCTTGTCACTGATCCCTTGCCTATTTTTTGCTTCGGTCTCTGCTTCTTGAACTCCTCAAATACCTTTCTGCTTAGATCCTTTATTTCAGATGTCCACTTCATTTCTCCTACTAAATTCTTCTCATCCTTCAGGTATGGGTTGAAATATCTTTTCATTAGAGAAGTGTTCCCTGATACCTAAGACTAGATTCCAACCCTCTGAGATCCATTCTCATATTGCCCTATGTCTTTTCTTCATAGCACTTAGTGCAGAAAATTATTGTTTACCTCCTACTACAACCATTAGTTCCAGGAGAGACATCTTTCTCATCACTTTACCCCTAGTGCCTACAAAGTCCCTACCACATAGAGGAGATAAATAATATTTACCATGAATAAAGGAATTGACCACTCAACCAGGAAACACTGTGACAAGGGAAAATGTGTTGGAGTGATCTGGAGAGATGGAGGTTGGTCTGTTAGTAACCAGCAGTGGGAAAGCTGTGTACCTTCTCTGTATCTTGCTCTCCTCATTTATTCCATCTGTTTCACAGGGCAGCATAAAAACAAATGAGTGAGTATGACTGTGTTCCCATAAACTTTCATTTATGGAAACTAAATTTTGATTGCATATAATTTTCACATATTACAAAATATTATTCATCTTTTGAGTTGTTTTCCCCAATTAAATTTAAAATGCAAATGCCATTCTTAGCTCATCGACTACATAAAACAAATGTTGGGGTGGATATGTCCTGTGAGTCATCATTTGCCCATCCTGTACTAGAGGGTCTAGAACTGTGCTGTCCAATATATTAGTGAGCTACCATATACAATATTTAAATTTAAATTTAATTGAAATTAAAATTCAGTTCCTACATTGCACTAGCCACATTCCAAGGGTTCAGTAGTCACAGATCTAGTGGCTACTATACCAGACAGCAGAGAACATTTTCACCAACACAGAAAGCTCTGCTGGACAGCTCTGATCCAGACAGAAGCAGCCCGAGAGATTTCCCTCCAGGACAAGTTAGCGCATTAGTAGTAGAGAAAGTACAGGCTCTTTGCACTGTACCATATCACCACTGCTGGGCAATTTTGTGACTTAGGCTTGATTGTAATGTCAACATTTAACAACACTTTTTAAAATGTTGTTTTGGGGGCTGGGGATGTGGCTCAAGCCGTAGCGCGCTCGCCTGGCATGTGTGCGGCCCAGGTTCGATCCTCAGCACCACATACAAACAAAGATGTTGTGTCCACTGAAAAACTAAAAAATAAATATTAAAAACTCTCTCTCTTTAAAAAAAAAAAAGTTGTTTTGGATGCTATATTATTTGGTAGAAATTGAAACCAACTTCAAGCAGTATTGACTAGGTTCAGAATGAAAATGCTTTTTTTAAAAAAAAAGTTTATTTTGGGAAATAAGTATGCTGTTTCTTTCTTCTCTTCTAGAATGAAAAGAAAGTTTTATTCCTGGGAAGAATGCATGAACCTTCGGGAGGTTAAGGTATTTATTAACATATCAGGAAATAATTTTTGTTTGGCCAATTAAAATAGATTTATATTATCATTAGGTTTATAGTTGATATAGTCAGTCTGTTTGTATTTTTTTCACTAATGCTAACAATGTGGGCAAATGATACAGAGTGTTTTAGTCAGCTTTTGTATTGCTGTGACCAAAATACCCAACAAAAACAACTTAGAAGAGGAAAGTTTATTTGGGGCTCATGATTTCAGAGGTTATTAGTCCAGAGATGGCTGAATCCATTGCTCTAGGCCCAAGGTGAGGGCCCAGCAGAGGAAAACTGCTCAGTTCCTGGTGAGGTCAAAAAATAGAAAGAGAGGAGGGGGAGGAGCTGCAGGACAGATGCACCCTTCCAAGACACACCCCTATGACCCACCTGCCTACAGTTACCATCCAGTCAGTCCATTCACTAGGAAGGACTGATTAGGTTACAGCTTTCACAGTTCAATCATTTTATCTCTGAACATTCCTGCATTAACACAGAAGTTCTGGGGAGAACCCTATATCCAAAACATAATATATAGCTATTAGCTGAACACAGAAGATTATTAGGTTATTGTATTAGTGAATGTACTATTAATAGAAAGTTTTACCTTTACTGGAATACTTATGTCAATATATTTCAATACAAATAAGTTGAGAGTATTGATTTAGTGAATTATTGTTGCCTCTAAAGGTGATCATTGCTGGGACCTTACCTTGTTTGTGTAGTTTTCTTCCTGGATATAACAGCAGTACCAATTTTAGTTTCTTGCTCTAATGATGCGTGCTCTATTTCTGTGGTGGAATTCTTGGATCAAGATGTGAGTTGTGTCAGCATTGCGTAGCATATTTCTTCACATTTACTTAGCCTTCCGGCTAGGGTAATCACTCCTTTCCTTCTTCCTTTTCTTTTTTATTTCTATTTTAATTCTATTTTTTCTGTCCAAATAGATTGACCACTTTGGTTTTGCATGTTTAGTTCTCTTTCTTGTGCACCTGAGTGGTGTTTCATCCACTTAATCTTCTCATTCAGCTCTATTAGAGATGCTAGTAGAGCATTGGAACCAGTTCTGCCTATTCTTCCAGGGGACTCCTGTACATTGAGGAGGTTTCAGGCTTAGAGCAAAGATCTGCCGTCTCTTCCTATAAAGGGTCAGACAGTAGATCTTTTAGACATCATGGACCAAAAGGTCACATAGGGGATATAAGGATATATGTAACAGGATTAAAAATTTTCACAAAATCTTCATTTATGAAATATAAAGTATAATAATAATAGACATCATTTTCTTATCTCATGATATCATTTTTTGTATTCATCCAATGAGATGAATAATATTCTTTTGTGAGGGGACATCATATGGAACTTAATTAGGTTCAAAGTTAGTGTTTTCTGCTGTCAAATTCTTAGCTCATGGACCATACAAAAACAGGTGGTGAGCTGGATTTTCCCCATGGTTCAGAGTGTGCCAGCCTCTTGCTTATAGAGTATAAACTCTATAGATCCAAAAACATGAGTTGGAAAAAAAGGATGATCCAAGGACATTTTCTCAGTGATATGAAGCTCTGAGAGATATCCTTGGCTTAGATGCTAAACCTTTCCTTTTTTGTACAACTAACAGTGTGTTAGTTTTCATGGAAGAAGATCACTCACACAAACAGCTTAGAAAAACACAGCATCTTGGGAAGCAAGTGACTGCTTGTCAAGATAGTTGAGGGCACTGCTCCTTATCTGGTGACCACCATCATTCCCTACTCTTATCTTGCCTGCACAGATGCTACGTCTCCTGCAAGCACAGTCTTCCTCACCCCACCTACCCCTGTTGATCCTCACACAAACGTACCAGCATTGGGCCAGAGCCAGGCTTGGAATATGGAGGGGAGGGAAGGGAAGGAAGAAGGAGTAGAAAGGAGGTACCTTTCTTCATGTTCTTCATCCCTTCCTCCTTGCTGAAGTCCTTCTCTTCTGCTTGCTGATGCAGAAGGGGATTGGAAAGGAGTCACTAGAGGACCTTGTTTCCATTTGTCCTGCTTAATTCCAGCAGCAAGAGGAAATGAAGAAAATTCTGCACTTTGGTACTCATTATACAATGGTTCCTTCTTCATCTCTTTTCTTTTGCATTTCCATCTGCCATCTATCCCCACGTGTACCTGTCAAGATTCTGTAGCTGATGACCTAATACAAGGACAGGAATCCTGTCTCTGTGATATCCCAGTGACATTTTTCTTTGAGCATTGTCTTACGAGGTGCTGTGGTGTTCCAGCTGCCATTCTGAGGTAGCAGGGAGCCTGCAGCCTGCCTACTGTGTTCCAGTGCTGTTTGTTTGTTTAACCATTTTAACTTCTGATGTGTTAGATCCTTGATCCACCAGTGTTCCCTCCCCATATCTTTAAGCTCTTCCTTTCCAATGACTTCTTCCCTCCAGTCTATAAGTATGCCCACCGTTCTCCCCATTCCAAACAAATCTCAACTTTCTTCCTCCTTGGTCTTCCACCTCTTTCCTTTCTTTATCTTTTTTTTTTTTTTTTATAATGGAATCTTTTTTTTTTTTTTAAAGAATTTTTTTAATATTTATTTTTCAATTCTCGGCGGACACAATATCTTTGTTGGTATGTGGTGCTGAGGATCGAACCCAGGCCGCACGCATGCCGGGCGAGCGCGCTACCGCTTGAGCCACATCCCCAGCCCTCCTTTCTTATGTTTTAAACTTCTCCCTTCAGTGAGCTTTACGTACCATTTACTTTTCAACCGAATTAAATCAGTCATCTTCCTCTGCAACTTTACCAAAGCTTCAAGATTCATCAGAACAACTCAACGTTTTTATATCTGGAACAGATATTATATTATAGAACAGTTTGACCCCTGCTCACTTCTCTAACCAAATTCTTCCAGATAAGCCTCCTTCAGAGTCAAAATGGATGAATCTTATCCTTCAAGTCTGCAGCATAGAGTCTATTCCATTCCCATGCCTTACACAGAATAAGCTTTCCTTATGAGGACTCCTTCCCTCCCTATGCACTTGTCTGGATGTAACTCTTATTTGAGTAACATCCTGGAGATGCTCTCAATGGCCACCCAGTTTTTGCTAATTACTCCTGTTTGAAATACTTCTAATGTTTCTATCATTCCTGTGATATGATAATTAATATGACTTTCCTTATTCTGTTACATGGATTTTGAATTTATGCACTGTCTTCCCAATTACATTGTTTGCCTCTTAAGAGCAGACACTGTGTCTTATTTATGCCTCAGAATATTATGGGGTCTAGTACATTGTAATTTTATTTTATTTTTGGTACCAGGGATTGAACCAATGAACCACATCCCCACTCCTTTTTTATTTTTTATTTTGAGCCAGGGTCTCATTAAGTTGCTTAGGACCTTTTCTCAGTTCCTGAGGCTCGCTTTGAACTTGTAATCCTCCTGCTTCAGCCTCCAAGGTACATTATAGTTTTAGATCCATCCCTGTGGATCCATCCCTGAGGAGGACAGAATTGATTATATCCAACTGGAATCTTCATCCATGGGGACTGTCCCTACGTGGACCACTTACTAGGTTTGCTTTGCTATGTATTCTTCTCTGCTCTGATACAGGTGACCTGCCTCTACTGCTTCTTTGAAATCCTTTCATAAGCCAAATAAGGTGCTTCGTTTAGAAATACATCTGTGTAAAGTTAATCATGTGAAGTCCTCCACACAAAGTTTATTCTTTTTATATTAGACTACTATAGACTTTAATTTGTTCATAAGCTCACTTAGAGACAAGAACTCTTGCCAGACACAGTGGTACACATCTATAGTTTCAGCTATTCAGGGAACTGAGGCAAGAGGATTGCAAGTTCTAGACCAGCCTTAGCAAATTAGCAAGACTGTGTCTCAAAACAAAAAATAAAGGCTGCAGATGTAGCTCAATGGTAAAACACCCCTGAATTTAATCCTAGTACCACCAAAAAAAAAAAAAGAAAGAAAGAAAGAAAGAAAGAAAAAGAAAAAACAAGCAAGCAAGGAAAATAAAAAGAGAGAGAGAGCTGTGAGCCACCCTTAGACTTGGGCCAGTAATTTGTGCTCAAAACAGACTTTAGTCTGAGAGCTAAAGGTATTGCACTACTTACACAGAAATCTCTTCTAGAAAAGCTCTAAAATTGACTTTGTTTTCTCTAGATGAATTTGCCCTGAGGCTGCTTATCCAAGGACTATCTCCCCTACTGTTTGTGATGCATTTTAAGCAAACAGTCATAAAAGAAGGCTACAGTCAGGAGAGTTAGTGAATGCTTAAAAGTTAAGCAATGTTGATGTTTGTTACTCATGGAGAACCAGGAATTCAACCCAACTAAAAGAAATAGTCATCCTGGTTGGGTCATTCTGGAAGGATCTGGCCAAGACAGTTGAGAATCTGTGCCAGAGAAATGTCTTGGCATGAACTTGTCTTTGGGGAGAAAGTTCCAGAATAGTCTTATTGTGTCCTCATTCACTGACAATACTCCATCTCTCTTCCCAGCTGCTTGAACTAACTTGATCATATTACACATTCCCAAACTCTGATCCCTTGAGTACCTTGTTACTGAATGTCCTTCCAGATTTGGATATTCATTTTTTAACATTTCCATCTTTAAACATTTTTTTTTTTCATTTTATAAAAGGGATGTTCTTTTAAATGAAATTCAAAGATAAAGAGGGTGTTATAATTTGTTATTAATGGACTCACTGCTCTATGAGGAAAAGGCTGTTGGAACTAAAAGGTTCATTTTACTGACCAGAGTGAACCTTGGAAGCTTCCTTGAAGGAGTCAGACTATCAAATTCTGATCATCCCAGGAGCAAACTGACAGTTGGGTGTCTCTGGATGTTGTGTATGAACAGGATTGCTGCTCACCAATACAGGTTTTATTCACCACTAACAGAACTGATGATGCAAACAGAAAGAAGTGTACACCTGGCTATGCTCACACGAACTCACAAAACAACACACGTGTGAGCATGAGTGACCATGTCGTACACCATTTTCTGTAACCCCCTCTTAGTCCTCATCTACCGCCTGACTTTTTTATCTTTGCTCTTGGAAGCAGAGGAATTTCTCTCATCTTACTGCAGGTCCTTTCCCATAAGGTATCTCTTTCCTCCTCTGTAATTAAAACTCACATTGTAAGAAGGAGCCTTCTAGGTCTCATGGACACACGTGTCAGACAGAAGTCAAGAGAATCAGGCTGTCAGCCTCAGTCTATTTGAGCAATATTCTATTTAAAGTCTCTGTACACTGTTAGCTGGTGATCTCAGCCCAAAGCAGCTGCATTCTCCAGTGCTAGAAAATTCAAAGCCTCAGCTTTCTTTATTGGTTCCCTTCTGGCTATTTCCACAGCCTGAATGAATTCCATGGTCTGGAGGGGGTGAGCCTAAAATAGCCCTGGCTTATTGCCGGGTGCTGGATGCAGCCAGGAATACCAGTTACTGATGGAATGGAGACTTATCTTCTAGTCGGTTCATCAAAATAGTTTTTCTGGGGGCTGGGGTTGGGGCTGTGGCTCAATGGCAGAGCGCTTGCCTAGCACATGTGAGGTCCTGGGTTTGATCCTCAGCACCACATAAAAATAAACAAATAAAAATAAAGGCATGTTCTCCATTTACAACTACAAAAAAATTTTTAAATATTTTTTCTAGGTAAAGTTACTATTGATTTCAGAGAAAAACTGGTAATTACATTAAGAATAAAATATAACTTATGGCATGTGTGTCTGTGGTTCTAAAATTAGGCATTTCTTCCTGAGCACACATAGGATTAATTTTCTTTTTCAACAACAGATTTTCTCTAAATTTTTTTGTGTTTTTCTTCTTCATGTTTTAGTCACTGAAGAAGCTTAATCATGCCAATGTAGTAAAATTAAAAGAAGTTATCAGGGAAAATGATCATCTTTATTTTATCTTCGAGTACATGAAGGAAAATCTTTATCAGCTCATTAAAGAAAGGTAAAACCCTTTGGTCATCATGATCTTAGAAACAAATATTGCAAAGTGGATGTGCTTTCTTTCTCCTTTTGATTATCTCAGTCTCCCAGTTATTTGTCTGGTCATTTAAAGGTCAAGCTACTGGGCCTCTGGGAAGTTGCTCTCAGGGCAACAGTTTTCAGATTTTAAAGATTTAATCCCCCAAAAGAAGCTCACAGAGCTTACAGACTATCTGCAATTCTGCTTTCCTACAAGGATGTATGGGCAGAGCAACTACAAGTTGGGGTGGACACAGCTTCATTTATTTTGAGACCTCTGTTGAAAAGTTCTAGGTTTATTTTGGCTCCTGACTTGCTACAGTGCTTAGGTGCTTGCATGCTGGGAAAGGGAGTCTAATAAAAAACTTACCTGCTATGGTAATTTTGAACTTTGAAAGTAGACTGTATAGAACCTCTTGGGCACACTTTCTTGGTGGCAAAGTGAATGCCATCCAGAGCATCCCTTTGGGGGCTTTGAGTGAACAAATATTATCTCGATTGTCAACAACAGCACGGGGGCTGTGAGGTTTGCCTACCAGAGAAAAATGTTAGCATCCATTACAGCTCATAAGGGCTTTATCTAAAAGACCTCAAACTGTTCCCACTAAATTTTTTTAAAGTTTTAACTTATAGCACGAGAAACTTTGGGGTTTTTATATGTTACATTGGAGGGATTTCTGGTATTATAAATTTCTTCATAATATAACTGAATATATTTGATGTTTATAAGGTATCTCCCTTGTATGGACAAATGATTGTTTTTCTTTGGTATTTATTATCAAACGATCTGACCCAAAATTAGTATACCAGCAATTTTTTAAAAAATTTCTTACTATGTAATCAAAAGGATATGAATGCAGGAGTTTCTTTTTAATACATAAACCCAGATTTATAACTTCATATTCCTCTATCCCATACAGAAACAAGTTGTTTCCTGAGTCTGCTATAAGGAATATCATGTATCAGATATTGCAAGGACTTGCATTTATTCACAAGCACGGTAGGTGATGGATGTGGAGCATTGTGCGTTAAAATAGCAGTGAAATATCATCAAGTAGAAGATGTAGGAAGCACTAGTGTCTTTTGTAACTAACCCCCAGAAAAGGCTGAAGAGTCAAGAGGCTGATAATGAATTTTGAAATATATTATCTTTTGGAACTTTATTTCTGAGTTTTCTTCAATTGTCATGTCCTTGTGTTTTTACTCTTTTAAAAAAAAATTTATTACTGCATTTTAGTTATAGGTGATAGTGGAATTCATTTTGACATATTCATCTATGCATGTCGTGTTTTTGTTCTTCAAGTTTTAACATTATGATTGTTAGTTTAGACCTAAGAATTATCCTGACCAGGTGTATTAATAAGAAACTTCAAATTAGAATTCTGAGACATTTCAGGTGTTATGTTCAACCCACTAACATCCCTCCCTTGTCGCTTCTCATTTTTCTAAGCTATTTGTATTTCAGTTTGTTTTGAAAGGGTTTAAAAGTGAAAGTGGCCTAACATACCATTTGTGTGATACAGGAAAATAAAATAAATTAAAAATTAGCAAAATGAAGAAAGAAGCAAAAGCAAAATAAGGCATAGATAGCCAGGCGTGAGTTTAATCCTTAAGATGCATATTAGCAACTTTTATTTCAGTAGAAGCAGGCCACAGATTTGGTTCTGAGCTTCATTTCATATCAAGCAAAATGTGAAACTTGACCAATTAAAACATATATTATTTCCCTGAGGTAAGAACAGATCAGTTGCACAAGAGAAGCAGAACTACTCTTTTTTTTTTCCCCCTGGGTGCTAGAGATTGAACTCAGGGGCACTCAACCACTGAGCCACATCCCCAACCATATTTTGTATTTTATTTAGAGACAGGCTCTCACTAAGTTGTTTGGCGCCTCGCCCTTGCTAAGGCTGGCTTTGAACTTGCCATCCTTCTGCCCCAGCCTTCGGAGGAGGTGCTGGGATTATAGGCAAGAACTATTCTTGATACCAAGACCAGAGAGAAACTTGACCCTTTAGAGGGATAGTATGTTACATGACTTTGTAGAAAACATAGTGATGTTTGTGTAGGGCAGCTTTGTGTCATATTCCTCAATGTAGGCTAATTAGATCACCTGATTAGAGACACCAGGGATGATCCATCGTATGGGGAGAGATTTAGACTATCTAGAGGAAAAGACAACTCTGTATGCTTCAGGAAATTCTCTATTTTGATTTTTCTTCTTAGCTGAACTTTTGAAAGTTTTTAAGCAGCAATGAGTTTGAGGCTGTAGTATCTAGCACCTACCTAGGACTTGGCTGGTCTTTGTTACTAACTGAATGCAGAACCCACATGGGGTTAGATCAATAACCATGTGAGCACAGAGCTGCCAGATGGACGTATCTATGTATGGAGCCAGAAGTCCTCTGAGAAGGTCATCTGAGGTCATTTAAACATACAGACAGATGGGCAAGTGACTGATTTTGCACAGGCCGAATACATTCACTGTTAGTCTGAACATGTTGTTGGTGTTGCAAGAACTGCACCAACAAATGAGTTTTGTTACTCAATAAGGTGACTTGAATTGAAACCCTTTGACAACACCATCAGTTTAGATTTGATGTAAATTGGCAGTGAGGAGAAAAGTCTTGTGTTGCACAGGTGGCACAGTGCATCTGGGATCATTACCAGCTTTCTCTTCACCCCTTAAGTAGCCCCTCACAGAGATTAAATGGAACACAAGTGGCTAAACACAGGCTATCCACGCAAATCCCTGTCAGCCTCAGGCAAGTGCAGAGTGGTCAGCATGACCCAAGCAAGACTGAGTTTAATCATGAACCAGTTCTAGTAAAAAGCATCTAGTACAATTCACCTGTGATTCATTCCACTGATATTCATGCACATTCACTTTGGCCCTTGTCCACAAGCAATCACAGGGGATAGTATGAATTTGCAAAACACTAAAAACTTTTGACATGTTGTCTTAGAGACAAATAGAAGGGCACTTACTAAATTTAAGAGCTCAAGGAAAAGAAATGATGAGATGTCAAAGGGGTTTTTCAAAAGACAAAGGTCAACCAGCTTGCTTTCAGATGGGTTGATCACAGCATTTTAGCTCTTCAGACTGTTTGCTCAGTACTAGAAACCAAGTGGACCTAAAAGAAAGTAAATATTCTTCAGCTTTCTTTTCTTTTCCTTTTTGCTACTTGTCACAAGACCCAGATATTTGTTGCCAGGAAGAACTTGCAGGCTTTCATTCAGGTCTTTACCTAATCAAATGGATATCTATATGTCTGTATACATATATAGAGAGATTGATTCCCCATCCCCCATTTTGGGGATTGAATCTAGGGGTGGTCTACCACTGAGCTACATCCCCATTAGTGAGATGGAGTCTCAGTAATTTATTGAAGCTAGCCTGAAACATGTGATCCTCCTGCCTCTGCCTCCTGAGTTGTTGGGATTATAGGTATATGACACCACTATGGTTAGAATCCGTATCTATATACAAACACATACACACCACACATAGCCCCCCAAATACATGTGTATGCATATATATATATATATATATATATATATATATATATATATATATTCATCCCATCCATGAGACCACATAGTTATATGTATCTACATATATACTCATCCCATATACACAAATATACATGCATGTACAAACATATATATATTTAAAATAAAATTTAACACCATTTATCAAAACAATCCTTTGGAACACTGTCCTTGCATGCCTTAGACACTTGCACTGTGTAGAAATGGTTCAAGGGAAGGCTCAGCTAATGGAGAAGATCAGACCTCTGCTTTTATAACCTTAGAACCTTTGCCATTACCAAAGATTCTTTTGGACACTTTTCCCTGGCAGTCATGTATACAGTTCTACTTTGAGCTTAATAAAGCTTCATCTGTTACCTTATTTATCTCCTCCCAACTTCTCAGGTAAACAGAACAGATGGTGTCTGTTCCTATCAAAGAAGTGGAAACTGAAGTTCAGAGAGGCTTAAAAACCAGAGGTTCCATGCAATAGAGTGTTAGAGTTCAGATCGTCTGTGCCCATCTGCCATGCTTCACTAGAAAAACCTGTCTGTTCTCAAAGAGAACAAGAGAGTATGAGATGAAGAAAATAATGATTTTAAGTGGGATTGATACTAATTGTACAGGTCCTGTTTTATGGTCATTCATAAATGATTTTTAGAAATTCATATGGCTTTCAAATGGTATTGACTTGACTTTAGCTAAGTTTGCATGCATTTCTGTATTATTTCTTTCCTCCAGTGATGGGAAAAATATCTAAAGCACTTCACAGAGTTGTCTTATGAGTCTCAGACTCTTCCCTGGTAGCTCGTTCTCACTGTAGGAAGGTACATTCTGTCCCTGGGGAATAGACTCCTCTGAGAGGGAAGAACAGCACTGCAGGTAGTTGCTATGGCCATATTTCATGTCACTGAGTATTCCCCCCGCCCAGTGGGAATGAATACACAGCTCTACTTGGTACTGATTGAACAATGTCAAAGCATACATACTTTGAAGAAATTAAATAACTAAAGCAAACTGGCCATTTCATCCTTGACCTGCCCTTATAAATATCTAGGTCATACTTCCCCATGCAGGTAATAGAAATACACTAGATGGTTTGGAGGACAAAGTTTTGCCCCAAGAGGTGGTTCTCTGCTTCTTTGTCTTACTACTATCTGGCTGAGCATGACCTACACACAGTTCTTTACATTTCTGTGCTTGCAGTTCTTATGGTCTTCTAGGGAAAACAATTATTGGTGTAAACTCAGTTTTTATCTAAAATTAAAACATCTACAGCAGGAAGGTGGGCTACATAAATTCATAGTGTTTAAATATTCTCTGGTCATTTCCGTATGTTTATATCAGATTCATTAATGAATTAGAATCCCTTAATGAATTATAACAGTGTGGTACAGGGAAAAGCCTTGAGTTTTCCTTGCCCATTTGTTATCAACAAAAAAAGTCAGCACAACAAATTTTCTGCCAAGATGAAAGGGAAAATCCCTTTGTTGTTCAACTGACATGCAGCCTCCTGAACTTAAATTGTAGGTCTGTTCCCAGTTTTGAACAAGAAGGCTCTTATAAAAACAGCACTCTGCTGTGGTGTGATCTCTGAATTACCCAGCTATAAGGATTTCCATTGTCAATTAGGAATCCAGAGGAAAAAATGGGCCCATTGTTATAGCCATATTATTGCTCATCAGCAGAACACATATCCTGCTAGGAATCAGATCAGAGTTGTCCTGCTACCATAACAATGTTAAGTGGGATGGATACTAATTGTGCAGGGCCTGTCCCATGTTCATTGATAAATGATTTTTTAAAACTTTTATGGATTTTGTTGGTTGACTTTGGTTAAGTGCATATGTACCTGCTTATTATTTCTTTCCTTCAGTAATGGAAACAAAATACCTAAAGCCCCTCACAGTTGGAGCACATCAGTAGCCTACAAGCCTTAATTCTTAACTGCAAAAAAAGATGGTTGTATGCTTGTGCATTCTGACAGATTGTTCGGCGGGTAAAATGAAAGAATTTTCTAATGCTAATACTAATAATGACTAGTTCTTCCAAGGTGCTGATGTGCCAAGCACCATACTAAAAGCTTTATAAATATACTTAATACTGTAAAACAACCCCATGACGTATGTGCTATTTTCCCTCCAGGTAGGGAAACTGAGACAAAGTTAAGTGATTTTTTTTAGTCAGTTAGTAACAGCATTGGGATTTGAAATGAGGTAACCTGGTAGGTCTGTACACTTAACTCCTAAGCTGTTTTGCTTTTGACATTAAAATAGTAATGTTTTGTTAAAACAGAAAAAAAAATCACTCTGTATGACATAAGGGTCTTATACTTTTAATTCTAAGAGATAGAACTCAGGGGCATAAGGCTAGTAAAAGCTAATTGTGATCTTATTCAGTAATTAAGAGGGTTAGATATTCTACAGACATATCCATGAATGTATCATAAAGGCTTATACCTGAAGACTGTATAACAGGTATAACATAGTTTTCAACAGTCACTTTTAAGAGTCTTTTGCAATTAATGTTTTTCCTTGCCATTTTCCCTCTGATTGTTTTAGAGGGAAACAATTAGGAGTGCAAAAGGGAAGATGCTTAGAAGGATGGGTGGGGACTTGGGATCCGCATTCTCCTCATTTCACTGGTGCACATGTTCTCTGAGGAAGGAGGATGAGAGGACTCAGTGGGGACAGAGGATAGAGCCTGTCTGTGGGAGGAAGAGGCTGATATTTACAGGAGCATAGCTCAGGTGGATATAGAGTACTGGGTCAGGAGCATGAGGATGATGCTCCTCCAAGTACAAATCAACGTGATAGGATGAACTGAGCAGGGAGAAGACATGGGTTTGTTGAGGTGGGTGTTATAGATGGAGTTGCCTTGGGGTGGGAGAGGCTGGAGGATAGTGAGTCATTATAAGAGAAATACCACGTTATTTTGGAAATAATAATTGCCCCAATTAGAGGAAAACAAAGAAGGAAAAACAGCATTAATCTAGTCTTGAGAGTACCAAAACCATAGACCATGATTTAGCTATATGGAAAGAGTGGAGCTTGACACTGATAGAGCTATGACACATTTCTTGGTGAGACTGTGAATAATTCATCTACCTCACCCCCTCCATGACTCAGTTTTCCCATCTGTTCAGTAAGAAAATGGTTTCTGCCATTTCTTTTTCACTGGAATGTTTTTAATGCTCTGAGTTTCTATAAACCCTGGCCTCACAGTTCATACCTTTTCAAGGGTCACTGGAATCCTCCTAGGTGTATTCACAAAGGTCATTCTTGAATAACTATTCTTTACACATTCTTCAGCCATGTCTAGGATGGGAGCATCTAGCCAGGCCTTCTGGGAGCTGGAGGGTGCTCTGAAGAACAGAGGGTCCAAACACAATGACTCAGTTATACCGAAGCTTAGAACAGACATCGCCCACTCTGGGGGATGGGGATAAACTTTATTTAATTAGGCTGATAATAAGTCATTCAAATTTGTCCTTATCAGAAATTCTTTTCTTTCATTTTAAAGGCCATTCCTGACTAATATTGAATTACTCTTGTACTTGTCAAGTTGACAGCCTCAAATTTGGTTCTTAATGTAATTTAGGTTTGATTTGCTATTAATTTGATTAGGATACTTCAAGGAATTGGTATATGGAAGGCTATTAGGTATATTATCAGATGTCAAGATGAAGAGTAAAGCAGTGACCTATACATATAATTTTATGGTATACATACAAATACACACACACACATACACATACACACACACACACACACATACACACACCTATGCCATAACAATCACCAACTTTTTTACCTGTCTCTGTGTAGCCCAGGGCTGTCTCCTTTGATCTCATCAGTGCCTTGGGTTATGAAAAAGCAGCAGCCCTGTGGTGAAAAGAAAAACTTTCTCCTCTCATTTGTGTCTATCTTGAATGTATTTGATAAGTTCTGTATCTCCATCCTCTTATGTGTGAGCTAGATTATAGGCTCCATAACCATATTCATCTGTCCATATAAGCTAGCTGTTGCCCTGCAGATCCCTCGCTATGCCATAATATTGTCCATGTGGAACTCGACCCAATACTAAGCCCTGTTTTCTTCAGAATGATAAACAGAGAGGAATGTCTTTTCACTATAACACTGTTGCTTCCCATAGTACATTACACATAGTGCATTTTCACATGTGACCACGTCACAGTTGCCCTTTCCCTAGGGCAGAGACAGTTTTTGGAAAATGACCTTGACTAACAGATTTAGTCCTGCTGGAACTCCCTCTGTGGCATTCGAATTCAGCTCTGCGCCCTCACTGTCTCCACACTGCTTCAGAGCCATTGCTCTTCTTTCTCAGTCATCAGTTCCTGTCTTGTGCGCCTTCTTCCTTGTACTCTGCCCCCAGCTCTGCTCTGCTGTCCATTGACCCTGCCTTCTTGGCCCAAGTAGATATATTCAGCTCCTTCATGTTCCCTACAAGCCCACACAAATCCTTTGTTTAATCAACAAGAATTTATTAAGAGACCACCATGCTCCTGACCTTGTGTTAGGCATTCAGTAGAAATATAAATGTGGCCTCTAATGTGCTTCTAATTTAAGAATAATGGTTAACATTATTAAAACATTAACTAAAAATTATTATTAACATTAACTAAAAATGACAGAGCTCTAAAGAAGTTCAGAGGGAAGGCCTATTGTATGCACAGAGGCATAAAGAGAACTAAGAACCACAGGCATTTGGATTGCTTCTGAATCCACACAGCTGATCTATGGATTGCCTGGCACAGCCCCTCTGAATATTTCTTGCTAGAATAAAGGAATGAAGAAGGCTAGCATGTTAGAAGGGCTTTGTGGAAGCAAGGAAATTCAAAATAAGTCTTGAAGAATGGCAAAGTTGGGATTGTTGTAGACAAAAAAGGAGCAAGAGTACAATAGTATTAACCAGAATAAATGCAACAAACTTAAAGGGAATGAAGAATTTTACTTGATTGGAACACATTTTATACAAACTGATGAAACGTGTTAGAAAACACATTTATCCGTTTAGGTGGGATAAAAGGAGTACAACCTTGTTAAATAGTCTTAAAAATGCAATGGAAGGTGTTTTTGTCTGTGTGGATAGGAGCGTGGCAAGGTAAAGATGGTGCCTAAGAATCAGGATGTGTGGGGATCCAGTGAAGCTGGAGCTAGGCAAGCGTGTAAAAACACAGTGAGACAGAGGCAGACAAGAGAGCAAGTGTTGGGGAGGCTTGAAGGGATAGACAGGGATGGATAGGGGATACTGCAATGGAAAAGGCACCACAATCCCATCACTGTCTGTGGAAGGATGGACTCAGTATGACTACAAGGTATCTAGCAATTTCATCAAAGATCTGAGAAGGAGAGATGATTTGGAAGAGGAGAAAAACAGTTTGCCCAAGCTGATACAGGGGTATCAGCTTGCTATGTTATTAGAGAGGAGTAGAGATGGCATGTTAGAAATGTAAATTATCAGCACAGAGGAGGTCTAGGAGTAGTGTAGGTTTTCAGTGATGGCTATTAATTTCTCTCATAATGTGCTAGTTAGTCCAGCTCTCACAACATTGCTAATGGTGGCATATAATAGTGCATCAATTGAGCTGTATTTCCAGTTTGGGCATCCCGTTGAGATTTAGCATCACACTGAATGCTGTCCATGTTGGTAAGACAGTCAGAGAGTGGGTAAAAATTGCTGATCACTAGGTGTTTGAGAAAACCTAGAAGGCTGTCATGGTGAATATCTCCTGCCTGTGCCATCAGAGCACCACTGCAGCTGACATGGGCTTTTCATTTGATGAGATTCCTTTGCCTTTCACAATGTGAGCTACAGATACACCTCTGTACTTCATTAGGCAAAGTAATAAGCACTTAACATTTAAACATGTGTCACAACATGCATTGGAATTTCAGGCACGAGTAGATCATATTCATAAATCCTTTGTCTTTTAGAAAAAAATTATAACTGTGATATAAACTCAATACCCATTAAGACTGTTTTCTTTTGAAATTGTTTCAATCTCAATTTTTTTTTTCCTGACTGATTTGGGCAAAGTAGGAATGGTATTTTTCCCTTGAGTGACAGTTTGTTTTACAAAGTTATCTCAGTTCATGGGTTTTGGTATTTTAAGTGAAGTTTTCTCTTATAAAGAAAAATCTTTTACAAGAAGTTGATCAACTTTTAGGTGATTTTGCAAAGGTAAATGATTGAAGTCCTGTGAGAAGACCAAAACTTTGTGCGTTATTGTGGATAGATGCATAGTCTTTGGTATCATATCAGGGTGCTTTATGAGAAGCTGTTATGAGAAGAGTAGTATGGCTGAAAAGAGTAATGCAGCAGATTTGCATTTGGATTCTTCTTTGTTCCTCCAGGCTTTTTCCATCGGGACTTAAAGCCTGAGAACCTCCTCTGTATGGGACCAGAACTTGTGAAAATCGCAGACTTTGGATTGGCCCGAGAAATCCGATCAAGACCTCCATACACAGACTACGTATCTACCAGATGGTGAATATTTTTTTTCTCAAAATTACTGAAGAGCACTTATTTTAAAAGATACCATTCTAGGGAGGGTTGATTGTCAATCATAAATAGTAACTTTTCACAAGAGGAGGAGTGCAGTCTGAAACACTGGTTTGTAGGTGTGTTGGCATTGGACACAGTTAAAAACTTGGATGTAAATAATTTTTAAGGAAATCCATCATGCCCCTCCATAGTATGAATAAGATGCTATATATGGACCTTCCTGAGGACAGTTTCATAAAGGAGTCATAAAAGATTCTCCAAATACCTATTTGAAAGACTATTTTATTGCTATTGCTAAAACTTTCAGACCCCAGGAGCTGATATACAGCTTGCCATGATCAAGAAGTATCTCCCACATGCTTTATTTTCTCTTTTACTTTCTCTCCTGGCTCTCTTCCTCTCAAAGATGCTATAGAGAAGACTCTTATAGAGAAACGCTCAATAGAAAATAATGTGAATAGAGAAGGCAGCCATGGCAGAAGCCAAATCCTCTAAAAGTTCATTTACCACACTGAACTAGAAAGAAAACAAATATATAAATTTTGCTGAGAACTGCTTGCTATTTAATTTCTGGCCAGTGGAAGTGATAGCTCTCAGTTAACTTTGTCCCTCCAGGTACAGGGCTCCAGAAGTTCTCCTGAGGTCTACCAACTACAGCTCCCCCATTGACATCTGGGCTGTGGGCTGCATCATGGCAGAGGTGTACACCCTCAGGCCACTCTTCCCTGGGGCCAGTGAAATTGACACGATATTCAAAATTTGCCAACTGTTGGGGACACCAAAAAAGGTAATGATATGAAACAAAGGCCTGTGGGCCAAAGCCAATGACTTCTCATCCCTTCCCATCTTCTCCACTTTGGACTTCCTGGCAATGTTCCCTGAAATTTCTCTATTTCTGTGCCTTGCACATGCACTTTGTCTGAGTGACTGTCTCTGTGTGACCAACTCCCGCTTTTCTTCTAAGACTCCCCATCTCCCTCCCCCCACCACTGTTTCTCCAGTCTCATCTTCATCTTCTGCTGTATTCTGCATTATTAGTGTAATTATCTGTTTATAGATCTCTCTTGGACCATAAGCTCATTCAGAGCAAAGATTTGTCTTGCATTTATTTATGTCCCAGCACCATTATTGGTATGAGCTAGACCCTCAAAAAATGTTTTAATCATTTACATGAATCATTATTGCCACTTCTTCAAGAAGGTTTCCAAAGTCCCCTGCTGGCATTTGTCCCTCCTCTGCCCATCTGTAGCTATACCTTTCTTGTGTCTTTTTTTACTCTGTATTATTGTGCTTTTAAATAAATGACCTATTTTCTCTATTAAGGACAGTGATATTCTTCTTCTTCTTCTTCTTCTTCTTCTTCTTCTTTTTTTTTTGATTGAGCCCAGGGTTACTTAACCAAGGGACAGTGATATTCTTAAGTTTAGGATTTATATTGAATTATTTTTTTTATATTCAGTAACATTAAATGTTCACTCAGAAACCATCTAAGTGAATGGATGTTTTAAGATATACATAGTGCCACTTGGCTTTAGAAAAAAAGAAGTGGGGGAGGTAATATATATCAGGATGTATCTTACAGAACAGTAGTTTTAGAACTAGAAGGAACCTTAAATACCAGTTGCTCAGCACTTTCTGTTATTTGTTCTAGCCTTCAGAGTCCCACAGGTTTGATACATGAAAAAGTGGGGAGCCAGAGATGGGGTAGAGCAGCTCTCTTTACCACTTGTTTCCTCAGCATGTGTATTTCAAATCATCAAGTTGGAGATATAATAATATGAAGGGTTTCAAACATTTAACTAGGAGACTGAGGCAGGAGAATTGCAAGTTCAAAGCCAGTCTCAGCAAAAGCGAGGCACTAAGCAACTCAGTGAAACCCTGTCTCTAAATAAAATACAAAATTGGGCTGGGGATGTGTCTCAGTGGTCAAGTGCCCCTGAGTTCAATTCCTTGTACCAAAAACAAGAACAAAACAAAACAAAAAGACATTTAACCACGACAAGGTGTTTTGTTTTATTTTGTCTTTTCCCCACAAATATCTCATTAGCAATTTCTAAAAGCTTTGTCTCCTGGCACACAGTTGGGGAAATACTAATTTGGTACAAACCCCAAATTTCAAGAGATGGATTATCTTACGTAAAGGTCATAAAACAATTTGGTGTGTCTCTTCTGCAGTTCTCCAGAATTCGTGTTCTTCAGAGTCTCTTCGATGTGACTGTGTGTCTCATCACATACACTGCTGCCTGCTGCCACAATCACTCTGGCAGGGCAGTGGCATGATTGCCTGTCCAGATGGGCACACTTGAGGCACAGCGATTAGGTGAGAAAGACTTTCTGTTTTTTTCTTTTTTCAGACGGACTGGCCTGAAGGCTACCAACTTTCAAATGCTATGAACTTCCACTGGCCCCAGTGCATACCCAATAACCTGAAGACCCTGATTCCGAATGCTAGCAGTGAAGCAATTCAGCTCCTGAGAGACATGCTTCAGTGGGATCCCAAGAAACGGCCAACAGCTAGTCAGGTTTTTGCTCCATTTTCTGCCTTCTGATGCATTTCTTATGAAGTTCATATCTAACTCTGATTTCACATGGGAAATATTTAATATTATGGGTGAAAAATTGTATTGAATACCACTAGTGGTACACACATAAGAACTTTAAATAGCTTGAAACTTATAGTGTATAATTAAAGAGGTTAAGGTTAAACAATCTTGTTGCTTTGGAAAATGGCATATTCACAGGATACATCACTATATATGTACAAATTAAAATAAACAGATATATGTATCTCGTCTTTGGAAAATGTTTTTAAACATATTCTCTATGAGTTAAGATTAGAGAGTAGTTTAATGGTTATCAACCATCACTGGTTGTTGAAAGGTAACCTCAGACCTTGAGAGAATGACAGATGGGATGAAGTCAGGCCGAATATCTGCAATTCCTATTTTGTAGCACTTTATGGTTTACAAACTCTTGAATATATTTTATATGATTTTTAACCTGATGAGGACTCCATGAGATAGGCATTTTTGGTTTTACCTCCATAGGTGAGAAAACTGAATCTCAGAAAGTTTAAGTGATTTGCCCTGATTGCTCATCCAGTAACTAGTATGGAGAGTGCGGCCAGCTGCAGTCCTGTCATGCAGATGGCAGGTCTCTGAATGACTTCATGCCTCCTGGCTTCTCATCCACCCTCCCCTAAGCCACTGTGAATTAAATTATGAAGAGCAGCCAAAAGAGATGTGATGCTGTGAGCTCTGACCCCTCACCTTCCTACTGCAAGCCTCCTGTTGACTTAATTGTACCTGACCTTTTCTCAACTGGTCTCATGAACAATTAACACTGCTCAGAGAATCGAATGAATAACAGATTTTTTTTTATTTGTTATTTTCCAATATACATGACAGTAGGGTATATTTTGACATACTATGCATACGTGGAGGATAACTTTCCATTTTGGACCAGGGATTGAACTCAGGGGCACTTGACCACTGAACCACACCCCTAACCCTATTTTGTATTATATTTAGAGACAGGGTCTCACTGAGTTTCTTAGCACCTCACTTTTGCTGAGGCCGGCTTTGAACTCACTATCCTACTGTATCAGCCTCCCAAGCCACAGGAATTACAGGCATGCACCACTGTGCCCAGCAACTTCCCATTCTTGTGGTTGTGCATGATATAGGATTTCACTGGTCATGTATTCATATATGAACATAGGAAAGTTATGTCGGATTTATTTTACTGTCTTTCTAATCCCATGCTCCCTCCCTTCCTTTCATTCTCCTTTGACTACTCCGTTGAATTTCTGTTCTCCCCTCCCCTCATGACTATGTTTATGTGGGTTTGTTTCTGTGTCTTCTGTTCTGTTCCATTGGTCTTCAAGTCTGTTTTTGTGCCAATACCATGCTGTTTTTGTTACTATAGCTCTGTAGTACAATTTAAGGTCTGGTATTGTGATGCTTCCTGCTTCATAAGTGAACAATTCTAATCAGAGATGGTTTGGTGGGGATATATAAAGAAAATGATAATGTGATGTTAGAATTGGTGGTAGTTGGAGAGATGATAGTTGTGAGAAAAATGAAGGAGTGTAGAAAAACACTTTCCCAAGGACTCAATGAAGAAATTGCTATAATCTGGTGCCCGAGGACTCTGACTCACTCAAGAGAGTTGGAAAGCTTTCTGAAATGTCCCTCTTGTGGTGACATTCACAAACAGCTTTAGGGCAGAAAGGAAGATTGCTGATGAACCACTTTTTAACTATATATATATATATATATATATATACACACACATACATACATATACATACATACATACATACATATATATATATATATACACACACACACCCCAGGGATTGAACCCAGGGGTACTTTATCACTGAGCCACATCCCTAGTCCTTTTTACTTTTAATTTTGAGACAGGCTTTCAAGAAGTTGCTTAGAGCCTCACTAAGTTGCTATGGCTGGCTTTGAACTTGTGATCGTCTTGCCTCAGCTTCCTGAGCCACTAGACTTATAGACATGCACCACCATGCCCAGTTGAGCCATTATTTTAAATGATGCAAGAGATGGAAAGAAAAAGATTCTATAACAGGGAATCGAGAGGAATGTGTGCTCTTAAGAATAGTATCAGAAAAGCTAAAAATACCTCGGATCAATCCAGACTTGCTTGAATGCCTAGCACTACAGAGAAGACTTTCCAAGTTAAAAGCCAGAATTCAAGACCTCTATAAGGGTACCCATATTATTTTCCTCTGTATCTACATTTATGTATGATTGTTCCTGATGTTTACAACTATGTCCCAGAGTAATGAAGAAATACTGTTGTTTTCAACAACATCTAGGTAACCAAAGAAGGGAATATAGGTCATTTTTCAAAAAGATTTATAAGCCCCAGAAATTTAAGATTTATCCCTTGGCTATCCTGAAAACTTGATAATCCAGAACAACTGGCAACTAAACCTTGTCTTTCTGGGGAAGGTTTAACTATGTCATGTGTTATACTATTGGCACTCCTGAGAGAAAAGCAGATGTACCTGCTTATTTTGAACTTGATTTTTCAGAGTCCTCCAGGATCATTATATTTGGCTCTTTCTGTTTTAATTTATTTTTTCTCTTTCTGAAGAATGAAAAAAAATGGGTTTAGAAGTGTAAAATACCATATTTAACACAAATTGCAAGTAAGTTATAAAATCAGGATCTACATTGAACCAGGATGCTCTTCAAAAATAATAGGGCCAGGATTGTGGCTCAGTGGCAGAGCGCTTGCCTTGCATGTATGAGGCACTGGGTTCAATCCTCAGCACCACATAAATATAAATAAATAATGGTATTGTGTCCATCTACAACTAAAAAAAAAAAAAAGTATCAGCATAATTGGCTACTTTCTCCAAATAATTTTAAGTATTGCAAATAGTACATAAATTTTATGGTATCTTAGATAAGGAAAGTCATAAGAGGTGTTACTAATTCAGGATGCTCTTAGAGTTGGTTTGAGCTGGAAACCTGCAGTAAACTGGTCACATGTGTTATTGCCCAGTGATCAAGATGGTGTTTACCCTCCTGGCTAGATTTTTCTCCTAACACCTCATTTGTCATTCCAGGCACTTCGATATCCTTACTTTCAGGTTGGACATCCACTAGGCAGCACCACACAGAGCCTTCAGGATTCAGGAAAGTCACAGAAAGATGTCCTGGAAAAGAAAGGCCCACCTCCTCTCATCAAACCAGTCCCTCCAGCCCAGCCTCCAACGAAGCCACACACCAGAATTTCTTCCCGACAGCAACAAGCCGGCCAGCCCCCTCAGCATCTCATCTACCCCTACAAAGCAGAAGCCTCCAGGACAGACCACCCAAGTCATCTTCAGGAGGACAAGCCGAGCCCGCTGCTCTTCCCATCCCTCCACAGCAAGAATCCTCAGTCGGTAAGCAGCAAGAGTTTGCCGGGGAGCTTTGTGTCTCCTGATTCCTCCTTATTCCTCTTCTGACTTACATATTATGTGAAGTATTTTCTTTTTTGCTACATAAGGCCCAAATATAATTCATTTATCTTTGCAATAGCACTTGTGAAGAGAATTTGGTTCAAGGTCTAAATAGGAATTGTGAAGAGACCTTTGGTTCTAGGTCTAAATTCAAGTTTAGGCTCTGCCTCTTGATAGTGGTGCCATTCCTGGAATCAGTTGAGGTAATGGCTGAGAACTGGATTCTGCAGCCAGATCACTAGAGTTTCAAATCTTGGCCCTGGTATTTAATATCTCAGTGACCCTAAGCAAGTTATTTAGCTTTTCCACTCTTCCTCACCTCATCTGTAAAATACAAATAATAATAGCCTTTTTTGATATAATTGTTGTAAGGACTAAATAAGTTAATACTTGAGAAGAATTTAGAATGGCACCTGGCACATAGTTAGAACTCAGTAAGTGTTAGTAGTCATTGTTATTATTAATCCCTATAGACACAGTTTTCTTACCTATAAAAAGAAGATCATAACACATATCGTCCTCCAGGCAGTGTGGTTCATGAGGATCAAAGGTCATGAAGCTTGTGAAGATGTTTCAAAAATCACAGCGAGGCACAGTGGTGCATGTCTGTAATCCCAGCAACTCAGGAGGCTGAAGCAGTAGGATCACAAGTTCAAGGCCAGCCTAAGCAACTTAATGAGACCCTGTCTCAAAATAAAAAATAAAAAGGGTTGAGGATGTAGCTCAGTGACAAAGTACCGATGGGTTTAATCCCCAGTACCAAAAAAAAAAACAAAACAACAATAACAACAAAAAAAAACCCATAAGATACCTACCTCCTGGTTGCTATTCATATTACTGGTATAAATGGATACTGTTAATGCTGAGCTATTAATTGAGCCCAGATCTTTCTTTTCTTGGGCTGGTTTTCAAAAGGAAACAATGAGTGTTAGATTCAGTAGAATGATAACCTGACAAGGGATTGTAGTTATCGTTAGCTTTGTAATACTATCTGAAGAGTCTAAAACTTTCATGCGAAAGAGGTACCTTTCTGTCAACTAGTATTCACTGAGTGTGGGCTCCCAACCAGCAAAATGTGGATACTGCCAGAGGTGGCAGGGTTGGTATGTTGCTCACTTTACCCTAGCCCATGATTTGGTAGTGGTGCCTATTTGGAAATTTGCTGTGGTAGCTATTTTATAGTCAAAGATAGTGTCCAGATCTACTGAGAAAGCAAAGCAGGCATTGTTGGCACTATTTTCTATAAAAGAGCAGGATGGCTGACACCTTAGCTATAATCTCTTACGTCTCTATGGTAACAGCAGAAATCATAGTAACTCTCAGGGATGAGGCCCAAATGAGAATCCAGCCATCTTCCAAGTGTGTAAGAAGAATTCTAAGATTCCTTTTTTAAAACCTTGTGTTACATAGCTTAGTGCACTCAATGGCTGGCAACCAATGAAATCTGTCAGAGTAGGTGAGAGACAGGAGGTCTGGGAATGTATATTCCACAAGTGTCCTTTCAAATAAGCAGTGAATATTGAAGAATGCTGTGCTTCAGGATCCTGCTTTTCATTACAAAAGAAGTTCACGGTAGGAATTATTCCTGGTTGAACTCCATTAATGCCAGTATTGCTTTTTTCCTTCCCCATCCTTGTATGCACAGAAAATCCTGGCTGGCCTGGAACACAAAAATGGTGAGATCAAGCCAAAGAGTAGGAGAAGATGGGGTCTCATATCCAGGTCAACAAAGGATTCTGATGACTGGGCTGAGTTGGATGACTTGGATTTCAGTCCATCCTTCACCAGGATTGACCTGAAAAACAAGAAAAGACAGAGTGATGATGCTCTTTGCAGGCAAGTGTGCTGCTTATACCTGTGAACAGAGTGAATCTGGGATTTGTGATTATCTATACCTGTCAGATGATGTTCATTCTCTCTCTCGCTCGCTCTCACTCTCGCTCTCACTCTCTGATTCTCTGTACCTGTCAGATGATGTTCATTCTCTCTCTCTCTCTTTCTCTCTCTCTCTCTCACTCACACACACACACACACACACACACACACACACACACACACTCATTCTCTCTATGATTTAAACCATGTTTTTTTTTTTAATTCAGATTTGAGAGTGTTTTGGACCTGAAGCCCTCTGAGCCTGTGGGTACAGGAAATAGTGCCCCCATCCAGACTTCTTATCAGAGGCGAGACACACCAACTCTGAGATCTGCAGCCAAACAGCACTACTTAAAGCACTCTCGATACTTGCCTGGTAACATAAGTGACTTTCCTTTACTTTGATCAGTGACAAGAAATCTTATCCTTGGAATCACATATTCAGAAAGATTCTGTTTTGGGAGGCAAGTTCTTCCAAATTGGTTCTTGTACCAACTCAGTACACGAATATAGATAATAATATCTTGTTACTTCTCTATTTAAAACCCTTCAACAGCTTCCCATTGCTCATGAAAATTGAAATCCAATTTTTTTTACCAGGTCAAAAGATGCCTCATGGTACCAACTATAGCCTCATTTTTTGCTATGCCCTGGGCACACTGACCTCTGCCAGAATTGGTAGTAAAATCATAGAAATATTTGCTGAGTCCTGGTTCTCACATTTTTACCTTGTATAGTCACCTGAGGTAAGAAATTTGGAAATATTTGGAAGAAATATAGGAAACTAGGTTCAGCCTCAGAGGAGGGAGGAATTGCCAAGAACTAAGAAACACATCTGAAGCTTTCTATCAGGTCAGGTTTAGGAGAAATTGCCAGTCAGGAAGCCGTGAGAGGAGCTTAGTAACACCCTTTGGCAGAGGGCTTAGGTTTGGTGGGTACCTGAACCTCTCTCTAGATTCTTCATGTTCTAAACTAACAAATTCATTAAATTAGTAACTATGTATTGAACATCTACTGTATGCTAAGCACTGGGAATATTACCATGAACAAAACAGCCAAGCAGGGCCCCTAGGATGCACAACCCCATGGAGCTCCTTCTCATCAGAGTCTCCACAGTGGCTTCACACAGCAGCCTGCAGACAAAGCCCTCAGGCATGTGCAGCTTGGATCCTAGTGGAGAAGAGAGACTTTGGTACAGAGACAAGCAATAATCAGATAGTAATAAAGTGGTTAGGAAAGGCCTCTCCGAGCAAGTGGCTCTTAGCTGGGCCCCCAAAGAAGGAGAAAGAACCAAATATACAGAAAGAAAATGCAAGAAAATGTGGGGCAGCAGAAATAGTAGCACAAGGCCTTGAGGCAGGAGAAGGATTAATGTGTGAGAGAAATAGCAGAGGCCAGTGTGCCAGAGCATGGCAAGAGAGGAGGCCATGTAGTGTAGAGTGTGAGACATTTTGGGGGGCCTTGGAAGAAATTTGGGTTCATTTCATCAGCAATGGGAAAGCTTGAAGGGTGTTAACTGGAAGAGTTAATTGGGTTTTTATACATCTGTGCACTGAGTGGGTGAGGGCCTGCAAGCCACAGCTGTTACCTAGACAAGGGAAGTGGTAGCCTGAGCTGGAGGTACAGTCATCGGGGAAGAGATGGGGTGGGTACATTGGGTCCCCCTGTACATTCAAGTTTTCACTGTTGGATTAAGAAAAGGGCAAATACTATCAGACTTCATAGGTATTGACATTGTGTTCTAGAGGACTGGCCTGACAGTTCCCAGGATGACCTGGGAGAAGAGATCAGATGATGGGTGTAGAGGGGTCCAGGCATGAGGGAACCACAGTAACCACAGGCAAAAAGATCAAGGAGTGAATTGGAGAGTTGTTTATTTTTGGCTGTGGGGCAGCAGGAGAAGGATAAAAGAGGTATTTAGACTTTCAGTTTTGAAATAGTTGCAGTGTCTGACATAAGTGGGACCACCTCTAAACTTAGGGGGAGAGGAATGAGTCTTGAGATCAAATTGATCAAGGTCAAAGTCAAGTCAGCTTGTTTTGGGAGGCTTTGGATGTGAGGGACCAGAGTTTATGAGAGTTGGTGGTGCAAACCAACATCATTAGCATGTGACAGTGAGAATGGTCCAGGAGAGGTAAGAAGATGAAACCTCAGAGGACAAAGAAAGAGGAGAGCAGCAGGTTGCAGAGCTGGGGTGTGGGGATGGGGAAGAGGAAGGAAGAGAACCTGGACAGGTGACAAAAATGAAGTTGTCTGGAAAGGGGGAAGATTAGACTGCCCAGGACCACTGAAGCCAGGACAGTGCCAGAAGGTCAAGACAAGGGACAAGAGATCTTTCTCAGGCTACCCAAAAATCAGATACATACTAACCTCCTTTGCCCTCTGTTAGATGATATCATCAGTCAGATTTTGCTTTGATTTTGCACCATAGGTAGTTTTTGATCAGTTGGGTTCAGTTTCATTTGTGATGTCCAGTACAAGATTAAATGTGTATTTTGCATTTTAAATAAACTGCATTGTGTATAAATAAGGCATGTGACATGATATTACATGTATCTAGTACGAAGTGGCAAATTAACACCCAGCATCTCATGTCATTAGCTTTTTTCCCCCAGTGGCAAGAAAAGCTAGATTCTACTCATTAGTACAAATCCCGTGTGCTGTACAGTTTTATTACCTATGGTCCTCATGTTGCACGTTAGATCTTTAGACTTGTTCATCCTACATATCTGCTGTATATGACCTACATCATCTCCCTATTTTTTCTCCTTATTCCACCCCTGGAAGCTACCACCCCTGGGAACTACTATGTGTGGTCTCTGCATATTTTTTTTTTGGTAGATCCCACATATAAGTGAGATCATGCATTATTTTTCTTTCTGGCTTATTGCATTTAGCATAATGTCCTCCAGGCTCATCCATGTTGTAGCACATGGTAAAATCTCATTCTCTTTTAGGGATGAATAATATTCCATAGTATAAATGTATTATAGTTACTTTATCCATTTTGTCTGTTGTATTTTGCTTTATAAAACCATTTCTTCTCTATTAGGAATAAATATAAGAAATGGCATGCTCCCAAATCCAGGCAAAGACTTTATTCCATCTAACCCATGGTCCAGTTCTGGTTTGTCTGGAAAGTCTTCAGGGACAGTATCAGTAATCAGCAAAATAAATTCAGGTGAGTACCGGTTACTAATCCCTAAATGACAAAAAGCAGATTCTCCGTATGTGGCTAAGTGGGTATAGAGAGAGATGGGACAAGGCCTCTTTTGTATAGGGATGTGGACCTTTTTTCCAACCCTTCCCTCTTCTCCCTTTCTTGGCAGCATACCATGGGGCTCAGCCAGCCCCCATGGGGGTCTGCCCTCGAGGATAGCTATGGAGTGAGGCCTGGTGTACTGTGGGCAGCGGCCTTCTGAGGTAGATGTTGAGCATGGGGCCATTTTCCTTGTTCCCGATGGTACTTTGTTGATGACCCAGCCTTAGGCCTAGGACATCAGCATCCCTGCTGGTTGGAAGGTGAACTGTTTAGAAAGCCGTCCCCATTTTTTTCTGTTAAATGAGTCTTTCAAATTGACTGACCCCATTCTCAGTAGACCTGTTTGCCATGTTGTGTTTCCCCTGCCACGTGCTGTTTCCCCTGCAGTATGGCCAAATAAACATCTGGAGTTCACTTTCCCCACTTTTACCCATTAGGGTTCCTTTATTTTTAAGGAGCACACACAAAAAAGTAGAAGATAATATATCAATACCCATGTACCCACCACCTGGTTAAAGAAGTCAAATTTAGCATATACCTGAAGCCCAGTGGCTAGGTCTTTCCCTCCTCCATTCAGACTGCCTCACACCAGCCTGATTTAGGTGTTTATTATTCCTGTACATTAAAAAAAAAAAAAAAGTGTGAGATTCATATGTTTCACATGTTTTCAAGTTTAAATGAACACAATCCTGGCTCACCACTTCAATCATTTTAATAAATGTGTGTGTAGCAATTATATATGTACATATATGTGTATATCATTGTAGATTATATGACTGTATAATACTATAACTTATTATACTAGATCATTATTTATTCTTTCTCTTCTTGACAAACATGTAAGTTGTTTACAGTTTTTACTATTAGAAGGAGTGCTGAAATGAACAGTATTGTATCCTATTTTGTGCACGTATGCAAGGGTTTCTCTGCTGGAATAAACTCTTTAG
Source organism: Marmota monax (assembly GCF_021218885.2). Taxonomy (NCBI): domain Eukaryota; kingdom Metazoa; phylum Chordata; class Mammalia; order Rodentia; family Sciuridae; genus Marmota; species Marmota monax. Next base: position 669,740 of record NW_026693537.1, read on the forward strand.
GTATACTTATCTTTGGCTTTACAGATATTGCCAAATTGCTCTCCAGCAGGGTAATGGAGTTGCACTTCATCCTTGATGTTACTTGGTACTGTCAAATCTAAAATTTGTGCTAAATCTGATGAATGTGAAATGGTATCTTACTGTGGTTTAAACTTGCATGTCTTGTTTACTGATGGGGTTCATCATCTTTTTTGTGTGTTGATTCTACTTTTTTCCCCTTTTGTTATTTCTTCAAATTCTCTTCTTGGTTTTCTTCATATCTTTCTTATTCACCAGAACCGCCAAATGTGCTCCAGCTGACAGCATAGTTCCTCACACATGCATTCCAGGCCATTTTCCCATTCTGCCCTAGGCAATGGCTGAGAGCCTTCCATGTTATACAGACAGAGCAACTGCACCACTTATTAACTCCTCCCCAGGGATGGAACTTCTGTTCATGTAATGGCCAGGAATAACATTTTTTATCATTCTTTGTGTACCTTTAAGCCCTAATAATAAACATTATAGATATTCACCCACCCAATAGTAATTGATTATTGCTATATACAAGTTATATCATTAACCTACTGGAACACAAAAATGAGAAGCACATAGTCCCTGCCCTTAACACATTTACATGGAAATGACATCAATGACAAATGTAGTTCATATTTTTATTAAGGAGTAATTTCCTGATTATCAGTAAGAGTATTTAGTGTTTATATAGTATTTAGTATTTATTTATAATACCTAAATAATTAAGACAATCTTTGTGTTGCTCAGGAAGCAAATGGTTAACTTAGTTATGTTAAGCTATAATTTTGAATTTATATACTGACATGGAAGGATACTATATGAGTGGAAAAAGCAAATTTCAGAACAGGCTAAGCTTACTTTTACAAAAAACAAAGGAATATGTTACATATCATTTCTCTTTCTTGTTTCTTTTTCTGATACTGGGGATTCAACCCACTTACCACTTAACTACATCCCCAGTCCTTTTTATTTTTTATTCTGAGACAGAGTCTCACTTAAGTTACCCATGCTGGTTTCAAACTTTCTATCCTCCCACCTCAGCCTCCCAAGTATCTGGGATTATAGGTGTGTGCCTGGCTTCAAATAATCCTTTTTTCATTTAACAAGCAACCCCCTACTTGGTTGCCAGCTATGGGAGCAGCACTGTCTTTGCCCCTCCTTACCTTCCTGAGAGTGTGGCATGGTGGAATGCTCAATTCAGAATTCACTGTTTTCATCATGCTTTTTTTTTAACCCCTAAAAGTAAAATTTTAATTCTTTATTGTTCTGCACAGCTGTCCTTTAACTCTGTTGGTGTCATATGAATATGCCTTTGTAGTAACAAGCTTTTGCTTTTGTAAATTAGTTGGTTCCAGCTCTACAAGTTCTAGTGGACTGACTGGAAATTATATCCCTTCCTTCCTGAAAAAAGAAATCGGTTCTGCTATGCAGAGGGTACACCTAGCATCTATTCCAGATCCTTCCCCAGGTAGGTTCTACCTCGAATTATTCATAAATTGATTCAATAATTAACTGAACAATTGCTTTGTGCTAGTCCTGTTGTAACCCTGAAATGAGCTAGAATGTGCTAGAACTCCTGGCCCTGGGAGAACTTGCAGACAATGAGTGAGTTGAATAAGTACAACATGTAGTAAGTCAGATTCTCATAAGTACTCAGGAAAAAATAAAACAGGCAGGAAGTGTAGGGATGGTGGAGGTGGGAGTGTGGGGTGCAGATTGCAGTTTTAGGCAAAGGAGCCAAAGAAGATCTTGCTGCAAAGGAGTTATTGAGTAAAGATCTGAAGGAAGCATGAACAAGCATGCAAAATGGGTAAGACTGTTGCAGACATGGAATTCTTGAGTGCACAGGCTTTGAAGCAGAACGTGCCTGGCAAACTCAAGGACTAGCAAGGAGGTCAGAGTGCAAGAGGAGCATGAGTGAAAAAGTATCAAGAGGAGGACAAGGGTGACTGAGAGGCCCAAGGGTATGAGGCCCTGGGGCAAGCTACTCCCTCTCTGTAAGCATGTTTTCACTGACTGAAGGACAAGGGAGCCACCTGAGGCTTTTGAGCAGAGTAACATTATCTGACCACCATCTTCACAGTCTTGCTCAGGCTTCTGGTTGTCATTTGAATAAGTAAGAAGAGGGTTGGGAACAGGAGTCTTTTCTAGTTATCCAGGCAGGAAATGATGCTAGTTTAGGCCATTGTATCAATAGTTGATTTGGTAAAAGTGGTAAGTGGGATCTGAGAAAAAGAAAGGAGTCAAGATTGACATCTGTACTTTTGGCTTGACAACTCTACTTAACTGAGAAAGGGAAGACTAGAGAAAAAGACAAATGCTCTTTTTGAATTTCTCATTTTCTGACATTTTTGTTACCCTGAGACATTTATCTGTGCTTTGATTGTTTGTGTCTTTTATCATCAGACCAGCCTTTCTCTTCCATTGCAGGTTATTCTTCCCTGAAGGCTATGAGACCTCATCCTGGGCGACCTTTTTTCCACACCCAGCCTAGAAGCAATCCGGGGTTGATCCCACGGCCTCCAGCCGCCCAACCAGTGCATGGCCGGACAGACTGGGCTTCCAAGTACCCATCTCGGCGATGACTGTCTCAGCAACCAGGCCCTTGGTCAGGGAGAGCAGGACACTTTCCCTAGACTGACTGTGTTCCACCCACAAGAGACATGTTGATGATACAAAGGCAAACCAACACTTTATTCTTCTGAACTAAGACATTTCAATATTCTTTTTTAAAGTTTTTTTTAACATTGATTTGAATGCAGTACCTTTTTTGTATAAAATTATTTTATTCTAAAACTGGGTCCCATTATTTTCTTAAACAACAGCATTTTGTACATATGGGTTATGTTTTAGCATTTTATACAGTTCAACTTTGTAATGACCTTTTTAAAGATTAAGTGTTTTTCCTTTGGGGTTCCAGGTAATATTTTATACAGATTTTGAAAAATGTAATACTATTGATGCAGTATTGCAATAGGGGTGCAATTTTAAGGCTATGACTTAAGGGTTATCTACTCCATACGTGCGAGTATTGTGAAATGATTACATTTAAATATGGCTTGTTAGGTGCTTCAGGCTTTCTTGGACTGACCTTAGGAAAGTGATCCTTTGCTTTTCTTAATATCCTGTCATCGGTTTGATTTTTTTTCATACCACGGTTATAATTCATTTTGTTTTATTTTTGTTCCCCAGAACAAAGAACTCTACATAAAATTTTTTTGGAAATTTCTACAACACCCTTTAATGTGATTGCAGATATCCAAATGAATCATACTAAGCCATCACATTCTATTTTCTTCCATTTTTGAAATCAAATTGTATATATGTATACACACATACACAAATTGTAGATATATAAAAGGGCAGCTTTGGGGGTCAAATGGTTTTCAACATAAAGGGATTCACACAGCACAGTCAATTAAACTTATATGCCCTTGCCAAGATGCATGATCAAAAATACCAAGTTTCAAAGCAACAGAAAAATTTTTATTGTAATAACTGAGATGGAATCTTGCATTCAGCTCAGTTCTCTAGACATGGTTAGGAGCAGCTCATAAATAATCTATCCTAGCCAAATTCTCAGGACAATTTGGGGAAGAGAAAAGATTTAGAGCAGGGGTCCCACTGACCTAGGAAACCACGGTTATCTTAATGTTAGTGTCCATAGTGTGCCACATTTGAACTCCTAACCTGCATAGTTTCTTTCAAGAGTGAGAACTCTATTTGTTGGACAGAGGCTATTCCATTGAGAGGAATGTTTACAGCAGTTTTGCAAATGACAAAGCTAGTTTGGAGACAGAAAAAGACAGAAGATCCACTCCCATCCATCTCTGTATAGTGTAAGCACTTCTGCCTCCCCTCACAGTTACCTCAGAGGCAAGAGGGACAGTCATCACCAGTGAATTCGATAGTGACCTCAACAGCATTATCGTTTCACATTCTCCCAGGGCTCAAAGTACTCTTTTGGTTCCAGGTTCTAGGATACAGCAAGCTGAACCATATGAAGTGATCTAATTGGTAGGTTAAAATGATTGGTAGGTTAAGTGAATGTAGATACTTTCATATGGTTCAAACTAGTAAGTTGGCAAATGATTGCTTGGTGTATTAGTGATATGTGGCAGCCTGAACACATTATCATGACTTCCAAAGGGCTCTAACCTAAAATCAGGGAGTAATTTATGCTTTGGAGAATCTGACTCAGAAATGTACTTGACCAAGCACTATGATGGTGAAGGCCATGAGAGAAGGACATAATGGATGTGAATTTGACAGATAATATTTTCCTGTTAACAAGCTGGCGGCAAAGCTTCAGAAAATGTAAATGCAAGCACAACTTGAAGCTGAATTAATTTCTGTATTATATTCTTAACTTGTTATCTAAAGCAACAGAAAATGTGTTTTCAGAGATGAGTCCTTTACTGTGAGGTTAATATTTATTTTTCTCTTTGTATTATATATAAAAGGTAAATTAATCTGAAACCTTACCCAGCTTGCTGGAAAGCTGGTTTTAAATTGTAAATACCTACCCCTTAGAAAAACTAATGGATTGTCAATGCCATATTCTCTGTATTCTAGCTTGTGTTAAGGTCAGTACTTTATTTTAAATTGAAAAACCTAGTTACCTGGTTATTACACATTGTAAAATTGTTTTCCTAATACTTTTATAAGGTTCACCTTCAGAGAATACTTCATTTTCTTCCTTTTATCTTTTCCTTAGTTTGCCAGCAAACACCTTCCCCTGGGAAGCTAAACATGTTTAGCAAGTCAAAAACCTGATGTGCAGTTGAGAAAACTAGATTACTGAAAAATAAACTTTAAAGAGCTAGCAAAATCCCATATAGTATTCTTTGCTATCCCCCAAATAGGTAAGGGACAAATTGTATATACAAGCTATATAGTATAAAAGGAAATAGGGACCATTTTTTGTTAAGTGAAAATAAAATGTTACCTGTTGCATATATTTTTATTTGCTATAGAATTATAAAATGAAAGCAAGACATCAACAGGAGTGATGAGTTCTTATGTACCTATCCAATGACTATACCTCATTTACAGTCAGAAAGCTTTCGGGATGTCAGATATGGTACAGGGTGGCTCTTGTTCCACGTCCAAAGGTTTGGTGACAGTGGTGTGCTGAGGGGCACAGCAAGCACAACAGGGAAACTGCATTTCCATAAAAGCTATTCTACTCTTGGCATGATTATTCATTTTATATTAAAATTCCTTTCATTACCAAGTCCTCACCCAGCTCAAGTATGGTAGGATTTACATAGGCAGAAAATTGAGCTTGAAACAATTTTTTGGACACATTGCTTGCCTAAAGGACCACATAGATCTAAAAAAGTGACACTGTGTCATCTTCTGAAATTATATGAAATTGAATACAATCAAGGCAACGTGAGTCAAACAAAATCATTGTTTCATTTTTAAGTGCAAAAACAGGTACTGTTGAAATTAATGTGCACCTGGTTTTCATATGAAGTAGCACTTCTTTCATCATCAAGCCATTCAATTGTGCCATGTAGAAGAGGGAGAGGAAAGAAAGGCAGACTGTGTGCTTCAGCTCGGTGTATGGCCAAAAGCAATATGTTTATAATAAAATGTTTGACATACTAATTGTTTTATATCATTTTAAGCATACTGTAGCAACTTGTTTGTTTACTATATGTGCTTAGTTTTTAGAATTATTTTTACAATTTCCAACCAAATGTACTGTACATTTATATAATTTATTGTGAGGACCTTCTCATGGAAACCATCAAGGAGACAAACTGGGGGCAAATATCACATTAATCTGTATTATCGATTTCTTAAAGACACTGTGCTAATGTGAATTTAAAATGACCTGAATAAATATATCTGTTATCTCAATACAGATAGCAGTTTGGTCACCTGAGTTGATTACAATGGAGTAACTGAGAATATATTTATTTATAAAGCAAACATTCATAATAATGAGAAGATTGGAGGGCAGAAACCACTGAAGCAAGATCATTCTGAAATAAAATGTCATGTTTTGAATAGTTTGTCCTAAGGTGTTTAATAATGTTAACTTTATGTAAGGAAAATTCTCCTGCTCCAAATAAAGTTACAGTTTAACAAAAAACTGATTTGAGTATTTTGTTCCTGTTCTTATATTCTTCATCAAAAAAACTTTGAGGATGGGGCTGGTATAGTGCTTATTTAGCATATGCAAGGCAATGGGTTTTATTCTCAGCGCTACGATAAATAAATAAGAATAAAAATGTAACTATAGTAGTTCCTAATTTTCATATTTTAGTTAGTTCATTTGGAACTTTGATATTTATAACTTCTTAATCCTAGTATAGTGTTACTGCTGTGAAATTGGAAGCATACACTTGGAGTAGCAATATGAATATTTATTTTGCAATTAAAGGATTTTTAAAATTTTTAATTCATTATATATAACAGCGGAATGCATTATAATTCATATTACACATAGAGCACAATTTTTCATATCTCTGGTTGTATTCACACCATTCATGTCTTCATACATGTACTTAGGGTAATGATGTCCATCTCATTCCACAGTCTTTCCTACCACCATTCCCCCTTCCTTCCCCTCCCACACCTATCTAGAGTTCATCCCTCCCATGCCCTCCCCACCATTATGAATCAGCATCCTTAAATCAGGGAAAACATTCAGCATTTGTTTTGGGGGGGATTAGCTAACTTCACTTAGCATTATATTCTTCAACTCTATCCATTTACCTGCAAAGGGATTTTTTTTTTTTTTTTAATTTAGGCTTTAGCTAGTTAGGTGAATGGGGACATTTTTTAAAAAGCTGATCAAAGCAAGTTTTGTTGCTGATTTCATCATGCTCGTTTTTTTTTTCCACTGCAAATTTATATATAACTGAAACCTTCAAAAGAAATTCATAATTCATGAACCATATGTAGAATGCTACAGGAAATTCATTTTCTAAACATTCTTTGAATCCTTGAGAGATTTTGTAGGAACATAATCTACCAATCAAACATAACGATGAAGCCCTAAATGTGTCCCTCACATTGGAACGTGGCTGATCCCTATGGTACCTCAATGAGCATTCGTCTAAACTTTTGGCAATCCTGACCCTTCAAAAGTCTGGCACCTTTCAAGATCTCAGGCATCCTTTCATTCAGGATGAAAACCTACTATTAAAATGGGTCTGATATCAGGCAGTTATAGCTAAGGTTGAATTTAAGCCAATAATTTCCCTCTTCCTGGTATATTTACCTATAAAGCTTCCCTCAAACAAATTTAAATCTCTCAATTTTTGTTCAAGCCATTTTACATGCTACTGAGTGAGCAGGTGAAGGATTAAGGCTGAGAAGACTTGCCAAAAGTACATCAGATAAGCGGGTAGAGACTCAGATTGTCTCAGATCCAGAGCAACTCCAAGGTCTCCAAAAATAGTATGAATTCATGGGCTTCCATGAATAAAAGACAATGGCAGAATTATTATAACAGGATTTTTCATTTCTCTATACATCTGTATAATTATAGGTGCTTATGGTACTGCCTTACATACTGGTGAGAAGATTGGTAGGATGATGTTACCCATATTTTATGAGATTAGACATATGGAATTAGCATTTTTTAAGATTAAGAACAATAGTCAAATATCAGCAATTTGATAAGATTAAAACAGGTAGAACTAAGCAAAGTCGAATAATGACACTGTGCATCTAGCTCAATTAAGTAAATCCCTGTATAAAGATTCACTAGAAAAAATAAAGAATGATCACTTTCAGTAGGGTGGAAAATGCAATTTCTTACCCATGTTAACCTGAATAATCGCTGTATCAGGTAAGAATTTGGAAGACGAAATTGGACACATGCTGTCAGTGTTATTTTAAAGTGACTCTTCAGACTCCTGGGGTGCATAATTGTCCTAGAATTGCTTTATCTTTTACTGACCTGTCCTGCTGCCAGTTTGATCCATCATTAATCCTCTCTTCCAAGTCATAACTGGGTATTCAATTGTCTAGTGGACATTTCCAGGTGGATGGCTGATTGGAACAAAAGATATGTAATGTCTCCAAAACTTTGTCTTCCTCCCCTGGAATTAACTGAGGTAAAAAAAGAAAGCATTATTCATTCATTCATTCACGCAACAAGTTTTCTCTGAATGTGTACCCCATAGTAAGCAGGGTACAATAAAGGAAACAAACAAAAAAAATCAAAGACAAAAATCTTTAACCTCTTGGAATTTACATTTTAGTAAATCTATAGATAAATAAATAATATGATAGATGACAATGTTATGAAAAATAGGGTATAAAAGGAAGTGTGTATGTGTGTGTGTGTGTGTGTATGTGTATACACCCAATCACTTGTGAATGGGAGAAAAAGGAAAAATTGGTAGGAAGGCATTATTCTAGACATTTCCTCTTTCTTCCTTCCCTCATTAGTAAATCCTCTGCCTTTTATCTATATCTTGTCTTTTCTTACCCATCTTCTTCAAACTCACAATACTACCTGAGTTCACACACTTAACAGAGCTCCATTTCTATACTGGCACATTTCTAAATCATTCTCCACAGTCCTGTCAGAGCAATCTACTAAAAATAAAATCTCATAAGGTTAAGGTATTGTCAAGAGTCCCTCATGGGTGAAGACAATAATCAACAACATGCTATAGCCGAGAAATCACAGAAGCTGCCTCTAAAAAACAGCAAAAAAAAATGTTTATATATGTATAAACAATATATATTGCTGGAGATCAAACATACCAGGCAAGTGCTCTGCTGCTGAGCCACATCTTTATGCCACAGGTATATATTTTTTAACTTTAAAATCTACTTGAATTTTGCATTTTTTTCCGTTTATATAAGCTTAACTTTTTATTAAAATTGAAATTATATAATTTAAAGTTTTAACTTATTAACTTATTCATGAGCCAAATTTCTTTTTTACCACCATGTCCACTAATACCCTAATGTCCTCTGTTGAGTGGGTGCTATGTTTGGCCCTGTGGCTCAGAGGACTCATCTCTAATACGAATTGAAGGAATTGCTTAAGATGATCCATTGGGATAAAGGAAGAAAGAAGGGGGGGGGGAACTAGGAAAAATAGATGTAAATAGGGGGAAAAGAAAGGCAGACTGCCACGTGCAGCGCCTCATTTGGATGTGTCTGGAGTCTTGGAAGCTTGACTACCCTACGTTCTCCTACAAATGGACCTTGAGAGCTTGTTTGGAGGTTCTAGCAGGGGAGCGCAGCTACTCGTATACCCTTGACCGAAGAACGGTCCTCCTCTATCGGGGAAGGTCGTCCTCTTCGACCGAGCGCGCAGCTTCGGGAGGGACGCACATGGAGCGGTGAGGGAGGAAGGGGACACCCGCCTAGCCAGCCAGATCAGCCGAATCAACCCTGGCGATCAATGGGGTGACAGATGTCGCAGCCAGATCGCCCTCACATCCGAGAAAAGAGGCTGGGCTACAGGCTATATAAACCTAAAGAGATTTACAACTTTACACATAGGCTGAGTTTCCTGTTTACATTTTTGCCCATAACATGACTTTATAACTAAAACAAAACTTGCTGCAATCTCTATAAAGGTAATTTAAACCCCCAAAATGCTAAAATTGAAATGAAAGTGTCTTAAATTTGGGATTTTTTCATATTATCCAGAATCCCTTGCAGCTGGGTGGGGCATGCTAAATATTGTCTTCTTGATTGGTGAAGTCCTCCCGGAGCCTCGCCCATGTGGAGCGCCTCCTCCACTGGCGCTCCGCCCGCCTCGCTGCAGACAGCTGGCCGAGCGCTTTGTGCAGTTCGTGGCGCTCCGAGTGGACCCCAGGTCTGTCTTCCTCCCGCTGTCCCCGCCCGCCCTTTCCCCTCTTGTTGTTTCTCCTCCCGGCTATTCTCCGAGCCCCTTGCTGCCCCATCCATCCCTCACCCCCTCACTATTCAGACTTTTTTTTTTTTGTCTTTCTCCCTCTTGTCTTTTGCACCTCCGCCCCCATCTGGGAAGACGCGGCCCTTAGGTTGGGATTGGGTCATTCTTGGCTCTGGGTGCATTTTTATTACCCTCCTTTGCGAAGGTAGGCTCATATCGCCCCAGGCGACCAGGCAACGGCTGCAGCCCTTCGTGGATTGAGCTGGGAGTCTCGTTTTCAGAGAGCCAAGTGTGGCCTGGGGGGATTTCTCAAGCCAGGGAATCATCTTCTAGCTGGGGGTGGGCACGTGCGGGGCCGGGAGGGCCACAGCAGATTCACTTCTTGCGGACAATAGCAATATTTGTCCTGTCCACCTCCCAGTTGCTGTGATAACATATGACGATGCATGTAAAACATGAAGATTCCAGTGGGCGTGCATTTCGCCCCCGCGGCCCTCTGTAACTTGCCCCTCCAAGCTGAATTTGGAAAAAATCCTAAGATTGTCAAGGTCAAAAAAAACATCATAACGGTATGATGAATCTGTGACATACTGTACTGCTAGCACAAATGTCTTTACAACAAATCGCCCCCAGGTTCCCAAGATCCAGAACAAGGAATCATAAATAGAAACAATATGAAAGCCAAAGCTGTTGTTTTTTTCTCCATGTTTTAAAATGGTGGTATGTTTTTATTGAGTGAAGGAAAATGCAGCAATAAAAGAAATCAATTTCCTGTTCCAAAATCCTGAATATTCATGTAGCTCCTGAGCACTGGCAAAGGACACGATATTAAAAACGTGGGTTGTTGGTTCCTGTGCGAGGAGCTGCCTGCTGCATTTGTTTTTCAGAAGCCTGAAAAGCCATCATGGCAGCGAGGCCCAAGCTCCACTACCCCAACGGAAGAGGCCGCATGGAATCCGTAAGATGGGTTTTAGCAGCCGCTGGAGTCGAGGTATCTCTCTGCTGTTTCTTCACAGATTTGCCATACAACTTTGAGACTTTTGAGGAAACAATAAGTTTCAGAGAACCTGAAAGGAAAGTGACCACAACACTCAGAGCAACCAAAAGATCTTTATTGCAGCAGTGCAACAAAGAGAAAGGAAAGAAGGAAAGAGAGAGAAAAGAGAAGAGATGAACAGGGAGAGAGCAAGAGAGAGAGAGGGCGCCTAAGAAAGATAAAGAGCAAGAGAGAGAAAGAGCAAGAGAGAGGGGGGCCTGGCCGGAGGGAGTTTTTATAGCCCAAATCTAATGGGGCCTCTGGGTCTGCAAGCTGCCTTGTTGGCCCAAGGGGGGGTTAAATGTTCAGCCTTAAGCAGGGTTGAATGTTCAGACTTGAGGGAAACAGGTGATAAAGGACCAGATAGAGGGGGATTTGAGTGCCTGGGCTATCTTGCAGCCAACGTCTGTTCAGCCTGCCCTGCAGACAACACAGTTCAGCCTGCTCTGCACCCAACAGAACCTATTCATCCTTTACCAAAATCACAGCTGTGCTTTGGGTCAGAAGATTCCTTCCTGTCAAGGGACTTTTCTTTATAAATGGAATGTAATCTATGGATTTCTGTTTCTCCTTTGACTTTTACTTAATCACTGGCCTCTGATCTAACACCAGTGAATAATAAGGAGAAAGGGAATTAATCAGAAAATTTCCAATTTCACCCTGAACATTTACTAATTATGCAATCTCTGGGCAAATTTCCTGTTGATAGCTTCCAAATGGCAAACCTTGGCATTTTGCCAGCATACTCTTGAGCAATGGTCCACATAGCATTTCTGTTCCTTAGGTTTTTTATTATGAAAAGTTTCAAATACAAACCACATCGAGCATTGCCATAAATTCTATGCATTACCCATCTTCCAGCTCAAAAGATCATTAGCTTTATGCTAATCCTGTTTGATCAAGCTCCTCCCTCCACTTGTTTTGTTGGAAGCATTTTTAAAGCAAAATTCAAACATCATATCATTTCATCTAGGAGGACTACTTCCACATTGCTCTTGAATGGGTTGGGAATTTAAAACTTAACAACAGTGTTATCACACCCAACATTTATCACATTTCTTGTTATCATCTAACACTCAGTCTAATTGTCTCCGATTTTTTAGTAGTTTGTTCCAGTCCTGATCTAAACAAGGTCAACATATTGCATTTAATTTTGTGTCTTCCAATATTTTAAAATTCTCTAACAGTTTTCCTCCACATTAAAAAAAAACTATACTTAGCAATAATTCCAGATTTCTAGAAAGTTGTAAAATTGTGCCATGTAACCCTAAATCCCCCCCAATGATCACATTTTACATGTCAAACTAAGAAATATGTGACTAACTACAGATTTTATTTGCTTTCACAATTTTTTTTCCTACCAACGTCCTTTTACTATTCCATGGTTCAACACTATATTTGTATGTTTCTCTACTTGCCCTCAATCTGTGATAGTTACTCAGCCTTTTCTTTATTTCACCTCCTTGATGTATTTTTGTAGGATTCTCCATGTCTGATGTTCTCCCATGTTAGATGGGTTTATGAGTTTGAGGGCAGGAAGTGCCAAACTGATGTTCTCTTCTCTTTGCATCTTATCCTGGGTGAGATGATATCAACATGAATCATCACTGGAGCTGGTAACCTTGGTCGTTTGGTTAAGGTCTGTCACATTTCTCCATTGTTGTGTTATTGTTTTTCCCTGTATTCTTTGGAAGCAAATCATTAAGTCCAGCCCACAAGCAAAAGGATGGGAACTAAAGCTCCACCTCCTGGAGGAGGGAGTATTTTACATTTGGAATTTTTATGTAAGGAAGATTTCTCTACACACACACATACATACATACACACACACACACACATCATTTAGTTATTGCTTAGGTCGTTCCAGCTTTGGCCATTGGTACTCTTTCTTTCTTTTTCTTAGCCCTTCATTACTTTCTGACACTATAAGATGCTCTAATGCTCATCTTGTATTTTCAATCAGGTATTTCTCCAAGGAGCCCTAGTCCCTTGTAGTAGGAAATTATATTAGAAGCCAAGATCTGGGTGCTAGTTATCTGCGTCTGTTTCTTAGTTGTTTTTTTGTGGGGGAAAAAAAAACCTGCCTTGTCGAGTGTCACCCATTCTGGATTTGGCTTGTTTACCATCTGGGAGTTATTTTGAGGTAACATGGTGAAATGAGACTATCCTCTCTTCTCTATATTTCCTATAAGCTGCTCATTGAGCCCAGAGGTGTGATTAGATCCAGGCTTCTTTTTGTCTTAGATTTTATTTGCCTCGCCAGACTACATCAGGAGAACAACTTGGAAAGTACTTCTATTGTACCACATCAGGGGCTGCATTGTACCGCATCAGTGACACTGAGCTTGATATTGTAAACTACAATATCACTACATCACTTTTTCAACTAGTGGTTTTAGTAGCTACTAATCATCATCATCATTGCTAGGGATTACAAAATAACAATTTTTCTATCATTTCACCTGAATTTATTAATTTATTAATGATGATTCCCTTATAATGAATAATTTTTACTCCTTATTTAATTTCCTTGAAATATGGCTCATATAGAAAGTCTTGATTAATGTTTGGTTCTATTTACCCTTTTCAGAATAAATGGTTGTTGCCTTAGCAACTTCTAAAGATAACAAATGTTGATTTGGGTTTTATTTATATGTTTTTGCATATCTTTATAACTTTCCACACAGTATTTTACAGTTTTCCAAACTGGTTGACATCATTTTTATAAACAAATCCTGTTTCTGACTTCTGTTAAGAAATTGGAAGATCTGATGATACTGGGCCCTAATTTGTACAGAGCAGCAATTGCTGGATCTAAATAAGAACTTCCCCACCATTCCCTGTTGTCTCAGCTTTTATTTTTTAATCGTGTGAAGAAAGGAAAGAAAGCAATTGTGGTCCCAGGACCTGAACCTGGTTGACTTCCCTTGTTTGTCACTTGTCTAATTCTGGCAGGGCTTTTGATTTTTTCATAGGTTTTGAATAGATACATGTATGTCATATACACGTATGTCATATCATCCTTTGTCAAAGTCTCTTTTTCCCTGCCTTCATTCTACCCTGCCCCTCCTACTCTCTTATGAGTCAAGAATCTTCCTTAAAAAAGTTAACAAAATCTTTAAAAAGTTAACAAAAAGAACATGGGTCATATAATCACCTACCAAAGACCAATCGTATCGAACAGGCCGATGGGGTGGAATAATGAGCCTAGCGGGGTCTCCAGGGTGAAGAGAACTAAAACTGTCCTCCTTGCCAGGGCCAACCACATGGTGTATAGTAGTAGTTTCCAAAAGATGGTGTTGGGGGAGGTCACTCCCTATCTCTTTACCAAAAGATGATTTTAGCTAAATTTATTCTCATGAAGCCAGCAGACAAGTTTGTGTTTTCCAGTAACCCAGGACTGGGTGTTTGGTCCTCTTATGGAAAGCACACAGACCTAAGTAATGAGGTGCCTAGAAGTGGCTAGAACCTGCTGAAAATCAGCTGTCCTGATTCAGGGAATCAGCATCCTCTTCTCAGTCACTTGGTTTGAGCCCTCGCTGACATTGCTCTGAGCTGGTTGTTGGTCTTTTTTGTGCTTCTCTTTGATGCTTTGATGCTTTGGACTTCATTTATCTGAAGACCCCCTCAGAAACCCAGCAAATACCCATATTAAGAGGAAGAGTAACACATATAAAAGAGAAGACTTAAAGGCTAGGAACTCCTGATTCAAGACTTCTAAGTAACTCACTTAGAAGAAAGAGTGTTTGGTGTGGAAGGGGACAGTTCTCTATAGAATCCTACATGGGGAACTGTATCCTGGACTAGGGAGAAAAGACAAGTGACTGGGTGGATAGAAGTTGAGCTGCTGTCTCTATCCCTGCAGCCATAGACTGTTACTTAGGATTTTTCCTTCCTTCTATCTCCCTGTCCCCATGCCAGTGCCAATTTCTCTTATTTACCAATGGTTTATAAAGCTTGATACAAAGCAATCAGTGAGAGATAGCATTTATTTAGCACATTTGTTCTCAGAAATAAAATATCAGAATCATTCTTGTTTTTTTTAAAAAAATTCTGCAATTTTGGGCCCTCCCAAGTACTGAATGTGAGTCTCCCGGGCATATGTATGTTTCCTGCTTTCCCATTTATGTTTTAAGTGATCATGGCCATAAAGCTTGAGAAACAGTAGTGTGGAGAGAAAGCTACTTGCACCACCTTTGACCTTCCAGGATTTAGGACAAATGTCCTAATTATTGTTGCCTTGAGGCTACTGCCCCCATGGGCCTCAGATGGGGATCCTCTGGGGAGTTAGGATTCCTCTCCTTGCATTTGGAAGACCCTGATGAGTAGCAGAAGTCACACCTATACCCCTCACTCTGGTTCATCCACATCAGCCAGCTCAGATGGATGAGCGGAAGCCTGCGGGTGCTGCTACCCTGTTTAGCTCCACTCTCCTTAGAATGACCTAGGCAAGCAGTGCAGGGTCCCAGCTGCTGGGGACTCCTCCTGGGATTCTTGACACAAAGAGCATTGGTATGGAGCATTATAGAATGTGTTTCATGCTGTCGCCAGAAGAGGGCCTTGTTTTCATTCCTTTTTCTCACCTCAACTTTTAAATTTGAAAACTCAGACCTACAGAAAAGATGTGATAGCATGCCTTTCAACTCAACTCACCAGTTGTTCACATTTTGCTACATTTACATTTTCCCTTCCTCTCTGTATTTTTTTTTTGAATCATTTGAAAGAAGAAAGAATAAATATTTTGATAAAGAACAATTAAGAAAATTAGCACTAAGTCCCTAACATCTAATATGTAGTCCATATTCAGATTTTTCATATTGTCCAGTGTCTCTGTTACATGTTACTTAGCAGATATAACAATTTCCCCTCATCTAATCTAGAGTTAGGCATTTGGTAGTTTTGTCTTAGAATGGGTCTAAGTCTCATTTTATTGAGAACAATACCTACTTCTTTCTTCTTTTCTTTTTTTTTTTTTTTTTTTTTTCCCATGCTGTTAGCTCTTAGAGTTCAGGTCATTGTGTCACTGAATGTCCCACATCCTGGATATGCCTGATTTCTACCTTGAGATTAAATTCAAGTTAAATGTTTTTGGAGATGTTTTTACAGGTGATAATCTGCCTTTCTCCATTGGTCACAACAGAAAGCACAGGATGTCTGAGTCTCCGCTTTGCAGAGCCCAGTTTGATCATTAGATAGACAGTGAGATCTCCAGACCCTTCTATTGAAAGGACACATTTTCCCTTTATCACAATTAAGTAACTTTGGGATGATACTTGGAGAGTAAGTGAATGTTCTCTACCCCAGTGATTTTAGTGGCCATTATGATCCTTGTCAGAATTAGTTATTACACAAGAGGATGCAAAGTTAGGATTTCCTAATTTTATCATTCATTAGCATTAATACTTTATCAGTTAGCACTACTTCTTTTTCAAAACAGAGCTTTTGCCCCCTCCCACCATTTTTTTAGTATTATCATTTATAGGCATAGAGATTTTGTTGTGTGTTATAATCCACACCTGACATCATTCTTTTTGATGCTTGATTTGTCTCACATTTGATTAGGGAATCCATCTAAAATAGTGTCCTCCATGCCTTTTCCTCTGCCATGTATCATTCATCTGTGAGCACTTCCTTACTCTGACATAAAAGTATAAACCTTTACTTGTAAGAGCCCTGGGTCATTTTGGTGGGTAGTGATATTTAGGAACCAAGATATGGATGCAAAGTATGCACTTGGTCTCTGCTTCTTGAAGCAATTTAAATTGATGTTTTCACTCCTGTACCTCTAATGATATTTACCTTCTTGTGGCGGGGGTATCTTTTTTTTTTTAATTTAGTTTGATGAAGAATTTCTGGAAACGAAAGAACAGTTGCACAAGTTGCAGGATGGTGAGTATGAACATGAAACTATTGTCTACAGTACTGCTGAGTTTTTTGTTTGTTTTGTTTTTTGGTACCAGGGATTGAATTCAGGGGCACTCAACCACTGAGCCACATCCCCAGTCCTATTTTGTATTTTATTTAGAGACAGGGTCTCACTGAGTTGCTTAGCGCCTCACTTTGCTGAGGCTGCCTTTGAACTTGTGATCCTCCCATCTCAGTCTCCTGAGCTGTTAGAACTATAGGCATGGGCCATCACAACTGGGTGTACTACTGTTTTTAAAGAACGTATTTATGTGAAAGGGTAAAGATGCAGAAAATATTAAGAACAGTATCCTAAAACCAAAAAAACTAAAAGAGAATATACAGCTGAAATTGCCAGGAAGTCATTTATTTTTTGGTGGTGGTGGTGGGGGGGGGGGGTTGGTAATTCAGAGGCACTAGGCCACTGAGCCACATCCCCAACCCTATTTTATATTTTATTTAGAGACAGGGGTCTCACTGAGTTGCTTAGCACCTCACTTTTGCTGAGGCTGGCTTTGAACTTATGATCCTCCTGCCTCAGCCTCCCAAGGTGCTGGGTTTACAGGCGTGTGCCACTGCACCCAGCAGGAAGTCCCTTCTTGCTCAGGAGTTCTAATAAAAGCTCACTGAAAGGCAGGAACAGTTCCTTCCCCATCCAAGTGAACAACCCTTCTCCATCCCTGTCTCCTCCCTTAGCCCCTTTCAACCTTTCTTCCATTTTCCCTCTCCATTTTGCTCTTCCCCTCCTTCTCATCCTTCCCCATCTTCTCTACCTAGTTACCAAATGGAAGTGAAATCCATAAAAGGCTTCTCTTTAGTTCCTTGGCCAGCCCTGATCCCTCTGTGCCCATCCTCTGCATGGGAACCATCAGCATGCCCTGAAGGAATCCTACTAACTCTCTGAGCAATTTCCCAACCAGCTATCAGGTCCCAGGCCCAAGTCAAGGCTCCCTCTAGGGCCAGGTCTACAGGACTGTAATGCCAGCTTTTGTGTGTGACACTGGTCTGAAGTTAGTGCCCCAGCCCAAGGGCTGAATCTTTTCTCTGCATCTCATCACAAGGTTGGGTATGTGGAATGTGTTTGATATAGGTTTGTTGGAGAAGGTTCTGGGTTCAGTGGTAGCAAACTTGGTAGTAAATGGCCTGTGACTGTAGAAGAGGAGAAGCCAGCAGGAATACCTAAGAATCCGCAGTGCCTTAGGTTTCAGGATCAGATTCTCTCAGTGCTGTTCAGTGCACTCTGAAGTGACAGAAAGGTCCTGTTCTACACTGTCCAATGCAGCCACCACCCCCCTGCCACCTCTGACCACTGATACTTGAAATGTGTCTAATGTGACTGAGGAACTGTATTGTAATTTTTAGTATTTTAATTATTCTAATATAGGTATAAATATTGACTGGTGCAGCTCTGAACACGTATCTCCAGTATGTGGCCTCCCCAATCCCTTGTCTCAGTGGTAGGTATTATTGATTGGGAAATAAGAAGGGAAGATTTACAACAGTGTTAGTTTTCAGGCTTCTTTCATGGTTAAATCTGCTCCCCTGGATGAAGTTGGAAGTTAAAGTTCACTTTCATCCGGGAGATTTCTGATATTTCCTAAGTCAGTGGCTCCACTGCCCCTTTTCATTCAATAGAGCCCTTTTTTAGGGGTTGGAGAATGGGAAGAAGAGGTCAATTCTAACTCTGGGCTTCTGTTTTCAGGTAACCACTTGCTGTTCCAACAAGTGCCCATGGTTGAAATTGATGGAATGAAGTTGGTCCAGACCCGATGCATTCTCCACTACATAGCAGAAAAGCACCATCTGTTTGGCAAGGACCTCAAGGAAAGAACCCTGTATGGTGGCTCCTCTGACACCCTTTCTAGTGCCTTAGCTGATTAGCAATCCTCTGCAGCACACCCCATTCCTTTATGTCCTGAGTCATTAGTGTGAACAGGAAACATACCCCAGAAAGGCCATGAAGACTGTTTGGAAATTCAGTATAGAAAATCTGAGTAAAATAAGTTTGGGCCATAATTCCTAAAGACACAGTCCTAAACATCAAAATCCCAAAAGGTCTAAAATTTCTAAGGTCTAAAATCCCAAAAGAAAAAAATCCTAAAAATATATTATTCTGTCTAGACAAACTAATTCTTAAAAATTCTTTTAGAAGACATTTATTTATATTTTAAAGGGGTTTTAATTTGAGAAACATAAAAACATGGCAGAACTACCATAGCCTACTTTGCACAATAAAAAAAAATCTGTTACCAGATATTTTTGCAAACATAAACATTCAGGTAAACTAACAACAGTCACATGGATATAATATTTATGAGAAGAAAAACAGTATTCATTAAAAAATAGGCCAAAAACCAAAGTATATAAATTCATGTCACTGTGGTTGGTAGTTGTGTGTATCTAGCTTCTCAACTGCAGTCATCTGGAATACTGAGAGAGACAACCTAAGACCTTTGGCAAGCTGGTCATATGCTGCAGTGAGGCTCCACAGAGTCGGTCACCCAGAGAGCTGACATGCTGAGAAATTTTATCTTTCACAAATGCAGATGTACAAAAAGGCCATCTCTTCATTTACTGGGGAAATGTCAACATTTTTATGTACATGCACAATGCTTAGACACAAAACAACCTTGGGATAATGCCCCTTTAGGGAGTCAAAGTTGCAAAACATACATAAAATGAATTAGAATTCTCTAAAATTCTTCACGTAATGTATACCTCCAATATTGGAAATGATGCAAAAATGAAATACATGGAGAGTGAATTATAAAAAGTAGTGCTGGCAACTTAAAATAGTGTGTGGGGAGGGTGTCTGTAAAAAGATGCCCTGTCCAAAAAAAAAAATACTAAAAAGAAAATTTGACTTCTAGGATTTAATATTCAGAATT
The DNA here is from genome assembly GCF_021218885.2 of Marmota monax. NCBI lineage: Eukaryota > Metazoa > Chordata > Mammalia > Rodentia > Sciuridae > Marmota > Marmota monax. The sequence continues at coordinate 689,430 of NW_026693537.1, forward strand.
TTAATCTTTCAAGATTGTGTCTTTTGGGTTTATAATCAGACTCAAGTTAAATGATAGAAAGGAATTGAATTCTGATATATCTATTTAAGATGTCATGATTTCATAATGTCATAAATATTTTAACATCTTTAAATACTTCAATACTACTTTTTAACTTCTTTGAGTATTAGGATTGAGAAACAGACATTCAAGGCCTGGGATAGCATGCATTGATTATAGTTTGAACTGAGTCTGGTTCTTGCACTTTCTGGATACATGATCCTAGGCAAAGGGTTAGGCCTCAGTTTTCTATACATCAGGTGTAATAATAGCACATCTACGTGGTGTCATGGGATTCAGTGACATAATGGATGCAGAGTGTTTAGCACCATGACTGGTGTGCTCCAAGTATTCTGTAAATGATATTCATTATTTTTATAAATGTAAAATTCACACCAGGAGCACTTGGTGTGAATGCTGGGGTGAGGGTGGAGGAGTAGGAGCTGGGGAGAGAGGGCAGCTGTGACTGTCAAAGTTCTGATTTGTGAAGGATGTTTTCGAACCGTAACTAGAATGGACTCTCTACCTTTGCTCTTCAGACAGTTTTAGGCAAATGTTCTTTGGTACTTAAGTTAGCAGAGCCTGAAGAAAAAGCACTCTATATTCTTAGATGTGAAAACCGTTGAGTTCAAGGAGGAGAACTGAGACACCTGCTTTTCTGTTTGAAGGATTGACATGTATGTGGAGGGGACACTGGATCTGCTGGAACTGCTTATCATGCATCCTTTCTTAAAACCGGAAGATCAACAAAAGGAAGTGGTTAACATGGCCCAGAAGGCTATAATTAGATACTTTCCTGTGTTTGAAAAGGTAGGTGGCAGAGAAGCCCGAATAATCCCATGGGGCATCACAGATGCCCTTTTCTGTTCAGGGTAGAATAAAGCTGAGCCCAGTTGAGCTTTACTAACGTAAGAGTTAACAGACTCCTAAGAACTAGCTAACTATGGCCATCAATACAGAGCTGAAGCCTTGGAGCCCCTCAGACTCTCTGAGAGCTACATTTTTCAGAAATCTAGCAAAAGTTTGTGCATTTTTATTCGTACTTCACCCAGCACTTACCTTGTATAAGAGAGAAAAGCAGGAACTACCTCATTCATTCAATCAACAAACACTCATTAAGACAGCTCTCATGATCAGACATCCTCCTTGATAGTTTGATGTGAAGAAACCCATTTCCGTTTTCTCTTCCCTTTGCTCTTACCTTTTTTGTTTTGCAGTTTTCTACTTGGTATTATCATACTTATTTCCCTGAGCTTTAAATCACTTTTTTTCCCTTGAATCAGAAGGAATTTTTTTAAATGTTTCTATTAAAAACAAACAAGAGGATATAAAATTATGGAAAGGCCTATTTGGCCAACTCCCTCTGACCATCTTCATGTCATTAGAGTAAAGAAAAAGAAGTGGCATTGGGCTGGGGTGGAGGGGTGTTCTGTAGTCTAGTTTCATGGTATTTTTCCCATAAGCCCTTCGTGAAGTAGGAGAGTCACTGGTGAGTCTAGTGGCCCAGTGGCCCATGTCAGGCTCCTTGTAACATAGCTATGAAGTAAAAATTGTTATCCTTCTTGCACATAATGAAATGGAATCAGCAATCTATCAACCTGTCCAAGGTATGTGGTTAGAAAATGGACAGCAGGACTGAAACGCTGGCCTCTGCGTACGCATTCTGGATTCACTGTGCTTTATCACTCTGGCTCTAGTAGCTGTGTTTGATTCAGAATCAATTTCGGGGTCCCTGTCAGACATCCCCACACTCGTATGTGCACACACATATTCTAGTGCACATAAAAGTTCACTGAGAAAGGAAGAACACTTTGTTGCCACTGTTCTTTGCCTCTCCCTGATCAGAACTTGTTCTTACAAATCCCCATACCTAGGTGTTACCCTCAACCTCAAAATGGAGTCAGGATGAACTTAAGCCTTTACTTTTCTCTGTTTGGGAAGTTGTGAGGTTTATTTTCATGGTCAGGTTTGGTTTATTACTACAAGTCCCAAGGGTCACAGAACTGGGAAGAGAATGGACCCCTTGGAGACAATGTATCATTTAGGCTCCTGATATCACTCCACCCCTCCCTGACCTGCAGGGACTCATCATGGCCAGCTGTTTGCTATAGGTGCATTTCTGGAATGGCTTTATTCTTTTCTGAATGCAAAGTTCAGAAACTGATGTTTTCGTTTCCCCTTTTAGTGTCTCATTCTGATCTACAGCAGATATTTAAGGCTGCTTTAATTTCCATACTTGTTTGTGCTTTCTCTTCCTCTCCCGCTTAGATATAGAGGTGTCCTCTTCATTACCATTGTTATAAAAGGATAAAAGGACAAGGCCACAATTTCAACCCCTTCTTAGATACTACACTGATAAAATAGCTTCTTCAGTTTTTTCACATGGAATATCATAACCAATGTAAACCATTTATATCCTGCAGGTTTTAAGGAGTCATGGACAAAACTTTCTTGTTGGTAATCAGCTGAGCCTTGCTGATGTGATTCTACTCCAAACCATTTTGGCTCTTGAAGAGAAAATTCCTAATATCCTGTCTGCATTTCCTTTCCTCCAGGTAAATAAAATGGTGTATTGGAAAACTGGCCCAGAATTCTTGGGCCTGTCTTCAGTTTCTGGTGAATATGTGTGTGTGTGTGTGTGCGCGTGCGCGCACACGCAAATGAGAGATAGAGATTAAGTTTTAGATTCTATTTAGTAGCCTGGTGTGGTGGTGCACACCTGTCACCTGTAATCCCAGTGGCTCGAGAGGCTGAAGCAGGGGGATTTCGAGTTCAAAGCCAGTCTCAGCAACTTAATGAGGCCCTAAGCAACTTAGTGAGACCCTGTCTCTAAATAAAATATTTTTAAAAAGGGCTGAGAATGTGGCTCAATGGTTCAATGCTCCCTGGGTTAAATTTCTGATACCAAAAGAAAAAGATTCTATTTAGTAAAATGAAATTAAGTTATAGACCTGAAAGTGTTTTTCTGCTTCTCAAATCCTTACAGGTGAAAGATAATTGACATGAAAGAAGTTTTTATTTTCACTTTACATAACTAATAGGCAGTGAAATACTATACTTTGAATATACATGAAAGATCTAAAGAGTCTAGGGTAAACGATAAACATCTAGCTTTTTGGGTAAACTGTGGCACCAGGACCTTGATATTTTATATCCATGAAGCTGACAACTTCCTTTTAAAACCCAAGGCGCGTATATGGAAACACAACTTTAATCTCTGAGCAGATTAAGTGTCAACATTAAAGGACTTCAGAATCTGATAGCAGATCTGGATTGGATTAAACAGTATTCCTGTATTGACTGAAGGGAAGGTAAAAATCATACAAGTTTTATTTACATAAATAGGAACTTCAAGTAAGTCTTGAAATGACAAATCATTTGGAATAAGCCTTCAAATATTAATATAATATTCAAAATTAGATAATACAAATAGATCTTAAGTAAATAATAAAAAGATTGTCATATTTGTGTATTAATTGACATTAGCGTTTTTGTTAATAGTGAATGTATTTATGTTTTTCATATGTATACTTAATTAATCTGTGTCTTACACATAATAGGCATTTAATAGTAGCTTAAAAATAAATGGCCTTATTTTAAAATAAATCTTATTTTAAGTAAGATAATTTAATAAGAGAATTTTTAAAGATTTGTTTTAAACATTAAAAATATTTTTAATAAATAATTTTAAAAGATTTTAAAAACATATATGAGTGTACATAGCTTCATATATATAGTTCAAAATTTTCATTAGAGCAAATGAACTTCTCAGTTACTGAAAATTTTAAGATTTGACTCTGAGTGAAAAACACATTTTTTTTCTTTCTTTACAGTTTATATAAATATCTGGTGTCTGAGTGCCCGGCTCTGAAGCATGCCGCTGGCCATCTCCCACACATAGCCAAAATGAGAACTCATTTGCTAATAGGAGTAAAAAGAACAAGGAAGCAGAATCAAAATAGAAATTGTACCATCTGATGACTTTTGAAGCACTCTTATGTAAATGGATCATACATGTCCTCTGAGCACATCAATGCCCTTAAAGCATTTCCTGTGTCCTTTTTTTTTTCCTTTTTTCCTCTTTAAGCCAAGTATTACAATCGTTCTCTAAGTATTTTTTTTTTTTTAATTTTGCTGTCTCTGAAGAGAATTCACATCCTTGTGTGAAGCATGAGTTTTGCATAAACCCTGGTTTTACCGTTGGAGACAAGGATTGCAAATAATCATTACACAAGATCAACCTTAGAGAGATGTTGGATTGCAGTTCTGGTAGGGTCCCTTCAACAGATGGTGGTGGAACAAATTTTAATGAGACATTTAATACAACCATATTTTCATAGTTACTAATTCTTTTGCTCTTAACTTTGAACTTGTATGCTTTCCTTTTTTTAGGAATACACAGTGAAATTAAGTAATTTCCCTACAATTAAGAGATTCCTTGAGCCTGGAAGCAAGAAGAAGCCCCCTCCTGATGAAATCTATGTGAGAACCGTCTACAACATCTTTATGCCATAATATGACCATCTCTAAATGGGAGCCTGTCCCCAGAGATGGCTGTGTCTGCAGTGCTATCTTAATTGCTCTCAGCTCTGTTGTAGTGCTGTGTGTTGAGTTGGGTCTTTCATGTTGAGGAGATCTTCTCTTTGAAACATGTCAACCTTTTTTTTTAGTCCAGTGAACAATTGTTATGAGACACTTTTTGGAAAACCTTTTTTGGAAAATCTGGCATATGACTTAGATCTGGTGAAGTTACTCATGTCCTGTTTTAGTCCATCCTGATAATTGGCAGGATCTCATGTTCTCCCCTGAGTTCCTTTCTCTCTCTTTATATCTAAACCCCCTCTCCAGTCTCATCCCTATTTTTAATGTCTATTACAACTCAACTTTTAGTGAGTGAGTCTGCTCTGAGCTAAAGTCAAATGGTAGTAATGAATGCAGTTGATATTAGCTAAAATAAAGAATTTACCAATTATTGTCCTATTGCTAGAATCTTTTCATTAATTATTATGGAATCTAGAAAATATTCACATGGCTCAAAAATCAAGCAAGCCTTGAAAGTCTTCTTTCTAACTCTGCCTCCTAGAAACTGAGTTCCTCTCACAAGCACACACAGTTACTCCAGTTATTTTTAACACATGTATAAGAAAATGCAAATATATTTTATCATCTCACTACCCAAATGTTATTCCTAGGCTTCTAATATTTTTTGCATTTCAGAACTAAGTACAGTCTATTAATACTGCCTTCAAACATGTGTTGCCTCTCAAATCCTAATTGAATGCCTATGGTAAGTGAGGCAGAATGTCAGGAGGCAGAATCATAGAATGGAGCCTCTGCTCTAGAAAAATTTACCACAGGGTGGAGGAGATATGCATATAAACAGCAGAAAGGAATTTTGGAAAAGGAAGAAATGCCACTTTTCAAATATCAACTACTCAGATATTAAAAAGCCCAGGAAAAGCAAGTTTTCAATGAGGGTTTCATAGCCAAGCTTTTGATGAGGGTCTAGTAGAGGGGACATACATCCTTCACTATATGAGGGATCATTTGCTCAGAAAGAATAAAAAGGGGGAAAAAAGACACTTGCAGGGTGGTTGGTAATGTCTGTCACAGCACAAAGACCTCAGTGTTTCTGTTAGAGGGAATCCAGCACAAACACTTGTCACTACTTGTCTTTTGTGAGCATTCATCACTGTGATATTTAAAATCTCCAAAAGACCAAAGTCGGTGGCAGGTGCAGCACCCGGGCAGTTGGAGGAACAAATATCTCCTCCTGGGCTGCATCTGAGGGCTGGCCCAGTTCAGTCAGGCCCCTAAATGTAGTAGCCAACACAAGAAAAAGTGGAAATGAGTAGGATTTCACCTTGGTCTGAGAGAGACTGGTCTTTGCCTCTGGGAAACTGTTTAAACCCATGCAATGCGTGGCCGACACCAATACAGTGGTGTGGTTTAGGGGAAGCACCTTGAGCCATACCTGCAGTGTGACAGGGTTGAGGCTTTGAGTCAGGTCATATCATCTCAACTCTGGAGGGGGTAAACACAGACCAACTTGGGTGCTCACTTGTCCATATCACAGACCCACAATGAAAATCCTGGGCACCAGGGGTCAGGTGAACTTCCCCAGTTAATGGTATTCCATATGTTCTGTTACACATTATTGCCAGGAGAAATTCACACTGCCTATGACTCTACAGAAAGGACTTTAGAAACCCTAAATTGGAACCTCCTGGACTCTGTCCTATGTATCTCTTTCCTTGGCTACTTTTCATTTGGATCCTGTATCACAGGTTCCTCATTCTGTCAGCACAAAAATCCCACATGAGGGAATCCTCTGACACTGAGATCTACAGAACTATAGCTGTGCGTATAGCAGCTTTCTGTGAGTCCGTCTAGTGAATTAGTCAACCTGAGGATGGTTTGGGGAAGCCCTTGAACTTGCAGTTGGTGTCAGAAGTGAGGGCAGTCTTGCACTGCTCCCTTTGAACTCTTCTGGAAGGAGAAACATTTTACTCTCATTCGGAGATTGATTTACATATGGGGACAGGACATTGACTTGATCACTCTCAAGAGATTGTATTACTAAGTTTTATGGAATGACAGTGAAATTGGGCTACTTTATACTATTATCTTGGTATGTTTTTACAATCTAATACCTCTAATGCCTGATTTTGATTGACAGCTTACTATGTAGTCATTTTGCAAACAGTGCTTTGGGGTTTTAATTCATTTAGACACAAGGGGGCTCTCGACACCAGCCCTTTGAGGAAACAACTAGAGGGAAAGGTTGGTTTCTGCACTTTAAATTAGAGGATGAGGGAAATGAAAACAAGAGGCAAGGATGTCTCCAGTGAAGACAGATTCCCATGTCTTTCCTGGCCATGACTCTATGACCTTCACATGTCATTCACTTTCCATAGTAGACCCAGTCTCCTCCCCTGTCCTGCCTCAGGACACACACATCATTTTTGGTGTATAATCCTACTGGTTAGTCTCAAACCTCCCGTTGCCACTACCACCGTCTCATTGCCATGAGTCACCAGACTTTGATAATACAGTAGAAGTTCAGAGACAGGATCATTTATTCTCAAACATAACATGTTAGAGTGTTCAGGGATGAACTCAGTTTATCTCCTCTGCATACTCCCAATATAATACAGGGTGCAAGACAGAGCAGGGACAAGGACCAACCCATGACAGGTGAACCAAGGGGGTTAAAGTGCACAACCATGTATAAATGGGATTGTTGCAAAGGCTCTGGAATTTAGGATGATGAGGGATGGTGGATTGAACATGGCACTGGTGTCTAGGTGCAGCATGTAATGAGCCAGGTGACACAGTATAAAGCCATACTCTCTCTCAGACTTTGGCCTTTAGAAAGCTGATTCTCTCCTGCCTCTGCCTGGCTGGAGCAGTTGTTAGGGACCAAATTATGGAGGACAGTACAGAGCAGAAAGTGAACCCCAGAGGGCAAGGTCTGAACATGGGCCTTTGTTTTTGCTGGTGTTACAGCATTCTTAAATGTACTTTTTATTACTTTAGCTCAAATTATCTGGCCCAGTACCCTGTACCACAGGTTCCTCATTCTGTCAGCACAAACATCCCACATGAGGGAATCCTCTGACCCTGAGATCCACAGAACTTTTCATAGGGAAAACACTCTAACTTCTCTTGCTTTTAGTTGACTTTAATAATGACTAATTTTGGAAGTCACACTGTTGAGCAATATATTAGTAGTCTTACACTAGTGTTGCTGTAGATGATACTTCTGACGTGTTGGCCATAATGACAAAGTTAGCCTAGGTTGGTTTTCAGGGACTTAATGGATACTTTGGCTGAAAAGTGGCATAGAAAACCTCTCTCTGCCTTGGTATCGCATCTGTCTCCCTTGCTACCTTAAGCTTTGGGTCAGATTTTTGCTCAACTCTGCACATTAACATGTTAATTACTTATGCAGACATCCTTATATCCATAGATGTATTATATATATAATATATAAACATATTTTATATAATATATTACATATAATATATAAACATATATTAGCAGTTGTCTTATAGTTTGCAGTATATAGTTACAACTAATCTTAGACCATTTTATTTTTTTTATTTATTCTAATTTGTTATACATGATGGCAGAATGCAATTCATTTCATTTACACATATAGAGCACAGTTTTTCAAGACACTGGTACATAAAGTATTTTCACACCATTCATGTCTTATACATGTACTTAGGGTAAAGATGTCTAACTCATTCCATCATCATTCCTACTCCCTTGCTCCCTCTTTTCCCCTCCCTCCCCATTGCCCTATCTGAAGTTTCTCCATTTCTTCCATGCCCCCCCCCCCCGTCCAATCGCCATTATGAGTCAAGATCCTCATGTCAAAGAAAACATTTTGCCTTTGGTTTTTTGGGATTGGCTTCCTTCACTTAGCAATATATTCTCCAACTTTGTCCATATACTTGCAAATGCCATGATTTTATTCTCTTTTAATGCTGAGTTATGTTCCATTGTGTGTATACACCAAAGTTTCCCTATCCATTCATCTACTGAAGGGCATCTAGGTTGGTTCCATAATTTAGCTATTGTGATTTGTGCTGCTATAAACATTGATATGGCTGTGTCCCTGCAGTATGCTGTTTTTAAATCCTTTGGGTATAAACTGAGGAGTGGGATAACTGGGTCAAATGGTGGTTCCATTCCCAGTTTTCCAAGGAATCTCCATACTCCTTTCCATATTGGCTATTCCAATTTGCAGTCCCACCAGCAATGTATGAGTGTGCCTTTTTCCCCACATCCTCGCCAACACTTATTGTTGTTTGTATTCTTGATAGCTGCCATTCTGACTGGAGTGAGATGAAATCTTAGTTTTGTTTTGCATTTCTCTAATTGCTAGAGATGATGAACATTTTTTCATGTTTGTTGATTGATTGTATATCCTCTTCTGCAAAGTGTCTCTTCAGGTCCTTGGCCCATTTATTGATTGGGTTATTTGTTTTTTGTTGATTTTTTTTTTGGGGTGTTTAGCTTTTTGAGTTATTCATATAGTCTAGTAATTAGTGCTCTATCTGATGTGCTGTGGTAAAGATTTGCTCCCATTCTGTAGGTTCTTTTTTTATTATTTAATTGATTTTATTTTTTTTAAATACACAACAGAAGAATGCATTACAATTCTTATTACACATATATGCCACATTTTTTTCATATCTCTGTATATAAAGTATGTTGACACTCAATTTGTGTCTTCATACATGTACTTTGGATAATGATGTCCATCACATTCCACTGCCCTTGCTAATCCCCTGCCCCCTCACTTTCCCTCCCACCCCTCTGCCCTATCTAGAATTCATCTATTCCTCCCATGTTCTCCCTCCCTACCCCACTATGAGTCAGCCTCCTTATATCAGAGAAAACATTCAGCATTTGTTTCTTTGGGATTGGCTAACTTCACTTAACACTATCTTCTCCTACGCCATCCATTTACCTGATAAATGCCATGATTTTTATCTCTTTTATTGCTGAGTAAAATTCCATTATATATATATGCCACATTTTTTTTTATCCATTCATCCACTGAAGAGCCTCTAGGTTGGCTCCACAGTTTAGCTATAGTGAATTTTGCTACTATAAACATTGATGTAGCTGTGTTCCTGTAGTATGCTGTTTTTAAGTCCTTTGGGTATAGTCCAAGGAGAGGGATAGCTGGGTCAAATGGTGGTTCCACTCGCCATTTTCCAAGGAATCTCCATACTGCTTTCCATATTGGCTGCATCAATTTGCAGTCCCACCAGCAATGTATGAGTGTACCTTTTTCCCCACATCCTCGCCAACACTAATTGTTGTTTGTCTTCAAAATAGCTGCCATTCTGACTGGAGTGAGATGATATGTTAGAGTTCACCTCACTGATTGTTCTTTTGCTGAGAAGAAGCTTTTTAGTTTGAATCCATCCCATACCATTTATTGATTCTTGGTTTTAATTCTTGAGCTACAGGAATTTTATTAGGAAAGTTGGGGCCTAATCCGACATGATAGAGATTTGGGCCTGTTTTAATTCCTAGGTCCTTGATCTACTTTGAGTTGAGTTTTGTGCATGGTGAGAGATAGGGTTAATTTCATTTTGATACATATGGATTTCCAGTTTCCCAGCATCATTCATTGAAGAGGCTATCTTTCCCCAATGTTCAGTTTAGAGCCTTTGTCTAATATAAGATAATTGAAGTTATGAGGGTTAGACTCTGTGTCCTCTATTCTGTACCATTGGTCTACCAGTCTATTTTAGTGCCAATACCATGCTGTTTTTGTTACTATTGCTCTGTAGTATAGTTTTAGGTCTGGAATAGTAATGCCACCAGCTTCACTCTTCTTGCTAAGGATTGCTTTGGCTATTCTGGGTCTCTTATTTTTCCAGATGAATTTCATGATTGCTTTATCTATTTCTATAAGGAAGGCCATTGGGATTTTGATTGGGATTGCATTGAAACTGTCTAGTGCTTTGGGTAGTATGGTCATTTTGACAATATTAATTCTGCTTCTTCAAGAACAGGTAGATCTTTCCATCTTCTAAGGTCTTCTTTAATTTTCTTTAGCGTGTTGTAGTTTTCATTGTAGAGGTCTTTCACCTCTTTCCTTAAATTTATTCCCAAGTATTTTATATTTTTTTGAGACCATTTCCAAAGAATACTACATGACTTCACAGGTACTTCATGACACCTGCTGTAGTGTGAATATGTGTCCAAGTCTGTGTGTTGAAAACTAATCCCCATTGCAACCCTTAAGGGGTGGGACCTCTAAGAGATGACTAGATCATGAAGGCTCTGCCCTTATGAGTGGACTAATATCATTATTTGAGGAGTGGGTTACTTTTCTTGACAGAGGGTGCCTAATAAAAGAATGAAGCTAGGCAATGCCTGTAACTCTAGCAGCTCAGGAGGCTAAGACAGGAGGCTTGCAAGATCAAAGCCAGCCTCAGCAATTTAGCAAGGCCTTGAGCAACTTAATGAGATCCTGTCTCAAAATTTAAAAACAAACAAACAAAAAAGAACTGGGGATGTGGTTCAGTGGTTAAGCATCCCTGATACAAAAAAAGAAGAAGAAGAAGAAGAAGAAGAAGAAGAAGAAGAAGAAGAAGAAGAAGAAGAAGAAGAAGAAGAAGAAGTTGGCCCCCTTCCCTACTTTCTTTCTTTCTCACTCTTGAGTGCAAGTGATTCTCTTCATTTTAACTTCTACCATTGGATATGACAACAAGATGCTGGCCTCTTCACCTTGGATTTGCCAGCCTCCAGGACTGTAATAAATAAAATACAAGTTTCTGGTTTTTTTCTAAATTTCCCAGTCTCAGGTATTCTGTTATAGCATCACAAAACAGACTAAAACACAGTGCTCCTATTCTTCCTCCCCCTCCAGACCCTATAACTCTTGTACAATTCACCATGCACAAGCCATAATCATCCATCATATGATGTTGTTATTATTAATTTTTTAAAAGCAGAAATTTTAAATATATACTTATACTGCCTGTCTTCCGTGACTAGAATGTGAGCTCCCCAGGTTGAGGAACTGGATGGGTCATGTACACCTTTGTTTCGCCAATACCTGCAACACTGCCTAGCACAAAATTGTACTCAGTAAATACTTGTTGAATGAGCAGGAGTAAAACTTGTTGAGTGAGTAAATTTTTCCTCTTTGGGTAACTTGATATGCTAGGAAAAACACAAACAAAGAATGTAAAGTGAAGCCTCAGAGGTATGTGAACAAACTGGAATGTTCTTTGGCTTATTCTTAGAGTGGGTGGAGCTTTCGATAGGAAAGGAGAGTGTTATAAACCGTCCTTTAATCTCTCCTCCAGCCACGGGAAGGAACAAGAGCCTACAAGAGATAAGGTTAGTGATGTATTTCTTATGTAAGCTTCTTGAACTTGGTTGGGTAATTATATTTTACTGCCAAGTGTGCAATTTATAATCATCAATTGTTTACTTTATGTTCAATTTATTGCTTATTATTTCGAAGCTTGACCATATCAAATAAAAGGAACAGTTCTGTTTTTTTTTTTTTTTTTTTTTTTGTTGTTGTTGTTTTTGCAGAGCAGATACGTAAATGAAAAGGAGCTAGTAAATGTATATATAGATAAGGCCCTTTTGAAGTATTCCATTGCCTGTGCATTATATAGTATCAGACATTAAAATGTTCCCACACCCCTATCATATATTAAATGTATTTTCAAAAATAAATACACAATAGAGAATTAGAAGCTTCTCTGCTAAAAGCACTGACTCTGCTTAGGCCTGCAAGTGGGTGACTAAAAGCAGGTTAAAGCCTGACATCTCTGCCTTCTCTTTGTGTCTGACGTCTTTATTACTTCAAACGTTGAGTCAGCTTTGCATGTAGGCATGCTAATACAGGATTTTTTAGCCATAAATTTACCTAATCTAACTTATTTCATCCCCCTTCAAGACTGAGGACACCAAAATAAAAATAAAAAAGATATTTCCAGGGACATTCAACTGCCTGCTTTTACAAAGTCCTGTTCTAGACCCCTGGAATGGCACCCAGAAGTCCCCAGTCATTGTTTTAAAGCTTCCAGAAATTGTGGGACCTTCTAGACAGTTTATCTCATGAGACTGCCCCCCTAAGCAGGAGCATTCATCTCATGGGAACTGAATTTCCCCCTTTCAGGAACACAGGTCTAATTGATAAACATCTGAGCAGTAAATGCACTTTGTTCCCTCAGCTAAGAACCTCTCTGAAGCCACCCTGCAGAACCAGAATTGAGATAATGATCAACTAGATCAATTTGACCAAGACTCTTAATTATGCGTACCTCTCACCCCCTGCCCCAATTCTTCCTCTATTTAAACTTAAAGCTTATATCAGCTCCCCAAAGACAGGACTGAGACCGTAGATCTCACTTTGCCTTCTCAATATGGCCATATTGATTAATGTTCCTTTCCTGCTTTTCATCATTTGGTTTTGGGGGCCAGTAGCTAGACCTAATTTGTTGGGAGCCCCAGGCCTCTGGCCTGGGACTCTAGTAGCAGGTATGTATGAGTTTAATGGTATTTCAGATTATTGATTGACATAATATGTTTAGTAGAATTTGAAAGCATGTATTAATTTTTGAGTCATTATGTTTTTTTTTCCTCCCTAACCAAATCTCAGATATTTTTATACCCAGTGGAAAAGAATATAGGTACCAGCCACACTGTGTCATAGGGTCTAATGGGTAAACTAAGTTTTCCTACATCTAAGCATCTACTCCAAGTATGATTAGAAGATTTAATCCAGATGAGCTGACACTGTGTCTTCTTCCAGTGTCCTGAACGCTATGCCAGGTTGAGAAGCAGTTTGAGTCGAACTCTGACACAAATTTTCTCAGACTTGTCCCAATCTTTAAACAGTAATGGGTCATATGGTGGTACACTTTATTTAGGCAGTGTTAAGAAGCTGGGTAGATAAAAGTCTCTTGCTTGACTCATTTAAGTAAATTTGTAAGCCTTGGAGGAAAAAGTCCATCCCTTGGAAGTTTGGAGACTGTAAATCAATCCATTAGACCCTAATTAATAGGACATTTAGTTTCTGAAAATTAAATATATATTAAATATAAGTAGATGAGCTTGGGATGAATCTATCTCCTCAATCACTGTACTACAAAAATAACAACCCTCTCCCCACAGTAATATTGCATGGTTAGTTGTGAAGTAACTATGTCATATCAATACTTAAGTTTCATGTAGCAGACTATATTGACTGGTAACTTTAGAAATGGCAATCTCTCAAGTTGACACCTTATAAGTTTTATTATCCAGCCTATTTTTACCTTTTCATATAATTGAGAAAAAACATCTTTTGTATAAATTATGCAGAATAATTGTTAACATTGTCAGAAAATTTCACCCCAAGAGATTATCTGCCTTCTCAAGATGTTTGTTCTGCAGATAAGAACATAGGACACAGAATGAGGGCATGGAAAGAAAAAACGAGATCAGAAAGCTTTTTAAAACTGGAAGAAACTAAGGAGATGATCTAATTCCAGACCAACTCCTCATTTTATAGTTGAGGAAACTGACATCTCTTTCTGACCTTGCCCAGGTCTGAGTCCCAGCAGCTGGTACTTTGTCGAATCTGGGAATTGAATGGGAACTTTGAATTCCAGGAATTCCATTCTTGAAAGAAGGCCAACGATTCCCAAGTATTTTATTTTTTTTGAGGATATTGTGAATGGAGTGGTTGTCCTCATTTCCATTTCAGAGGATTTGTCGCTGATATACAGGAATGCCTTTGATTTATGCGTGTTGATTTTATATCCTGCCACTTTGCTGAATTCATTTATTAGCTCTAATAGTTTCTTTGTAGAGCCTTTTGGGTCTGCTAGGTATAGAATCATGTCATCTGCAAATAGTGATAATTTAAGTTCTTCTTTTCCTATTTTTATGCCTTTAATTTCTTTTGTCTGTCTAATTGCTCTGGCCAGTGTTTCGAGAACTATGTTGAACAGAAGTGGTGAGAGAGGGCATCCCTGTCTTGTTCCAGATTTTAGAGGGAATGCCTTCAATTTTTCTCCATTCAGAATGATGCTAGCCTGAGGCTTAGCATAGATTGCTTTTACAATATTGAGGTATGTTCCTGTTATCCCTAGTTTTTCTAGAGTTTTGAACATAAAGGGATGCTGTACTTTGTCAAATGCTTTTTCCGCATCTATCGAGATGATCATATGGTTCTTATTTTTAAGTCTATTGATGTGGTGAATAACATTTATTGATTTCCGTATATTGAACCAGCCTTGCATCCCAGGGATGAATCCTACTTGATCATGGTGCACAATTTTTTTGATATGTTTTTGTATCCGATTCGCCAGAATTTTATTGAGGATTTTTGCATCTAGGTTCATTAGAGATATTGGTCTGTAGTTTTCTTTCTTTGAAGTGTCTTTGTCTGGTTTAGGTATCAGGGTGATGTTGGCCTCATAGAATGAACTTGGAAGTTCTCCCTCTTTTTCTATTTCCTGAAGTAGCTTGAAAAGTATTGGTATTAGTTCCTCTTTAAAGGTTTTGTAAAACTCTGCTGTATACACATCCAGTCCTGGGCTTTTCTTAGTTGGTAGTCTTTTGATGGTTTCTTCTATTTCCTCAATTGATATTGGTCTGTTTAGGTTGTCTATATCCTCCTGACTCAATCTGGGCAGATCATATGACTAACAAAAGAGGTGAAAGACTTATACAATGAAAACTACAGAACCCTAAAGAGAGAAATAGAAGAAGATCTTAGAAGATGGAAAAATATACCCTGTTCATGGATAGGCAGAACTAACATCATCAAAATGGCGATATTACCAAAAGTTCTCTATAGGTTTAATGCAATGCCAATCAAAATCCCAACGGCATTTCTTGTAGAAATAGAGAAAGCAATCATGAAATTCATATGGAAAAATAAAAGACCCAGAATAGCAAAAACAATGCTAAGCAGGAAGTGTGAATCAGGCGGTATAGCGATACCAGACTTCAAACTATACTACAGAGCAATAGTAACAAAAACAGCATGGTACTGGTACCAAAACAGGTGGGTGGACCAATGGTACAGAATAGAGGACACAGAAACCAATCCACAAAACTACAACTATCTTATAGTTGATAAAGGGGCTAAAAGCATGCAATGGAGGAAGGATAGCATCTTCAACAAATGGTGCTGGGAAAACTGGAAATCCATATGCAACAAAATGAAACTGAATCCCTTTCTCTCCCCATGCACAAAAGTTAATTCAAAAATGGATCAAGGAGCTTGATATCAAATCAGAGACACACTGTCTGATAGAAGAAAAAGTTGGCTACGATCTACATACTGTGGGGTCGGGCTCCAAATTCCTCAATAGGACACCCATAGCACAAAAGTTAATAACTAGAATCAACAAATGGGACTTACTTAAACTAAAAAGTTTTTTCTCAGCAAAAGAAACAATAAGAGAGGTAAATAGGGAGCCTACATCCTGGGAACAAATCTTTACTCCTCACACTTCAGATAGAGCCCTAATATCCAGAGTATACAAAGAACTCAAAAAATTAGACAATAAGAGAACAAACAACCCAATCAACAAATGGGCCAAGGACCTGAACAGACACTTCTCAGAGGAGGACATACAATCAATCAACAAGTACATGAAAAAATGCTCACCATCTCTAGCAGTCAGAGAAATGCAAATCAAAACCACCCTAAGATACCATCTCACTCCAGTAAGATTGGCAGCCATTATGAAGTCAAACAGCAACAAGTGCTGGGGAGGATGTGGGGAAAAGGGTACACTTGTACATTGCTGGTGGGACTGCAAATTGGTGCAGCCAGTTTGGAAAGCAGTATGGAGATTTCTTGGAAAGCTGGGAATGGAACCACCATTTGACCCAGCTATTCCCCTTCTTGGTCTATTCCCTAAAGACCTAAAAAGAGCATGCTACAGGGACACTGCTACATCGATGTTCATAGCAGCACAATTCACAATAGCAAGACTGTGGAACCAACCTAGATGCCCTTTAATAGATGAATGGATTTAAAAAATGTGGCATTTATACACAATGGAGTATTACTCTGCATTAAAAACTGACAAAATCATAGAATTTGCAGGGAAATGGATGGCATTAGAGCAGATTATGCTAAGTGAAGCTAGCCAATCCCTAAAAAACAAATGCCAAATGTCTTCTTTGATATAAGGAGAGTAACTGGGAACAGAGTAGGGTCGAAGAGCATGAGAAGAAGATTAACATTAAACAGGGATGAGAGGTGGGAGGGAAAGGGAGAGAGAAGGAAAATTGCATGGAAATGGAAGGAGACCCTCAGGGTTATACAAAATTACATACAAGAGGAAGTGAGGGGAAAGGGAAAAATAATACAAGGGGGAGAAATTAATGACAGTAGAGGGGGTAGAAAGAGAAGAGGGGAGGGGAGGGGAGGGGAGGGGGGATAGTAGAGGATAGGAAAGGCAGCAGAACACAACAGACACTAGTATGGCAACATGTAAATCAATGGATGTGTAACTGATGTGATTCTGCAATCTGTATATGGGGTAAAAATGGGAGCTCATAACCCACTTGAATCAAAGTGTGAAATATGATATGTCAAGAACTATGTAATGTTTTGAACAGCCAACAATAAAAAATTTAAAAAAAAAAAGAAAGAAGGCCAACGAATTGACATGGGGAATTTACTTAGAATTTTCCAAAATTCCTTTTCCTCTGAATGTTCTCTCTCCTCAGCCACTCACAACTCCAGAACTTCACCATTTTTCACAATACTTTTACAGCATCTGGTCCTTCCACATATACATTCCCAGCATTCCTGAAGAACAGTCTAGGGCCCTCAGGACAGATCAGTTGATTTTTTACTGTAGGCTCAGTTTCTCGAACTTTGCTTTCATATGCCTGTGAGTGACCTTGTTCAACATGCAGACTCTGATTCACTGGCCTGGACCAGGGACTGAGATCCTGCATTTCTAACAGGTTCCCAGAAGTTGTCACTGCTAGACCCAAATCATACTTCTAGAGAATGTTGTCCACTTCTAACAAAAGCAATTTGGACTTCTTTTCTTACATGTGAATGTTGCCATAATCTGTGGATGTGGGGCCACATTTTAGGTCCTTACTATGTTCTGCAGTTTGTACATGTTATTGCTTTTCAGCTTCATAACCAACCAAACAAATTAGACTTGCTGCACAAATGAGAAAAACTGAGGCTCACAGAGGTTAAGATAATTTTTCAACACCTAGGTATAGCTGCGATTTGAACTGGTACCCCGGGCCTTAGCCAGGTAATTGTGTTAGGAAAAAACGTGTTCTTTCACACTTTCTAAAAGATTTTGGTCCCATTTTTTTTTTTTAAATCAAAGAATCATACTCCACCCAGCCAAAGATTGCCATGTCACCATCACTATTTTCTTCTCAGCCCACCTGAGATGCATAGCTGGGGCTCTAGGGGTGGCGAAGTGCTTCCTACTGCACCTCAGGTGAAGCTACATGCAATTGGAGTTTTGAGCCCTGAAGAATGGGGCTGACTCCCAATGTCATAAGACCCAAGTAAGAAGCCTACTTGGTAATCCCATTTTTCTTTGTTTATTTGTTTTTGGTACCAGGGTTTGAACCCAGGGGTGTTTAACCACTGGGCAACATCCCCAGCCCTTTTTTGTATTTTAGGGTCTCACTGAGTTGCAAGTGCCTCACCACAGTTGCTGAATCCTCTTGCTTCAGCCTCCTGAGTTTCTGAGATTATAGGTGTACGCCACTGTTCCCGGCTCCAGTTTTGTTTAATTCAGGACACATCTTTTGGCCAAAAGCAGAGGCAAAAACATCAGAGTTGAAGAAATAGGCATGGGTTTATGCCTAGTTGGAATACTCAGATTTTGTGTTCTCCAGCACCAGAGTTTTCGGGGAATTGGTATTTGGGCAAAATCCAGAAAGTACTGCTTCTTTGTTTCTTTCATTTCCCAGAGATGGAATTAATATTTTCATTGCACCTGTTTTTTTCCATGTTCTGACTGTGGACTTTGAGATCATTAGATCTATTTATTGAAGCATTAGGAATCTTGATCTTCTGCCTTATCAACAATTAGCAACCTGTGATTTTTCCTAATCTTTGTTTAGTAGAAAAAAAAATGATTAGAGGATCTATGCTTTAAAATAGGAAGGGGTGGGGGCCAGACAAATGGATACTTACACTCACTCTGTGAGACTCTGTTCAATTCCTATAATACCATCCTGTATCGCCACCACCTGCTCTTTGGCTGGAGATTGAGCACAAAGCCTTCTCATGCTAGGCAAGTGCTCTACCACTGAGCTACAACCTCCAGCCCCATGTTGCATTTTTACTAAACATTTATTTCGTTTTGACTTGCCTCATAGTAGGATGGATGTTTTCGATGGCAGGAAATACACTTTATTAATCTTTGTGTGCCTAGAGTTCCTTGACTAGCGTTTTATTCAGCTATTTTGCTGGTCTGACTAAAGGACAAACTAGAATAATTTTAGAGGAAAAAAAGTTTATTTGGGGAATCATAGTTTCAGAGGTCTCAGTCCACAGACAGCTGGTTCGAGGTGAAGCTGAACTTCATGGCAGAAGATTGTGGCAGAGGGAAGCAGCTCACATGATGATCAGAAAGCAGAGAGAGAGAGACTCCTCTTACCAGATACAAAATACCCCAAAGCCATGCACTGCCCACCTCCTCCAGCCACACCCTACCAGCCTTCAGTTACCACTCAGTTAATCCCCATTAGGGGATTAATTCACTGATTGGGTTAAGGACCTCATAGCCCAATAGTTTCTCTTCTAAACCTTCTTGCATTGTCTTACATCCAAACCATAACACCTAGTAAGGTACCATAGTAAAAGTTCAATACATATTTGAGGTTGAAAGAAAAAAATGAAATAATGAAGAAAGGAATCTCATCAGGGTTAGAAACTGGTAACTCCAAACGGCACATTGACAGTACCAACAGTATATGTTACACATCTACAGTGTCTGGGATAATACTGGGCTGGTTTTATAGGGGATGAAATATAATATGACCCTTGCGTCCTAAGAGCTTGTCACTTCCATGTAATTTTACAACATAGAATCCAGGGAGAACAGTTGGATCTTGGCTGGGTATGAGAGTGTAAGAGGTAAGGGCCCTTCTCTGGGCTTAGCATTGTTTTAGAAGGAACAGCTCCTCCTGGGAGGGGTTCAGATGGGGACTGATGTCCTGAAAATGCTTTTTTGCTCATCCATCCATCCTCCACCCTGCGAGACTAATGTAGAACACTCTTAGTCCCAGGCTGAGAGGCCAGTAACAGGGACTGGCCAGAGCCAGCTAATTAGGGAACAACAGACATTTGCTAAGACTTTCACAATAGTGGTGATAGTTATCATTTGAGTTGCTGGTTTTTAACAGCTTGTCCTCTAATGCTACATCCCTGAATCTGTGCCTGAAAAATGGAAGGAACAGGCAGAAATGAAGTGGGAGAAACCATGCTGGCACAAAACCATTGAATGAAATTCCAAAACCAACTCCCATAGACCAGCAGACCACAACAATTCTCTAATTAAGCTAAAACATCACAGCATGAAGATAAAAGCCACACTGGATTTTACTTTTTTAAATATTTTATATTGTAATACTGGGTGAAATTTCCAAGTTTTCCGCCCTCCCTTTTATGACATAGCCATTGCATTTGCAATGAACCTTTATAAATGACATCTAAAACAGACAATCCAGTCTTTACAAAAGAAATGTTAGACAGCACTAAATTGGTTTGTAATTCATTCAAAAAAGCATGGGGACTGTACTTGAAATGATACTGGGGTATGATTTTATCTGTTACTTTATTCAATCCTCAGTCCTCATGAAAACCTTCCAAGGACAGCAGTATAACTGCCACCCTCATCTTAAAGATTCAGAGATTGAGGTTTGGAGAGGTGGGGTAAGTTTGCCTAGCAACAGTGAGGACTCATAACTCAAGAGCCCAGAAACTCTTTCTGCCTTTGAACGGAGGGGATAGAATGATATTGGCCAAATTATATTGTGTGCATGTAACGAATCCTACCATTATGTACAACTATAATGAAACAATAAAAATTGGACAAAAAGAAAGGATGGCCTATTAACACCCACTTATGTTCATTGGATATAACATAGGTGCTGTTGCCATGGGAGCCAGTGAAGGATCAGATTCACACCTGGGCCCTCTCTTTCTCACTCTGCCTTCCCTTGTCAGGCCAGAGAGATGGCTATTAATTCACACCCAGGAGGTTATATCTCAGCAAGCAGAGGTTTCCCTTCTTGTTTGGTGACTATGCCTCTCCCAAAAGAGAACAATAGATCCATGAATGGTACCCAGACTCACATCCTCTCATGGGCCGGCTTTCCACTAGTGTATTCCTTCACCTCTGAGGGTCGATATTTCTGCATCCCTTTGAGTGTTGATGCTGGAATGTCAGCAAGAAGCCGGCTCCATTCTGGATCAATTCAGGGTGCATTTTGCTGCCTCTCCTTTTGTCTGAGATTTCATCCACTGGTACCCTACATAGTCATTAGAGTCTCACTCTTGACCAAGTCTCTGGGACAAATATGGTCTCTGGAGCCTACAAGTCATGACACTCAGTGTTTCATTAGGTACCAGTCTTCCCAGGGCAAGCAAGAGTGGAGAGTTTAATCTTTCTAGGTTTTAAATCACTAAGAGAATGATGAGACAGGAGAATAGCCAGCCACCCTGCATTTTAAGTGACCCACTGCTTAAAAACAGCTTTCTGGAGACCATCAGAAATGCCATTGTCTAGATCCACAGGGTTAACCAAAGGATAACTGGGAGAGTAGAACAGAATCACTGAAAAAAAAAAAAGGAGGTTTCAATTTCAGCAGTCTTTCCTGTGCCTTTCACTTTTTTTTTTTTTATCTAGGATTTATTTCAAACACAATTTGGTCTAGTTAAGGGTTTCAGGGAGATAGGACCAAAGAAATAACCAGATCCACCCCCAGCCAAATTTACAGCTCTATCTCCACTTCTCAGAGTAGGTGCAGTTTAAGTAGTCTGAGCTCTATGCACCCAAAGGATAATAGACAGATGGCACTTCCCAAGTGAAACTCCAATATGAACTTCACCAAGATTGCTTTATTTTTTGTTTGAAGGCAGCAGGATGGAGAACTGCAGGGGGGTCCTCTGAATAAGACTTGTTAATTTGCCCCATTGTTTCTTTTGTGTTGCTGACTTCCTATGAACTGGTCAGTGCCTGGCTAATTTCTTCCTGTGTGTGTTTGTCCTGAAGTGTCCTTAGCAGGTTTGTGAATTCCTGTGCCCTCCTCTTTGTTTTTATTCCAAAATTTCTAAAATTTATTTTAATTGGCAAATAGAAATATGTGTATTAATTGAATAAATATGATGTTTCAAATAGGTGAAGGTTGCTCCTTCACCATTCCACGTGGGACACTGGGGGAGATCAGAGGATTCAGAAGTTCTTAGATTGAGGAGAGGATCAGGAGAGAGCATGCTCTCCCTTCTTTCCTCTTCTCATCTGCTCTCCACATTCACTGTATTTTAAGGTTCATTTCCTGGTTCATTAGCGAGTCACTGAACCTAAACATGGTTTCTCTAATCAGGGAATTCTGGTTAACAAAGTGACTTTTTTTCCCTTAGTATCTCCGAAGACATTCAATGGTTGATTCTGTTTTTTTAAGAAGCTCCTGAAATATTCAATATGCTGTAGCTAAAGAGGCAATTTAAAAGGACTGAATCTTGACAGCAACCCAATATAGATAGTTCCCTGAGATAAGAAAGGAATCAAACTTCTCAAAGAGTTAAGCTGTAAGTAGATCTAATACGAATGAAACGGGACAGCTGTAAGGAAGAATGGCTTCCATGCACCTAAATGCACCTAAACGATTTCGTGAACCTTGTGGACTTTGCTGTCACACGATTGTGTGTTTAATAGTTAACTTTCATATCATTAATGAAGTTACTGATATTTCAGATTTTTAATATCTTGAGTCCTATTTGTGCAGTAACTTCCTCAAATTGGATTTTAGCGAGGGTATGATATTTGGTGGTTTGGCCTCTTTCTGGTTTGGGGACCATGGGAAATGCTCTCTTGGCAGCCAGGGCAGCATAGTGTCTCCATGGATGTGCTCCTCAGTGCCTCCTAAGCACCTTCTGAGCCAAGTACCACAGGCACTCTGCCAGAAGTTGGTATCTTTTGCTGTTCCTTTAAATGAAGTGTGCATTGTTGTATTTAGAGTAGGAGGGGCAAAGGTGAGAAAAGGAGACCAAAGAGTTATAGTACCTTCAAAGCTCCTGATTTTATCTCATATGATCACTGCAATAATCCTGTGAAACAGGTACGGTCACTAACAACAGCTATGTTGGGCTCTGGCAACAGTGAGATAGAAATGCTATTAGGTACAAGGGCTTTATGGACTCTCTTTGAAGGCTGCAGATGGTGCTGGGAGATTCTTCCCAGTTGCAGGTAAGGACCTGTAGGCAGACAGAGGTTAAGCGAATGAGATCTAAGGTTACCCAGCTTATTGATGACCAGGAAAGAACCTGAATCCAGGTCCTGTCTAGGCCTGCATTTGTGCTTGTATCAGTGCTCCAGGAAATCTTGTGACAGCAGCCAAACCATCCCCTGTTCCCACAGAATGCTTCAATCCAAATGCCTCCTTGTTGCTATTGGAAAAGGTTTTCTTTTACAGTCATTCATGAAACCATTATATTAACTCCTGGTACCTTTCAACAAATATCAGAGAACATCTTTCAAATCTACAAAAATACCTTGATGCCTTGATATGTATAGTTTGTTCTTTCTAAAATTTTGACCTAGTCCACTTATAGAGTATTTCATGTACAATTTAATGTACAATCTAATTATAAAGGCTACTAATTCTGCTCAAGAAATAGAACATCGCTGGCATCATAGAATATCAAATGTCCCTCCCCAGTTGCAACCCCCTTCTCCTCCCAAGAGGTAACTTCTATCCTGTTTCTGTGATATTTATTTCTTACTTTTCCTCATAGTTTTACCTCCTGTGTTTGAGTCTCTACAGAGTAGGTTTGTTTTATGTGCTTTAACATTGCTATAAATGAAGACATAACATATGGTGTGTGTTAGTTCTAACTAGTTAGTTAATTAGTTCTTTAAAAGTCATTTTCTTTTTTTAAAATTTTCCCCTTTAGGAAACTCTGAGCCAAGAGTCATGGCAGCCAAACCCAAGCTCTACTACTTTAATGGCCGAGGCAGGATGGAGTCCATCCGCTGGCTGCTGGCTGCAGCTGGAGTGGAGGTTGGTTCCTGATTGGGAAAAGGAAGTACGGTATCTGGGTGGGTGTGCAGTCCCCCTTCCCCCTTCAAAATTTAGGATTGTTGTATCTACTCTTTCCCTTTCCAACTGTTTTCCTTTTAAGAGATAAGGGAGGGGTAGGGGTAGGAAAGGAGTTGGGGATCTGGAAGTGATCTGGAAGCTTTGTAGGAATGAAGGGATCTTAGTGGATCTCAAGATTAAGGAGAGAGAGGAGACCCACATCTGACTCATCTTCTCCACTGGGACCAGCTGATTTTGGGGGGTCATTTCTGTCTGACTACAGCACCTCAGTCATGTAATACTCATGGCCACCAGCTGGAACCTTATACCCAGCTAAGTTCTCCCCTGTGGGACCATCCCTTAACACTGAATTCCCTCTCCACTGACTTCTCTTAAGTGTCTCAAAATTGTTTTTTGTCGTGCAAGTATAGACTTATGAAGGATCAGGCCGAGGGTCAGGCCAGTGAAGCACCTACAGTGCAGAATTTAGGGAGGCACGGCTTCTCAGACCTTAGCTCTTATGCCCTAGGTGTCTCATTAGTTAGTCCCAGCCTTAATCACATGTCCCAAAACTGCCCTGCTCCTCTTTGAGTCAATATTTACATTCCATCAAGGACCTTGCCTTAAAGACAGTGATCTTAGAATCCTTGCTTCATGAGTGGTGGAGTTGCTAGGGAAGTTTGTCATAAAGTTACAATAATGTCTCTCTGTTCTTTATCTAGTTTGAAGAAGAATTTATTGAAACAAGAGAACATTATAAGAAGTTGCAGAAAGGTGAGTCTAGGTTAATTCAATGTTATTAGAAAAAATAGAAACTTGTTTCTGGAAACATTCATTCTGATATAGAACACGGGGCTAGAGAATGTCAGCTATGAGAAAAGGCAAGCACACAGCATGCTGGCTAACATTGATTGATTGGTTCCTATGTCCCTGGTGTACAGCTAGATGCCTTCTCTGCATCAGCAATTCAGCCTTCACAAATACTCATCAAGGAGGTTATGGTGGGAAACTCAGTTAAGCATGGACTCAGCAGTGAATGCTCAATAATCCCCTCCCACTGAAGAACACTTTTGAGAATTCTTAAATGCTCACCCAGGGGATCCAAGGGGAGGAAGCTTGAGGGAGTATTCTCTACTTCTCACAGTTCACTTTTAATTTTTTTCTCAGATTAACAGAAACCATTTTTATCAAATCATAATAGATCATCCACAATGTAGAACTCAGACGGTGGAAAATATTTGATTTTTTTCACTAAATATTGACCAAAGAAAAAGACCTTAATTATTACAATTCCCTAGGTAAATTTCCCACACTGGGAGAAAAGTCTAGCATTTTAATAGTATTTCTTAAGTTTCTAACAGATACAATGTTATTGTCCTTATCAAAGAAAACACAAGCGAGCATCCCCACTGTTGTTGATAAACAATCATGACGTTTGTACAAATTATTTTTAAGAAGGCCGTTCAGCCAGTCGTTAGCAGACTGTCACTGATAAACTGTATGATTCTGGGCAAGACTTTTAACTTCTCTGCCTCTCTGTCTCTTCTCCATAAAATAAAAAAATCTCAGTGGTGGTAGATTACAGTGTACCAGTAGATCTTAGTGACGTGGGGAAAGGTCTGGTTATCCTTTCCCTGATTCTTGTTCAGGAACCTTATTATCGGTTATTCCTCTTTATTTCTGCCTTATTCCACTCCAAGCAAGGAGAGGCCCTGATACAAGTATGGGCTAAATATATACAAATTGAGTAAGTGACTAGCTCCATATGCCATTCCATGAACATTCTGGCAGGAAGTGCTCCCTAATATTCTCTGATATACCCAGTCCTTCCTGAGCCTGTAGGGCAGCTATTGCACTGGGAACATTCTCCTGGGCCTTACTGTTGTTTGTGAACAGAAAGCAGGGAGGCACAGCAGAGAGCGCCAAATGAGTCAGAAGGCCCACTTCTGTTGGCCTCGCCATCCCTGAACTGTATGAATTTGGGCAAATCACATTCACATCCCTTGGCCTCAGCAGTGTCTTCTAAAAAATGAGGGAATTAAACTAAGCGATATCAAAGACCCTTTCCTGCCCTCTAAATCTGAGATTTAAAAAATCAGCCTAAGATCATCAACTCCTAGAAGTGGGCATCAGTAGTAATTTAATGTTTGTGCCACTCACAAGCAGTAGCACATGCCCAGCTGTTAGGGGTTCATTCAATATTGAACAAATGTGGAAATACCTTCAGAGAATGGAGGCTTTGTATCCTCCCCATTAACAATAGTACTGATATTTCCAAAGCTTTAACTTATTCTTACTCAAAGAAACTGGGTAAGAGGGCAGGACAGATACTTACAGATTGGAAAATAGGCTCAGAGAAGTCAAAGACTTGCCTAATTCATCTAAGTAGAAAGAGACGCTGGTTCTCAGCAGCTGTCACTGGTTTTGGGGGAGGCATTCTTCCCACAGTCTTCTACTGCCTCCCATTGAATCTAATAGGAACATCATTAGAAGTTGGGGGAATCAACCCAGATCTTTGCCAATGCACTAGTGAAGTCTGATTCCTATTCTAGATAACATTTCTTACAACAATGTGCAGATATTGTACAAATTCAATAGCTATTCATTTCTTCAAGACTCCATGAAAAGAGCACCAAATTAGAATATATCTCAAATGCACTGTAGTCATATGCTGCACAATGATGTTTTGGTTGACAGTGGACCACGTATATAATGGTGGTCCCCTACGATTATATCGCCTAATGAGATCATAGTCATCTTAGGTTGTACAAGTACACTCTATGATGTTCATACCATGATAAACCTGCTTCACAGTGCAGTTATCAGACTATATTCCCATCACTGACCAGTGCTTGACTTATGTATGTAGGCAATTAGTTACAAAAAAAAGAGAATTTAATTTTTATTTCACTGAATATTATTGGCAGTGTTTGTCTTTTACATATCTCATTTTATCTTCTCAAAATCCTCCTAGATAGACACGACTGGTATTTTAGAGACAGGAATCTCAAGGTTAGATAAGTAATTTGTCCAAAGTCACAGGGCTGGAGGGGGCTAAAGCTGACATTGATCCCAGGTGTGCCTGGGTTCTTGCTGTCACGTCCATTATGCAGCTGTGGATGTTTTGCATGAGACCACATGTACTTTGGGAAGAATGCAGAATCCCAGACTCCTTCCCTGAGGAATAGGGAGGGCATTTTTTAACAACCCTCACCACAGATTTATTCAGCCTAAATGTTGAGAACCAGAAACACTTATACTCTAACACAGTTAATGTGGAAAGTCTTTAAAAATCAAGATTGACCAACACACAAAAATACAATAAAATGCATTTAAAATTTTGTCTTTTAAAGATCTCATTTTATCTTTCCAAAATATTGCTGGAGGGCTGGGGTTGTAGCTCAGAGGTAAAGCACTTGCCTACCATGCATGAGGCACTGGGTTTGATCCTCAGCACCACATAAGAATAAAATAAAGATATTGTGTCCACCTATAACTAAAAAATGGCTCCAGACCTAAAATGGTGAATCTGATGCCAAAATCTTGCTAGATAGACATTAGTGCTACTGAAGCAAACAGAAGGCATTTCTTCAATTACTGGGATCTGCAACTCATCACTTTGGCTGAAAACCAAAAATCACTCAGTGGACTATCTTTCGTCAAAGAATATCTTACCCTTTCTTTGTTCAAACTACAGATGGATGCTTGCTTTTTGGCCAAGTGCCTTTGGTTGAAATTGATGGAATGATGCTGACACAGACTAGAGCCATCCTCAGCTATCTTGCTGCCAAGTACAACTTGTATGGGAAGGACCTGAAGGAGAGAGTCAGGTACCATACTGTTCATTCCTGTACTTGAGTTTTGTTCAAGCTTCTGTAGTTCTGCATCAACTGAGACCTAGTTCAAGTGTACCTTTCAGCCTGGACTGAAGGGAGAAAGCTAGGGGGATAATGGTGACATGCTGTGCTAGACCTGGCATGTCCTATGTAGAATTCTGAACAAATATTCCACATCTCCCCTTGTGTGTGCGTATACTTCATAGTGGTCTGCATGTAGCATTCTCATATTCTCTACTAGCAACATATGTTTTCAGAAGATGACTTGGTAAATGATTCTACATGCAGGTGGAAATAACTGATTTGACAAATAAATATTGAGCATTTTATCAATGATCTATTTATCATAAGTAACACTGTGTAACATATCATCTTTATACAGTGATTTGGGGCTGGGGTATAACTCAGTGGTTATAGCATGCCCTGCATTTAATCTCTGGTGCTGCAATATAAAGAAAGAAGGTAAAACAGAGCAACTTAAAGCAACAAGCATTTATTATTGCTCACGTGTCTATGGGTCATCTTAGTGGTTGGTTTTTCTGGGCCACACTTGACTTACCCCAAGTGGCCTTAGACATATGATGTGGTCAGCCAAACAGTAGCCATGTGGCTTTGGCTTTGGGTGTTGGCTGACTTTTGGGAGAGAAAAGGGCCATGTGTCTC
The DNA here is from genome assembly GCF_021218885.2 of Marmota monax. Lineage (NCBI taxonomy): Eukaryota > Metazoa > Chordata > Mammalia > Rodentia > Sciuridae > Marmota > Marmota monax. The sequence goes on from NW_026693537.1 coordinate 717,767, forward strand.
TCATTCTTTCATCTTGAGCTTGTACTCATGGTAGCTAGGCAGGGTTCTGAGAGGAAGAGTGAAAGTACACAGACCTCTTAATTTCTGGGCTCAGAACCGGTTCCGCATCATTTTCACCTCATTTTATTAGTCAGAGAAAGTCACAGGGTCAGCCTGGGAAATAGGCCTCACCTCGGATGGGAGGAGCTGCCAAGACTTCTCATATATCTATTGGAGGGTGAAGGATTGCCACCATCCCCCACCTCCCATCTATGTAACATAAGCATCTTCTCTGCGGTCCACCTTGCTAGCCCTAATAGAGGATGATTGGATTATTAGCCCTAAAGAATAGTTTCATGGTGAATAAGTAGACTTAAGACAAAATTTAAGACTTGCAACTATAAAACTTTATCTGGATTTTGGGTCAAGTGGCCTTTTCTTTGGACCCTAAAATCTTATTACCATAAATGTGGAATGGTGGGATGGTTAGTATACCTAGAAGACAAGCTAGAACAAAGCCAAGTTCAGTGTTTAGAAAAAGGAGAGCAAGTGCATAAAGTAGAAATGTACAAAGTCCATAAAAAGGAAAAGCCCACCCAGCTTTCCCACCTCTCCATCTTTAAGACAAGTTTGTCATTACAGCCTGCAATCCCGAACCTACATGGTCCAGGGAGCAATGTCAAACAGTGTGTGAACGAAGCTCTCTGTAACCATGTAAATAAGTATTAATATGCAAAAGCAGTCTCTTTCTCATTGTTTTGATGTGTATTTTTCATTGTTTTCTTTCCTTTAAGATGAGTGCGCTTAGCTACAGACAAAATCATTGATATTATTTCTTTAGATTAGACATAGACTATAATAGGCAAGTGGGTTAGATGGCAATCTAACATGGAAGAAAAATGATTTGTAATCCAGATAGTGCAGTAAAAATTTATTATTCTTTTGTGTGCTGTTAAAAACAAAGAGACTACAGAAAATCATTAAACTAAATTTTTTGAATACTTGACACATAATGGGGGATACAAAGACCATCAGTAGAGCAAACTGCCACAGCAACCCAATGCACTAGTTGGCCAGTAAATAACTGTGATGCATCTACCTTTATTAGTTTTTTTTTTTAAAAATGTCTTTTAAAAGAGTGCTTTTCAATGAAAAAAAAAATTAAAGGGAATGAAAACCAAACTGTTTATGTGACCTGCCTGGCTTTCTTAGTTTCCAGGTATATGGAAGACCTGTTAAATAATCTATCTCCTCTAAATTGATGAGAAAGTTCTAGTATTAAAAGTTTTGTACTTTTGATAAACTTATGAGTTCAGTTTTTAAAACCATAATAACCCAAGCATTTGCTTATGGCAGATTTCAACTTAAAGGCATCCATCAATTCTGTTTTTTAAATTGGTGCATTTAATTGGTGCATTATTTATCAGGATAGTGGATTTTATTGTGGTAATATTTATGTGTACATACAACTGTGATTTCATCAATTTTTTCATACATCCTTATATTCAGTAAACATTTCCAGAGACCCTACTACATTACTTGGCTGGATCTGGTAACCAAAATTACTTATGAGAATGGGAGCTTAAGGGAAGAATCAAAAATTGTTTGTTCCGATGACTATTTAATATACCATGGAGCGTTAGACCAGGAAACCATGTATCTGTTTTGTCAGGATTGACATGTACACTGATGGCACCCTGGACCTGATGATAATGATTGCATATGCTGCATTCCAACCCCCCAAGGAGAAAGAGGAAAACTATGCTGAAATTGTGAAGAAAGCTAAAACCTGTTACTTCCCCATCTTTGAAAAGGTAAGCTGTAGGAACCCAGAGCTTTTATTTCTCCTGTCACAAAGAATACTTAAGAGTCAGTATGTGAAAAGCCAAGAGGATCAAAACTTTAGTGAGGATTCCAGAACAAACAACAGGTGAAATTATAGAGCCCCCAACAAAACAGAATTGGAATAAGGCAAGTGCAATTTCTTTTCTGATTTTTAAAAATAAGCCATCAGCCCAAAGAGTCACCACTTGAATTTGCTGTCAAGGTGCATTTTTAGGCCTAGTAGCGGACAGTAATTGTGCCTCAATCAAAAGACAAAAATCTGTTAAACTTAAAACTTGTCTGAAGCCATTCTGTCATGAATACCAGTGATGAGTGTGCAGCTGGTAAAGGTCCAAACCTCCAGGGCAGCCTGGGGAACAAGAAAAACTTGACAGTGTAGCTTCCATTGTTATGCCAAATTCATGGGACCCTAATAGACCTCCAGGAGCCGAATCCGATGAAATCACACAATAGTCTTTTTTTTTTTTTAAATTTTTTATTGTTGGTTGTTCAAAACATTACATAGTTCTTGATATATCATATTTCACACTTTGATTCAAGTGGGTTATGAGCTCCCATTTTTACCCCATATACAGATTGCAGAATCACATCAGTTACACATCCATTGATTTACATATTGCCATACTAGTGTCTGTTGTGTTCTGCTGCCTTTCCTATCCTCTACTATCCCCCCTCCCCTCCCCTCCCCTCCCCTCTTCTCTCTCTGCCCCCTCTACTGACATTCATTTGTCCCCCTTGTATTATTTTTCCCTTTTCCCTCACTTCCTCTTGTATGTACTTTTGTATAACTCTGAGGGTCTCCTTCCATTTCCATGCAATTTCCCTTCTCTCTCCCTTTCCCTCCCACCTCTCATCCCTGTTTAATGTTAATCTTCTTCTCATGCTCTTCGACCCTACTCTGTTCTTAGTTACTCTCCTTATATCAAAGAAGACATTTGGCATTTGTTTTTTAGGGATTGGCTAGCTTCACTTAGCATAATCTGCTCTAATGCCATCCATTTCCCTGCAAATTCTATGATTTTGTCAGTTTTTAATGCAGAGTAATACTCCATTGTGTATAAATGCCACATTTTTTTTATCCATTCATCTATTGAAGGGCATCTAGGTTGGTTCCACAGTCTTGCTATTGTGAATTGTGCTGCTATGAACATCGATGTAGCAGTGTCCCTGTAGCATGCTCTTTTTAGGTCTTTAGGGAATAGACCGAGAAGGGGAATAGCTGGGTCAAATGGTGGCTCCATTCCCAGCTTTCCAAGAAATCTCCATACTGCTTTCCAAACTGGCTGCACCAATTTGCAGTCCCACCAGCAATGTACAAGTGTACCCTTTTCCCCACATCCTCCCCAGCACTTGTTGCTGTTTGACTTCATAATGGCTGTCAATCTTACTGGAGTGAGATGGTATCTTAGGGTGGTTTTGATTTGCATTTCTCTGACTGCTAGAGATGGTGAGCATTTTTTCATGTACTTGTTGATTGATTGTATGTCCTCCTCTGAGAAGTGTCTGTTCAGGTCCTTGGCCCATTTGTTGATTGGGTTGTTTGTTCTCTTATTGTCTAATTTTTTGAGTTCTTTGTATACTCTGGATATTAGGGCTCTATCTGAAGTGTGAGGAGTAAAGATTTGTTCCCAGGATGTAGGCTCTCTATTTACCTCTCTTATTGTTTCTTTTGCTGAGAAAAAACTTTTTAGTTTAAGTAAGTCCCATTTGTTGATTCTAGTTATTAACTTTTGTGCTATGGGTGTCCTATTGAGGAATTTGGAGCCCGACCCCACACTATGTAGATCATAGCCAACTTTTTCTTCTATCAGACGGCGTGTCTCTGATTTGATATCAAGCTCCTTGATCCATTTTGAATTAATTTTTGTGCATGGGGAGAGAAAGGGATTCAGTTTCATTTTGTTGCATATGGATTTCCAGTTTTCCCAGCACCATTTGTTGAAGATGCTATCCTTCCTCCATTGCATGCTTTTAGCCCCTTTATCAAATATAAGGTAGTTGTAGTTTTGTGGATTGGTTTCTGTGTCCTCTATTCTGTACCATTGGTCCACCCGCCTGTTTTGGTACCAGTACCATGCTGTTTTTGTTACTATTGCTCTGTAGTATAGTTTGAAGTCTGGTATCGCTATACCGCCTGATTCACATTTCCTGCTTAGCATTGTTTTTGCTATTCTGGGTCTTTTATTTTTCCATATGAATTTCATGATTGCTTTCTCTATTTCTACAAGAAATGCCGTTGGGATTTTGATTGGCATTGCATTAAACCTATAGAGAACTTTTGGTAATATCACCATTTTGCTGATGTTAGTTCTGCCTATCCATGAACAGGGTATATTTTTCCATCTTCTAAGATCTTCTTCTATTTCTCTCTTTAGGCTTCTGTAGTTTTCATTGTATAAGTCTTTCACCTCTTTTGTTAGGTTGATTCCCAAGTATTTTATTTTTTTTGAAGATATTGTGAATGGAGTTGTTGTCCTCATTTCCATTTCAGAGGATTTGTCGCTGATATACAGGAATGCCTTTGATTTATGTGTGTTGATTTTATATCCTGCCACTTTGCTGAATTCATTTATTAGCTCTAATAGTTTCTTTGTAGACCCTTTTGGGTCTGCTAGGTATAGAATCATGTCATCTGCAAATAGTGATAATTTAAGTTCTTCTTTTCCTATTTTTATGCCTTTAATTTCTTTTGTCTGTCTAATTGCTCTGGCCAGTGTTTCGAGAACTATGTTGAACAGAAGTGGTGAGAGAGGGCATCCCTGTCTTGTTCCAGATTTTAGAGGGAATGCCTTCAATTTTTCTCCATTCAGAATGATGCTACCTGAGGCTTAGCATAGATTGCTTTTACAATATTGAGGTATGTTCCTGTTATCCCTAGTTTTTTCTAGAGTTTTGAACATAAAGGGATGCTGTACTTTGTCGAATGCTTTTTCCGCATCTATTGAGATGATCATATGGTTCTTATTTTTAAGTCTATTGATGTGGTGAATAACATTTATTGATTTCCGTATATTGAACCAGCCTTGCATCCCAGGGATGAATCCTACTTGATCATGGTGCACAATTTTTTTGATATGTTTTTGTATCCGAGTCGCCAGAATTTTATTGAGGATTTTTGCATCTAGGTTCATTAGAGATATTGGTCTGTAGTTTTCTTTCTTTGAAGTGTCTTTGTCTGGTTTAGGTATCAGGGTGATGTTGGCCTCGTAGAATGAATTTGGAAGTTCTCCCTCTTTTTCTATTTCCTGAAGTAGCTTGAAAAGTATTGGTATTAGTTCCTCTTTAAAGGTTTTGTAAAACTCTGCTGTATACCCATCCAGTCCTGGGCTTTTCTTAGTTGGTAGTCTTTTGATGGTTTCTTCTATTTCCTCAATTGATATTGGTCTGTTTAGGTTGTCTATATCCTCCTGACTCAATCTGGGCAGATCATATGACTTAAGAAATTTATCGATGCCTTCACTATCTTCTAATTTATTGGAGTATAAGGATTCAAAATAATTTTTGATTATCTTCTGTATATCTGAAGTGTCTGTTGTGATATTGCCTTTTTCATCCCGTATGCTAGTAATTTGAGTTCTCTCTCTTCTTTTCTTCGCTAGCATGGCTAAGGGTCTGTCGATTTTGTTTATTTTTTCAAAGAACCAACTTTTAGTTTTGTCAATTTTTTAAATTGTTTCTTTTGTTTCGATTTCATTAATTTCAGCTCTGATTTTAATTATTTCTTGCCTTCTACTTCTTTTGCTGTTGTTTTGCTCTTCTTTTTCTAGGATTTTGAGATGAAGTATGAGATCATTTATTTGTTGGTTTTTTCTTTTTTTAAGGAATGAACTCCAAGCAATGAATTTTCCTCTTAGAACTGCTTTCAATGTGTCCCATAGATTCCAATATGTTGTGTCTGTGTTTTCATTAATCTCTAAGAATTTTTTAATTTCCTCCTTGATGTCTTCTATAACCCACTGATCATTCAGTAACCTATTGTTCATTCTCCAAGTGATGTATTCTTTTTCCTTCCTTCTTTTATCGTTGATTTTCAGTTCCATTCCATTATGATCAGATAGGATGCATGGTATTATCTCTACTCCTTTATATTGTCTAAGAGTTTCCCTGTGACATAATATATGATCTATTTTTGAGAAGGATCCATGTGCTGCTGAGAAAAAAGTGTAACTGCTTGATGTTGGGTGGTATATTCTATATATGTCAATTAAGTCTAGGTTATTAATTGTGTTATTGAGTTCTATAGTTTCCTTATTCAACTTTTGTTTGGAAGATCTGTCCAGTGGTGAGAGAGGTGTGTTGAAGTCTCCCATGATTATTGTATGGTGGTCTATTAGACTCTTGAACTTGAGAAGAGTTTGTTTGATGAACATAGCTGCACCATTGTTTGGGGCATATATATTTATGATTGTTATGTCTTGTTGGTGTATGGTTCCCTTAAGCAGTATGTAGTGTCCCTCTTTATCCCTTTTGATTAACTTTGGCTTGAAATCTATTTTATTTGATATGAGTATGGACACTCCTGCTTGTTTCCGAAGTCCATATGAGTGATATGATTTTTCCCAATCTTTCACCTTCAGCCTATGTATGTCTTTTCCTATCAAATGCGTCTCCTGTAGGCAGCATATTGTTGGGCCTTGTTTTGTGATCCATTCTACTAGCCTGTGTCTCTTGATTGGTGAGTTTAAGCCATTAACATTTAGGGTTATTATTGAGATATGGGTTGTTCTTCCAGCCATATTTGTTTATTTATGTTACTAAACATGGTTTGTTTTCCTCTTTGATTATTTTCCCCCTTTACTGTCCTACCTCCCACTGTTGGTTTTCATTGTTATTTTCCATTTCCTCTTCCTGTAATGTTTTGCCAAGGATGTTTTGAAGAGATGGTTTTCTAGCTGCAAATTCTTTTAACTTTTGTTTATCGTGGAAGGTTTTAATTTCATCTTCCATCCTGAAGCTTAATTTCGCTGGAAACACAATTCTTGGTTGGAACCCATTTTCTTTCAGTGTTTGAAATATGTTATTCCAGGATCTTCTAGCTTTCAGAGTCTGTGTTGAAAGATCAGCTGTTATCCTGATTGGCTTACCCCTAAATGTGATCTGCTTCCTTTCTCTTGTAGCTTTTAAAATTCTCTCCTTATTCTGTATGTTGGGCATCTTCATTATAATGTGTCTAGGTGTGGATCTCTTATGATTTTGCACATTCGGCGTCCTGTAGGCTTCTAGGATTTGGGATTCTGTCTCATTCTTCAAGTCTGGGAAGTTTTCTCGTATTATTTCATTGAATAGATTGCTCATTCCTTTGGTTTGAAACTCTGTCCCTTCCTGTATCCCAATGACTCTTAAATTTGGTCTCTTGATGTTATCCCATATTTCTTGGATGTTCTGCTCTTGGTTTCTTAACAGTCTTGCGGAGCTGTCTATGTTCTTTTCAAGTTGAAATACTTTATCTTCATTGTCTGATGTTCTATCTTCTAAGTGTTCTACTCTGCTGGTAGTATTCTCAATTGAGTTTTTAAGTTGGTTTATTGCTTCCTGCATTTCTAGGATTTCTGTTTGTTTGTTTTTTATAACCTCTATCTCCCTGTATAGTTGATCTTTTGCTTCTTGGATTTGTTTATGTAATTGATTGTTGAAGTGATCTTTCATTGTCTGATTTTGCTGTCTGATGTCTTCCTTGAGACTCCAGATCATCTGAAGCATGTATATCCTGAATTCTTTATCTGACATTCCATCTGCTGCAGCTATTACCTCTTCTAACGTTGAGTTGACCTGCATTGCTTGTGGTCCTTTCTTTCCTTTTCTCTTCATACTGTTCGCGTTCCTTTCTACTTGGTGAAACTGTTGTGCTATTGAATTTTCCCCCTATATATTTATATTGGTCTGGTACAGTTGCAAAGTCTCCCTCACAGGCGCGGGCGGCGGCTCTGCCCCTCCTCCAATTGGGGCAATGTGCCTACCACACCGGCAGGCCGCTGGGCCTGCTCTGCCGGTCGGTAGCAGGTCCGCCTACCTTGCAGGCGTGGGCAGCGGCTGTGTCCCTCTGCGGGCCGCTAGGCTTGTTCTGTTGGTGGTCGCAGTTCTGCCTACTTTGCAGGCGCAGGCAGCGGCACTGCCCCTCTGCAGGCCTCTCGGGCTGTTCTGCCAGTAGGTCGCAGGTCCGCCTACCTTGCAGGCACGGGGGGGGGGGCGGATCTACCCTTCCTCAGGCCACTGGGCCTGTTCTGTCTGTCGGTTGCAGGTCTGGCCTGTTCTGATGGTGGTCACAGTTCCGTCTACCTTGCAGGCGCGGGGGAAGGGGGCGGCTCTGCCTCTCAGCAGGCCGCTGCTCCTCTTCTGCTGGTGGGTCGCAGGCCCACCTACCTTGCAGGAGTGATTGGAAGCTCTGCCCCACCGCGGGCCACTGGGCCTTTTCTGTTGGTGGTCACAGTTCCGCCTACCTGGCAGGCGCGGGGGGTGGGGGGCGGCTCTGCCCCTCAGTAGGCCGCTGGGCCTGCTCTGTGGGTGGTCAGAGTTCCGTCTACCTTGCTGGCGCAGGGGGAGGGGGCGGCTCTGCCTCTCAGCAGGCCGTTGGTCCTCTTCTGCCGGTGGGTCGCAGGCCCGCCTACCTTGCAGGAGTGATTGGAAGCTCTGTCCCGCCGCGGGCCACTGGACCTTTTCTGTCGGTGGTCACAGTTCCGCCTACCTGGCAGGTGCGGGGGGTGGGGGGCGGCTCTGCCCCTCAGCAGGCCGCTGGGCTTGCTCTGTGGGTGGTCACAGTTCTGTCTACCTTGCTGGCGCAGGGGGAGGGGGCTCTAGATTTGCTTTTATATATCTGCTTGATGTTTCATTTCAGACTGAAGACTCTTCTCCCCACACACTTTTTCATTCTGGATAATTCTATACTGCTTGAATTCCTTCTGTTCTCTTTGTTCTGTCTTTCTGCACTCTTATTAGATACATGTTGAAATTTCATTTTAATGTTCTGTGTCTCGTAACTTTTCTTTCATATCTCAGTCTCTTATTTATGTGGGTTTTCTCATATATATATGCCAAATTGCTGATACTTTAAAAAAATTTCTCAAGCTGGCACAGTGGCGCACCTTAGTGGCTTTGGAGGCTGATGCAGGAGGCTTGCGAGTTCAAAGCCAGCCTCAGCAAAAGTGAGGTGCTAAGCAACTCAGTGAGACCCTTTCTCTAAAAAATATACAAAATAGGGCTGGAGATGTGGTTCAGTGTCTGAGGGGCCCTGAGTTCAACACCCCCCAAAAATTCTCCATTGAGTTTTTATTAATCAATGTTTATGTCTTTGATTTCAAAAATTTTTCTTCTACTTTTTCAAATCCATATCTTTTTTTTTCTACATGCCATTCTTTTCATTATCTCTGAACATTTAAGCATTTTAAGCCCTTATTCACTGTAATTTTTGGCTCTATGGCTCAAAGTTCCTTTTCATGAGTGTTTTGCCTCTGTCTTGGATGAGTTGAGTTTCCTTATGTGTGATGTTAATTTAAGTTAAGCTTGTCTTCAGCAAAAATTATACCCCCCCCCCATATATTATAATACAAATTTTGTCTTTGTTCTGGTTAAGAAACTCTAGAAGTCACTGATTTTATCCTTTTTTTCATCAACATTGCCATTTATTTTTTGTTCTTATATGTATCACAGAAAGAGATAATGCCTGAATTTATCTTTGTTCCTTATTTGTGGAGTAACCCATATTTTATGCATTGCCATTCAAAGATGCCCCATAGAGATTATTTATACTCATTTTTCTAGTAAAAAAATGAGCTTTTTTTGTGGCTGAGGTTTGGGCTGCTGCTATCCCATTGGTGACTTCTTTCCACCTGTGGTAGAGCAGTCAGGTGCTAGCTATGTGGCTTTTGTGACTCCCTGTACTGGTGGGTATAGTTTTACATAACCACCTACCTCCAAGCTTGTAACAGGAGCCCAGCGTCGGCACTTCACCATCTAAGGGACCTTGACAATCACCGACCAATTTCCAAAAGATCGTGCTAATTTTCAACTTGTAAAAGGGTGTTGGTTACAACCTATTCTTGCCAGCATTGAAGATTATCAGTAAATCTGATCAGTGTGAAGCTTTTATGCTTTTTAAGGTGTTTAGCCAGGCAAAATAGTCTTTCTAATTCCATTTGGTAATCTTTTTCTTTCCTTTCTTTCTTTCTGTAGATTCTGAAAGATCATGGAGAGGATTTTCTCGTTGGCAACAAATTCAGCTGGGCAGATATACAGCTGTTAGAAGCTATTTTAATGGTGGAAGAACTTGATGCTCCTGTCCTCTCTGACTTCCCGCTGCTAAAGGTACTATATTAACATCCCCAAGAAGCCCAGGAAAACATGAGCAGAAACAATGACAACAAAATGTGTCTCCAGGTCAATCTCAATACTATTTCAAAATTATTATTTTATTCAGTCTGGTAATTTTCTCTTGCTTACTCTATAGGGTCTGTTAGGAGATAAAACCTTATGATGGGAAAATAGATGTTTTGATTTCTGACATGAAAAATTAGTACTTTCTCCTTGTTTTCTTTTTATGCGTTGAGCATTTTTTTTCCTGATGAGACAAGACTAACAAACTTTCCTCTCCACCTCCTACCAGACAGTCCTGCCCACTTTTAGTCCCCATGAGCCTGAGCCCCCTACACAGTCCCTCCATTGCTCAGAGTGAAGTGTGCATGTGGCACTGCTGTCCCTATCGCATTGTCTGACCCTCAGACAGAAGCCTGTCACTGAGGCCCTGACCCAGACTCTGTGCGATTCCTTAGAAACATCTTGTCTCATGGGTAATTGTGGGTTTTATAATTTAAGAATAGAATTTTTTCTTATTATAAAAGAAATGCAAGTTCATGTAGCTATGATAGACATTTGCCTTAATCAAAAGAAGGGGGAAAAAAAAGATTTATAATCCCTCCAGCCAAGTGTTACTGGCATGAGGGCATGAGACTTCCTGACATATTATTTTTCTTAATATAGGATTATGCCAAATATCGTTTTGTGGCTTGCTTTTAAAATTCTTTTCAATTATCAACAAATTTTCTTCTGCAATACTTTTACTTTCAGTGGGCAATGGAATAATTTTTTTTTTGGAAGAATGGAAGCTATATAAAAAGGACATAAATTGAGAAGTCTCATTTTCACCACTGCCCTCCCATTTTCCTGTCTTTGTAATCATTTTTACAGAATTCTGCATATCCTTTCAGTGCTCCTATTTATGCAGATATCAGCAAATATGAAAATATATTCTTGTTTTCATCCTCCACTTTCGTATACACTATATAAAGTACTATATATTCTGTTCTGCTCCAGTTTTTTTTTTAACTAAAAAATACATTCCAGAGATGTTCCCCATCAACAAAGGGAACTTCTATTTCTCTTTCTTGTTATATAATATCATTTTAAATTGCTGACTTATATTCCTTGTAGAAATATAATTATATACATATCACAATTTGTTTATGTAACCAATTCCCCTTCCTGAATATAGATTATTTTCTGTGTTAAAATTCTGATAACTATTTTCCTTGCTCACAACCCTACTTATTCTCGTATAATAAATTCCTAGAACAAGAATTGATAGGTAAAAAGTATGAATATGTTATAGTTTTTGATATGCACTGCCTGAGTGTGATAATGTCTTTTTTTTTAAAGAGAGAGAGAGAACTTTTTTTTAATATTCATTTTTCAGTTTTTGGCGGACACAACATCTTTTTTTGTATGTGGTGCTGAGGATCGAACCCGGGCCACACGCATGCCAGGCGAGCGCACTACCGCTTGAGCCACATCCCCAGCCCTACAGTGTCTTTTCATTAAGATAACTCATGCTCAGTACACTGGCAATGGCATCGCTCTCCCAGGAACATCCAGAAATGCATTGAAGGATTGACTGTTACAACATACCAGGCTCTGCATACTAAAGTCTAAGCACCGTCCTCTTGTGACAAAGTTCTGATTTTTCTAAAAGGTCATGAGATCTATGGAGGCCCTGATTTTACTATTTCTTTTTCAGGCATTTAAAACAAGAATCAGCAACATTCCTACAATTAAGAAGTTTCTACAGCATGGGAGTCAGAGGAAGCCGCCTCCAGACAGCCACTATGTTGAAGTTGTCAGGACGGTTCTTCAGTCCTAATGGCAGCAGGTCTCGGGTGGCTTCAGATCCACTTGCAGCATCAGTGCATGCCAGCTATGGGCACACCAGAAACAAACTGTAAATTCTAGGAGTGAAACATTTAAAAAGAACAAACTATGCTGCCATCAACAAATGCTGATTAAATGCAGTATAAAACCATTCTGTATGTGAGGTTTTTCTTCAGTTTGTCAATTGTGGATGGAGGTCTAGAATTTTTATGAAGTCAATGCTCTGCATAAATAAATAAGAGGCAGACATATTCAAGGCAGGGAACTACATGCAGCACTCTTCATGCTGTCTTCATCAAGATTCTGACCACTGGGGAAAGAGTGACCACACATTTAGGGGAACAGGATCTCTCTAACACCCACACTGATTTCTGAGTACTTTAAATAAGAAAAAAAGAAGTAGCAAAGGGTGAAGTGGGATTAGCTGGTTCTACTTAGTAAGTCCTAGGGGGAAGTAAGGAGGCATGGGAATGTCCAGGGAACCCTATTTTGAAACTTTGGAAAAAAAAAAAGAACTTGGATAACTAGATGACACTTTTCCACCAAAGACTGGGTTTTGCTTTGATTTAAAAAAAAAATCCCAGATAGCACTGAGATTAAGATATAACCAATGAATATTCCCTTATACAACTTGACCATAATATTTCTCAGCCTTGATATATTTTCTTTAAGGACTATTGTTCCCAAGTTGTATGATTTGGAGTTCAGCCCCACATAGGGCTCATTTGATTGGGAGGATAGAAGAGCTGGTTTAGTGATGGAGCTTCTCTTAAGGACAATGATACAGGCACAATTGTGGTTCTTGGTGCTGTCTGGTCTGGAACAAGTCTCCTGCCAGTGGTTTAGAATACATGACTCTATCTGCTCCAAATCTCGCTGGGACATTCTGTCAATTTTTGATCGTGTATCTGGGTACATATCCTTACTTGTAGAATGATCTGGTGACACCAGATTGCATGGCATTTTCTAAGGGCATGACCTACTACATGACACCCTGCCCCATTCATTATTCTTTCCCTTTCTTCCGACAATGGATTGATCAACAGAATTATGACAAACCTGGGCATTCACCATTCCCTTTGTTCCAGTCCACATGAACCTAAGTTCCTGCTCCCAGCCTGGTTTTCTGTGTTAGTCAACTTTGTGTCACTATAATGAGGTATCCAAGATAATTAATTTATAAAGAGAAAAATGCTGATTTTGGCTCACAGTTCTGGGTGTTCTAGTGCAAGACCAAGTGGCTTCATTGCTTTGGTGAGGATGGTACATCATGGTGGAAATGTGTGGTGGAGCAAAGAGAGGAAGGATCGGGATTCTACAATCCCCTTTGAGAGCACACCCTCAATGACCCAAGGGCTTCCCACTAGGTCCCTCCTCCTAAGGGTCCACAACAGCACCACCTTGGAGATCAGGCCTTTAACACAAGAACTTTTGAAGACTATTCATCCAATCCACAGCAGCAGATGATTGGTATTTAGCTAATGGCCCAACTTCATCCCCCAATTAGAGAAAGCCATTGTTGATCAGCAGCTGCTTAATTAAAAAGATATGGAGCAAGACAGAAAGAGACAAGACTACCCAGAAGACTCCCTCTCTGTGGGACAACTTTCCTCTGACCTCTACCAAAGTCAAGTGTCTAATCTTACAGACATTAAGTAGGAAAAGAAGAAGAAATAATTTTCTAATGACTCAAAACTGTACAGTATTTTTTTTTTTTTTGGCAATTTCTTGAATTTTCTTTTTATGATGATCTAGTTAAATAATCCAAAGAGTTTATAAGGCTATGCAGAGAAAAATAAAATCCTCCCTTCTTCCTGGGCCCTTACTGTTTGGGCCAGTGCCTCCCTCAGACTTAGCCAAGTCTGTGTGGTTGAGCTCCCCAAGCTGCCAGGCAATTTTCCAGGGTTCTTGATTTGTCAGCCCTTAGGCCTGACCTCAATCTGGCATACTGACATGTTCTCAAAGAACACCCCAAAAGCACCACACCACAAACACAGCCAGCCAGCCATCACCAGAGCTTGTTGCACTGTCACATGATCTCACAGATGCCACTTGATGTTTTTGCAGTTGCTTCTTGACTAATGATGGATTTGTACTCCGGCAAACCCGTTGTTAGTTGAAATATTGTTAAGACAGAAATGCAAAAGGTCCTAGCTCAGCAGCACAGCACACTGTAGGGCATGATGGTTTCCTCTCATGATCTGGAGCTGTGGCTTCCTGCTGCCACTGCCCAGCCTCACAAGAGAGTTATCTCACTACATACTGCTAGCTTGGGAAAAGATCAAAATTCAAAATTTGAAGTATGGTTTATACTGAATTTGTATCACTTTTGCACTATCATAAAGTCAAGAATTGTAAGTCAAACCATTGTAAGTCAGGGACCATCTGCACATCCTAACCCTTCCTTTGTGGTTCTCTTTGGCTCCACCACCCAACTAGTAGAAGTAACTATGGTTGCCCAAAGAAGAGTAAACCTCAGAAAAAATAATATCATAAAGGAGTACTCAAGGCCCCATTTCCACTCTCCCATCACGGAGGGTCTTGGTTTTGGACGGAGAGAAGGTCAAACTTAGTGTCCAGCTCAATAGACTCCTAGGAATGAAGGGGTGGGGTTAGGGGGGGCTTGGTCCTATAACCCAGAAGACACTATTATGGAGACACTGTTACTAGCCTTGGTTCACCACTTAGCACTCTGGCAAGTGACAATCTCTTTCCTTGGGTGGCTATAAATCTGTCCTTGCTTCAGTTAAAGTCATCTTTTCAAAAATTGCCGTTTGGACTTCAGAGAACCGTTTTGTCAATGACCCTTCCTAACTTGACCTTGGTAGTTAGTTCATTCTCCCTTTGGGCTCCTCTCTAGACTTTAAAACGTGATTTTAGAATCAAGTCAGAGATGGTTTACTTTCCCTGGAACACCACTCCTTAGTAGAATTGAGAAGAAGGATTTTGATTTTGGTTTTGATTTTGGTCTTTAATTTTGTTTTGGGGTGGTTTAGGATTGTAGTTGATGTTTTTAAGCAAAGAAGGGGACTTTTTCATATGTATTCTTGAAAGAAAGAGAATTTCTAGAGTGTCAGGATTTTCCATATCTCCTGACAAGATCAGGTACCTTCCCAGATATTGAAAGGATAAAAGAAATTGAAGTTAAAGACCAGGCATTGTAAAGCTTCTAAGTCCCAAAGCCTGAGTTAAAATGTAAAAGACCAGGTATTGTAAAGTTTCTAAGCTACACTCAAAGCCTGACATTCCTGTGGCAGTTAAGACAATCCCCGCAACCGCCCATTAGGTGTGTGTCGGAATTTCCCCCTTGACTACCTAGTTGCTTAATAACCCGGACCCCGAGCAGCTCAGCACGTACGCACTCCGGGGCCTAAACCAATCAGTTTAAATGTGTACCCCGCTTTAGGACTAACCTATCACCCCCGCCTGACCTGTTCCCGCCAATGAATGTAGTAATCATGTTCGAGAGTTGCTGTTTGATTTTCCCGCAGTGTATGGTGATTTGTTGAAGGGGACTGTGATGTATGTAAAGTCCCTGCCCTCCCTAAAAAATGTATATAAACCCTGCTCAAGTTGTTCTCGGGGCTCTTGGCCGCTCTCCCTTCTTGAGTGAGCATGGAGCCACAGCATGCTGGATCTTCAATAAACCCCCTTTTGCTGTTGCATGAGTCGGTCTCTTGGTGGTCTCTTCCTCCGTCGTTCGCCGGTCCCTTACATTTGGTGCATTGGCCGGGAATCCTGCATCGCCGGACAAGGAGACCCCAATGGACTCCTCTAGGGGTAAGTAAGGCGCCTTCTTCCTTTTTCTTGCGATTGCTCAGGGCTTTCAGTTCAGTTTTGGTTTAAGGGTTGGCAGAGTGGCTGTCGGTGAAGAGCGTGAGCTCTCTCCAGCGGTGGTGGACAGAAGTGTCCTGAAGCCACAGGCCACGTCTCCAAGGGACGCCTTGGAGGACTCGGGATATTGGGGGATGGAAGGGCCCTCAAATCAGGGAATTGGGGGACGGAGGAGCCCTCAATTCAGGTGTGTTTTTGCCACTGACTCAGATTCAGTGACTCTGCTGCCAACCCATCAGGTTTTGCCTGCCACTCAGTTCTGTTAATTGTCTCGTGTTGAGTTTACTGTCTGTCTTTATTGTCCAGCTCATCAGATTTTGCCAGTTACTCAGTTCTAATCTTTGTCTTGGACTCGTGTTAGATGTTTACTGTGTGTCCTTGTCTGTGTCGCGTTTATATTGTCCCTGTCCCTGTTTGAGTAACTCCCATTATGGGACAAAGCCATTCCACGCCTCTGTCCCTGAAGCCTTTCCTAGTCCCTGCCCCCACTCTGACTCCTTCCCCCACGATCCTATCACTCAAACCTTCTGCTCCTCCCCCTCTTCCCTCCATTCTCCCTGAGTCACAAGAAACGGGAGCTGCATGGTGGAACCCAAACTCCCCAGACAGTAACTAATCTCCCAATCTGGGGTCGTCAGACCCAATCTGAAGGGGATGCTCCCCCAATCTGTTTGTCTGAAGGGAAGACCCCAGTTGGCTTGGGACCAGCACACACTTTCAGTTTTTTGACAATCTGAAAAGGAAGTCTATGTCTTTGTGTGTCTTTGTATGTCTTTTTGTTTGTGTCTCTGTTAAGTGTGATGGCATTGTTTTACTTTGGACCAATGCAAAGTCCCAAATTCCAATCTGCCTTAGATGTGTGGAGATAACTTTAGCTAAATTTTAGCCTAAATTGTCCCTAATATGCTCCTCCTGTGAGGGACCAAAAGTCAATAGAACCACCAGCTTTTCTGTTCTTACCTTTTACACCTCTTTTAGCTGTGTTTTAAAGAACTTTGATAAACTTTACTCCCCTTTGTTAAGCGGGATTAAGGAAGCAGTGTTTTCTTTTCTTCCCGTAGTTGGCTTGAGCGCACCCACTGCAGAGGGAAATGCCTGGGGTCTAAGAACTTTGATATCTCGCTTTAACTTTTCTCAAAACCCTGTCCTCATTATTAAATTGGCATTAATTGGCTTTGGGGATGGGAACCAAACTTTCAGTCATAAATTTTGGCACCCCAGAGGGGACTTTAGAGGAGTCCCCACTCTGCCTTCTTGGGGAAGCCTAGCACTCGAAACAACTGCAAGCAGAGGATGAACTTTTTGGGAGCTGACTACTGAAAAGTTAGGAGATGTGGAAAATGCCTGGTGCCTGGGGTCAGACCAAACCAGAGGAACTAATCCTGTAAGTAAAAGGTGGGGCTAAGGGACTCCCAGAAGCTGCCAAAGCCATTTTGCTTTGGGGAACTCCCTCTTCCTTACCTGCACTTTAAGGATTATTCCACCTCTGTCTACTTAAAAAAAGGGGACAATGAATGCAGGAATGTGTTGATATTATAGATTGTTTCTTGGGGATGACTTTGGTTAAATGTGTATCTAAAAGATGATTTTTTATTGTAACAATCTGGTATCTGAATGGGTTTCTAAAGCATTGCACAATCTTGCAGTTAAGAGTTGGGTTTAAGTAATTGTTTAGTTTGAAATTTCAGATAGTTCATGCTAGAAAACTTAAATACTTAGGATAGAAAATTAAAGAACTCTACTTCCAAGTTGGCAAGTAACTCCCAATCATTTAGTTTTATTTTTCATCAATTTTTGAACTGGGTAGCCTGAAAAGATTTCACTAGGTGTACCAGTACATTAACTTGGGCAAGGATAATAAATTATGATATGATATCTGTTCCCCTCAGTGTGTAAGATTCAGGAAAAAAAAAGGGTGCTAAATTAAAACGTTGGTCTGGCTTATTGAAATGACATTAATTAGCAACAGTCTTGGGAATTTTAAAGCTTAATTTTAGATATACATGGTAGAACTTAGTACTACTTTAGGAACTTTAGAACAAAGAAAGTGACTTAATGATCCTAAAGAAATTTCTTCTGATGGTAGAGATCCTATTTTCAGTTTTGTGTGAGCAAGTTTTTCTAGTGTAGAAAAATGTAAAGGTATGAAATTTTATAAATTATATCTTAAACTTGTATCATAATTTTCAACATCCAAACCTAAAAATTGTGACTTATGGTTAAAATACCTTAGGCATGAGGTTTCTGCTCAGAATTCCAGTTTTCCCAGTTCCTTCCAGACCTCAGCCAGGACTTAAGTTGATATGCAAATAGAAGCCTGGAACTCAGTATGAGACGGATCTGAGGCCCAAGGGAAAAAAAAAAGAGTAAAAGTATCTTTTTACCTGAACTCAAACTAGACCAAACCAAAAAGTAAATTATATGGTATTTACTAATTACTGGCCAGTCATCTTTTTTTAGGACTCTTGCTTTTTCTTAGATTCTGTATTTTTTTGAGCTCATGATTTTGATCCTGCAGATGGGTTGATGTTTTCTGATCAGTTCTATTTTTGATCAACTGTGGAGTTTTTAAACATTGCAATGGAGATTTCACCTAAAAAAAAAACAAAACAGCTACAAGGCCTTGTGTATGTGTGCACACTTGTGTTATGTGTTGTGTGTCTGTATATCTGTATGTGTATGTCCATATATCATGCAGTGATATGACAATTGACAGATGAAGAGTGCTCATGAAAAATTAAAAAAAAAATGGACCCAAATATCTTTGATTCACGTGATTCAAATGGTTCACTTTAAATTGGGTAAAAAGATAAAAGTAAAGATGTCTTTAAAATTAAGCTTATAAGTTTTTCTAGGTGTTCAAAAAAGGCCCTAATAAAATGTTAAATCTGCTTAAATTAAAAAATTTACAAGTATTGTTTCAAAATGTGAACAGAAGGAGGTTAACAGATAAAAAAGAGAAACTAGAAGGTTCTAGGTATGGATTTAATAGAGGGAAAATGTGTTTCTGGATAAGAGTCTATGTGATTAAGTAATTAAGAGGGTTTAAGTAAGTGATATAAAAAAGGTTTGTGTAAGTTGGTTATATGTGTAAATTTTTGAGCAAGTAATCTTAAGAAATTAAAAATTATACAACTATGGTTAAACAACAACTGTTATTTTTCAATACTTTTTTTTTGTGCTCTCTTGCCCTGCATGATGAAGTTCCTTCAAACCCAATTGCAGAAAATTTCTAATCAAACTTTCAACCAGCTTCTGCTTAGGCACTACCAGCCTCTGATGACCGATGAACCCCCAACATCTCCAAGAGAACAGTTCACTCAGTGCTGAAGCTCACTACCAGGCACGATGGAATGCAACGGACATCAGACAGCGGGAGACAGCGAGCTCAGAGAACCTCTTAATCTACCATCCTGGATTCATGAGTCTTTATGTCCTTCTAAGCCTCCTCATGGCCCTTGGCCTCTTCTGTGTCAGTCCCCCAACATGGAACTTCTGCCAAAAATTGACCTTTGCTTTAATTTTTATCTTCATTCTGTTTTTATTCGCTCTGATCTTCTTCAGGTGCTGGTGACGCCGTGTCCAGGCAACGCTTCCAGTACCCCAGAGAATCTCGCTGGCGGGGAACCTTAGCCCCAATAAGAACTAATTCCTGGGCTCCGGAGCTGATATCTGGAAGAACTTACCAATAAACGGGTTGCCTGCCACTTATCTAAGCCCAACCATCTCCCCCTTAGTTCTATATAAGCACACAGCTTTTTGCAAGGTTAATATAAAAACATCAATGCAACTATGGTAATTTTAATGTGTTCATATCTTCCAGGTATACAAGTCTGTAAGGTAGAAGCTTCAAAAAGAGCATTATATCAAGCTGGTGTTCTAAAGTTGTATGGTAATTTTGGGCTTAAGAAAAAAACATGTTGGAGATTTATTTATATCATTTGTGTTCTATAACTGGACTTGTTATCAATAAGATATGTAAAGTTCTATGTTACTTTTTACACTAAGACACAATTTAAATGTATTTTTAAGTTAATGAGAGCCTAATCTGTGTGAAGGTTTTATTGCAAAACACAAAAATACTTTGCTACTTTTCTACAAAAGGTTAAAAGCTTTCAGCCTTTCTTTAATTCAGGTTTTAGGTGTGATATTATATTGTATTAGCTAATATTAATGTGAAAAAAAAACAAAGATCAGTTTCAGAACGACAATATTTAAGATTTATGAAGAGCCCTGCCTTACTTGAGATAAGGCTCTGTTCCATCTCACTACATGTGAAAGTGACTATGAAAGAAGTAGACCAGATTTCAGTACATTTAAAGTTGTGTCCAAAAGTTGGTTTTTGTCATGATTGCCAGGATCTCAAACAGGGGATATACTCCACCAAAATTCAAGGTAGCTATTATATGAACTAAATGTTTTTACTCTTGATAATTTTATTTTGTAGTATGCTTATAGATGGTCTAAGGATTGCCTGTTAATGTTTTGCAGAGGTACTGATTTAAGAACACACAACCTGGGTTAATTTAAGATAATGAGGTATAATGAGTAATCACCTACAGGATAGAGAGATAGACATTAAAGCCCAGTACTCTTAATATAAGGCTGTTAACTTATTTGCTAGATGTTTAAGATTAAGTGTTAAAATTAAAATTAAATTAAAAGGGCCAAGAAAACCAATATTTGGCTCTTGCCCTCTGAGTTGGTCTGAATCAGGGAATAGGAGACTTCTCCAAAGAGCTTTGCAACTCTAGGCCACATACCTCCTGATCAGGGAGATTAATGAGACCAGTAGAGGACAGAAAGCCAATCAGTGCATTTGCTGTGAAGAGGAGGGTCATCAGAAAAGGGAGACATCCCTGATGCTTCCAAGGGAAGCCACATGGTCAAGCAAGGCCTGGACCCATCCTAGCGCAAATGGCACTAGCAGAACTGAGAAGCTGCTGTAAGTTCCCTGAGGACTCCCAGGGAAACTCAGCTGACTGTTAACAATAGATAGAAACAAAAGTCAGTTTGACTTGCTTCATCTTAAACACTTAGCAAAGACAGTGAAAGCCAAAGCACAGCTATTCCTGGGCATCTTAAATAATAATAACAGTTAAATGTAACTTCCCAAAATAAGTAAACTGGAGGCTACAAAAGAGATTCTCAGACAGGAATGCCTGATAACTATCAAAAGGAACTGCCAGAGTAGTTTTTAGTTTACGGCCCACAGATATTCCTAACCTACACAGGTAGGCTTGGTGTTTGCCAGTATGGTTATCCAGCCCTAAGTAACAGAATTAAAGATTTCTCTATTAGACACAGAGGTTATACTAGTAAAAAATTTTGCAAGATCAGATGACATTAAATTATTAGACTATATCTTAAGGGAAAGGACATCTGTAAACCTAAATGTTAATTGTTGTGTTCACATCCCTGACATTTCTGGGAATGTGGCAAATATCCTTAAAGATTTACATGCTCAGATAGAAGCCATGTACTCAGCAACTTTGTCATGGAAACAATATCTTAGCTCCTGGTTCTTGGTATTTCCTGGTGGAAAACACTGTTAGTCTTTGTCTTTGCCATCATACTCATTGGCATATTCCTGTGCTATGGCATTTATTGCTGCATCAATATGGTTCCAGTACTAATGAATTCTTGTTTCTCTTATAGACCACCCATCACTCAAATGGCCCTCCAGCCTATTACTTCTCAATCGGACTTTTATCATGGACCACTCGATAGACCCAATTTTTAAAGGGGGACTCCAAACTGCTTGCCCCACACCGTCCCTTATCAGCCTGAAGAAGCCAGAAAGATTTTCTTCGCGCCCCCCCCCTTCCTTACAGCAGCAAGGAGTTCCCAAATTAGAGGGGGGAAATGAAGCCAGATTTAAAGTTAGGTAGTCAGTGTAGTTAGGTAAATTGGGGTCTAATACCGAGTGAAATCTAAAATGGAGGCCATGCTGAAAATGATTCCAGGAAACGCAGGACAACTCATGGTAATCAGACAGCAATATGCTCCACTGACAGAGCTGGAAAATGAGATTCCCCAATAATTATGATTCATTACTTTTAAGATTAAAAGTAGTCAGAAAAAGGAGTGGGGAATGAAGGATAAAAGAAACTGAAGTTAAAGACCAGGCATTGATGGAAATGGAAGGAGACCCTCAGGGTTATACAAAATTACATACAAGAGGAAGTGAGGGGAAAGGGAAAAATAATACAAGGGGGAGAAATGAATGACAGTAGAGGGGGTAGAGAGAGAAGAGGGGAGGGGAGGGGAGGGGAGGGGAGGGGGGATAGTAGAGGATAGGAAAGGCAGCAGAATACAACAGACACTAGTATGGCAATATGTAAATCAATGGATGTGTAACTGATGTGATTCTGCAATCTGTATATGGGGTAAAAATGGGAGTTCATAACCCACTTGAATCAAAGTGTGAAATATGATATATCAAGAACTATGTAATGTTTTGAACAACCAACAATAAAAAATTAAAAAAATAAGACCAGGCATTGTAAAGCTTCTAAGTTGCAAAGCCTGAGTTAAAATGTAAAAGACCAGGTATTGTAAAGTTTCTAAGCTACACTCAAAGCCTGACATTCCTGTGGCAGTTAAGACAATCCCCGCAACCGCCCATTAGGTGTGTGTCGGAATTTCCCCCTTGACTACCTAGTTGCTTAATAACCCGGACCCCGAGCAGCTCAGCACGTACGCACTCCGGGGCCTAAACCAATCAGTTTAAATGTGTACCCCGCTTTAGGACTAACCTATCACCCCCGCCTGACCTGTTCCCGCCAATGAATGTAGTAATCATGTTCGAGAGTTGCTGTTTGATTTTCCCGCAGTGTATGGTGATTTGTTGAAGGGGACTGTGATGTATGTAAAGTCCCTGCCCTCCCTAAAAAATGTATATAAACCCTGCTCAAGTTGTTCTCGGGGCTCTTGGCCGCTCTCCCTTCTTGAGTGAGCATGGAGCCACAGCATGCTGGATCTTCAATAAACCCCCTTTTGCTGTTGCATGAGTCGGTCTCTTGGTGGTCTCTTCCTCCGTCGTTCGCCGGTCCCTTACATTTGGTGCATTGGCCGGGAATCCTGCATCGCCGGACAAGGAGACCCCAATGGACTCCTCTAGGGGTAAGTAAGGCGCCTTCTTCCTTTTTCTTGCGATTGCTCAGGGCTTTCAGTTCAGTTTTGGTTTAAGGGTTGGCAGAGTGGCTGTCGGTGAAGAGCGTGAGCTCTCTCCAGCGGTGGTGGACAGAAGTGTCCTGAAGCCACAGGCCACGTCTCCAAGGGACGCCTTGGAGGACTCGGGATATTGGGGGATGGAAGGGCCCTCAAATCAGGGAATTGGGGGACGGAGGAGCCCTCAATTCAGGTGTGTTTTTGCCACTGACTCAGATTCAGTGACTCTGCTGCCAACCCATCAGGTTTTGCCTGCCACTCAGTTCTGTTAATTGTCTCGTGTTGAGTTTACTGTCTGTCTTTATTGTCCAGCTCATCAGATTTTGCCAGTTACTCAGTTCTAATCTTTGTCTTGGACTCGTGTTAGATGTTTACTGTGTGTCCTTGTCTGTGTCGCGTTTATATTGTCCCTGTCCCTGTTTGAGTAACTCCCATTATGGGACAAAGCCATTCCACGCCTCTGTCCCTGAAGCCTTTCCTAGTCCCTGCCCCCACTCTGACTCCTTCCCCCACGATCCTATCACTCAAACCTTCTGCTCCTCCCCCTCTTCCCTCCATTCTCCCTGAGTCACAAGAAACGGGAGCTGCATGGTGGAACCCAAACTCCCCAGACAGTAACTAATCTCCCAATCTGGGGTCGTCAGACCCAATCTGAAGGGGATGCTCCCCCAATCTGTTTGTCTGAAGGGAAGACCCCAGTTGGCTTGGGACCAGCACACACTTTCAGTTTTTTGACAATCTGAAAAGGAAGTCTATGTCTTTGTGTGTCTTTGTATGTCTTTTTGTTTGTGTCTCTGTTAAGTGTGATGGCATTGTTTTACTTTGGACCAATGCAAAGTCCCAAATTCCAATCTGCCTTAGATGTGTGGAGATAACTTTAGCTAAATTTTAGCCTAAATTGTCCCTAATATGCTCCTCCTGTGAGGGACCAAAAGTCAATAGAACCACCAGCTTTTCTGTTCTTACCTTTTACACCTCTTTTAGCTGTGTTTTAAAGAACTTTGATAAACTTTACTCCCCTTTGTTAAGCGGGATTAAGGAAGCAGTGTTTTCTTTTCTTCCCGTAGTTGGCTTGAGCGCACCCACTGCAGAGGGAAATGCCTGGGGTCTAAGAACTTTGATATCTCGCTTTAACTTTTCTCAAAACCCTGTCCTCATTATTAAATTGGCATTAATTGGCTTTGGGGATGGGAACCAAACTTTCAGTCATAAATTTTGGCACCCCAGAGGGGACTTTAGAGGAGTCCCCACTCTGCCTTCTTGGGGAAGCCTAGCACTCGAAACAACTGCAAGCAGAGGATGAACTTTTTGGGAGCTGACTACTGAAAAGTTAGGAGATGTGGAAAATGCCTGGTGCCTGGGGTCAGACCAAACCAGAGGAACTAATCCTGTAAGTAAAAGGTGGGGCTAAGGGACTCCCAGAAGCTGCCAAAGCCATTTTGCTTTGGGGAACTCCCTCTTCCTTACCTGCACTTTAAGGATTATTCCACCTCTGTCTACTTAAAAAAAGGGGACAATGAATGCAGGAATGTGTTGATATTATAGATTGTTTCTTGGGGATGACTTTGGTTAAATGTGTATCTAAAAGATGATTTTTTATTGTAACAATCTGGTATCTGAATGGGTTTCTAAAGCATTGCACAATCTTGCAGTTAAGAGTTGGGTTTAAGTAATTGTTTAGTTTGAAATTTCAGATAGTTCATGCTAGAAAACTTAAATACTTAGGATAGAAAATTAAAGAACTCTACTTCCAAGTTGGCAAGTAACTCCCAATCATTTAGTTTTATTTTTCATCAATTTTTGAACTGGGTAGCCTGAAAAGATTTCACTAGGTGTACCAGTACATTAACTTGGGCAAGGATAATAAATTATGATATGATATCTGTTCCCCTCAGTGTGTAAGATTCAGGAAAAAAAAAGGGTGCTAAATTAAAACGTTGGTCTGGCTTATTGAAATGACATTAATTAGCAACAGTCTTGGGAATTTTAAAGCTTAATTTTAGATATACATGGTAGAACTTAGTACTACTTTAGGAACTTTAGAACAAAGAAAGTGACTTAATGATCCTAAAGAAATTTCTTCTGATGGTAGAGATCCTATTTTCAGTTTTGTGTGAGCAAGTTTTTCTAGTGTAGAAAAATGTAAAGGTATGAAATTTTATAAATTATATCTTAAACTTGTATCATAATTTTCAACATCCAAACCTAAAAATTGTGACTTATGGTTAAAATACCTTAGGCATGAGGTTTCTGCTCAGAATTCCAGTTTTCCCAGTTCCTTCCAGACCTCAGCCAGGACTTAAGTTGATATGCAAATAGAAGCCTGGAACTCAGTATGAGACGGATCTGAGGCCCAAGGGAAAAAAAAAAGAGTAAAAGTATCTTTTTACCTGAACTCAAACTAGACCAAACCAAAAAGTAAATTATATGGTATTTACTAATTACTGGCCAGTCATCTTTTTTTAGGACTCTTGCTTTTTCTTAGATTCTGTATTTTTTTGAGCTCATGATTTTGATCCTGCAGATGGGTTGATGTTTTCTGATCAGTTCTATTTTTGATCAACTGTGGAGTTTTTAAACATTGCAATGGAGATTTCACCTAAAAAAAAAAACAAAACAGCTACAAGGCCTTGTGTATGTGTGCACACTTGTGTTATGTGTTGTGTGTCTGTATATCTGTATGTGTATGTCCATATATCATGCAGTGATATGACAATTGACAGATGAAGAGTGCTCATGAAAAATTAAAAAAAAAATGGACCCAAATATCTTTGATTCACGTGATTCAAATGGTTCACTTTAAATTGGGTAAAAAGATAAAAGTAAAGATGTCTTTAAAATTAAGCTTATAAGTTTTTCTAGGTGTTCAAAAAAGGCCCTAATAAAATGTTAAATCTGCTTAAATTAAAAAATTTACAAGTATTGTTTCAAAATGTGAACAGAAGGAGGTTAACAGATAAAAAAGAGAAACTAGAAGGTTCTAGGTATGGATTTAATAGAGGGAAAATGTGTTTCTGGATAAGAGTCTATGTGATTAAGTAATTAAGAGGGTTTAAGTAAGTGATATAAAAAAGGTTTGTGTAAGTTGGTTATATGTGTAAATTTTTGAGCAAGTAATCTTAAGAAATTAAAAATTATACAACTATGGTTAAACAACAACTGTTATTTTTCAATACTTTTTTTTTGTGCTCTCTTGCCCTGCATGATGAAGTTCCTTCAAACCCAATTGCAGAAAATTTCTAATCAAACTTTCAACCAGCTTCTGCTTAGGCACTACCAGCCTCTGATGACCGATGAACCCCCAACATCTCCAAGAGAACAGTTCACTCAGTGCTGAAGCTCACTACCAGGCACGATGGAATGCAACGGACATCAGACAGCGGGAGACAGCGAGCTCAGAGAACCTCTTAATCTACCATCCTGGATTCATGAGTCTTTATGTCCTTCTAAGCCTCCTCATGGCCCTTGGCCTCTTCTGTGTCAGTCCCCCAACATGGAACTTCTGCCAAAAATTGACCTTTGCTTTAATTTTTATCTTCATTCTGTTTTTATTCGCTCTGATCTTCTTCAGGTGCTGGTGACGCCGTGTCCAGGCAACGCTTCCAGTACCCCAGAGAATCTCGCTGGCGGGGAACCTTAGCCCCAATAAGAACTAATTCCTGGGCTCCGGAGCTGATATCTGGAAGAACTTACCAATAAACGGGTTGCCTGCCACTTATCTAAGCCCAACCATCTCCCCCTTAGTTCTATATAAGCACACAGCTTTTTGCAAGGTTAATATAAAAACATCAATGCAACTATGGTAATTTTAATGTGTTCATATCTTCCAGGTATACAAGTCTGTAAGGTAGAAGCTTCAAAAAGAGCATTATATCAAGCTGGTGTTCTAAAGTTGTATGGTAATTTTGGGCTTAAGAAAAAAACATGTTGGAGATTTATTTATATCATTTGTGTTCTATAACTGGACTTGTTATCAATAAGATATGTAAAGTTCTATGTTACTTTTTACACTAAGACACAATTTAAATGTATTTTTAAGTTAATGAGAGCCTAATCTGTGTGAAGGTTTTATTGCAAAACACAAAAATACTTTGCTACTTTTCTACAAAAGGTTAAAAGCTTTCAGCCTTTCTTTAATTCAGGTTTTAGGTGTGATATTATATTGTATTAGCTAATATTAATGTGAAAAAAAAACAAAGATCAGTTTCAGAACGACAATATTTAAGATTTATGAAGAGCCCTGCCTTACTTGAGATAAGGCTCTGTTCCATCTCACTACATGTGAAAGTGACTATGAAAGAAGTAGACCAGATTTCAGTACATTTAAAGTTGTGTCCAAAAGTTGGTTTTTGTCATGATTGCCAGGATCTCAAACAGGGGATATACTCCACCAAAATTCAAGGTAGCTATTATATGAACTAAATGTTTTTACTCTTGATAATTTTATTTTGTAGTATGCTTATAGATGGTCTAAGGATTGCCTGTTAATGTTTTGCAGAGGTACTGATTTAAGAACACACAACCTGGGTTAATTTAAGATAATGAGGTATAATGAGTAATCACCTACAGGATAGAGAGATAGACATTAAAGCCCAGTACTCTTAATATAAGGCTGTTAACTTATTTGCTAGATGTTTAAGATTAAGTGTTAAAATTAAAATTAAATTAAAAGGGCCAAGAAAACCAATATTTGGCTCTTGCCCTCTGAGTTGGTCTGAATCAGGGAATAGGAGACTTCTCCAAAGAGCTTTGCAACTCTAGGCCACATACCTCCTGATCAGGGAGATTAATGAGACCAGTAGAGGACAGAAAGCCAATCAGTGCATTTGCTGTGAAGAGGAGGGTCATCAGAAAAGGGAGACATCCCTGATGCTTCCAAGGGAAGCCACATGGTCAAGCAAGGCCTGGACCCATCCTAGCGCAAATGGCACTAGCAGAACTGAGAAGCTGCTGTAAGTTCCCTGAGGACTCCCAGGGAAACTCAGCTGACTGTTAACAATAGATAGAAACAAAAGTCAGTTTGACTTGCTTCATCTTAAACACTTAGCAAAGACAGTGAAAGCCAAAGCACAGCTATTCCTGGGCATCTTAAATAATAATAACAGTTAAATGTAACTTCCCAAAATAAGTAAACTGGAGGCTACAAAAGAGATTCTCAGACAGGAATGCCTGATAACTATCAAAAGGAACTGCCAGAGTAGTTTTTAGTTTACGGCCCACAGATATTCCTAACCTACACAGGTAGGCTTGGTGTTTGCCAGTATGGTTATCCAGCCCTAAGTAACAGAATTAAAGATTTCTCTATTAGACACAGAGGTTATACTAGTAAAAAATTTTGCAAGATCAGATGACATTAAATTATTAGACTATATCTTAAGGGAAAGGACATCTGTAAACCTAAATGTTAATTGTTGTGTTCACATCCCTGACATTTCTGGGAATGTGGCAAATATCCTTAAAGATTTACATGCTCAGATAGAAGCCATGTACTCAGCAACTTTGTCATGGAAACAATATCTTAGCTCCTGGTTCTTGGTATTTCCTGGTGGAAAACACTGTTAGTCTTTGTCTTTGCCATCATACTCATTGGCATATTCCTGTGCTATGGCATTTATTGCTGCATCAATATGGTTCCAGTACTAATGAATTCTTGTTTCTCTTATAGACCACCCATCACTCAAATGGCCCTCCAGCCTATTACTTCTCAATCGGACTTTTATCATGGACCACTCGATAGACCCAATTTTTAAAGGGGGACTCCAAACTGCTTGCCCCACACCGTCCCTTATCAGCCTGAAGAAGCCAGAAAGATTTTCTTCGCGCCCCCCCCCTTCCTTACAGCAGCAAGGAGTTCCCAAATTAGAGGGGGGAAATGAAGCCAGATTTAAAGTTAGGTAGTCAGTGTAGTTAGGTAAATTGGGGTCTAATACCGAGTGAAATCTAAAATGGAGGCCATGCTGAAAATGATTCCAGGAAACGCAGGACAACTCATGGTAATCAGACAGCAATATGCTCCACTGACAGAGCTGGAAAATGAGATTCCCCAATAATTATGATTCATTACTTTTAAGATTAAAAGTAGTCAGAAAAAGGAGTGGGGAATGAAGGATAAAAGAAACTGAAGTTAAAGACCAGGCATTGATGGAAATGGAAGGAGACCCTCAGGGTTATACAAAATTACATACAAGAGGAAGTGAGGGGAAAGGGAAAAATAATACAAGGGGGAGAAATGAATGACAGTAGAGGGGGTAGAGAGAGAAGAGGGGAGGGGAGGGGAGGGGAGGGGAGGGGGGATAGTAGAGGATAGGAAAGGCAGCAGAATACAACAGACACTAGTATGGCAATATGTAAATCAATGGATGTGTAACTGATGTGATTCTGCAATCTGTATATGGGGTAAAAATGGGAGTTCATAACCCACTTGAATCAAAGTGTGAAATATGATATATCAAGAACTATGTAATGTTTTGAACAACCAACAATAAAAAATTAAAAAAATAAGACCAGGCATTGTAAAGCTTCTAAGTTGCAAAGCCTGAGTTAAAATGTAAAAGACCAGGTATTGTAAAGTTTCTAAGCTACACTCAAAGCCTGACATTCCTGTGGCAGTTAAGACAATCCCCGCAACCGCCCATTAGGTGTGTGTCGGAATTTCCCCCTTGACTACCTAGTTGCTTAATAACCCGGACCCCGAGCAGCTCAGCACGTACGCACTCCGGGGCCTAAACCAATCAGTTTAAATGTGTACCCCGCTTTAGGACTAACCTATCACCCCCGCCTGACCTGTTCCCGCCAATGAATGTAGTAATCATGTTCGAGAGTTGCTGTTTGATTTTCCCGCAGTGTATGGTGATTTGTTGAAGGGGACTGTGATGTATGTAAAGTCCCTGCCCTCCCTAAAAAATGTATATAAACCCTGCTCAAGTTGTTCTCGGGGCTCTTGGCCGCTCTCCCTTCTTGAGTGAGCATGGAGCCACAGCATGCTGGATCTTCAATAAACCCCCTTTTGCTGTTGCATGAGTCGGTCTCTTGGTGGTCTCTTCCTCCGTCGTTCGCCGGTCCCTTACATTTGGTGCATTGGCCGGGAATCCTGCATCGCCGGACAAGGAGACCCCAATGGACTCCTCTAGGGGTAAGTAAGGCGCCTTCTTCCTTTTTCTTGCGATTGCTCAGGGCTTTCAGTTCAGTTTTGGTTTAAGGGTTGGCAGAGTGGCTGTCGGTGAAGAGCGTGAGCTCTCTCCAGCGGTGGTGGACAGAAGTGTCCTGAAGCCACAGGCCACGTCTCCAAGGGACGCCTTGGAGGACTCGGGATATTGGGGGATGGAAGGGCCCTCAAATCA
Source organism: Marmota monax (assembly GCF_021218885.2). Lineage (NCBI taxonomy): Eukaryota > Metazoa > Chordata > Mammalia > Rodentia > Sciuridae > Marmota > Marmota monax. The sequence continues at coordinate 748,072 of NW_026693537.1, forward strand.
GGGAATTGGGGGACGGAGGAGCCCTCAATTCAGGTGTGTTTTTGCCACTGACTCAGATTCAGTGACTCTGCTGCCAACCCATCAGGTTTTGCCTGCCACTCAGTTCTGTTAATTGTCTCGTGTTGAGTTTACTGTCTGTCTTTATTGTCCAGCTCATCAGATTTTGCCAGTTACTCAGTTCTAATCTTTGTCTTGGACTCGTGTTAGATGTTTACTGTGTGTCCTTGTCTGTGTCGCGTTTATATTGTCCCTGTCCCTGTTTGAGTAACTCCCATTATGGGACAAAGCCATTCCACGCCTCTGTCCCTGAAGCCTTTCCTAGTCCCTGCCCCCACTCTGACTCCTTCCCCCACGATCCTATCACTCAAACCTTCTGCTCCTCCCCCTCTTCCCTCCATTCTCCCTGAGTCACAAGAAACGGGAGCTGCATGGTGGAACCCAAACTCCCCAGACAGTAACTAATCTCCCAATCTGGGGTCGTCAGACCCAATCTGAAGGGGATGCTCCCCCAATCTGTTTGTCTGAAGGGAAGACCCCAGTTGGCTTGGGACCAGCACACACTTTCAGTTTTTTGACAATCTGAAAAGGAAGTCTATGTCTTTGTGTGTCTTTGTATGTCTTTTTGTTTGTGTCTCTGTTAAGTGTGATGGCATTGTTTTACTTTGGACCAATGCAAAGTCCCAAATTCCAATCTGCCTTAGATGTGTGGAGATAACTTTAGCTAAATTTTAGCCTAAATTGTCCCTAATATGCTCCTCCTGTGAGGGACCAAAAGTCAATAGAACCACCAGCTTTTCTGTTCTTACCTTTTACACCTCTTTTAGCTGTGTTTTAAAGAACTTTGATAAACTTTACTCCCCTTTGTTAAGCGGGATTAAGGAAGCAGTGTTTTCTTTTCTTCCCGTAGTTGGCTTGAGCGCACCCACTGCAGAGGGAAATGCCTGGGGTCTAAGAACTTTGATATCTCGCTTTAACTTTTCTCAAAACCCTGTCCTCATTATTAAATTGGCATTAATTGGCTTTGGGGATGGGAACCAAACTTTCAGTCATAAATTTTGGCACCCCAGAGGGGACTTTAGAGGAGTCCCCACTCTGCCTTCTTGGGGAAGCCTAGCACTCGAAACAACTGCAAGCAGAGGATGAACTTTTTGGGAGCTGACTACTGAAAAGTTAGGAGATGTGGAAAATGCCTGGTGCCTGGGGTCAGACCAAACCAGAGGAACTAATCCTGTAAGTAAAAGGTGGGGCTAAGGGACTCCCAGAAGCTGCCAAAGCCATTTTGCTTTGGGGAACTCCCTCTTCCTTACCTGCACTTTAAGGATTATTCCACCTCTGTCTACTTAAAAAAAGGGGACAATGAATGCAGGAATGTGTTGATATTATAGATTGTTTCTTGGGGATGACTTTGGTTAAATGTGTATCTAAAAGATGATTTTTTATTGTAACAATCTGGTATCTGAATGGGTTTCTAAAGCATTGCACAATCTTGCAGTTAAGAGTTGGGTTTAAGTAATTGTTTAGTTTGAAATTTCAGATAGTTCATGCTAGAAAACTTAAATACTTAGGATAGAAAATTAAAGAACTCTACTTCCAAGTTGGCAAGTAACTCCCAATCATTTAGTTTTATTTTTCATCAATTTTTGAACTGGGTAGCCTGAAAAGATTTCACTAGGTGTACCAGTACATTAACTTGGGCAAGGATAATAAATTATGATATGATATCTGTTCCCCTCAGTGTGTAAGATTCAGGAAAAAAAAAGGGTGCTAAATTAAAACGTTGGTCTGGCTTATTGAAATGACATTAATTAGCAACAGTCTTGGGAATTTTAAAGCTTAATTTTAGATATACATGGTAGAACTTAGTACTACTTTAGGAACTTTAGAACAAAGAAAGTGACTTAATGATCCTAAAGAAATTTCTTCTGATGGTAGAGATCCTATTTTCAGTTTTGTGTGAGCAAGTTTTTCTAGTGTAGAAAAATGTAAAGGTATGAAATTTTATAAATTATATCTTAAACTTGTATCATAATTTTCAACATCCAAACCTAAAAATTGTGACTTATGGTTAAAATACCTTAGGCATGAGGTTTCTGCTCAGAATTCCAGTTTTCCCAGTTCCTTCCAGACCTCAGCCAGGACTTAAGTTGATATGCAAATAGAAGCCTGGAACTCAGTATGAGACGGATCTGAGGCCCAAGGGAAAAAAAAAAGAGTAAAAGTATCTTTTTACCTGAACTCAAACTAGACCAAACCAAAAAGTAAATTATATGGTATTTACTAATTACTGGCCAGTCATCTTTTTTTAGGACTCTTGCTTTTTCTTAGATTCTGTATTTTTTTGAGCTCATGATTTTGATCCTGCAGATGGGTTGATGTTTTCTGATCAGTTCTATTTTTGATCAACTGTGGAGTTTTTAAACATTGCAATGGAGATTTCACCTAAAAAAAAAAACAAAACAGCTACAAGGCCTTGTGTATGTGTGCACACTTGTGTTATGTGTTGTGTGTCTGTATATCTGTATGTGTATGTCCATATATCATGCAGTGATATGACAATTGACAGATGAAGAGTGCTCATGAAAAATTAAAAAAAAAATGGACCCAAATATCTTTGATTCACGTGATTCAAATGGTTCACTTTAAATTGGGTAAAAAGATAAAAGTAAAGATGTCTTTAAAATTAAGCTTATAAGTTTTTCTAGGTGTTCAAAAAAGGCCCTAATAAAATGTTAAATCTGCTTAAATTAAAAAATTTACAAGTATTGTTTCAAAATGTGAACAGAAGGAGGTTAACAGATAAAAAAGAGAAACTAGAAGGTTCTAGGTATGGATTTAATAGAGGGAAAATGTGTTTCTGGATAAGAGTCTATGTGATTAAGTAATTAAGAGGGTTTAAGTAAGTGATATAAAAAAGGTTTGTGTAAGTTGGTTATATGTGTAAATTTTTGAGCAAGTAATCTTAAGAAATTAAAAATTATACAACTATGGTTAAACAACAACTGTTATTTTTCAATACTTTTTTTTTGTGCTCTCTTGCCCTGCATGATGAAGTTCCTTCAAACCCAATTGCAGAAAATTTCTAATCAAACTTTCAACCAGCTTCTGCTTAGGCACTACCAGCCTCTGATGACCGATGAACCCCCAACATCTCCAAGAGAACAGTTCACTCAGTGCTGAAGCTCACTACCAGGCACGATGGAATGCAACGGACATCAGACAGCGGGAGACAGCGAGCTCAGAGAACCTCTTAATCTACCATCCTGGATTCATGAGTCTTTATGTCCTTCTAAGCCTCCTCATGGCCCTTGGCCTCTTCTGTGTCAGTCCCCCAACATGGAACTTCTGCCAAAAATTGACCTTTGCTTTAATTTTTATCTTCATTCTGTTTTTATTCGCTCTGATCTTCTTCAGGTGCTGGTGACGCCGTGTCCAGGCAACGCTTCCAGTACCCCAGAGAATCTCGCTGGCGGGGAACCTTAGCCCCAATAAGAACTAATTCCTGGGCTCCGGAGCTGATATCTGGAAGAACTTACCAATAAACGGGTTGCCTGCCACTTATCTAAGCCCAACCATCTCCCCCTTAGTTCTATATAAGCACACAGCTTTTTGCAAGGTTAATATAAAAACATCAATGCAACTATGGTAATTTTAATGTGTTCATATCTTCCAGGTATACAAGTCTGTAAGGTAGAAGCTTCAAAAAGAGCATTATATCAAGCTGGTGTTCTAAAGTTGTATGGTAATTTTGGGCTTAAGAAAAAAACATGTTGGAGATTTATTTATATCATTTGTGTTCTATAACTGGACTTGTTATCAATAAGATATGTAAAGTTCTATGTTACTTTTTACACTAAGACACAATTTAAATGTATTTTTAAGTTAATGAGAGCCTAATCTGTGTGAAGGTTTTATTGCAAAACACAAAAATACTTTGCTACTTTTCTACAAAAGGTTAAAAGCTTTCAGCCTTTCTTTAATTCAGGTTTTAGGTGTGATATTATATTGTATTAGCTAATATTAATGTGAAAAAAAAACAAAGATCAGTTTCAGAACGACAATATTTAAGATTTATGAAGAGCCCTGCCTTACTTGAGATAAGGCTCTGTTCCATCTCACTACATGTGAAAGTGACTATGAAAGAAGTAGACCAGATTTCAGTACATTTAAAGTTGTGTCCAAAAGTTGGTTTTTGTCATGATTGCCAGGATCTCAAACAGGGGATATACTCCACCAAAATTCAAGGTAGCTATTATATGAACTAAATGTTTTTACTCTTGATAATTTTATTTTGTAGTATGCTTATAGATGGTCTAAGGATTGCCTGTTAATGTTTTGCAGAGGTACTGATTTAAGAACACACAACCTGGGTTAATTTAAGATAATGAGGTATAATGAGTAATCACCTACAGGATAGAGAGATAGACATTAAAGCCCAGTACTCTTAATATAAGGCTGTTAACTTATTTGCTAGATGTTTAAGATTAAGTGTTAAAATTAAAATTAAATTAAAAGGGCCAAGAAAACCAATATTTGGCTCTTGCCCTCTGAGTTGGTCTGAATCAGGGAATAGGAGACTTCTCCAAAGAGCTTTGCAACTCTAGGCCACATACCTCCTGATCAGGGAGATTAATGAGACCAGTAGAGGACAGAAAGCCAATCAGTGCATTTGCTGTGAAGAGGAGGGTCATCAGAAAAGGGAGACATCCCTGATGCTTCCAAGGGAAGCCACATGGTCAAGCAAGGCCTGGACCCATCCTAGCGCAAATGGCACTAGCAGAACTGAGAAGCTGCTGTAAGTTCCCTGAGGACTCCCAGGGAAACTCAGCTGACTGTTAACAATAGATAGAAACAAAAGTCAGTTTGACTTGCTTCATCTTAAACACTTAGCAAAGACAGTGAAAGCCAAAGCACAGCTATTCCTGGGCATCTTAAATAATAATAACAGTTAAATGTAACTTCCCAAAATAAGTAAACTGGAGGCTACAAAAGAGATTCTCAGACAGGAATGCCTGATAACTATCAAAAGGAACTGCCAGAGTAGTTTTTAGTTTACGGCCCACAGATATTCCTAACCTACACAGGTAGGCTTGGTGTTTGCCAGTATGGTTATCCAGCCCTAAGTAACAGAATTAAAGATTTCTCTATTAGACACAGAGGTTATACTAGTAAAAAATTTTGCAAGATCAGATGACATTAAATTATTAGACTATATCTTAAGGGAAAGGACATCTGTAAACCTAAATGTTAATTGTTGTGTTCACATCCCTGACATTTCTGGGAATGTGGCAAATATCCTTAAAGATTTACATGCTCAGATAGAAGCCATGTACTCAGCAACTTTGTCATGGAAACAATATCTTAGCTCCTGGTTCTTGGTATTTCCTGGTGGAAAACACTGTTAGTCTTTGTCTTTGCCATCATACTCATTGGCATATTCCTGTGCTATGGCATTTATTGCTGCATCAATATGGTTCCAGTACTAATGAATTCTTGTTTCTCTTATAGACCACCCATCACTCAAATGGCCCTCCAGCCTATTACTTCTCAATCGGACTTTTATCATGGACCACTCGATAGACCCAATTTTTAAAGGGGGACTCCAAACTGCTTGCCCCACACCGTCCCTTATCAGCCTGAAGAAGCCAGAAAGATTTTCTTCGCGCCCCCCCCCTTCCTTACAGCAGCAAGGAGTTCCCAAATTAGAGGGGGGAAATGAAGCCAGATTTAAAGTTAGGTAGTCAGTGTAGTTAGGTAAATTGGGGTCTAATACCGAGTGAAATCTAAAATGGAGGCCATGCTGAAAATGATTCCAGGAAACGCAGGACAACTCATGGTAATCAGACAGCAATATGCTCCACTGACAGAGCTGGAAAATGAGATTCCCCAATAATTATGATTCATTACTTTTAAGATTAAAAGTAGTCAGAAAAAGGAGTGGGGAATGAAGGATAAAAGAAACTGAAGTTAAAGACCAGGCATTGATGGAAATGGAAGGAGACCCTCAGGGTTATACAAAATTACATACAAGAGGAAGTGAGGGGAAAGGGAAAAATAATACAAGGGGGAGAAATGAATGACAGTAGAGGGGGTAGAGAGAGAAGAGGGGAGGGGAGGGGAGGGGAGGGGAGGGGGGATAGTAGAGGATAGGAAAGGCAGCAGAATACAACAGACACTAGTATGGCAATATGTAAATCAATGGATGTGTAACTGATGTGATTCTGCAATCTGTATATGGGGTAAAAATGGGAGTTCATAACCCACTTGAATCAAAGTGTGAAATATGATATATCAAGAACTATGTAATGTTTTGAACAACCAACAATAAAAAATTAAAAAAATAAGACCAGGCATTGTAAAGCTTCTAAGTTGCAAAGCCTGAGTTAAAATGTAAAAGACCAGGTATTGTAAAGTTTCTAAGCTACACTCAAAGCCTGACATTCCTGTGGCAGTTAAGACAATCCCCGCAACCGCCCATTAGGTGTGTGTCGGAATTTCCCCCTTGACTACCTAGTTGCTTAATAACCCGGACCCCGAGCAGCTCAGCACGTACGCACTCCGGGGCCTAAACCAATCAGTTTAAATGTGTACCCCGCTTTAGGACTAACCTATCACCCCCGCCTGACCTGTTCCCGCCAATGAATGTAGTAATCATGTTCGAGAGTTGCTGTTTGATTTTCCCGCAGTGTATGGTGATTTGTTGAAGGGGACTGTGATGTATGTAAAGTCCCTGCCCTCCCTAAAAAATGTATATAAACCCTGCTCAAGTTGTTCTCGGGGCTCTTGGCCGCTCTCCCTTCTTGAGTGAGCATGGAGCCACAGCATGCTGGATCTTCAATAAACCCCCTTTTGCTGTTGCATGAGTCGGTCTCTTGGTGGTCTCTTCCTCCGTCGTTCGCCGGTCCCTTACAATATATGGCATTGACTCACATCTTATTCTGATGTCTGGGTGGCCTTAGATCCTTTCAAGATTCTGTCATTAGTTTTCCCCTGGCTAGGTGTCCTTGCCATTACTACAGTGGTAATGATACTTCCAAACTGGAACCACATGGAGTAGGAAGGAGACATTTCTTAAATAATGGGAATGTTATTACCAGGAGATGGGGGGAATAGAGACTGTGTGGACAGAACAAGAAAGGTCTACTATCTCCTCAGTTTACAGATAAGAAAAGTGAGGTTCAGCATGCCTCCCCACAAGAGCCAGCTTCTACTGTGTGTGTTGCCAGAAGAATTACATCCTGGTTTTTAGGGATGGGGAAAATTAGACACATAAAGTGGAGGCAAATTGTTCTAAGATCACAAGCTAATGAGTGATAAAACCGGAACCTGGATCCAGAAGTTAGGACCCATAGTATTTTAAATATATTTGGCAAGTTACCCGGCATTCACTGGGAAATTGAATCTATCTGAAAAATAGGTCTTTTCCATTTGCTAAGAGGTAGAAAATTTGTACATGATGTTCTTAACTGAAGCTCTTAGCAGAAATGTTGATATTTTAAGTTTATTTATTTATTCTCCCCCACTAGTTCATATCTATTCAATGTCTATTGGACCCTCCCAGAAACCTTGCAGGAATGGGACTTTTTCTTTGTTATAGCACCTTTGGGACTGGGTTTGCAGTATTTTTTTTTTGCAGAAATCTTTTTACCAAAGTGAAACAGACATATAGCAAAGAGCATATACCTTAAGTTTGTAGCTCAATGTTGTTTTAACAAATGTCATTATTTAATTTTTTAAAAATATCATTGAGGTACATTTATTACAAAATGCTTAGGGTATAATGGCCAGCCTCCCTCAGTGCTGGGCAGATAAGACCCCTAGGAAAGGGTTCCGGGGGACCAGCATGCAGCTCATCAAGAATTGGAGAGCTTAGATACAGGTTGCAGTTTTTATGTTTGGAAACTTCTGGTACTAAGCGTTTAACAAACAAATGAGTGAAAGGGAAACATGGTTAAGGTTATTACTTGTATTTTTTTGATATCAGAAGTTGCTGAGGATGCATTCTCCTGGCTCTGAAGGGTTATGGACATCCAGTAGGTTAGTATTCTTCATATGAATACTAACACTGAGACTGAACTTCTTTTCTATCTCCAGGCCTGAAAAACAAAATACACTGAATAGTGGAGGGAACCGACAAAACTTTGCTCTTTGTTCAAGGCCATTCTAGGAATAATTGACTATAAGTTATATGGTATATAACCTCTATAAACCTGTGTAGGCCTTGAGCAGATCACTTCTCAGGATGGAGGAGAGATCCTGGATTTCACTGATCTGTGAGAAGCAAATGGAACAATGTGTGAGCCTCTTCAAAAAGATACACACTCCTCCATGGAACAGGAGCTCAGAAAGATATGGAAACTTTGTGAGAAGGGAAATTAGCTGCTTCTCCCCTAGAAAGCATCCACTATGGAGGAGGCACAAGGTGACCAAGTAGATAGAATGACCTGGTCCATCAATGTCAGGCAGCTCATCAATCAGCCACTCCGCCTAGTGGTGGCACATTGCTATCAGGAACTGAGTGACCATGGTAACAGCAAAGGAAGCTACACATGGGCCCCACACCATAGGTTTCCACTTACTAAGGCCAAAATCTAATGTATTACCCATGGTGAGTTCCCTACAGCATTGTCCCTCAAGAAGACCAGTCAGACACTCTGCAAGTTGATTTATCTTTTATGGAATCAAATCTGTTTGGGGCATATATCTACTTTCTCACCTCAGGGCCTCAGTCAGAAAGGGTATCTGACCTTCAAATAATCAATTCAGAATTTATGCATCCTTTCAGAAGAAGATACTAGGTCACTGGACTTCTCATAAGCCATACCCTCCAGAAGCTGCTGACCCAAGAGAATAACACAGTGGCCTTTTGAAGGAGAAGCTATGTGTCAGCTTGCACATGATATTCTATAAAGAGGAGTCTTCACATTCCAGGACACAGTGTGCACCCTAAATTAGTGATCAGATATGCTGTTGTGTTCCTGCAGATCAACTACGTGAGGCAATGAATCAGAGTGGGACACTGGTCTCTGCCTTTGCCACATAGACTCACTTGTCCCCACAGTGATAGCCTGTGTGTCTGGAGGTTTTGACTCTCAAAGGAGACTCAAAGCTTCTATGAGAAGGATTATTATCAGCCCCATTAAAAGTCCAGCTACAGGTATTTTCCAGTCACTTAGGCCTCCTTTTGTTAAAAGAGTAGTAGAGAACAAAAGAATCAGCATACGGGGGAGTAATGGAACTTACTCATTCTGAGGAAATAGCATTTATTTTTCATAACTGGGGAAGGAAACAGTAATTTTTATACCCAAGAGGCATTTCTTATTACTTTTGATAAAGATTCTTTGCTTAGTCAAACTTTGATCTGTTTCCTGAAATTTGCCTAGACCCATCTTGACATTTCCTTATAAAATCAAGTTTTAACAAAGAATCCTCCAAACTCAGTTTAGCAAGAACCCCTCTCCATCAATATGTGATCATCCTGTGTCTCTGGCCTGGTCCCTTACCCCCCATCATCTCCAAGTTGTCTGTCTAATCAATCTGGCCTGTCTTCATCAAGAATCTCATTAGGTCAGTTTAGCCAGAATTCCTCCTTTAGACTGATGTTCCCTCTTACTAATTTTTTCCATCCACTGACCCCTACCCTGATCCTATAAATTCCCACTTGCCCAGATGGTATTGGGAGTTGAGCACAATCTCTCCCCCAGGTTACAAAATTCTTATACTTATCATGATAGTCCGGAATAAAGTCAGCCTTATCATGCTGTAAAAATAAATAAAATAAAGTGTTTAGTGATTTTTAGTAAGTATTTAGAGATGTACAACCATCATCTCACTCCAGGGGTGAGCAGTCCCCTCATCCCTACAAGTTTCCTCATTCTAGTTGATTGCTGCTCCCAACCCAGCCCCTGGTTATCATCTGGCTGCCTTCTGTCACAGTTTGTTGACTGATGCAAAATAACTCTGGCTTGAACCCACATTGCCAAGAAAATCATCCTGGCTCACCTTCTTGTGGCTTTCTCTTCCTGAAGGAAGGCCCACTAGAATGTTCCTTCCCAAGTGAGGAGCTGTTCTAAGCCTATGGCTCCATCTCTCACCAGAGAATGAGACAAGGCATCACAAATACCACCAGCATTTCCAGGCCCTGGGGAGGTTTCTGAAGTCCTTCATCAAAGACTTTGAGCTGTAATATCCAGAAAATAGGATTTCATGTTAAAGTAAGCGATAATCCCATTAGCAGCTTCACGTGGCCGTGTGCAAAGAGTAAGGGGCAAGAATTTGCAGATCATTCTAGCACTTGAACAGGAATATTCTGGGCTCCTGACACAGAGCTTCCCAACCTGTGTGTCCCAGATGGGTTCTAGGAGGACAAGATTCTGAATATCAAAGCCTTTTAGATAGCTGGAGAATACTCCTAGTTTCCCCCCAGGGCTTACAACTATTACCATTTTTTCTTTCTACCTGTTCGTGAAATGTTGGGAAATTGCTCTGGGAAGGCCAGTGATGAGCCCTGAGTTTATGGTTTTCTTGAGACAAATCAACTCTCAACATCAACCCACTTTCCTAATTCAGGGTCTGTGCTCACCCCAGCCTCTTGTAGATTTTCCTTCTGCTTTGACTGTGTTGGCCAGTCTCAAGGTTCGTTCTGATCCTCCTAGTGACTGTTCTTTTTGTGAAACAACATACATCTCTGGCTTATGTATGTTTTGTGTGTGTGTGTGTGTGTGTGTTTATGGAAATAAAATTTATTATTTTAACCATTTTCGAATATACAATTCAGGGGCATTAGGAACATTCATATTACTGTGCAAACACCACCACAATCTTTCTCCTGCACTTTTTCATCATTCCAAACTCAAACTCTATACCCATTAAACAATAACTCCCCATTCTTCATCCCCAAGCCGCTGAAGACCACCATTCTACTGTCTGTCTCTATGAATTTGCCTAATCTAGATACCTCATAAAAGCAGGATCATACAATACTTTTCCTTTGTGTCTCGCTTATTTTATATATAAGTGCTATATTGCTTTCAAGATTCATTCACGTTGTAGCATGTCGAACTTTAATTTGCTTTTAGGCCTATTTTTTTTTTGTGTGTGTTTATATGCAAATAGGTTTCCTTTTGTGTGACATAGAGGGCACTGTACTCATCATGTTTCAGGACCCGCAGAGCTGATGCATGACCTTGGACTGGGTGACCTCACAGGATACTGCCACCTTTGTCTGAGAAGCCAACCACAACCCTCTTCCCCTCCACAATTAGTTCTCAGATTTATATAACTTCTCTCTGTGCAATTTCTATTTTACACCTAGTATTTGTGGTAAAGGGCTTTGTCCCTTCTAGAAGGGAAGGAATTTTAGCTACCAGGAAATAGGTATGGCTATATAAAAAAATCAAGTTCATACTGAAATTGCACCACATGAAGATTGGTTTAGATGAAGGTCATGAGAGCAAAATAACTGTTGTTGGGCACTGTCTATGGACCAGGCGCTTGTCCAGGTATTCAACATTCATTACATGACTTAATCCTTTCAGCAACCCTCCAAGAGACATATGATCATTTAGGTTTGTACAGGTGAGAAATTGAGGCCCTGAGAAACTGAGGTACTTAGGTTCCCAGAGGTGAGACCAGGATCAGGGCAAGAAGCCAGGCCTACTCATGACAGACCTTGGCTACCTTCTTCTGCCAGATTCAAGAGCAAATATTTATAAAACATGAGATGTTTGAAAGATCTAATTGCTGGCTGAGAATACTTCATCTTGTTTCCCAGTGTGTCCTGTGATAACATGAGGAATTCAGTACTGCAGGGACCCTCCGCTTGGCCCAGCTTCAGGTGAGGGCATTCTATCAGTGCAGGTTCACCAGACTGGTAGCCCAGAAAGGGGGCAGGGGGCAGTTTGCTGTCCTGGTGGTGATGGTAGATAACTGCAAGAGTCCTCAGGTGGTGGATTTGTGTGGCTTCCTTCTCCCTCACAGTACCCTGTCTGCTGGGCTTGGGTAGGCCAGACTTCTAACCACCTGAGACAGTAGACATTCCAGGGGGTATGGAGGCCACTGACTTACCGCTTTCATCAATACCTTCTATTTTCACTCTTTGGTACTCTTAAATTCTCTTTTCATACCTTCTTCTGTAGTGAATGAAATAATGGACCTAATAGCTGCTAATTTTTGAGCACATGCTTTATACATAGATTTGTGATGAGTAATTTATACCTCTTACTTAAACTTCACAGCCACCTTATAAAGTAGGTTCTAGGGGAATTTAAAGAACTTTCCACACTCATGGAAGCTAGTAAATTCTTTTTTAAATTTTTTGTGGTGAAGAAATTTTTTTCCATTTATAAAAATCATAAAAACGATAAGCTATCTGTAAAAATAAATATTTTTTAAAAGATAGATTTTTTAAAAGATAAATATCAGAGTAACTCCATTCTACATAGAATTGTAAAACCATTCTATGCAGATTTAAAAAAAAAATGTTATTGGTTCTTTTTTCTTTTGGTGCCAAGGATTGAACCCAGGGCATTGTGCATGCAAGGCAAGCACTCTACCAACTGAGCTAGTTCCCCAGCCCTGGTTCTTTTCAGTTACACATGACATTAGAATTTATTTTGATATAATTGTAAGTGTATGCCATTTACCATATTCTAGTTAGGATTCCATTCTTATGGACGTATGTGATCGTGGGATTTGCTATGTGTATTTATATAGGTACATAGGAAAATGACTTTGGATTCATTCCATTGCCTTTCCTTTTCTCATTCCTCTCCATTCCCTTCATTCCCTTTTGTCTATTCTATTGAATATCTGTTCTTTCTATCTTCCTCTTTATTGTGGGTTAGCTTTCATATATCAACAAAAACATTCGACTGTTGGTTTTAGGGGACCGGCTTATTTCACTTAGCATGATAGTCTCCAGTTCCATCCATTTACTTGCAAACATCATAAAGTCATACTTGTTTATGACTGTTATAATATACAACAATTTCTTTTTTCCATTCATTTGTTGAAGGGCATCTATTTGGTTCTATAGCTTAGCTATTATGAATTGAGCTGCTGTAAACATTGATGTGGCTGCGTCTCTGTAGTATGCTGATTTAAAATCTTTTGGATATAAACTGAGGAGTGGGATAGTTGGGTCAAATGTTGGTTCCATTCCTAGTTTTTTGAGGAATTTCCATACTGCTTTCCAGAGTGGTTGCACCAATTTGCAGTGCCATCAGCAATGTATGAGTGCACCCTTTTCCCCCACATCCTTGCCAATGTTTATTGTTACTTGTATTCTTTTTTGTCAATTAAATATTTTTCTTTCTTTTTCATATATATCTTTTTCATATTCTGATTTGTTATGTATGACAGCAGAATGCATTACAATTCATATTACACATGTAGAGCACATTTTTTTATATCTCTGGTTGTACACAAAGTAGAGTCACACCATTCATATCTTCATACATGTACTTAGGGTAATGATGTCCATCTCATTCCACAGTCTTTCCTACTCCTATGTCCCCTCCCTTCTCTTTTCTGCACTTTGCTCTGTCTAGAGTTCATATAATCCTCCCATGGTCCCCCTACATATACAATTATGAATCATCATCCTTATATCAGAAAAAACATTTGTTATTTGGTTTATTGGGATTGGTTAACTTCACTTAGCCTTATATTCTCCAACTCCATCCATTTACCTGCAAATACCATGATTTTATTCTCTTTTAATGCTGAATAGTATTCCATTGTGTATATATACCACATTTTTTATCCATTCATCTACTGAAGAACATCTAGGTTGGTTCCACAGTTTAGCTATTGTGAATTGTGCTGCTATAAACATTGATGTAGCTGTGTCCCTGTAGTATGCTGTTTTTAAGTCCTTTGGGTATAGTCCTAGGAGAGGGATAGCTGGATCAATGGTGGTTTCATTCCCAATTTTCCAAGAAATCTCCGTACTGCTTTCCATATTGGCTGCACCAATTTGCAGTCCCACCAGCAGTGTATGAGTGTGCCTTTTTCCCCAAATCCTTGCCAAAATTCATTGTTGTCTGTATTCCTAATAGCTTCCATTCTGACTGGAGTGAGATGAAATCTTAGAGTAGTTTTGATTTGCATTTCTCTAATTGCTAGAGATGTTGAACATTTTTTCATATATTTGTTGATTGATTGTATATCATCTTCTGAGAAATGTCTGTTCAGTTTGTTGGCCCATTTATTGATTGGGTTATTTGTTTTCTTGGTGTTAAAATATTTGAGTTCTTTATATATCCTAGAAATTAGTGCTCTATCTGATATGCTTGTGGTAAAGATTTGCTCCCATTCTGTAGGGTCTCTATTCACCTCATTGATTGTTTCTTTTGCTGAGAAGAAGCTTTTTAGTTTGAATCCATCCCATTTATTGATTCTTGGTTTTAATTCTTGCACCATAGGAAGTTGGGGCCTAATCTGACATGATGGAGATTTGGGTCTACTTCTTCTATTAGGTGCAAGGTCTCTGGTTTTATTCCCAAGTCCTTGATCCACTTTGAGTTGAGTTTTGTGCATGGTGAGAGATAGGGGTTTAATTTCATTCTACTACATATAGATTTCCAGTTTTCCCATCACCTTTGTTGAAGAGGCTATCTTTTCTTCAATGCATGTTTTTGGTGCCTTTACCAAGTGTGAGGCAACAGTATTTTTGTGGGTTTGTCTCTGTGTCTTCTGTTCTGTTCCATTGGTCTTTGTGTCTGTTTTGTGGCAATATCATGTTGTTTTTGTTACTATAGCTCTGTAATATAATTTAAGTTCTGGTATTGTGGTGCCTCCTGCTTTATTTTTCTCTATAAAGATTGTTTTGGTTATTCTGAGCCTCTTATTTTTCCAGACGAATTTCATGACTGCTTTTCCTATATCTATGAAGAATATCATTAGAATGCTGATGGGAACTCCACTAAATTTGTGTAGCACTTTTGGTAGTATGGCCATCTTGACATCAAGAGCATGAGAGAGCTTTCCATCTTCTAAGGTCTTCTTCAACTTCTTTCTTTAGTGTTTTGTAATTTTCATTGCAGAGGTATTTCACCTTTTTGTTAGATTGATTCTGAGTTTTGTTGCTGTTGTTGTTGTTTTGTTGTTTGTTTGAGACTTTTGTGAATGGGATAGTTTTCTTAATTTCTCTTTCAGCTGATTTGTCGTTGGAGTATAGAAATGCAATTGATTTATGGGTGTTAATTTTGTATCCTGCTACTTTGTTGAATTTGTTTGTGAGTTCTGGAAGTTTTCTGGTGAAGTTTTTTTTTTTTTTTTTTTTTTTTTTTTAGGAGGGGGTTGTAAATATAAGCTCATGTTGTTGGCCAGCATATTTTGAGCTCTTCTTTTCCTATTCATATTCCTTTAATTTCTTTCTTTTGCCTAATTAGAGCAAGTAAATTGTTGACAGGAGATTTGAGCACAGGTCTGGCTTGGTCTTACTGTGCCTATTACAAACACAATAGCAGAGGAAGGTCAAGGGGGCAGAAGGACCTGCATTGTGATTAAATCATGCATGGCAAGGAAGCAAGTACAGTGGAAAGGGGATATGGAGAACTCTCAAGTTCTGCTTTAAGCTGTGTAACAGATAGGTAAAAGTAGCTGTTGTTTCCTAGTAGTCTTTAAGCTCCCATATTTCTGTACAATTGCAAAACAATCCTGTAATCATCTTGTTATTTCAACTGCTTTTCTTTTTAAGTCTTTGTGATCAAATCTAAAACTATAGTTGCATTTATTATTCCCAGATGGCATCATAGAGAACAGCTTTATGTAGTGACAAAGCATCCTGCCAAGTGTGAAACAAGAGACAGAGAATCCCAGGCCTAGAAGAGATGCCACAGTTAGAAAAACATGGCTTTCCAGAGACACTTCCACTACAGGGAAGAGCCATCCCTTCTAGGGAATGGGATTGCAAAGGATTTTCAACGTTGAAGATTGTACCATCCCTAAAGCAAAGGGGAACAGTAAAACACCATGTACTGAATGCTTCCTTTCTGTTTCCAAAAATCCTAGCCAAGTTAAGGGAACAATGAGAGCAAGCCTGGATCAGAAAGCCCAGATACATATTATCTTGAAGAACACTGTCTCATGCACACTGGGACCCAGGGAAAGTCCATGTTATCTGTAGAAAGCTACTTTCTTACATGTATGCTGGGAGAATTGCTCCTTGGAATGCTGGTCAGACAAGCAAACTAAGCTCACTAATGCTGACGATGTCACGGCTTCTGCAGCCTAACATATAAAAACCCCTCTCTGAGTGAAGATGGGCACGGA
The DNA here is from genome assembly GCF_021218885.2 of Marmota monax. NCBI lineage: Eukaryota > Metazoa > Chordata > Mammalia > Rodentia > Sciuridae > Marmota > Marmota monax. Next base: position 764,347 of record NW_026693537.1, read on the forward strand.
GCTGAGGGCTCTGTGGAAAGGGGATACGTCACCCATCCAGTCTGCTGCCATTGACCAAAACATCATGAGAGAGAGAATGTGTTTCTTGGCAAAGCACCCTGGGGGACAGAGGTGCTGTCACAATGTCACGACTAAATTCTTCTTGGAATAGTCAGGGACCTCTTGTAAGCTTCCACCAGAAAACCACATGTTTCCAAAGCTTCCTTTGGGCACTTTCTTTGTCCTGTCTGCAACCTACCCCACTGCCAGGGCACAACTGGGTTGTGGATGAAACAAAGCTTATATCCTCCCAGAACAATTTCTAAAATCCATCTTCTATTTAATTAGGGCCTCCACTTTGAGAAAAAACAAAAGACAAAGATACCCTCAAAATGTCTAGCTTATCTATAGATGATAGAAAAGGTAGACATTCATCTCCAAGTGAAATGAGTTTAAGCATTTTTTAAAAATCAAAAGCTGCTTCCCGACTCTAGCATCAAGATGGACGTGTGTGTGCACACAGATGAACCACATGATAGGTTTAGGCATGATGCCTGGCACATAGTGGACCTTCAGGAGAGCTCAATTTTCTTTTTTCTCAACCTAGAAAAGAAGAACAGAGATTTTTGTGGGTGGTTTTGAAGATAACATCTGTTTCTGAGTTGGCTAAATAGGATGTGGGAGGCTTTTAAATTGGGAAGAGAGGTGTGTTCAATAGGAGCCTCATGGCTGGTCCTGGGCAGGGAGGCCTCCCTCCTCTGGAATGTTTGCTCAGACTTGCTACACTGGGGGAAGGTGGGGGTGGGGGTTGCTCATTATGGCCCTAGTGGGTCTGGTCCTACCATTTGGTTCTGTTCATTGTCATTTAAAAGAATTATGCTTTGAAAAGTGGAATTGTTGGAAAAGAGTTCTTTTCCTGTGGAGAAGGAAAGGCAGAGTGAGATCCTCCCCATGCTCAAACACAAATGTCTGTAAGAGAAGAAAACTCTGCAGCCCACGGTCAGTCCAACCACTCTGGGAATTAACAAACATTTCTGCTAAGAGAAAAGCCCACTTCCAGGTCAACAGCTCTGGCCCAATATATCTGTGTTTTTTTGCCAAAAGTAAATAATTCAGACTCACAGCTGAACTCTTGCAGCAGCAACAGATAACCGACATTCCTTGCTTCTAAGGCAAGGATACTTGTGAACCCCTCATTTGTTGTCCACCAGTGCCTCTGTCCCCGACCCTAGGAGTGGGCGGCTTCATCTAGAGCACACAATCTTCTGTTGGTTCGGCTTTCGCGGCTTACACCCATAATCTACAGTGAAGCCCTGGACAGGACCGAGGGCTGCACCTGGGAACTTACTAGAAGTGCAGTCTCAGGACCCAGCCTATCCCTACAGATCAGAATCTTCATTTTAAAAGACATTGTATGCACCTTCAAGTTTGCAACTCCGTTTTCCCAAACACACAGGTGAACTTGGCTCTCTGAATAGATCACCACTGTCTCTAGATGGGTAAATGTTCTGTCACCTCCCATCCCCACTTGCCGTTGTCTCTATGGGAGGCCTCCTCCGTCTGCCTGCTTTGGTTTGAGACCCTCACTTGCTTCCAGGGGTGGTGTTTTTATTCAAATTCTCAAGCACTAGATGGTTTGCTTCTTCCCCTTTGAGTGAGAGGTCTGTGAAGAAAGCATGGACTTTAGCCATGTGAAAACCTGAGATCTGGCTGTTATAAGCTGAATGATTCAGCAAGTCCTTATCTTTCTGAGGTTCTGACATCTTATCTGTAAAATGAAAACATGACCTCTCTTGACATCATGTAGATAGTACCTGGCACATATTTCATCTGCTTGCTCAACTTTCCTGGATGTCCCTTGATAACTAGGCCCTTGGGAACCCTGACAGGCAAGGCTTGGGCCCATACACTCCTTTCATAGTGGCACCAGAGAATTGGATATAGACAGCCCTTGTGATGCAAATGGTGCCTTTTTCAGATAGTCTCATTCCACTATATAATATTATAGTGGAATAGTAATGTTATATCTAGAGGAAAAAAGTACTTAATTTTGAAGGAGCATATATTTTAGTAAAAGGTACCTTCAACAATACAAAAATACATATGTGTAATGATATTTATTAAAGTATTGTTTGTAAGTCCTCAACATTGGAAAAATCCTAAATGCCCCCACACAGGTGAGAGATGGCATAAAAATATGATGCATGCAAACAATGAGATACTTACTTTGAAGCTGTAACACAAATAAACAAATAAATGACTAAATAAGAAAGTGCTTTGTGAACTAAGATGGAGATGAGTTCTGTGATCTGTCATTAAGTGAACATAACAACAACAAAACACAAAGTGCAAAAATATAGCTGTGATGTGCTGCCTTTCAGGTAAGAAAGAAGAGGAGCATTGAAACCCCTCTAAGCAATGAGTGCACAAAAGGTCCCCAGTAAAAAGAGATGAGGAATTTTTGAGAATGACTGAGTTCAGGGCTGGGGCAGAAGAAAGAAAGATAAGCCTGGAACATTTTTTGCTACAAAAAGTCGCTGGAGAAGCTCACAAAAAGGGAAAGCTTGTCATAAAAGACCCAGAGCCAAGATGAAGGAGCTCTAAAGGCCAAAGCTGGAATGATTTGAGCAACACCATATATGTTGGTTATACATATATCCAAATAATATATTTACTTGGTTATATAAATAACTGAGCAAAGGAGAAGGGATAGCTTTACTTTACAGAACAATCCCAGTTATTAATTATAAAATAAATGAAGGAAATAAAAATCACTGTTTAGAGGGCTGTGGATATAGCTCAGTTGGTAGAGTGCTTGCCTTGCACACACAAGGCCCTGGGTTCAGTCCCCAGGACCACCAAAAAAAAAAAAAAAAAAAAAAAAATCACTGATAAACACTCTGGTAATATTTGCTGTAGACAAGATCTATAATGAATGCTATGTAGCCAGTAGATAAAAGCTTATTCGGAAGCAGAATATTTACCTAGCAACAAAGTCTCTCCATAAGATATTTATTCATTCCGAAGGGATAGCTTGTAACTACAATGGGTCAACCCTGGAAGACATGCCTTTAATCAAGAGATCAAGGTAAACACTGACAAGTATGAGACAGGTTATGTCTGGAAAATGATGTCTAGAAACCAAGCACTGAGAAGGTAATAGAGTAACTTCCATGATATTTTGCGTAAAATGTATTCTCAGCCAATCCACAAGAAAACATCAGGCAGATGCAAACTTAGGCATAGCCCACAAAATAATTGACCATTTCTCTTTAAAAATGCTAAGATGATAAAGGAGAAGGATAGCCTGTCACAGATAGAGGTGGCTAAGTAGATATGACAACTAAATATAGTGTGGGGTATCAGATGACATCCTTGTCTAGAAAAAAAATCCCAATTGAAAAAGTGATGGAATCCAAGCAAGTCTGCAGTTTAATAAATAGCATTACCTATTGTTGAATTCCTGATTTTGATCATTGTACTATGGTATTGTAAGATGTTTATATTAGAGGACCCATGAGGTAAATGGTATCTTGGAACTCTATACCAGTTTTATAATTTTTTTCCATAATCGAAATAATTTCAAAAAATTAAAAGATACACCTTAAATGATTTGTTGATGAAATAAAATGAAATTAAATCTGAGATTCTTTTCAAATTTTGTCGAAAATCATTGAAGCAAAGTGAAGGGTACATCTAAGCCTATCATAATGTTCTTGCTGCATTTAAACATGTTAGTGAATTTCTATTATAAAAGGGAAGTTATGAATATTCATTAAGCTCCCTCTATGTACTGGGCACTTTGGTCAGCCATGATTGGCAGTCATGCCCCCAGGAACTCACAGTTGACAGGGGGAAAGCAGGTATTAAACATGGCAAGTCCAAGAGTGATATGATAGAGGGGGCACAGGACCCCAGGGCAGGGGACAGGAGTGTTCCAAACAGAGTAAACAGTGTGTGCAAAGGCTCAGGCAAGAGGAGCTAGAGTGCAGCCAATAAGATAAGGGTCTGCTAATGACCCCCAACCAGGCAGCCAATCCATGGGGCTTGGATAACTCAGCCAGATTCCTTGGGCCTATGGATTATGCAACAGAATCCACAGTTTAGCCCTTTCTACAAAAGTAGATTGCTCCCTCCCACTCTTATCAAATTCATTTCCTGATAGCACTTTCTTACATTGAGGTTTTTCTTCCCCCATGAATTTATTCTTTTTTTTTTTTTTAATCTGCCCTAAACTTTACAGTCAATTTAATGAAATCTTTTGAAAGTAGTGTCTTAAGAAAACAGATGTCCAGTGACCATGGCCTTCTAGGACAGACTTAAAATCCTTTGTTAACACATACATTGATAATTCTAAAGGACAAAATTTGCCATTTTCTTTCTAATCTAGCATAAAATTCTGGAAACATGAAAGCCAGGGGAGTGGCTGTTCCCCACTGGACCCCACCCATGTTCAGAGGGCAAGGGTTGTTAGCATATTAAAGCTGCTAACACACCCACTCAGAGCTGGCCTAGAGGAGCGCAGCAGCCAGGCAGCCTGCACTTGAATCAGGTTGGTACTCCCTTTTTAAAATCTTCGTGAATGTTCTCGTGCCTGCTTCACTAGGAAAACATTTTTAAATGTGGTACTTTGTGTGAGCATTTTATGTTCTTATATTGCTTTCTTTGTATACTCAGGGGAAAAGAAATGTTGTCTATTAGTTCTTTAAGGAAAAATAATATCCAAGAATTCAGAAGAAAAAGACAGAGAATTTGATGCTAGGAGAAAAGCGCAAATGGTGTCATTATCAGTGATCTGAAAATGCTTGCTTCTCAGTGCCTGCTGGTGTGTAGGAGCTGACGCTAAAGTTGTGTTCTCCATTTAAAGAATGTATTAGTGTGACTCATATAGGACTTGATACACAATTATGATGGGAGCACCACTTGAACAATGAAAAGAAAATATATCTAGGTGGTTGTATGGCTCTTGAAGTAGAATATCCAGTTTGGAAACCAGTAATCAGTGACTGCCAATCAGAATCTGAATGGCACTCTCCTAACTGACTTCACGTGTTTGTTGTTCATATATTACATTGTAATTGGGCACCAAGTAGCAAGTTCTTCTTCCTGCATCACCATCACCTGCTCCCTCTCCTCTTCCTTCTTCCTCTCCTTCTCTTTGTCTTCGTCCTTTCTCCTCCTCTTCCTCTCCTTCAATGCTACTGAAACCAAAGGGTGGGCAGAGCTTAAATTCTCAAAATCACAAATGAATCTAAATGTATCGGACTTTAGGGGGCAGTAAGGCAAGTGGACCTGGCTTTATTTCTTAGAACTAAAGAACAACGCCCAACTTTTGAACTGTCATGTTTCCAGTCCAAAAGAGAATTTGGAAATACCTTTTATTTGCCAAGTTAAATATGCCCCTGGGCTATGCTACCAAAGAACTTAACCTCTTTGTTTCTACTAGGTAGGAAACTTCCATTGCTTTAATTATTCTGTTTAAATGTCAGAATGGCAGTTTTTATAACCAGAATTGGTTATTTTATTACAATAATCCTAGCTTATTATATTTTTGCTCTATACTAAGTGTATTCTTAAATAATGATTCCTCTAAAGGAAATGCTATAAAGCAGAATAACAGCTACAGATTTTGGACCGAACATGGCACAATGTACAGTGCTAAAAGACTGACAACTTCTCTGCTTCATGGGCTCACAATTTAGTGTGTGTTCTTGGAAGGAAGAAAATAGTAACCTTTGCAGGCTGGGAAAATTCAAAAATAAACTATAGCAGAAGGAAACTACTCTGAATATCAGAACTAGGTTAAAATCCAGACTTTATCTTAACTAGCTAAGTGGAAAATCACACACTCTTTCTAGAGTTTAAAGTATTCATTACCAGTTTGGAGGAAGGGCTAACTGACGTCTCAGATCCCATCCAAGTCTACAACTTGGGAATTCTTAAAGGGAGAGCTTGATCTATCTGTGAAGGTATAATTGGTTTTCATGAGGCACATACAGTCACTAAGTAACAAGTGACAGTCACTAGTGCCCCAAAATAGTTGTCAACATAAAAAGAATAAAATGAATTTTTTTATATAAGAAAGCCTCAGAATCTCAGACCTTGTGAAAGGCCACATGCGTGTTAGGGCCTGTGCAGGGCAAACCAGAATTCATGGAGGAAAAAAAACCAACCCCAAATACCCAGAATCTTCTGTGGGAGAAGAGATTAAAATGTAATGAAGGGGACTCACTCTAGTATTGCTACCAGCAGCTTTTTTATATACCCATGAGGAACAACCCTAATCTAAGGGTAGGAAGGCAGACACACAGGGAGTTAGAAAGCTGCTTCGGCTGGATGGTACTAACCTAGGCAGAAAGGGCAGACTCTTCATCTCAGCCTGGCATCCTTCTACCCTGGCTCGGGCTTGCTTGAGTGATGAGTCTTAGGTCAAATTCTCAGGAATCCATAAAGGACAGCCACACATTTTGCAGGGTGCATTCTGCTGCGTCAGGTGTCTTCAAGCCTGTGGTCCTGACTAGATGGGGGCAGGGACCAAAGCAGACTAGTATCTTGCTCCTTCCAACCATTATCACTGCTTCACATGCTTGATATGTGGAAGCTGTTCTATGAATGTTAGAAAGTTTGAACGAAACTTTTAAAGAAGAGCAATATATTTACATGGAAAGCAGAAAGAAGGCAATAAAAAAAGAAAAGAAAGAAGGAAAGAAAAAGATTACACTAAATTTCCCCTGGCACATTTAAATGATTTTGACATACAGAAAAAATCAAATTTCACACATAATAGCTCAGTGGTAGAGCACTTGCCTAACATGGGTGAGGCACTGGGTTTGATCCTCAGAACCTCATACAAAATAAACAAATAAAATAAAGTTTTGAAAAATATATTTTAAAAAAATAACTACTGCGTAGAGATAAATATATATGTGCTAAAAACTGAACAACCACAAAATCTTGCAAAACACATTTTAAAGTGTTTTCTGACCAAAGGTCTAGCAATTAAAAATAGATTTGAAATTGTCTCCCACTAACCAAGGCAATTGAATCTTTGCTTTTTAATGAACTCTGGGCTTTTGTATTCACAGTCCTGATGAAACTTGCCTCACCCCATTGCTGAACTTGCCTGGCCACTGTGGGACCTGCCCTTTCTGGCTCCCTTCTCTGAGCTGTTCTCCCAAGCAGCTTGGGAAACAGCAGTGATTCTCAGCCAGGGGTGATTTTGCAGACCTAAAGGAGATTTGGCAAAGCCTAGAGATGTTTTGGGTTGTCATGATTGGACGGTGGAGGGAAGTACAGAACTATGCTTTTGGATGCTGCTTAGTAAATAAACTCCAATGTACAGGATAGTTTCCTGCAACAAAGAATTATCCAGCCTAAAATGTCTGCAGTGAAGAAAAGCTGGGGATAGGCAACAGATTTCTTTGGCTAGTCCCAGCCAAGTTTCTCTCTTACATTTACACCAACACAGAGCACAGTTACATATACAACCTCATAAGATAATTGGAAACAAAATCAAGGTTTCACCATAAAACACTGACGGTTGCCATATATGGCTCACACCTTGATATTTTCTATGATGATGAAACTTTAAAACACTATCTGAAAAACCATGGTATTGATTTTACAACCCACAAAGAAGTCATGATCCAAAGTTTGCAAAATGCTGATCTAGAGAAGTTCCAAGGTTTGGGGGACCAATAAAAGTGTACTTGACGAATAAAAGTATACACACACACACATACTTTTTTTTTTTTTTTGGTATTAGGGTTTTGGCAATTGAACCCAGATGCACTTTACCACTGAGCCACATCCTTAGCCCTTTTTTATTTTGAGACAGACTCTCACTAAGTTGCTGAGGCTGGCCTCAAACTTGCCATCCTCTTGCCTTAGCCTCTCAGGTCACTGGGATAACAGTTATGGGCCAGTGTACCTGGCATAAAAGTGTATTTGAATGCCAGGTTTACCACATCAGTAACCTGTATAGATATAAATATCTTCTTTTGCAAACTTAGAATAATAAAAAATCTATATCAAATAATTTTATGAGGACTAAATGAAGATAAAAATGAGAAATTGCCTGTTACATGGTAGATACAAAATGTGTTCCCCATGATATAAATACTCCTTTCTTGGATTGTAAAATAAAGTTCAGTAGTGGAAAAACGGAATTTCAGTATAAAAAAGAAATAAGCACCTTTTTCTGTGGGGAGAATTTAGGTTTGGGCTGCAGTCAGGGAAGCTGAACCTCATTTTAATGCTTTTGAATAAATGCAGCACAGGAGCCAAAGAGCTGGAGAGTAACTTTGCTCCTGTCCCCTTCTTCCTGCCAGACACTATGTCCTGTGTCCTGTGGTTTTTGAGGCCTCCTTCCGGGCTGTCAGGTCCTTCAGGTGTAGGATCCAACCTGCTCTGTTCATATCCTCAAAATGAGGGCAAATAGCAATATGAGAGTGGCTTGGTACACTTTCAGGAGTGGACCAAGGAAGATCTTCCTGGGACTCCAGCAATCCTTCCATGTAGAAGGCAGAATTTTTTTGTATTGTTGGATTATTAGCCATACATTAAAGTACCTCTTTCTTCTGTGTACTCATTCATTCATTCATATTTAGTGAAACAAGAGAGACTGCTAATATGGCGGGGAAGCCTGTGCTTCATTACTTCGATAGCCGGGGCAGAATGGAGTGCATTCGGTGGCTCTTGGCAGCAGCTGGAGTGGAGGTAGGTTCTAAGTTAGGTTACCTTACGTTGGATCTAAAATTGACTATATCAACATACTTTTCTAAACTAGGAGAGTTCCATACTAGATAACCTGTGAATGGTTTGCCTTAAATAAAAAAGTCCCGTTATTATGAAAGAAATTGACTGATTGACCAAAGGGAAATGACAAAAATCTTCCTGGCAAAGGGCCACATGAACAATTAAAGTATATTCTGTAAATGTATTGTAATTATATAGAATAATGTAAATAATGTACTCTGATTGTATTAAAAGATATTTTTAAAAGAAACCAGAGACATCAAATAATCACAGTGTGTGAAATTCATTTGCATTTAAATGAACTTTAAAATATAGTTTGTGACAGAAGCAATTAGAAACTGGAATATTGAATAGGTATCAAGTGAAATTTTAAAATTGTTAATTTTTAGTGAGTTTTTTGTGTGATTTTAGGTATGATATTGTTATTTTTTTAAATAGTTCTTAGTTTTAGAGACACCCTGAAGTATTTAGGATGAGATCACATGATACCTCAGACTTATTTCACATGACCAAAGTGAGAGAGAGGATGGACACGGGGAGGAAATAAGATCAGCATGAGTTGGTAATTACTGGAACTGGTGACTGATATGAGGAAGATGCTTGTGTTTTATGTGTATTTTTATATGTACCAAAACTCACACAATATAAAGGTAAAATGTGTAAAACTAAAAGTAATTAAATTAAAAATAAAAACACAGATGAGAGGTGGGAGGGAGTAGAGAGTAACAACCGGCCTTTAACAGTGGAACACATCTGTTTAGTAATTATTTTGTTGAGCACCCATGAAATGCCAGGTTCTGTGCTGGGTCCTGAGGACACATGGTGAACAAGGCAGACAGAGTTCCTATCTTCAGGCAGCCTGCATATATGTGAGGATGCAGACAAATTGGGACTTAAATGAAGAGTGGGAACAAGCATTTTACCTGGTTAAAAGGCCATTGCTGGAATGGAACCACCATTTGATCCAGTTATCCCACTCCTCAGCATATATACCCAAAGGACTTAAAAAAAGCATACTATAGTGATACAACCACATCAATGTTTATAGCAGCTCAATTCACAGTGGCTAAGCTATGGAACCAACCTAGGTGACCTTCAACAGATGAATGGATAAAGAAATTGTGGTATATATACACAATGGAATATTACTCAGCCATAAAGAAAAATGAAATTATGGCATTTGCCAGTAAATGGATAGAACTAGAGACTATCATGCTATGTGAAATAAGCTAGTCCCCCCAAACCAAAGGCCAATGTTCTCTCTGATATGTGGATCTAACACACAATAAATTGGGAGGAGGGAAGAATAGAAGTTCACTGGATTAGACAAAGGGGAATGAAGGGAAAGGAGGGGAATAGGGATAGGAAAGACAGTAAAATGAGTCAGGCATAACTTTCCTATGTTCACATATGAATACATGACCAGTGTCAACTGCACATCAAGTTCAACCACAAGAATGGGAAGTTGTACTCTGTATATATAATATGTCAAATACACTCTACTGTCCTGTATATCTAAAAATAACAAATAAAAAAAGAAAGAAAGAAAAAAGGCCATTCCTTCTAACTTTTGAATAGGAAAAACTGGTAAGGCTCTGTGTTGAGTGCTTCCCCCTAGTGGCATCACTAGGAAAAACGATTTTTAGTCGGATCAGAGGGACCCAGCAACTGCAGAAGGGGTTTCGTGGGAAGGAAGTGAACACTCTCAGGGAGAGATTTTGTTCTGTGAGTGGGAGCAGAAGAGGGTGGTTAAAGGGTGTGGTCACGTTCTGTGAAAGGAATTTTTAATGTGCTCCCTTGCCCTCATACGGGATTACTTTCTCAATTCCTTCATAAATGCCTGAGACTTTTTAGCTTGATCCTTTCTGAATTTCATAAAGAAGCAAGTGCACAAAACCTCAAAATACTGTAGTGCTATTCCAGGCAGATATAGATATAGATATAGATCTTCAGTACCATATCTCTCTTTTTATATGGTACCAGGGATTGGATTTGGTGGTGTTTTAGCATTGGGCTACATTTCTATCCCTTTTTAAAAATCATGCCCTTTACTTAGTAGAGCTAATCTGAAGTTCCAAGTGGTCCTGATCAGACTCTTCTGTGTGTACTGCCAAACTCAAGAAAATTTAACCTCTCCATATCAATTACTGAACAGGGACTAATTAAGTTTTAAAGGCTATGAGGTTATGCAGTGAACAAGAAGAACTTCTTGACCTTTTCTGTTTCCAGTTTGAAGAGAAGCTTATAGAATCTCCAGAAGATTTGGATAAGTTAAAAAATGGTAAGACCATCTGAATGTTCTTGATGAAGGTGTCCAGCAAAAGGCTGAAATACCAGGCAATGATATGGTGTATGGTGGGGTGGTAGCTAGGGATGGTAGAGAGGTAGAGTCGGGGTAAAATGTAAGGGTGGGACTCCTTGAAAAGATCTGGCAACTCTCGCAGGGTTAAAAAGGGCTGAACCTCTCTGAGAATTGCTAAGGAATCATTCCCGTGCCTTGTGGTCATCAGCTCAGGATCCTACTGTGTCCTCTCATCCAAGCACACACATGGATATGCATTAGATGGCAGGAGGGGAAATAGATGGGGCAATTACCTTGAGTTTTTAAATTTATGACTTGTCACAATATCCCAGCAAAACTGAAGACTTGAAAGAGCCTAGAAAGGAACCTCAGCATAAAAAACTCTCAGAACCTATCTTAAATGTCAAGAACACCATGAGACTTAATTTGGAAGCTTCCCACTTAAAATGACATCTGGCTGGCAGCCCTGCCACAGCCCCTCCTAACCTTCCTAAAATATCCATGAAAATGTATTAAACACACACACACACACACACACACACAAAGGCACTTAGTATGTATTTAGATGGGAATAAAAGACAAATAAAATAAGCTAAAAAGTAAAAAAATAGGTGAGGAAAAAGGACTATAGGAAGCTAAAAATAAAATGCTATTTTACTTGAAAAGTTACCAGACAATATATTTTTTTTTACATTTGTATCTTCTGTCATTTCAAGGAACATTTTCTCATCATGAATGAATGGGACCCACAGACATTTCATTCTCTTTTTCCTTTTCTCCTTCCACAAGATGGGAGTTTGATGTTCCAGCAGGTACCCATGGTGGAGATCGATGGGATGAAGCTGGTGCAGACCAGAGCCATTCTCAACTACATTGCCACCAAACACAACCTCTACGGGAAGGACATGAAGGAGAGAGTCCTGTATGGCGTATTTTCTGTTCTCACACCAAGAGATAACAAGGGAAAGATTTAGGCTCTTTCTCGGGTGAACAGGACCATGACAGCCGGATCATGACTGGCATCAGGCTGGGCTGGGCAAATACAATATGGCAGAGTCCTGTGGATATGAGGGAAGAGGAATCTTGGAGTAGGTTCAATGAGTGTCATTATAGCAGAGGATGATGTTCTCAGACTCAGCACAGGGACAGAGTTTTAAACACTGATAAGCCATGAAGTCATGAGGATAGTAGAATCATGATTCTAGGTGCTCAGTCCTAGAGGTTAGACTCCAGCTAATAGCATAGGACAAAGACTATCATGTTTGATGGTGTCAAGGAGGAGTCCTGGGGAGGGAAGGATCCAAAGGACTGATTCCTAATTTCCAGAAATTATAATAATGATGACCAGGAACCTAAATTACCAGCTTATGCTATGGATGGGTCAGCTCCATGGAAAGTGAGTAGAGGCTGGTACCTAAGATGACAGGGTTTCCTCAAGTGTTTCATGAAGTACTAATGCAGCTAGGCTGATTCTGCACCATTAAAGCTGGGGTGGGATTTTCCTCCCTGTTGTGATATAGCTGCTTGATTAAAAACAAAATTGTTTATGAAACTGTGGGGTCCTCCAAAGAATTACAGAATTATCAATGACCCAGCCATTCTAGTATGAGGTATATATCCATCAGAAATGGAAATACATTTTTACTAATATTCATATAGAAATGTTCTTGGCAGCATTATTCATAAATTTTAAAAAATGATAGCATCTTAAATATCTAACAAAGGATGAATGGAGGAATAAAATGTGCTATAGCTAGACAATGGAATAGTATTTGACCATGAGAAGAGATGAATTCCTGTTTCATCTAGAACATGGGTAAACTCTGAAAACATTATGTAAAAGAAACCACACCCAAAAGAGGCCTTATATTCTGTGATTCATTTATATAAAATATTCACATTAATATCCATAGAGGCAGAAAATAGATTGGCAGTTGCCTGGGGCTGTAAGAGTGGGGGAGGGGACTCACTACCCAAGCACATAATTGGGAGGAGGGGGAGTTGGAGTGATTGAAATGTTCTGCAATTAGAGAATGTTAATGTTTCCAGAATTCTATGAATGTACTAAAACCTGCTGAACACTATGCTTTAAAGGGGCAATGATTATAGTGTGTGATTATGACAAAAAAGCTGTTACTTCAAAAGAATTATAGAAAGTCCAGTTTGAAATAGCAGAAATAAAGGTCTCCTAAGATATGCATTAGTTGTAACTGAATAAAATATTGCACCAAATAAAGGGATATTTTAGGTGGAGTCCTGGGGAATGGAAAGAGGCCCAGGGTGGGGAAACAGCATGTGGAGAAAATTGTGGAAAAGTGTTTCATGAGAAATAAATGGGAGAACTTCTAACCCTGAACAGGAAAATGAGCTTGGGCTATGTAATAGGATGAGAGAGGAACAGGAGTGTATTTGAGAAGCTGAGCCAGAGCCCCCTTGACTTACTCAAAGGTGGGACATTAGCCATTTTTTTCATAGAACAAACCACAACAGAGAAAGTAAACCCTATGTGTATTATCTGCAGTTAAATGTAGGATTCCACTATGTTGTCTCTGATTAGTGACCCTGGTCAAGCCACTGATGCTTTGATGAGTAGAACAAAAAATTTAGATATATAGGTACCCCAATAGATTGTTCTAAGAAATAAATGTTGACACATAGTAAAATCATAACATAATGACTAGCACATAAAAAGCACCCACAGGACGGGAATTATTTGGCAACAGTCTGAAGCTCTACAATCTGAAGTTTTTAAACATTAACATCTCAAGCAAGAAACATTGACTGTTGGATGTTTTTGTCTTTCAGGATTGATATGTACACAGAGGGTATGGCAGATTTGAATGAAATGATCATGCTTCTGCCACTATGTCCTGCCGATCAAAAAGATGCCAAGATAGCCTTGATCAAAGACAGAACAAAAAATCGTTACCTCCCTGTCTTTGAAAAAGTAAGTGAGGCTGATCAGTTTGGGGCACTGGGTTCAGTGGACAAGAGAAAAACAGAACTGGGCATTTATAGACATTGATTTTCACTTCCAGAGAGGCTTCTTGAACACCAGAACAATACCCTGACTTGCAAGGCATTTTATGAAAAATGGACTGTGAAGATGCCTTGTGTAGTTATACCAAAGTTACCATTTTTTCAGCAAAAGTTTAATTTATTAGGCCCCCAATCTAGAATTCAATATTTGATGGAATGTCATGGTCTCAGCAATTGGGCTGTAGAAGACTCTGAACCACAGTAGAGGTTGACTAGATGCTGCAGAACACCTGGGGATTTAATTCCAGAGCAACCTGGTGAAAACGATGCATTGCAGAATACTCTGGCACCCCGTGTGAATAGGGAGACATGACACTGGCTCATCAGAGGAATTTGGGAGAGTTTCAAGGATGGATGAGAAGTCTCTAAACAAGGATAGTGACAGAAGATGGACAGGAGGAGACAGATGAAGAGATGGTATAAAAAATGATTTTATAGGATTTGGGGACCTGGCTTTCAGACTTGAGGGGAAAACCATGCAAAGTAAGGAAATGAAGATCCATCATTACATAGTGCCTAGCTGGATTAAGATTTCCCTCTGAAGGTAAATTGAGGACATTTCAAGGACAAAACTATTGTAACTGATGCTTAGTAACAATTAAGAAAAAAAATGATTACAAATGATATAGTTATCAAACAAATAAATTGTAGAACTAGCATTCTCTCTCTCTCTCTCTCTCTCTCTCTCTCTCTCTCTCTCTCTCATACACACACACACACACACACACACACACACACAGTCTGGAGGGCATTTACCAAAACATTTAACAGTGGTTCATATTTAAGTGGTGATGGCAAATGCGTTTCCTTTTTATACTCTATGATTTTCACATTGATAGAATGTTTAAGTAAATACCATATTTCTGATACATTTTATTATGCCAATTTCGTACATCCAGAAAAGTTGAATAAGTGTCTAATGAATGCATAGTTCCACCTAGATAGCAGAATTAACATCCTATGATGTTGACTTCATCATATGTGTCCATCTCCCTACAACCCTCTCCATCAGTTAAACGTATTATTTTTCATGCATTACAAAGGAATTTGCAGATATCAGTACAGTTCACCCCTAGGGAATTCCTCATGTAGATTTTACCATAGTGTATGTTAGGAGTTACAGCTGATTTTGCAAAGGAGGTAATGAATTCAAGTTCACCCAGGTTTACTTCAGATCCCAGAGAGATAACAAAAAAATGATGAGAGCAGACAAGAGGAAAAACACAAACTCTAAGATTGTCTTTCCCTGGGGGAAGGGTGCTTCCATGAAGGTGGAGCCAATACCATAGGACATGGGAGAGAGAAAGTAGAAGGTCAGACACATCCTGAAACTTCAGGGCTGCATCCTTTTAGAGTGTGGAGCAAATAGAAACATGTTAAGCCCGTGGCATGTGTGGAAGATCCAGGCAGGGGAGAGGACACTCTCAGATCTCAGGGCTTCACTCTGTGGGGTGTGGGGCAGACAGGAACATGGTCAGCCCTTGGTGCATGCAGAAAGATGCAGGTACTATTGGGAGGTATGAATGACACAGGGATGTAGGGATGAGAATGAAGGTCCTCTGGGCTTTAACAGAGGAGGGAACAGAGCCCCACTTTGCACTGTCTCTCATGAGTCAGGGGGTCTGAAGAAAGGTCTACAGCTCCACACCTGTCCAGGAGGTAGGAGGGGTTGAGTTGGGCTGAGGAAGTTTGGGACAACTCGAGGTACCAGCTAGCTGTGCGTGTATTCACAATCTCACTCCTTGTATTCTGCAGGTATTGAAGAGCCATGGACAAGACTACCTTGTTGGCAACAAGCTGAGCAGGGCTGACATTCACCTCACTGAACTGCTCTACTATGTGGAAGAGGTTGACTCCAGCCTTCTGGCCAACTTCCCTCTGCTGAAGGTGATCTACCTCAAGTCCTCAGAGAGGCACCCCTTCATCTCCTTTCATGAATCTCATTATTTGAACCTTTGAGTTGGTGAGGTTCCAACCTCCAGCCTTCTCAAGGCCTTCAACCCCTCCCCTTGGCCTCCAGAGTGAACTTCTAAACCCTGGATTTGAAGCATGAAAAACATCTTGTTAGTTGGGTTTGGTGGTACCTACTTGTAATCCCAGCTACTCAGGAGACTGAGGCAGTTCTAGGCCAGCCTGTGCAACTTATGGAGATCCTGTCTCAAAATAAAAATAAAACAGGATGGGGGTGTAGCTTAGTGGTAGAGTGTCCTTGAGTTCAATCTCCAGTGCCTCAAAGGGAAAAAAAAGAGAGAATTTTGGTATATATCTCAGGAAATCTGAGAGGTGAATGCTACTCAAGAAAAATATTTTGCCTTTTATTGTGAGAACCCGGGGCCCAATGCACTCACTCCCTCCCTCTCCCCCTGTCCCACTCTGTCTCTCTCTCTGGTCTCCTGTTCCTTGTGGGCTCTGTTCCTGATTCCTCTGGGATTCCTTTATCCCAGGTGTGCCCTTATCTTTGCATAGTGAGTCCATCTGAGCAGGTGTCTTTCACAGATCTCCTGCCTTTGGTTCTGACTCTTAGACACTGTGTTTCTCACGCCACAGTTTCCCACCTCATCTAAGTTTCCCATTTCTTAACAATCCTAACTTTTGTCTCTCAGTGTGAAAATTGGTTGACACTTGCCCCAGGTTAAACTTTAATATTTTTTCTTCACTTCCAACTCAATTTTCCCATGTCTTAATTTTTTTGGATACTTGTCTCTGTTGATATCTGAACGACATGTTGCTCTTTTTTGAGAAAGAAAAATGAATCTATAGGATTCAGGTCTAAGAGGGCAGTGGAGACTGTAAACTGAATAAAGTCTTAAAACATACCTTTCAAAAATATGCCATTGTGCTGTTTCCTCCCTCTAATCTTCTTTATTATTAGATATCTGTTTCTAATGTTGCTGATGGAGGGACTTGGTTTGTTTTTGTCTAGAAGAGGTGCAGATTCCCCGGGGGTTATGCTAATAGTTGGTTTAGACTTTGGACCCCTCCCTAAGACTATGATTTTTGTGTTGCAGGCCCTGAAAACCAGAATCAGTAACCTCCCCAGTGTGAAGAAATTCCTGCAGCCTGGCAGCCAGAGGAAGCCTCCCACTGATGAGAAAAAGTTAGAAGAAGCGAGGAAGATTTTCAAATTTTAAGAAAGCTAGCATTGACCAAGACCAGCATACCAAATTTCTAAAGTTTTGCAATAATGAAGTGCTTCACCTAAATGTTGATCTTGGCTTCTATTAAGAATATAATGATGTTTTCAAATTATGTATGATAATCAAATAATAAAACTCCTTGGAGAAGACTTAATTTAAATTTATTCCCTTCATCAGGATCTAATATGAAATCAGATTTCTAATCTTCTTTTAACATGTCTCTTTCTTGGAATTAAAATCCTAATAAAAAATAAAAATATAAAAAAACACAAAGGCTGAATGTTTTCTGTAATATGCAGATGCTAATTCACAATGGGGTGGGGGGGTACTAGAGAAGAAGAGAGTTACCTTAGATTAGGTAGAGGGCAGTGAAGCAGGGGAGAGAAGGGGACATGGGGATAGGAAGGATAGTAGAACGAAACATTCATTATTACTTTATGTGTTTATGTGACTGTATGACCACTGTGATTCTACAAGGTGTACACTCAGAAAAATAAGAAATCATATCCCATCTATGTATGACATATCAAAGTGCATAAACACATTCTATTATCATGTATAACTAATTAAAACAAATAAAAATTAAATAAAAATTAAACAAAAAAAAAAGAAAAAGTACAACTCAAAACAATTTGGAAACCAAAAAAAAAAAAAATAGAGATTTTGTGGATTGTTTTACTTTTCCAAGAATTGTTCTTTAACATCTGTCAGACACTTTATTAAAGAGTCCGGTTTAGAAATATACATTTGAAATTCTCAAGTATGAATAGGAAAATGGTTATCATTTGGGGTAATCACATAACAAAATTTTCTTCTTGTCTTGGAGAGCTATTTTATTTCTAATTAAAAAAAAAGTTTAGTTTTTAGTTAGTTATTTGTCCCAAATTCACCTTTAACTGGGTGTACTCTATTTGACTCGGCCATGTGATATGAAAAGTTTTCCAGCAGGCCATCTGCTTGCTGTATGCAGACGTCCTTACCTGCTGGGTTAATAGAGGTTTTTCATCTGTCATAGACCTTCATCTAATTCATGGTCATCCCACAGGAAGTTTCTTCAAAAGGGCAATTCCCAATGCCTTGCACAGAGACATTCTGAGCACATGACCAGTGCCAGAGGGAGCTGAGGAGTTCATGCTAAAGTTGCTCTCTCTGTAGGAGTAGTGACAACATTGCTGTGGATTGGAATTTGTCAAGATCACAGACTTGAAATCCCTAATGGACCAGTGAAAGTGACATTCATCTGCGTAGTTCCAGGAATTCAATTACTTCTCAAACCTCTACCTCCTTTTGAGAAAGAAGCCGTCCAGTCCTACCAGACACAATCCAACCACTACACGATATGGCACACAATAGTTCTAGAACTTGCAGGTGAATCAAAATCTGTAAGAAAATTTGGATTTATACAGAAGAATGACCTGGATTTTTGACTTCACAAAATTAAGCACAGTAATTATCTCCTTGTGAACTCTTGTAGTCTCAGGTTAAGGAGTATTTGTTAATCTGCCCTTTGCCAAGTTCAACATACGCCTGTTCTTTCCAAGTTTCTCTTCCTCGGTCCTATGTACCCTCAGTAGGGCAGGCTCACTTCTTTATTAGTTCTGTTTGATCTGTAGAAAATTGTTTCTGATAATCTAGACTGGCTGATGCCATGTCACAGTTCTATTATTTAATGCCTCTGTAGCACTCCTTTATATGAAGAAAGATCAAAGAGAGAAACTATAGACACCTGTGCACTCTGTTGAGAGCCACAGCCGAGTTGGGGTGGCACCTAGCATTTTGCCAGTACTTTTGAGTTCTTGTGGAGTTCCCGTTGAGTTCTGGTTGAGCTCTCGCAGAGATTCCTGGAGAGTTTGCGTTGGTTGGTGAAGTTCCGGTGGAGGGAGTTCCAGTTGGTGTGTGGTGTGTTTCTGGAGGAGCCGCGTGGGTGGCGTTAGGGAGAGTTCCCGGGGAGTGTGCTGGTGGAGTTTGGAAATAAAGTTTGTTCCTGCTTGAGTGGCTTGTGATTTGTGCCCAGCACTCAAACATTTCTATAAATATCTTGCACCCCTATTGAAGCATTCAAAGTGACACTGTAATACAACCATGTGAAAATGCTTGCTAAAATGCCATGGCAACTCTCTGCTCTCTGAGCCATCACAATTTATTGAAGACACAAATACGCATATAAGTATGTATTCAAATTTAGTATTTATTTTAATAAGAATGAAGTAATCTGAATTTCAGGAGAGGTAAATTCTAGTTCATTCTTTGCCACTCATTAGGTAGGTGACAAGTCACATTTTCTCTCTGGTATTTAATCATTTATGACAAACCTAGAAAATGACTAAAGCAGGGATTCTTGGCTTTGGCACAACTACCCTTATGGATCGGGTAATTCTTGGGGGTCTGTTTATTGCAGTATATTTAGACTCAGACTAAACCTCTACTCAATTGATGCTATAACTTCCTGATCCTCAAATGCTGATAATCCAAACTGTCTCTGGACATTGCTGCATGCCATCTAGGATAGGGGCCAAAATCAACCTTGGTCAAGACTCACTGGACTTCTCAGGCACTAAAACTCAGAAAACTAGATAATCACTGGAGCACATTTGCAATTTTTAAAAAAGCCTCTAAAATCACTCAGATAGAATGTATAACATCATTGTAAATTAGAATATAAGAGTCATCAGTGCACTGGAATAAGTGTTACTGTTGGTGGAGAAAGTTATAAGAGACCAACAGTTTCAGTGAGATCCTCTTTTCTGTATCCAGATTTTGGAGCTGTCAAAATCACATTGTAAGTTGGTACTGAGAGTGAGATTTTCTCAAAGATAAGATGAAATCCTAATTTGAAGGGGAAGTGGGTAGACATTTGAGGGGTATAGTATCCACTGTACCTGAAAATTGAGAGGCTATCTTAGCAGGTAGGACTCACCTGGGCAGAAGGGGAAGGGTCCTTGGTTCTCTTATCCTGGCAGCCTTCCTCAGGCTCTGACTAGCTTGGTTAGGATTTCCAATCATGACTCTTGGTTGGAAATCCTAGGAACCCATAAAGGGAAATCACTGCAGGGTACATTTTACTATGCCAGGTGTCCACCAACCTGTGGTAATGATTAGTTTTAAGCCCCTTTTAGGTCACCAAATTAGGCTAGTGTCCCTATCAGCCTTCATTATTGGTTGACAGGTGGAAACTACTCAATGAGTGTTAGGAAGCTTAACGAAACTCTTTTTTAAAAAAGAAAACATAAATCATAAATAAGGAATTGTAAAAGGACCAGCAAAAAGTCTGTTTCCAATTAAGGAACAATGGAGACAAGTGATCACTTTCATTGAGCGTTCAAGGAGACCATCCCTAGAGTTAAGACTAACTAGAGAGAGAAACAGTGGGTCTCCCAACACAAGGATGGAAACCATGCAACAGGACCCGAGCAGGAAAGGTTCAGAGCACCTCAAGTAGGGGTCAGCAGCAATGGAGATCTTGACTGAGGATGAAGGCCCATTGAGAGCACAGTATAAGCATTGGGAACCAGAAATCTGGTGCAGTCCTGGTACCAAGCCAAGCTGTGTTTGTGATGTGCCAGGCCTCCCTGCACCTTCACTGATAATTTTCTCTAAAAGTTTGACTGATTAGTGAATATCATTGACCTCTCTGCACAGCAGATTAAAATAATAATAATAATAATAATAATAATGGAGTCCTTATTTGGCCTATTGGAGAAAAGTCCAAATACATATCTCATTCCTATCAGAGCTAGATTACAAATGGCTTTATAGATAGAAAGTTGGACAGAGAGATATATGGAAGAGGGAGGACTTATGTGTTACCCAACATGTGTAACTTCTCACCCATGCTCAGACCTTCAGACAGGAGGAAATTCCCATTTATTGAAACACTTTTAGGAATTTTATGTCCATTATCTCATTTAACATTTTCTCAACAGTCCTTCAAAGAAAGTATCTATTTCTCTTTATTTTCAGAAGAGGATTTGAGCTCAGAATTTGAAAAACCTTCCCAAATTTGCATCTCTTCCAAAGGAAGGAGTTGGAATTTATGAAAAGTTATCTATGCTAAGGCCAAGGCCAACATCATTCTAAATGGAGAAAAATTGAAAGCATTCCTCTAAAAACTGGAACAAGACAGGGATGCCCTCTTTCAAAATTTCTATTTAACATAGTTCTTAAAACTCTAGCCAGAGCAATTAGACAGACAAAAGAAATTAAAAGGATATGAATAGGAAAAGAATAACTCAAACTATCACTATTTGCAGACAACATGATTCTATACCTAGAAGACTCAAAAATTCCACCAGAAAACTTCTAGAACTAACAAATGAATTCAGCAAAGGAGCAAGATATAAAATCAACACCCATAAATTAAAGGCATTTCTGTTCATCAGTGACAAATCCTCTGAAAGAGAAATTAGGAAAACCACACCATTTACAGTAGCCTCAAAAAAATAAAATACTTGGGAATCAACTTAATGAAAGAGGTAAAAGATCTCTGCAATGAAAACTACAGAACACTAAATAAAGAAATTAAAGAAGACCTTAGACGATGGAAAGATCTACCTTGTTCTTGGATAGGCAGAATTAATATTGTCAAAATGACCATACTACCAAAAGCATAATACAGATTTAATGCAATTCCAATCAAAATCCCAATGACATTCTTCATAGAAATAGAAAAATCAATCATGAAATTCATCTGGAAAAATAAGTCTTCTTTTTCTCTCCTAATGAAACAGGCTCAGACTCATAACTGCTTTAATTTACATTGGAATTTTATGAATCAAATTCCTTTCAAGACCAGCCAGTTTTCTTATAGAGGTAAACACACACACACAGACACACACACACACACAAATCTCTCTCTCTATGTATTTTTTCTAGTCCTAAATTCACTCATTTTTTTATTGTCAATGTAAAGTCAGGGACACTTTTATTAATTTTTTCTTCCTTTGAAAACATAAAAAGCTGGCAGAGAAAGGAACTCATGAACTTGATGTTTCCCATCTCCTTCCCTTTCCACCTTTAGGTGGCTACAGGATTCTGGGAAAATATAAAACACATCCTCAGAAAGAAGCATAGAGGGAGGGAAGGTTCCACACTGGAGTGGAGAAGCCCTCACCTGGAAACAGAGGAGTTCAAACAACCGAACACTCACAGTGTGTGAGCAGTAGAGTGGTCAACCCTCCTCACCTTCAGTGTGCTCCTCTGCAGTATGACACCAGAAGCTGTCCCCAGGTGGTTGCAGAGGGGACACTCATAACTAGCATTGATCATGAGTGAGAAACCAGTGTGAGACTCCAGCAAGTCATCCAGTCTCTCTTGGTCCCATTTTGTCCACCCAGCAAGGCTTCATGGAGACCTTTGTCCCAGGCTTGGCATGGCCTTTGGAAGCCTCCACATTCAGAAGCTGGAGAAAGTCACTTACAGGAAAGAGCATCATGATGGAGCCTTATATGTAAGGAAAAACTCACTTCCCTGTGTAACAGGATTCTTAGTCAACAGCTGAGGGAGCCCAGTGTGAGGATTAGAATCACGTGACACTCATCCTGTGCAACTGAACACACCTGGCACCTGGTGTGGGCTTCATTCTCCCTTCCCTGCTGCTGAACAAGCCTTCTCTACTTCCCTCATAAGAAAGTACAATGGTCTCTCTTACAGACTGAGAGTTGGTTCAGTATCTTTCTAAAGAATATCCAAAAATTCAACTTTTAAATTAACTTTAAATTAAAAATCTTAAATTTGTTAGATTTTTTTGAATTCCACATTAAAATGTGTTTATTTAAAATTCAATCACACATACTTTTTTTTTAAATAAAAAACTTCATTGGCTCACTAGAAATGTTTTTGTTCAGATCATCAAACATTTGCAAGAAAAATTTGAATGTTGTCTAAATGGTGTGCAATTTAGGGAGATAATCTAACTATGTCTCCCTGAGTCCTAGCTTTGGGGTTCCTAATTTCAATGAGTCTTGTCTTTCTGTTTGCACTCATGATCGAACTAGTTATGTTCTTTGATGGAGCCATTGGGTTACATTTTCTGGTTCTGTGCTATTATCCACATCCCACGCCACTTGGCACAGAGCAAGGTTATCATCTTTCTTTGCCTGGACCCAGAAAATGAATTTCTTTCAATTTTAAATGCCTAAATGAGTGTAAACATGTGCACACACTCATACGCAGAACATATACCTACACTTTCCACACGTAATTCATTCTGATACTTTTATTCTCTTCCTTTTTAAAACTTACTATATTTTATAATTAACTGAAACATTGCCATGTATATTTTTAAAAACACTTACATGGAAAATAAAACCAAGAAATGAATTTGAATGATGGGGCCAAATTCATGGAATAGAAATGAATTTGAATGATGGGGCCATCCCTTAAAGTTACTTTAGAAACCTCAGTGTATCTTCAGCTGTAAATAATAAAATGCACCTTCGGCCATTATTGTAGGATAAACTGAAGATAAGTTTGTGGAATGCCCATTATGTTAGTCAGACTTTCATTGCTGTGACTAAAATACCTAACAAGTACAACTTAGTGGAAGAAGTTTATTATAGCTCAGAGTTTTGCAGCTTTAGTTTACAGTGGGCTGACTCCATTGCTCTGGGCCCAAGATGAGGCAGAACATCATAGTGGAAGTGTGTAATGGAGTGGTGTTAATTCATTCATTGTGGTGAGAAAACGGGGTGGGAGAAAGGGCCACAAGAAAGATAAATTCTTCTAGGGCATGTCTCTAGTGACCTATATTCACTAGACATGCCTCAACTGTGTACAGTTACTACTGAGTACATCTAAACTAGGATGGACTGATTAGATCACACTTTTTAATAATTTTACCTTTGAACATTCCTGCATTACCACAGGAGATTTGGGAGACACCTCATGTACAAACCATAATAAGCTGTTCCTGGCTCCTAAAATCTCTTGTCCATTTCATAATGCAAAATCCACCTCCGAGAATCTCTGTAGTTTTAACAGTTTCAGTATTGCCCAAAAGTTCAAGTCTAATATTTCATCTTAGACTCTAGGCAAACTCTTGGCTGTGAGTTCCTGTGATGGTCAAGAGCAAGTCACATATATCCAATATACAACAGCACAAAGTAAACATTCCCATTCCCAAATGGAGGAAAAGGGGCACAGAAAGAAGAAAGAGAACCCAAACATGACAAAAACCCAGGCAGGCAAGTGGAAAACTCCACATACAGCATCTAGAACACACGGTGGTGAGATGGGCCCTCTGAAGGGCTTTAACAGCCCTACTCCGTTGACCTTGTCAGTTGCAGCCTTCATGGCCTCTCTCTTATCTTGGCTTTCTCTGAAGCCAGCAGCCTCCCTCAGTAGCCAGACCATGTTACCGACATCTCTTAATTCCTGGGGTCTCTATTCTAATTATGGCTTCACCTTCACAGCCCCACACATCACCCTCTCAGGAGCAGCCCACAGGGACTCTAACTCTGCTACATTTTGCCTGCTCTCCCAAGCCTTCCTTTGAAATCTCTGTGGAAGCCTCTATGCCCTCTTAACTCCTGCATCCTGAATTCCTACTGATTCAGCACCACAGGGATAATGCCAAGGTCTTCCACCAGCCCCTGCAGATGCTGGACTCCCTGGATCACGGCTGCAACAGCTTCTGAGTGCCTGGGCAGCTGAACACAATGAAACAAATTCCTAGCCCCCCCTCCCCTTGCAAGCAGGGTGCCTCCAGGATCTCTTCTCAAACGAATTTTCCTTTTCACATTCTTGAGCCTGCAATAGGTGTGGTCTTGCAAATCCCCAAGATGTCCTCAAGCCATTATTCCTATTGTCTCTGCAAATTACTTAGCATCTCTTTAGAGGCCAGAATATGGTTCTAATAAGTTAAAGAACCATATTACAGCTAGACTCTATTGTTAGAAGTTGAAAAGATGGGAGGATATCTCTTATGTTCAATTTTATGGCAATTAACCAAAACAAGGATGCTTTTTAGAACAGCATAGCCTAAAAAATCCAAATAACTTTGCTAAAAATTTGGTTCTAAGGCTTACATAAGACTTATTAATAAGAACCTTATAATTTAGGAGGTCTTAAATTGTTTCATGTTGTCATAAATGTAATTTGGATTCAAATTTCTTTTTATAAATTGAATTTGTTTTGTTATAATATTCCGCTTTAGGCAAAATTTTTAGCATAAAGATTATATGATCTTGGATTATGTGGGTATGTTTATGTGTGCTACCTTCAAGTACATGTTATAAGATATGTTTACATGATAAAAAGAATCCAAGAAATGCCATTTAAATAGATCTAAGAATAAGTGAACATTCATATAAATTCAAGCTGTTACCTTAGCCTGAATGCCTTTAGTTCACCTAACTTTGACAAATGAGTTAATTTAAATTTGGTAAGATAAAAGTAAAGATGTCTTTAAAGTCATTAACATGTTTTTGCCTATGTTGCTAAATATAAAGATTATATTTATCTCTGTTAAATGTTTAAGATACAATGTCTGTTGCTTTCTATGTTGTTAGTACAGTAACTTTTTGGAATTCTTTACCAAAAAAAAAAAAAAAACCTTAAAATGTTAATTATGCTTGTCTGATGTTTTGGCTTTCTTGGGTAATTTAAAAATAACTGTTCATGGTATGGGCATAAAAACAGACACATAGATCAATGGAATAGAATAGAAAACACAGAGACAAACCCACACAGAGTAGAAGAAACACACAGACACGAACTTACATGAATTAGATGACATAGTTTTCTAATTCTTGACAAAGGTGCTAAAACATAACATAGAAGAAAACACAGAGTTTATTTTATTTTTTTAACCAATGGTGCTGGGAAAACTGTAAATCTAAATGTAGAAGAATGAAATTGATCCCTATCTTTCACCTTGCAAAAGTCAACTCAAAATAGATTAAAGGCCTAGGAATTAGACCAGACACTTTGCAAATTCTAGAAGAAAGTCCACCATATAGGCAGAGGTGACAACTTGCTCAATAGGATTCCTAAAACCCAAGAAATAAAACCAAGAATCAATATGTGCATGGCATTCCATTAAAAACAAACAATGACAGAAAAGGAAACAAGTGAACTAAGAGAGAGCCCATAGAATGGGAGAAAAATCCTTGCCAGCTACTCTTCTGATGGAGGATTAATACCAAGAATATATAAAGATCTCAGAAACTTACTGCCAACAGAATAACCCAATCAACAAATGGGCAAATGAACTAAACAGAAATCCATAGAAATGGCCAATAAACATGTGGAAAAAAATATTCAACATCTTTAGCAACCAGGGAAATTCAAATCAAAACTACACTAAGATTTCACCTCACTCCAGTTAATCATCAGTAAGATAAATAATGATAAATACTGGTAAGGATGTCGAGGAAAAGCAACACTTATACACTGTTGGTGAGGATATAAATTAGTAAACTTTGGAAATCAGTGTGGAGTTTCCTCAAAAGACTACAGATGGAACCACTGTGTGACCCAGTTATACCACTCCTCAGTAGTTATCCAAAAGAATTAAAGTTAGCATACTATAGTGATACGTGTGTACTCATGCTTATAAGAGGGCAATTCACAACTAGCTAAGTTATGTAGTAAGCCTAGGAGTCCATCAGTGGATAAATGGTTGAAGAATAAAATTATGTTATTTGCAGGAAAATGGATGGACTTGGAGAGCATTATGTTAAACAAAACAAGCCAGAATCAGAGAGTCAAGGGCCATATGTTTTCTCTCATATGTGGAAGCTAGAGAGAAAAAAAAAAAATGGAAAAAGAGTGGTTGGGGGAAATTTCAGGAAAGTAGAAGAGAGACCAGTAGATTGAGAGGAAGTGAACTGGGGGAGGGATAGGGGATATACTGGGGAATTAAATTGACTGAGTTAGGTTACCTGTGCGTATGTGTCACAATGTAGTCCACTGTTATGTGTAATTATAATGTGACAATTAAGAAAAATAATAGCTGTTAAAATGAGTAAATTAGATAAATATAAAGGGATAAGTGGTTATAAATATAGACACACATAAAACATTGAGTCATTTGTAAATAAATTAAAGTACAGAAACATCAATTACTAAATATAAGTTCAAGTATTCCTGGCTTCTTAAAGCCTATAAAAAACAATATATTTGGACCTAGTAAATATTTTTTCATAAATTGTTGATATATAACAAAACAGTTTATGATTGTGTTCTTCCTGGGTCTTCATTAAAATACAGTTTTACTAAGAGTTAACATTCTAGTGAACTTGTATAATTCTATATGCAAAGAATACAAAGAGGTAAGCAATACTTTGATGAAGAAGACTACACAAAGCCAAGTATTTTATCTTAGTTTTAAAAGGAGTTATTTGTCTAAACTAAACAATTTTGTAAGAATTGTTTCAAATTTTTTTTTAAAAAAAGGAAAAGGGAAAAGAAATAAAAGAACCTGCTAGTAGGAAAAAAAGAGATATAAAAAATATGAAGATATATTTTGGAGAATGCTTTTGGATAAAAAGTAATTTTGTATGGTAAAATAAATTCTTGTCCTAAATTACAATGATTGGAGTTTTTTAAACTGGAAAAAGAAAAGACAAAACTAGGTCAGTTTGTCCAGGTGTCCCAGTCTGAGGCTTCCTCCTGATTCCACCTGCTCCTGGTGCCTCACACAGAAGAACATTCACCAAAAATTTTACATCCAAGGCCTAAAAGTTTATTGCCCAAGATGATGAATGCTGCCCTGAGTGTAGTTGATGCTGAAAATCAGGTGGAACTTCAGGGAAAAACATGATGTAATTATCAAGTGCTGGGACTCCTACACATACTTAAAGATCTCTCTGCAAGAGCAGATGCAGTTACAGAAGAAAATCTGAAGCTAAAATCAGAACACCAAGTCCTTGGATGATATATAGGAAACCTTATGTCTGCTTCTAGTGTTTTTCAAACAATTGACACAAAAAGCAAAAAGAACGTTAAAAAAAAGACTGATTCTCTTTATGTTTTTATGAAATTGCTTTAAAACTTGGATAAATTTCAAAAGTTACAGTACCTTTGTTTGTGGCTTCATGAAATATTTATGGCAGACATATGAAAAAATAACTGTTGACAAGAGACTTCCACGAGTTCGTGTATTATGTTAATTTATGAAAATGTGCAAATTTAGAGACTTTATAATTAGAATTACATATATTTATGAGACTTGAAGATGAATATTAATCAAATTTGCTTTGATATATAGTTTTAGGAAGGTCTTTTATTATAGGCTTAGTAAAATACACAAGAAAAAGTGACCAAATTCACGTACTGAATGCATAGCTTCATGTGCCGTGTCCACCAGCCTCTGACCCTTCTCCATTCATCTCTTCCTTCCCATTTCCCTTCCACTAAAAAAAAAAAAAAAAAAAAAAAAAAAAAAAAATTCCATTTGTAGATGTAATTTCAGTTAATTACTTATGAGAGTGATCTGAACTCTAATTGTTAAAACTTAACCAAAATAAGATAATTTCTTAGCTAGGGCTTGTCTTATGATATTTAATAATAAGATAGAATTGCTGGTTTCTTTTTAATCAACTGAAGACAGACTGAGGCTATAAAAATGGATTCATTTTGGGAAGATTTGTTAAAAATTTCCTTTTGCACAAAATAACCCAGTTTGCATCTGAAGAGATAGGAGTTCTGCTCATATGTGTGTTAAATAGAGAAAATCTTGAGGAAAAATTGAAATAGGGCATAAAAGAACTTGGTAAGTAATAGTAGTCAACTCCAAATGCTTTCACTCCACATTTATGTTCTCTCTGGCCGAATAGATCTTTTGGGAAATAGATACAAAAATGGATTGAGTTTGAATGATTTTATGTAAACCATGTGTTAGGGAGACTAGTTGCAGTGTGGTCTCGTAGATGTTTACCCAGCAGATCAGCTATTGCAAAAGTCCTCGAGAGAGTATATTAGTATTAGAATCATAAATACATGGGAGAATTTTTCATGTATCATCATTAGATAATTGGTAATATTTTTTGGGTGAGTACCAGGGATTGAGCCCAGGGCATTTAACCATTAAGCCATGCTAAGAGCCAAGTATATGATGCATGGCATTTTTGGTTGAAAGATGACGCTAGCTAGCCATTGAGATGATATGATTATGTTAAGATTTGCATTCATATGGATATTGGACTCCTGTTCACCTCGGCCTGCTAGGGGACTCCTGGAGAGTTCCCATTGGTTGGGGAAGTACAGTAGGAGGGAGTTCCCGGGGAGGAGCTCACGCTGGCGGTTCCGGTTCCGGGAGGAGGCCGCGTGGGTGGATCGAAAATCTTCCCAGGCGCATACTGGACATTGGCGGCAGTTTCAAAAAATAAAGTTTGTTCCTGCTTGAGTGGCTCGTGATTTTGTGCCCAGCCAGACTGCGGCAACGCCATATCCCCAGCCCATCTTATATTTATTTAGAAACAAGGTCTCGTTGAGTTGCTTAGTGCCTTGATAAGTTGCTGACCTGGCTTTGGATTTGCAATCTTCCTGACTCAGCCTCCGGAGTCGCTGGGAGTATAGGCTTGTGCCACCACGCTTGGCTGGCAGTACTTTTACTTCTTTTTTTTTAAGACCCTGCATTTTATTCGGTTGATTAAGTCAATATCTTTTAAATTATAGTAGTTCTATGTGAAAATGGTGGTCATGAGAGGCTTTCAACCAGTGTCTTCTTAAAAATGACTAAGCTCTTATGTCTCAGAGGAACAGTCAGTAAAAAATTTCTGTGCACCCTAAAGTTGATATCCTGAGTCAGAAAAAAACAGCCATCAAGGATCAGGGCTTACTCAGGAAGAGAGTCATCAAAGTACATATTTTTACTCCTCTATAGGGTCCCTTGATTCTGTTGCTACTATGTTCAGATTGAATCAGATTCATGAGACTGATCTTCATCCTTTAGTAATCCTCAAGAATGAGGAGTGAAAATAAACTAGGATATGTTACCAAGCCACTTCCAAGTCCCTCCAGTTTCCCTTCTCCTTGCCTTGACATCGGTTTTCCCTTTTCCTGCCTCAAGCTCTCCTGAGTGATCATCACATGGACTGAGGATGACTAATCTGTGTACAAGACATGGGACTTCACCTGGATACTAGAGAAAAGCATGATATGTGACCAAGGAGTCTGCAAATAGAATGCTGGGCTTATGGAAAATAAACCAGTCTAAGCAGGTTGGACTCCATGTTGACTGGCGTTTGCCCTCAAACCTTCATTTTGATGCATTTTCAAAAACTCCTGACTGCTAATGTCATGACAGTTTACAATTTCTATGACAACCCCATGAAGAAACCAAATATGGTCAAGCAAGGAGGGAAAAAAGAAACTCTTGGAGACAAAAGTGGCATCTTTCTGGAGAAGTCATGAATATTCTGCCTATTTGTCTGCCCTCTGGTCTCTCCTGTGATAGTTTGGGTCTGGAATGTTTTCTCAAAAATCCCCTGTTATGAAAGCAGGACCCCAATGCAGAAGGTTCAGGTGTGGTACTTTTAGGTAGTTCTTCAATCATAAGAGCTGTACTCTCATTTTATGGATTAATAGTTTGAAGGGTCCACTAGATGGTAATCGTAAGCAGGTGGGTATGGCTGGAGGAGATAGGTCACTGGAAGTGTTCCCCTGGTAATTATACCTTATTTCTGGCTTCTTTCCTCCTCTTCCTCCTTTTCCTTCTTCTTCATGGCTTCCAGGAGCTGAGCAGCTTTCCTCTGCCACAGCAGTCCCTATGACGTTGGACTTCACCTTAGCCCCAGAGCAGTGGAGTCAGCCAACCATGAACTGAGACCTCTGAAACTGTGAGCACAAAACAAACGTTTCCTCCTCTAAGTTGTTCTTATCAGGTATTTTGATCACAGTGATGAAAAATTAGCCAACATACCACCCCACCCTGTAGGTCTACATAATCTGACTCCTTTTGTTTGCTCTGGAGAGAGAGGAGACTTGCTTTGAAATTTTGTAGAGTCTCCTGGTCCCACCCCGCCCCCTCCCGCCCCCTGTCCTTTGCATTAAGGCTAGTCACTCCCTCTGGTTATTCTCTGGTGTCATTGTTGGCACTATTTTAGAGAAAAAGAACCCAAGATTGGGGGAAACTCTTGGTAATAGTTCCTGTGTGGTTTTAGTTACACTCGTGCTACAATTAGTCACATCCATTATTAGAGCTACCAATTTTCATTCTGTGGTTCTTTGCTATGTTGATAGATGAAGCAATGTCTATAAAACTCTATCAGTATATCTCTTAGCAACTTTGGAGTTTTATATAATTTTCTATTACCATGGTAAATGGACTTATTTGGTCTAAGTATGGAATTCACACATCT
Organism: Marmota monax; assembly: GCF_021218885.2. Classification (NCBI taxonomy): domain Eukaryota; kingdom Metazoa; phylum Chordata; class Mammalia; order Rodentia; family Sciuridae; genus Marmota; species Marmota monax. The sequence continues at coordinate 795,864 of NW_026693537.1, forward strand.
TATTTAGTCTTGGCTCCCACTGGGCAATAACAGATGAGAACAAGGAGGCAGAACACTAAAAAACTGAATGGTTACCCACCCCTGTTTATATTAGGTTATAATATCGGTTAAAACAAGAGGGGACTTTGTTATTATGCAGACTCAGTCAGACTAGAATCTTCTGTTTTCTGGAAAAACTGTCTGAGATACATCTGCTTCCTTAAAGTTTCTTTTCAAATATGTGGCCTTCAGCATGACTGACCTCATTTTGGTTTGGTCTGGTCCATTGGTGCCCGGGGAGGGAAGGAGTGTAGGCCAACTCAATGGCTTCCCATAATTTCATTTAACAGTTCCTCCTTTTGGGTCAGGCTATCACCTAGGTAAAATTCAGAGCATTAGTGCTAATCTTAGTTACCATCATTTTGGGTTTCCAATCTCAACATGTCTTTCACAGGTTACAAGCTCCTTATAGTCTCACATTTCTTTGAATTTTTGTTGTTTTAGTTCAAGAGAGACCATTTGACATTCTTTGAATGGCTGCATGGGAACATTTAAAACTTTTGAGAGAACACGGTTCACCGGGGAGACTATTATTACAACTATCACAGGGTAATACTGAGAGTTTGGAGAATCCCCCTAGTCAGGGTCCCCACTAACCAGACCAACTAAAGTTGAATAGAACAAAGAGAGTGACCCAATAAGGAATCTAACTCACTTTCACCAAACAGCCTCTTATTCATTTTTACAAGTGAGTCCCCACAATACCTGATATCTATCTCTATATGCAACAAAAAGTCTTGGCAACTGTACAGATTTCTTGCTATTTAGCCAGTATGTAATCTAGAGCATTCTATTATCTAGTACAACTTTAGCAAGAAAATTTAAGGATATCTATTGTCATCATTGTCTTTGTGGTAGTCTGCTAAGTGTGCTACAGAGCTTATAGTGAGTGATAAATTTCTAATAATTGCCTCATTTTATGTATTCGAACCCATGTTTTAAAAGAACCTAACCAATGGTGCCCGTCCAAAACAGTTAACACTACCTGGCAATGTTCTCTTTAACCTATAATGTGGATTAAGAAGAATGGACCAACATTTTGTTTTTGACCAATTATGAAGCAGTTATCTTTAAAATTTTTAGCCTTCATTGGCCCTTCATCTTCTATCCATCAAGGCAGAAGTTGCCCATGCATAAGGTTGTAAGTTATTACAGGTTAAAATAGTGCTATAGTACCCTGGTACAAAAGTCAGTTTGCAAGAAACCCTTTTGGGCTTTTGGTGCCAACCTGTGTTGATTAAGTACTTACTCATTGGGTTCTTGATTCCTGTGAGTGGGTTAGATTAAAACAGGAAGTGAGAACAAGTGGTTCTACAAATTGCAGCATTCATTGTAACTTGAACAACAGTTGCACTGGGGATATTGCTAAAGTTAACCACTTTAGCAATGAACTAAAGGATTCCTTATATCATGTAAAGTCTAGGTTTGGCATGACAGAACCAGTATTTTATCAAGTTACCCACCGAAGCTATTAATAGTATAATTCTAATTACAACATTATCATATGGGGTTAGGAGGTAGTCATAAACAAGTAAGAGAGGAAAGACTTTTATGTTTGTAGTGAAATCTATGATCCATGATCTTGGGAGAGCTGTCCACATCTAGGATGCCACCTGCTCCTTAGGTGAAACTTCCCTAGTTAGCTTTACCTTATAATCTTCAACAGGTGTACAGATGCAAGAGTTTGGCAAGGAGCTTTTGAGTTGTAAAATATGGAACCTAGCTTCAAAACCTTGAAGCTTTATTGCAATGTGGGTGGTAAGAATTTAGTCTGGTCTTTCCAATAAGTATATGAGTAGTCTTTCTCTGAAGTCATCTTTAGAAGACCCAGCCTCTGATGTACACCCAAAAGACTTAAAATTAGCATACTTCAGTGACACAGTCACATCAATGTTTATAGCAGCTCAATTCACATAGCTAAGTTATGGAACCAACCCAGGTGCCCTTCAACAGATGAATGGATAAAGAAAATGTGGTATATATACACAATGGAATATTACTCAGCCATAAAAAGGAATGACTTTATGACTTTTGTCAGTAAATGGATGGATCTGGAGACTATCATGCTAAATGAAACAAGATAATCCCCCCCCAAAAAAAACAAAGGCCAAATGTTCTCTCTAATATGCAGATGCTAACACACAATAAGGGGGAGGAGGGAAGAGTAGAAGTTCAGTGGATTAGACAAAGAGGAATAAAGTGAAGGGAGGGGAGATGGGAATAGGAAAGATAGTAGAATGAATCAGACATAACTTTCCGACATTCGTATATGAATAAACCACCAGTGAAACGCCACATCATGTACAATCACAAAAATGGAATCCTGATTAGAATAAGTTATACTCCATGTATGTAAAAAGAACAAATAAAAAATATTTTAAAAAATACCCAGCCTCCAGTTTCTAGATTGTGAATGGTTTAATTGTTCTCATTTTTGGTTAGGAAAACTTACTTTGCCTGATAAAAATATACTTTGGGGTAATGCATCAAAAACGTGTAGCATTTAGTCAAATCAAGAGTTTAGGAAGGGGTATTATTATTATTAGGGGTACAGGTCTCCTAGTGATTATTTCATAAAAGACAATGTATGTTTTCCATTGGGAGTGGATCAGATGGCAAACAATCTGCATCACCTTTGACCAAAGTAATTCAGTTGGTTCAGTTAGCATTGCCCAATGCTGCTGTGTTTGTAATCCCTTATTGAACTGTTTTACGATTTTTCCAGTGACACAAACACCTTTATCACTGTAGATTTCTTCAGGAATCCTTCTTGAAGAGAACATTTTTCTAATAACCTTCTGCTGCTGTGATAACATTGCCCTTTCTTCATGGGAAAGTTTTGATATAACCACAGAATATGCATTGAATATGGCAATTGACCAAAATCCTTCTATAAACAGCAATTTTAGAAGAGTTGCCACAGTGATATTTTTTCATAGTTTGTATCATTCTGTCTACTTCATAATGTGCTGTGAAATGCAGAACTTCCTATAATGGGAGATTTAAACTCAGGAAAGACCAAGTGATTATCCAGGCTCTCTGCATGTTCATGTTTAACACTGAATTTACATTCATTTGTGTGTGAATTTTGTTTCTACAGTTAAGTTGTGAAAACTGTCTATTAAATAAGTTGTCATAGGCAATCTGACTTGGGTTGATCTTATGGAGTTCATTCACAATGCATGCCTCAACAATGCCAGTTTTATCCAATCAGTCCTTCTTTGCTTCATTCACTCTGAAACAACTTTCAGTCAAGACAGAATTGCTCTTGATCCTAACAATAACACTAAAAACCCACCTCTTTGTGCCTTCTCCATACCTTTCCTTCCAAAAATGCATCTTATTTTCCTTATTTCTTGTATTATCTCTGACTTTAATTACATATATTAACTAGAATTTTAATCCTTTGCAATTGTTAACCAGCATTCTGAAGACTAACAGAACTTTATAACTTCTAAAAGTATGTGCTTCCTCCTAAGAAGATTTTTTTCATATTTATCAACATACCCAAGTATATTAAGTTTTCTGTATTTCGTATAAAAACAAGATGCCCTCCCTCATCCCTGGGGCGCGGTAGTACATCCGTGTAACCAGACTCTTGGGAAACTGAGGCAGGAATATCACAAGTCTGTGCAATGTAGAGAGACTCTGTCTCAAAACTAAAAAGTAAATAAATAAAAATAACTGAGGATGCAGCTCAGTGATAAAAGTGCTCTTGAGTTCAATCCCCCAAGTGGCCACCGCCTCTCGCCCTTGTCAAAGAATAAACCAAGATGCCAGAGTAAATTTTATTGTTATTATTATTATTATTATTAATTTTTTGTTTTAATTAGTTATACATGACAGTAGAATGCATGTATTTATGCTCCTTGATATATCATACATAAATGGGGTATCATTTCTCATTTTTCTTTCCTATTTTTTCCTAAAAGACCCAGACTCTTTTTATTTTTTTAATATCTTTATTTTTTATGTGTTACTGTGCCTCACACATGCTAGGCAAACGCTTTATCACTGAACTCGATACAACCCCAGCCCCTTATTTTTCTGATTATACATGTTGTGGAATCACATAGGTCATGCAGTCATATATGTAATGTACATAAGGTAATAATGTCTGTTTCATTCTACTATCCTTCCCATCCCCATATCCCCTCCCCTCCCTTCACTCCCCTCTACCTAATCTAAGGTAACTCTATTCTTCCCTAGTGGCCCCCCACACACATACATTTTATTGTGAATCAGCATCTGCATATCAGAGAAAACTTTTGCCTTTGGTTTTTGGGGATTGACTTATTTCGCTGAGCATGATATTCTCAAACTCCATCCATTTACCTGCTTTTAATTTACTTAGAAATGACTTGTTTAATGAGTATCTGTTACTTAATTAAATATGAGTTTAAGATAAGTTATTGAAAAGAAATTTTGCAACTGTGACAAGTTTACCTGCAAACTTTTATCACCTTCCAGCAAGAGATTGCATAAAGACACCCTTGCTCTTTTCTTGATGGACCTGATTATTGCTCTAAGCAATTATTAGTGTCAAGGTTTAAAAAAAAAAAGGTAGCATTGATTTGAGCTCTCAATGGAGTTGAGAGGCCATTGTTAATCAGCTCACAGATAGGTCCCCAGCCCGAACTTTGAACAGTGCGGCCTTCTTGATTCAAGCTGATCTTTGGACTGGGCCAATTCACGTTTTCCCAAATCATTGTCGGTGAAACTCTGCTGACCTTCTGTACAAGTGACCTCTTCCCCTAAACTACCCAGAGACAGAGAGTGCAAGTCATCCCTTTTTTACAGCTTAATTTTGCCAGCCCCAGTCACAATTCCTCACAAACAAGTAAATACAGACACCATTTTGTAAAGCTCAGAGCACATTTTCAAGATTTAGAATCTGTGTCTTCCTGGATTACAATCCTAATTAGCCCCACATAAATGTAATTTGTTTGTTCTTGACTAGGTCCACTCTAGGTTACATCTTTACAATTTCTGCTTCCTGACTTTTTAAATTTCCAAACTGAAATAAACAGGAATAAAAACTTGTGTGGAAGCCTTTAATGTTGGAGATCAGCAGAGGCTCTCTTTGATAGTATTCTATAAGACCTTTGTTTTTAACTCCATCCATGTCTTCTTATTTTGCCGTATTTCTAATAATTATTTAATTGTTTTTAACTTCCTGGGATGTCCTTTGTCTTTCCCTTTTCCTCATTGTTTTGTTAATTAACCTAAGGATTTTATTAGTGTCTGCAAGACCCAAAGCTGGAACAGAAAATTCTAGAAGTTTTGCCTGACTAGCTGAGTTTTGTAGCATTGAAGTTACATGGGGTGCTGATGTAAAAAGAACCCCTTTAACCGCAACTTTTACAGTGTCCTGTGTAACAGGCATATTTAGTTGATTAATATCCTTATTATAATAAAGTTTACCTGTAAACTTTTTCTCACATTCCAGTAGAAGGTTGCATAAAGACACCTTTGCTCTTGATGGATCTAATGATTATTGTTCTAAGCAAGTGTTAGTGTCAAGATGAAAAAAATAAAAATGGATCAGTATGGGTTTGGAACTGGGCCAATCAGTCTCCTGAGTCATTGTTGCTTAAACTTTGCTGACCTTTTTACAAGTGACCCTTTCACTAAACCCACAGGTTTGCCTACAAAATGTCTCGGCGGCCTCACTTAGAATGTTCCAGTTGGCATTTGTAGAAAGACAGAGTCCCTCTTCTCCCTCTTCTCAGGGTAAAAAGACTTTATAGTAGCTTGTGTCTAACACTAGGGCTGTTCTTTGAGGAATTACTGCCTTCAGTGATTGTTCCATGGTGAGCTGTGGGTCCTGCATCTGCCCAGACATACTCTTGGACCCTGTAGTATTTAAAATCAAGATACCGCTCCTAAATTAGTTACTCCCAGAATTCATTTTAGTAAGGGCTCCTCAGAAAGTTCAAGATACCAATCTACAAAATGAAGCAATTCCTTCCAATTATACCCTCCAGTTTTGAATAGCTTCTTGACTACCCTCATGCCACACTGACTACTTTCTTGGTAACTCCAAGTCTTAGAGGTACTTTTTGTGGTCCCTGAATAATTTTTCCCTTGTGGGGAGAATGGCAGTAAGACTGATGGACAAAGCTCAGATTACATGAAATCCGAGTTTGGTGATCATCAAGAATACACATAATAATTAATGCTGTCAATGACCGGGCAAAAAGGAACACTTACACACTGCTGGTGAGAATGTAACTTGGCACAGCCACTGTGGAAATCAGTAAGGAGTTTCCTTAAAAAAAAAAAAGTTAAAAGTGGACTTCCATATGATCTAGCCAGACCACTCCTAGATATTTATCCAAAAGAAGTCAACATACTTTAGAGATACATGCATACCCATATTTATTGCAGCATAATTCACATTAGCCAAGTTATGGAATCAGTCTAGGTGTCCATCAATAGATGAATAGATAAAGAAGATGTAGTGTGTGTGTGTGTGTGTATGTGTGTGTGTGTATACAATGGAGTTTTATTCATCCATAAGAAAGAATGAAACTGTGTCATTCGCAGGAAAATTGGTGGAACTGGAGACCATAATTTTGAGCGGAGTCAGTCAGATTCACAGAGAAAAATATCATGTTTTATTTCATATGTGAAAGCTAGACGGGGAAGAGGGATGCCATGAGAACAGAAGGGAGGCATTTTGGGTACAGGAAGACCAGCAGGGAGGAAGAAAAGAGGGGGGGGAGGCATCGAGGAGTGAAACTGATCAAATTACATTTTTACTTACATATGAATATACCACAATAAAATGTACCATTTTGTATAAATAGTATACACCAATAAAAAAGGAAAAAGATATAATAAATCAAAAGGGATAACAGGATCATTTTCAATAAATATTAGTTTTCTAGTTCTTCCTTTTCCCACTAATTCTCACAGTTTCTCAATTATTAATCAGCCAAAAACAGTCACCCTTGGGAACATGATGTTGTGGCACATTCTAAATAATTCACTGGGTCAATGTAAAAGCAGAACATGGAACCTTTATTGCAGACAGCCGAGAGGCAGAGATCTAAATCTCTTGCTACATCTCGACCCTGATTGAAGGTAAGGACAGACTTATAAAACTAAAAAACACAAAAAGGAGAGGGGGCAGAAGAAGCAATCATAATAACAAGACACATTTCATAAAAGTGGAAAATTACCAGGTTGTATATAAAAAAGTCACATTTTCAGAAGGGAGGAAGAAGAAGAGGTCTGTCTTTATACACAGGTACTCTCAAAACAGAAATATGGTTGGGAGGTAAGTGGGACAGAAGTGGGCACCATTTGGGAGGGGGCTAACTTCACCCAAGGTGGAGTATTTGAACAGAATGGAATAAGTCTGGTCAGGATTTTTGAAATCAGCCCATAACAATGAGTCAGGTTTGGTGCAAGGTGAGGATATTGCTAATGAGTAACAATTTGGACCAAGAAAGATGGTCTAGGAGCTCCTCCAACACTGCCATAAAAAAGACAGATGGAGCTTCAGTTGAGTTGGTTCTGTTCAACATTATAAAGTCCATTTTTTACTATCATGGCTTCATTCACTCATTCACGCTTCCAAGAAGCTGATATCATGACAGGGAAGCCCAAGTTTCACTACTGCAATGCAGGGTCAGAAGGGAGTCCTTCCGGTGGCTCTCTAGGGAGCAACTGAAGTGAAGGTAAGTTTTGACTTAGGCAATCTTACAATGAAACGGTATTAAATGCTCTTCTTGCATCAGTCGGGAGATGTTTCCTACTGAGTGGCCTCTTAAGAACTGTTAACTTAAAAAATTGCCAGTTTGAAGAAAGAGAGTAACAGATTGGACCTGTAAATTGTCAATAGATCTTCTCATGAAACAACATAAACATTGAAATAAATTTTAAGAACTATTCACAATTTGTAGACTTCATTTGGATTTTGACTTAAATGAACTGTAAAAAGAAATTTGTGGCATTTATATAACAATTAGAAACATGTAGCTGGTAGTACACTTCCAATAATTCGAGAGACTCTGGAGCCTGAGGCAGGTGGATTGCAAGTTCGAGCCCAGCCTGGGCAATTTAGTGAGACCCTGTCTCAGAAGATTTAAAAGAAAAAAAATAAAAAAGGGAAGGTGAGGGCTAAGGATGTAGATTAGTGATAGAGCACCTGTGGGTTCAATCCCTAGTAAAATTTTAAAAAAGAAGAAGAAGAAGAAGGAGGAGGAGGAGGAGGAGGAGAAAAAGGAGGAGAGAAAAAAACTGAATACTGAATAAATAGTTGATGACATTAAAGACTTAATGTTTTAGCTAGTAATGATATGACTGTGTATTGTTAGTTTTAAAAAAATAGTTTCTATGTTTTAGAGAAACACATTGAAGTAGTTAAGGTTGAAATATATATGATATGTGGAATCCCTTTCCTATTTCAAGAGGAGAGTGGGTATGCACATAAATCAAAGATTCTTGAAGCTAGATGAAGCGTACAAAGAACAACATTATATCTGCTCTTTATTTTCACACATGTCAGAAATTTTCATAATAAAAATATTAAAATGTAAAATATTAGAAAATGCATGCTCATTTAAAAAGGTGCCTTTCAACCCACACAGCCATATCCCAGCAAAGCTCAAAATAGAGGTTTTTCATTTGTCTTAATGCATGCATTCCATTCAAGAAAACCCCACACAAAGTTTCTTGAAAAAGCCAGTCCCCAGTGAGTAAGGGAAACAGGCAGGGAGGGGAGAGAGGGGGAGGCAGAGAGAAAATCTATCTGATATGTTTTCTTTAAATTTCTATCTGCAACCTTGAAAAGGAACATATTAACTAGTTGTTTTGTAATATCAGAATGAGTAGGCATTTTTTTTTCTCTGTGGAAATCTCTGGCTCCTGAACATTGTGGGAGTGGCTTTCCCCCACTTGGTCCCTTCCCCCTTCAATGGGAAGGAGTTACTCAAATAAAAAAAAAAATGAAATAAAATAAACACATCAGGAACTCTTTCATGCAGTGGTGCTAAGAGAGCAGCCTTTAACAAGGCAAGTTCTGATCTAATAAATTCGTCCCAAATTTCCTCACATACTCCCCTTTAGATACCACAAAAAATACTTTAAAGTGTGTCCTTAATACAAACAAAGGCCTGTTTTACCACATTATGTATCCTGGATGTGCTTAATTAACATTTCAAGCATTATTGATTCAGTTTCTCTTGGATACACCTTTACAGAAATGTTAACAGGAAGAATTTGGAAAACCAGTGCAGGAGAGTTTCATGATATGAGAAAAATTAATGAGGAGAAAAAAATAGCAGATTAGACAAACTGAGTCTATGACCAGTGAAGAGGAGAGGATATGAGATTTATACTAGAGTTGCTTTTTCTCTAGAGGTAGTCAACACACAATTATTGGAATTATGATACTGTAATACTATATACACTGTGAAAATTCAGCATTGATATAGTCTATCACAGAAATAAATTAGTTTTTATGCCAGGAAAATAAGATTCTGTTGCGAACTTGCTACTAATTAACCAGATGAAAAGTCTCACCTTCTTTCTGGGGTTCACCATCTCATAGCAAAATAAAAAAAAAAAAAAGGAGAATGGTTAAGGCAGCTTTTCTCATCTTTGGCAGGACTTCCTGTTTGGCCTGTGTAAATCTTTCTGTGTGGGACTCTCTTTCTCATTGTAGAATATTTAGAAGCATCCTGGCCAGGCCTCAACTGATGCCATAGCACTTTTCAAATTCCCAGGATGTGACAGCCAAACAAACAATTGCCCACCATCCTCAGCACTAGCAAAGCAGCACTACACCTGGTTGAGGATCCCTGGGAGACATGACTTCCCAAGTGCTAACACTCAGAAGTCTACATGCAAAAATCAGACAATCACTGGAGCATTTAATTAGTTTTAAAAGCACATGAACACTTAGCTGGAAGGCATGAGTCATTAAGAACTGGAATTTAAAAGCCAGCAATGCCCTGCAATAATGTTAATATTGAGAAGAAGGAAAGTTTCTATAAAGGAGAGACTGAGTTTCAGGGAGAGTGTCTGAAAATCTAGGTGTCAGAGAAACCAGGGTCTACCAGAATCACAGGACATAGTGCAGCATCTCTGGGAGAAGATACTGAAATGACAATGAAGAAAAGCATGTTGCAAGAGGCTGCAGAGAGGGTTTAGAGAAGGATGATCTGTGACCCTATTTTAAAAGGTAGGAAGCAGACACCTGGGGGGCAAAATTCATTCAGTCTGGAGATATACAGATACTAACCTGGTATCCAGCAGTCCCCATGGGGAGAAGGGGGCAGGGTCTTCAGTTCTCTGAGGCTGGCAGGATTCTCCCCTTGTGCTGACTTGCCTGGTGAGCAGAATCAGGGTTCTTGTGTTGGAATTTCCAGAAACCCATAAAGTAGACTCATTCTGATATGTCTGGTATCTATAATGGTGTGTTGATGACTAGATTTAAACTCCTTCAGGTCAGAGACCAAGCCAGACTGGTACTTTGCTTCCGATAGCCATCATCATCTCTTGATACATGGAAATTGCTCTGGAGTTTTATGGACAAAACCGAGATAGAGATAGATACATGGATAGAAGATGAATAGAACATGATGGATGAATGGTTGGATGGATGGAAAGACAAAGGATTTATGGGCTACCCAATGTGCTCAGCTGCACACTCATCTCCTAGGAACTGGAGAAAGAGTGAACATCCATGTACTGAGTCCCTATTGTTGAGTGTGCATATTCTACTTCATTGCGATTTCTCAATAGCCCACAAAGGTAAACATAACCATTTCTATTTTCAATAGAGAAAATTGAGACTTAAAGACTAAGCAATCCACCAAGTACACATACTTCCAAAGGGAAGTATAGCCTTTCTTCTAGCTATTAGAAATATAGCTAATATCACCCTGTCCCCATGATACCAGAACCACCAAAGAGATATAACTCCTTTAACTTACTACTGGAGTTAATATAGATTATATTCCTTTCAAAACCCATTTTCAGGCTGGGGATATAGCTCAGTTGGTACTGTGCTTGCCTCACTTGCACAAGGTCCTGGGTTTGATCCCCAGTACCACAAAAATAAGTAAGTAAATAAATAAATATCAAGACCCATTTTCTTCATGGGGCAAATATGCTTATTCACTGCTGGTATACATTTGTTCTTCAAGATATTTTGAAAAACTAAAAAGTTAGCCTTCATATTTCCTCACATCTTGAACTAACCCCCCTAGTTCAGTCAGATAAGTTGACATCCACTTTTACCTCAAATACATGAACATATAGCCTCTCGTTGAAAATGATGGATATAAAGATTAAAAACCAAATGTTGATTTCTTTATATTTTTATATCACAGACTACCAGGAGAAACATTAAAAATATTTAATATCTGTTGTGATAAATATAATATATAAATCTTCATATATGCCATAAATTAAAAATATATTTCTTCTTATTTTCTAACTAATATAAATGATGTGTCAGATAAAGATGGTAAAGCTGTGGAGCAAATCAGTCATAAATCATTGTCAAATATCCAGTCACTTTGTGATTTTTATAAAATGTCCCTGTGTTCAGTTTTTTCATTGTGGCTTACTATGCATTCCTCAATCTTGTATTCCCAGCACAAAGAGCAATGAAGTAAATCTTAGGAAATTCACTCCAGGATAAAAAGAAATTCTAAATGTATGTAATAAGCTAAGGAGTGCTGAATCTGATGAGTTAAAAAAAATCTTTGTTCTAGAGTGTGTTAGTCAGCTTCCCTTTCTGTAACAAAGGAACTGAGATAATCAACTTAAAAGAGGAAAGGTTTATTTTGGCTCACAGTTCCAGGCGTTTCAGTCAGTGTTCACTAGGCCTTTTTGTTTTTGTTCCTGTGGTGGGCCAGTATATTATGGCTGGCAAGGACATGTGTCAGAGGCAAACTGCTCACCTCAGGGTTTTCCAAGAAGGAAAGAGAGAGAGAAGGTGAAGTGAGGGGAGGGAAGTGATGAGCTTCCTACAGTCCTGTTGAAAGCCACACCTCCAGGGAGGTAAAAGTCCCCCTTCTAAAGATTTCCACCAGAGAGATGAAAAAATGTGGTGATGTATGTGTAATAAGAATTGTAATGCAAAAAAGTATGTGTATAAAGACATGAATTGGCGTGAACATACTTTATACAAAGATACGAAAAATTGTGCTCTATATGTGTATGAATTGTAATACATTCCGTTGTCATGTATTTAAAATAAATAAATAATTAAAAAAGATTTCTACCAACTTTCAGTAGTGCCAAGCTGAGGAATAGGCCTTAAAAACAGTCTTTTGAGAAACATTCCAGATTAAAAATGTAGAATTTTGCCTCAGACTCCCAAAGACTCATGTACATCACCATGCAAAATACCTTTGTTCTGTCCCCAAGGCGGATTGAGAATATACTATTGAAAAGACATTTAACAGAGGCTTTCTTTTAATTCCCTGAAAAGTCTCCAGGTGAGAGCAAGCAGGTAAATGTGTAAAGGGAACTGGAAAGACTTTAGGAAGCTGTCTAGGAAGGAACATCTGGTTTGGTCTCAGTTGACCCAACATTGAATAAATATTTTAAAAGTATGAGCCAGAAAGTCCCAGGTCACCCTCTGCCCTACCACAGCCATCTGTGGGGAGGCTTACACTAAAAAAATGATTAGCTGTAACGAAGCCAGAGATTCAATTCCCTAGATCCCATGGGCTTGCCATAGGACAAATAACTATGTATCTCAATCTATATTTTGAGATTGCAGACTTGAAGGAGACCTCTTCTTCCTTCCCTTCACGTGGAGCATGGGAATGCTCCTGCTCAGGTGGAAAAATGGTGGACAATGTTTTGACCAAGCCTCAGATCAGGAAATCTCTGAGACGACTGGGCAGTATGTGGAGATAGCAGCAGAGGACCATTCAGATTTTCAGGTATTAGTCTCTGAGCTACTTGATTCCTGGAATGGAGTAAACCCCCAGGCTACTGGATTTAATGTGGTATTTAGAATGGTTAATAGGGAGGCCACTAGGATGAGAGAGCTGCAGGTCCCTGACTCTCATGTATGTAAACCGAAACCCAACTCATCAGGAAGGTGTACTAAACCTCATCTGATCAGAAACTGACTGCTGACATCTAATCAGTGATTTTACACTTTAACCAAACAAATGTTTTCCTGTTCTTGTTTCCATAATTACCTTATAAAGATTTCCTCTCACATCTACCTGGGTAGTGGCCTAATCATTTTGGTTTGTTAATGCCAGATACATGAATTTATGTCTACTGAAATAAACCTGTTAAAATTTGAATGTGCCTAAACTTATCTTTCAACATGGGTAAGAGACTCTCAGTGGGGGAAAATGTCATTGTTCTGAGTTACTTTAAAGAACAGTTTTTAAATGTGATTTTATGTCATTTTGGCAAGATAAGGTGTGTGGTTTTACTCTATGACTTTCTATTTTCCTCACCACAAAATCTAACTTTTTTCTATGGTATTCAAAGTCTTTACTCCATACTCTGAGCCCTGTTCCCTGGTGTCCCCTCAGGGTCACTCTTCCCTGTCTTAAGCTTTAATGCTCCCCTGAGAGCAGCTGTGTTCTCTTTCCTCGGATACTTGGTGCTTGGCCTCTTCTTGGCCACTGATTGTGCTGACCTCTGCCTGGATTCTACCCCTGCTGCCCAATGCTGGTGCCACCCATGTATACTGATTGTTCCTTCTGCTCATCTCACCTCAGAGGGATATACTCCTCTCCTTGAGAAACTTGTCTGGCCTGCAGATCCCAGCAGATGTCTACTGATGGTGAACTCCCAGCATTAGCTTATCTGAGCATGGTGTTTTGGGAGAAGTTATGTACTCACAAAAGGCTGTTTAAGTCCTAACCCTTTATATGGAAAAAGGGTTTCTACAGAAATAATTCAGTTGAGGTCATACTGGTAAGGGTGGCTCCTAATCCAACTGCTGGTATCCCCGTAAGAAGAGGACAATTTAGACAGACAACGTATACAGGGAGAATGTCCTGTGACCATGAAGGCAGGGATTAGAGTGTTGCGACATTTTTAATTTTTTTTTTCCAAAAACTCTTTTAAGAATTGCCAGCACCTATCAGATACTAGGAAGAAGCTAAATAGGATCTTTCCCTGAAGCCTTCAGAGACACCATAGAACAGTTGTAGCTTGACTTTAGACTTAGCTCCAGAACTCTGAGGAAATGAATTTTCATTATTTAAAATCTCCAAGTTTGTAGGAATTTCTTGTAGCAGTCTTAGGAAGGTGGTACACATGGTATATATGATTTTAGATTAGGTTTATCTATTTTTTTTTTGTTTCTTTCTCTCACTAGAACCATTGCCATGATGCAGAGAATGTATCAGGTTTTTTCATCATTGATATCTGGCTCCAGCAACACAAAATATTTTATGCTGGACATAAATATAGACTGAATAAACAGGGTAAAAGTAGAAAGAATTGGTTCTTTATAAGTTGTTTTTGTGTATTTTGGTGAGAAAGGTAGCAAAACATAAAAAAAAGATATTTTTGCAAAAGCTAGAGTGTCAGAGGAAAATTTCTACCACCATGCCTAGCTGTACTTTAATTTTTGAGATACTACATGACAGATGTTATAAGACATTTTAAAAATTAAATCAGAGCCTAAGAAAGTTTCTCTCTCTATTTAAATTTAAAAAGATATCCCAGAAGATGATCATGATTATCAACTTGACCAAAACCAAATAGACTACATTGCAAAGAAGACTACATAGTTCATTTCTAACTAAATTAGCACATAAACTTTGGAAAACTTTATTAGCCTCATAGTAATCAAGATCATCTTTTGGATAAAGCCCAGTATTGTATGTGCTATGTCTCCATGTCTGCCTCATTTAACTGAAAATCTTCTTTACTGCTTCTACAGATTCTTCATTCTCCAAAGGCTTCCTCTGGCTGCCAGGCTGCAGAAACTTCTTCACTGTGGGAAGGTTGCTGACTCTGGTTCTTAGGGCCTGCAATGCAGAAGAACAAGCCTCAGAGTAGAGCCCAAACCAACACCCATTAACACAATCAGGAAGTCTGAATCCCTCCACCAGCACAGCATGCTGTCTGGGAAACACAATGAATGAGAAAAAAAGATAAGAGCTAGAAAATAAAGCTCAATGTCAATTTCCCCAACTTCTCTTTAAAACTATATTCCATTCCAGCATTCTTCTCATCTGCCTTACACTTTAATCCTGTAGATTCATTGCTACTATATGATATAAGAAAAATATGTGACATGAGCCTGACACATGTGGATAAAAGAATCACTCAAACAGAGTGAAAAGAAGATATGGGAAAACTGAGTTAGAAACGATGATAGAAAGAGACCATCAAATCCAGGTGGCAGTCACTACAAATTATCACACTGAGAGATAAAGATGGGATTGTTGAGGGTGGGTTTTTGCAGAGTGAAATATAATGTTTGAGGCTGGGAACCTGAGGGGGAGGAAGGAAAACAGATGGAAGGAGACTTGTTCAACATGGAAAGACAAGGGCATACATGGGAGGAGGGGATTCCCAAGGAAGTCATGGTTAGAATCCAAATGGAATAGGGGCTGGGAGGAGAAAGCTGGGCCCTTGGTTTCACTTATTATACAAAGCCAAATATACTTAGAGTAGCATCCACCTTAAAAATTCCTTGTATACCAAGATTCTTTTCTTTCCTCAGAACCAGGGCCTAGAAGATCTTTTTGGAGCCCAAAGAAGGGAGGGTGAAGCCTAGAGATGGCTAGAAGTCAGAACACCACCAGCCCCAGTGTTTAGATATTACATTACTGATGGGAGGTGTGGGTCTCTATGAGGAATTGAGAGAGAGCACCTTCAGTAGAGGGAAGTTGGCAAGAACTGTGGAGTCCAGTTCTTCCACATTGTAGAGAAGTTCAGTGAGGAGAACGTCAGCCTTGCTCAGCCTGTTGCCAACAAGGTAGTCTTGCCCATGGCTCTTTAACACCTGCAGAATGGGAGGAGTCAGGTCATGAACACACATAGCCAGACTGGGGCCCCAGCTTGTCCCAGAGCCTCTGAGCTCAACTCTCCCCAACTGCTGCCTCCTGGGAAGGTGTGGAGCTACCCAGAAGATCTTTATGGAGGCCCTGACTCATGAGGGAGAATCAGAAGTGGGTCACTGCTCCCTCCTCTGTGAAATCCTGCGTGATCCTTTTATTCTCATCCCCACATCCCTGTGTTGTTCACACTGCTCACCATGCCCTCCATCTTCCACACATGCTAAGGGCGTGGCATCTGCTGGGCCATGTTTCCATCTGCCCTACACTCTAAATTGAGCAACAGATGTTCCACTCTCCTTTCTCTCCAGTCTCTGTACACAGTATCTCCACTTTTATAAGCATGCTTTCCCTATGTGTACATCATTTCAGTGTCTCTGTTTTTCCTCTTGTCTGATTTCTTAATGTCTTGGTTATGTGTCTAGGATCTAAAGTGACTTTGAATCATCATATTTTTGTGACATGGGCTTTCAGCATGATGGTCTGAAATATATGCTGCATTATACAGGAGTGAGCTGCACTGACATCTGCATCTTAGTCTGAAATGCATGGGAAAAGTAATATGTGGTGAGACAGGAGTGGAGAGAAGGACACATGATAGAGTTGACATGATATGATGTAAATTCTGCTATCTCAGAGATGCATACTTATGGGTTCTTTAAACTTTCTCTCAATTTCTGAATGTAATACAATTTTCACAAAAGAATTTTTGGGTAATATGTGATATTTGTATAAATATCTCAGCAATATTGAAATGAGGAAGAATAAAGAAAAAACCCATGGCACTACCAATTAAACAAAATATTGTGTCAGCCACCCTATCAAATTAAGTTTACACAGAGAAGTATGAACAATGCTTGGTTCAAGAACAAAACACAACATCATATTTATGCTACAATTTAAAGCACTCTTTTAGCTTTACCTCCAGTGTGCTCAGAACTTCCCACCGCCCAAGGGCTAATTGTGTACTATGAATCCTGTACATAGAGAATTCTAGTTTGATTCCCAGTAATTAAAACTTTCAACTTGGTATCACTAGTGCAAGACTTCCTCATAGTCTATCTTTATGCAATGCCTTGAGTGCCAGGGTACTAGATCAGTATGCAAGAAGGCCCTCTGGAAGTGAGGGTCAATGTCCAAGGAATCCTAGGCACTGTTTTTCTCCTGCTTCTGTTAAGGAAAGAATATCTGAGTCCCTCCAAACTCACATGTTGTGATCCCAATGCTGTTAAGTGGGGCCTTTGGGACATAATTAGGTCCTGTGGGAAGAGTTCCCAGGAATGGCACTATTGCCCTTATAATGAGACCTTGGACCCATCTGTCATAGGAGAACACAGCCCAAAGTCAGCCATTCTTGAACCAAG
Organism: Marmota monax; assembly: GCF_021218885.2. Classification (NCBI taxonomy): domain Eukaryota; kingdom Metazoa; phylum Chordata; class Mammalia; order Rodentia; family Sciuridae; genus Marmota; species Marmota monax. The sequence continues at coordinate 813,283 of NW_026693537.1, forward strand.
AAGCAAAGTTTTCCAGATACCAATCCACCATGTCCTTGACCTGTCTCTTCTCAGTCTCCAGAACTATGAGAAATATATATTTTTTGCATAGAACTCCCTCTATGGCATTATTCATATGGCAATTCTAAGTGCTAAGATAACCTGTTAGGACTAAGATGCCCTCTAAACTCCGTCGCTGTGCTGTATTCATGAACTGCATCCTGTTCTAGATGACTCTTCCCTCCTTTCCACTAGACTGTCCCATCAACAAGCAAGCCTCACCCACATAAAGAGAAAACCAGTGTTTGTGCTCAGGCCCAGCCTGATGCTGGTCATGATCCCCCTGCCCTGGTCCTTCTCACTCAAGTTATAACCTAAATCCTTCCCCTGTTGATATAAGAATAGAAAATAATACCATAGAGTGTTCTTTCCTTATGTTCTTCCCATAGAGGTTGTATTGGTGGCAATATAGTTGAGAAGGACACTAGGCTGACCCAGTTTCATCCTGTCAATCTTCAATTTAGAGGGTGTCCTATAGGTGAAACCAATTCCACTTACCTTCTCAAAGGCAGGAAAGTAACGGTTTCTAGATTTCTCTTTGATCTGGGTAAGTCTTCCACCTTTGTCACTAGATGGAAGGTATGGATAAACAAGGACCATTTCATTCAAATCTGCCATCCCTTCTGAATACATATCAATTCTGAAAGCAAAAAAAAGTACTTTGTCAAATGCCTTCTGTCACAGATTTTATAGTTTTGAAATCCAAGAAAACAGAAAACTGGGAATGGAACCACCATTTGACCCAGCTATCCCTCCCCTCGGTTCATACCCCAAAGACTTAAAAACAGCATACTACAGGGACACAGCCACATCTATATTTATAGCAGCACAATTCACAATAGCTAAACTGTGGAACCAACTTAGATGCCCTTCAATGGATGAATGGATTAAAAAAATGTGGCATATATACAAAATGGAATTTTACTCAGCAATAAAAGAGATTAAAATCATGGCATTTGCAGGTAAATGGATGGCGTTGGAGAAGATAATGCTAAATGAAGTTATCCAATCCCCAAAAAACAAATGCTGAATGTTTTCTCTGATATAAGAAGGCTGACTCATAGTGGAGTAGGGAGGGGGAGCATGGGAGGAATAGATGAATTCTAGATAGGGAAGAGGGGAGGGAGGGAAAGGAAGGGGGCAGGGGATTAGCAAGGATGGTGGAATGTGATGGACATCATTAACCAAAGTACATGTATGAAGACACAAATTGGTGTCAACATATTTTATATATAACCAGAGATATGAAAAATTGTGCTGTATACAAGAAATAAGAATTGTAATGCATTCCACCATCATTTGTTTTTTTAAAAATCAATTTAAAAAAAGAAATCCAAGAAAATAGAGTGCATCATACAATAGCAAAATAATTCACTTCCAGTAGGGTCCCTTCAAAATCCAGTTACAATCTTCTGGGTTTTATTTATAGATTAACATTTATTTCTTAGAGCAACCTACAGGGAAGACATGTCTAAATTTTTGTTATACACCTGACCACATACGATTCCAAAGAGTATACTGGGACATCACAAATTAAGGTCTTTAGAGAACTTGGTGTCTGTAAACACTGGTAGTACATATAGGCTATGCTCTCCGTGCATAGGTAAACTGAAGACAGAGTCCCTGGCCCAGCCTCTCAGACAAGTCCCTCTCCCTCGCTCTTCCTATCATATAGCACAGGATCATTTCCATGTTCAATGTTAGAAATCACGTGCTCCCAATTATTTCTCATAAATCATGTTCCCTAACCTTTTCCATGTACTGTTGCCAATGCTGATCATGATTGCATTTCTTGAGGCCCCTGCCCAAGATTTGGTGCAATTCTTTATATAGTTATAGTATGTGTATAGTATAGGAGAGCCTCATTTCTTTTGCTTCAAACAGGCTTTCCAAAATTCTTTTTCAAAAGCAGTTTTATTGACAAATGTGCACATCATAATTGTCACTCAGTTAAAGTCTACTATTCAGTGAATTTTTTTAGTACACTCACAGAAATCTGCAAATATTAACACTTTCCAGTTCACAACATTTTTACCATGCTGGATGGTTTACAAAAACATGTATACCACCTCTCCTACCAGCACCAAAACCATTAATCTACTTTCCGTCCCTGTACATATGAGTGTTCTGCACATTCATGCTAGATAAACCATACAATATGTGGCCTCCTAAGTCTGATTTCTTCTATGTGACATAATGTTGTCAAGGTCCATCCATGTTGCCACATGCATTAGTAATTCATCTCTTTGCACAACAAATACTATTCCAGTATGACTAGAGAACTTTCCTTCATCCATTCATCCACTGCATGTTTAGTTTATTTCCACTTGATGGGATTATGAATAATGAGCTATGAACATTTGTGTACAAATACCACTCAGGATGTATTTTATTCCTCTTGGGTATATTCCCAGTACTGAAATTGCTGGGTTATTGGTAACTCTTTAATTTTTTGAGGAACTTTCCACAGTTCCAAACAAGATTTTATTTTCAATAAAGCAGTTCCAGCCAAGGAGGGAGGAGACCTAAACACCAGTGCTGAGTCAGTGGGCTTCTTCAAGTTTACATGAAATGCTCTGCGTCACCTTCATGTCTTGACACCAGACTCCACCAACCCTCATCAACTTGACCCATCTATACAAGAAGAGGGTAGCTTAGGTTCCTGCCTGTCAGTTTTGTACTTTCTAGAAACGGAAAATCAGGTGCTTTAGATATCTCCTTCCCAGGCCTTCAAGTATAGACACTCAAATCCTTCCCCTGTCCCAAGCTATTGCATAGACTTTAACCTCTAAAGCTAAGCAAATGGAATCAGGATTCCACCATCTTCCTGAATTCATATTTCCTCAGGATTTGCAAAACTCCATGAACCGCATCCTCTCTACATGACACTGCCCTGAATCCACTCCATGCTTACTCTTCCTGAATCTCCACAGCATTCTCCCAAACTGATCTCAGAAACTACTAATGTACATTCTATCACTGTGGATATGAGTGTTCTACACATTCATACTAAAGAAACTTTGCAATATGCCCAGAGTCAGCCTGGTGCTGTTCATGATCCCCCAGCCATGGTTTATCCCACTTAAGGAAGGACCTAAATCCTTCCCATGTTATCTGTTGATTTAAAATAAAAAATATACCATACAGGGCTCTCTCCTTTATGTCCTTCCCATAGAGGTTGTATTTGGCAGCAATGTAATTGAGAATGGCTCTGGTCTGCACCAGCTTCATCCCATCGATCTCCACCATGGGCACCTGCTGGAACATCAAACTCCCATCTTGTGGAAGGAGAAAACAAACAGAATGAAATGTGGTCACTCATGTCCACAATGTAAAACAGTTGTGGAAATGACTGAAGATACAAGAGGAAAAATTATCACTTGGTAAATCTTCAAGTAAGACACCAATTTATTTTTAGTTTTTGTTTTCTTCTTTTACTTATCCAACTGCTTTACTTTTAACCTCTTGTCTCACAGCTGTTTAAATTTCCCATCCATACATACACATTGTGTGTCCCTGAATATTTGTGTGTTTAGCTCATCTTCAGGGATATTTTACAAGAAGTTGGAGAGCCTGTGACTAGTCAGGAGCCAATTCCATTCAGCGTATGAAGAAGACAAGGAGAGGGTATGCCAGGGGCCCTGAGTTTGTTCCTTAGCAAGGACTCACAATGGTCTCACTCTTGAGCCCCCAGAGAGTTGCCAGGTCTCACATTTTAACCACTCTCTACCTCTCCTCTGTCAGCACTAGCATCCTCACAGATACAAGAGTGTTGTCTGGTGTTTCAATCTTCTACTAGGAACCCTCTTAAGAGGTATTAAGATATTTGTTCTTACCTTTTCTTAACTTTTCCAAGTCTTCTCGAGTTTTCATGAATCTCTCTTCAAACTGGAGAGCAGAAAAGGTAAATGAGTCCTGATTAGTTCACTCTATCGCCTTGCATGCTTGTCAGCTTGAATCACTCTTGTCTACGTGTGATATGAAGGGGGTAAGATTTTTGAGATTGGACATATTTATCAAAGAGTCTGGTCAAGGCTATCTGGAAATTTATAGTACATGTATCAGGAAAAATGCCTGGGTCACAACCCTGAAAAATGCTTGATCCCATCCATCATAGATGTGTGGGCAGCTCAAGGGCAGGGACCTCATCTGTCTAGTTCACTGTGTATCCCCAGGACCTACTACAAAACCTGGTTCTTTACAGGTGCCCACACAATTATGCTGAATGAATAGGTTCCAATGGTTAATAGGCAGTTTGTTACTGTCTCCTCCCTCCTGCCCACCTCACAATTGTGGTGTGTATTTTTAGTATAATTTTTCAGTATAATTGCATTCATTTTCTTATATGGTAGAGTTTAGATCTTTTTTTAATGGGAATTTCTGACATGCATAAAAATAAACAACTGAGTATATTGTTGCTCCTTTATGCCTCACCAAATTCAACAATTATCAACTGGTAGTAACAGGCTTTCATCTAGGTGCCCACTCACTCTTCTTCTCTGGTAATAGCTTAACGGAAGTCTCGTCCTGGATTTCATGCACAGTCATGCCCCATAACAATGTTTCAGTCAATCACTAACTTTGTACACAAAGATGGTCCCATAAGACTATAAAAGAATTGAAAATTTCCCATTGATTAGTGAATACATCGGTGAACAAAATTCAGTGAAGCATTTAGTAGAAGCCTTTGAAGACCTCCATAAGATCCTTCAAAATATTGAAAACACAAGGACTGCAGGTGTAGCTGAGTGGTAGAGCACTTGCCTATCATACACACTGCCCTGGGATCAATCCCTTGCACTGTAAAAAAATTAAAAATTGTGGGGATGGAGTTGTGGCTCAGTGGTAGAGCACTCGCCTAGCATGCATGAGAAACTGGGTTCCATCCTCAGCACCATATAAAAATAAAATATTGTGTCCACCTAAAAGCTAAAAAAATAAATATTAAAAAATTCTGTGCATTTCAGCTAATGTGTTTAAATAATATAGAATTATGATCACTGAGAATTGCCTGTATTAAAAATAAATTTTTTAAAAGTTGAAAACATACTCCAAACAACAAATTTCTCATTAATAGTAAGAATTTTTCATGGTACATTATCTGCTTCCAAGTAAATTATATATTTATAAATAAGTTATGTATTTGTTAATGAACAAAAAGCAAAACAAGCAATCCACCATGCACATAATTCTGAACAGTGATGCCTCCTCATTGCAAGCATCAGAATGATCCTTAGTAGCTAGAGCAGAAGAAGGCACTGTGATCATAGCAGGTGACAGATCCATGCATGTTTCTGCCCCAAAACCTTCCAGTGGGACACGATGGGGAGGAAGAAGACAGTGATATTGTTGATTCTGAACTTGTGTTTGCTTCTTAACTTTTAATGGAAGAGTTTTAAAAAAATAAAATTAAATAAAAATAAAAAATGGAAAAAGCTTAGAGAACAAGGAATAAAAATATTTTACACAACTATACAATATATTTGCATTTTAAGTATTACACAAGAGTCAAAAAGTTAAAAAAATAAAAGTTTGTAAAGTAAAAAATTTATAGTAAACTGAGGTTAATTTAATATTGAGAAAGGAAAACATTTTAATAAATTGAGTATAGCCTGTGTGTGCAGATTCATAAAGTGTGCATTGTTCTAAATCAGCTTTTCATTATCTTAAGAAATACCTAACATAATCAACTTTAAAGAGGGACAGGTTAATTTTGGTTATCACTGTTTCAGAGGTTTTGGTCCCTTGTCATTTGGCCGTGTTGCTTGGTGGCAAGGCAGAACATCATGGCAGGCAGCACGTGGGGGAGCAAACCACTCACCTCTTGGCTGTCAGGAAACCAAGAGAGACACAGGGGCTGCATTCCCACAACCCCCTCAAAAGCAAGCCCTCAGCCACAGAACTCCTCCCACTAGGCCCCACCTCTAAACAGTTCCACTACACCCAGTGGTGCCTCAGGGTAGGGACACACCCTTTGGGAACTTTTCACATCCAAATCATTGGGTAGTGACCTGGGCCTTCACTTTCACTCACCACTCACTCACTGACTCACTTGGAGCAATTGTCAGACCTGAGAACTTTACACTGATAGAGTGCTGCATATAGGTGTCTCAAATTTCCTCTTTTGTACCATGTTTTTCTGTGCTTCTTTTATGTTTAGATACACAAATGCTTATAATTGTGTTACAATCACCTACAATATTCAGTACAGTATCATGTCACACAGGTGTGTGGCTTACCATCAACAGGTCACAGAATGTAGCCAAGGAATATAGGAGGCTACCCCCACCCCGGTTTTGTGTTGGTACACTCTATAATGTTTGCACAATGAAATTGCCTAATGACATGTTTCTCAGACTGTGTCCTCATTGTTAATGACACATGACTCTCTTTCGTTCTTAAATAGTTCAATTAGTTTCTCTAAAATACAGAAACTGTTTAAAAATAACTATATTATCTCACCAAAAACACTAATAATAACTATCAGCAATATTCAATCAGTAATCATGTTTCTAATTTTTATAAATTATGTTCTATAGTGTTTAACCTTAAATCCAAATAAAGTCCACCAATTGTGGTATATTTCTTACATTAATTTTATCTTCTTTGATGAGAATACTGACAATTTATTTAGTTAAGCCTGTATCTTAATTATTGGCAGTGTTGTTTAGGACACAATTCTTGACATGGTATCTAAGAAACATCACTTAGCTTATGTGAGAAAAGTATCTAACAACTTAAAATGATCCAACTTGAAATGATCTAACTCAGAACTTACCTCTACACCAGCTGCAGCCAAGAGCCATCGAATGTTCTCCATTCTGCCCCGTCCATCAAAGTAGTGAAGAATGGGTTTCCCTGCCATGATAGCAGTATCTGGGTTTTCCTAAATATGAGTGAGTGAAAGAAACTGTTATTATGGCAAAACCTAAAGAAAACCTTACTTCACTTGTTCTTAGTTGGCTTTTAAAATAAATCACTAATTTTGGGATTCACATAGTCAGCCAACACTTGACTAGTCTCATGTTAGCTTTGCTAGTGGAAGACAACTCTGTCTGAGGCCACCTAAGAAATTTAAAAACTGTTCTCCAGAGAATGTTATCACCCTGTGTCCTCCAGGGGAAAAATGCATTTCTCCATCTCCCCTGTTCTCTGGGGGGTGGGGCAGGGGGTTGCCTCCTACATATGACTAAACCAGTCTGGACCACTCCAGGTGTACTGAGCTGTCACGAAATGATCATGCAGAGATAGAGAAATACCTTTTTCTTTGGGTTCCACTGACGGCTCCTTTGACCCTTCTCTCACAAAGGAGGCAAGGCAGGCAATAAAGAGAGCACACCTCAAGCTGAGGTTTTATTGGGGGAGGCTGGTCCATTGAATATTTTATCCCCAAAAGGGAAAAGGGGTAGAATTACAAAGGAACAGGTGAGTGTAACTCAACCCCAGTGGGTGTCGCCAACTATCCGAGCTGGGAGCTGGGGTAATTAATGCCCAAGTTACTGAGACTTGGCACTGCCTTGCCAGACTGAATACAACAATTGTTCAGAACCCGGTGCATCAGGACTTAAAGGCATCTGCATCAGAGCTTTTCCTAAGAAAAGTAACTAAAAATATAAGAACATAAGACTTTCTAATCGGCAAATTTTCTGTAGATTTACAGAACTCAGAACATTTTGTGACTTATGCTAACAGCAACCCCTGCGTCAAAAAAACAGCCACCCCAAATTTTTAAACACACTGGAATGTGGAAATATACTGGCACATGTTTCTGTGATGAATTTTCCACAACTCCTAATATGAGTCTTGCACTTGTAAGTGTATTCTTGCACTTAGATGGGTCAGGATGAATCAGCACAACTTGAATCTTTGTAGACTTTGATACATTGGGTCTTTGAAGTTTCTCACACAACCTTTGTTCAACTTTTCTCTGAACTCTTTAACTCTGTCCTGGGAACCTTCAGTACAGTTGCAATATTGTAAGTCAACAAGCCAACAAAAGGTAACTACTAGAAAAATATTCAGAATTAACTGCAGAAATTGGTAGAATCTTCTCAAGGATTATGTTTCTACTAAATGATATCTACCTAGTTTCATTCATTATTTTATTTAATATTTACAGATCACCCATTGTGTTCCCCGAATTGCTTTAGGCATAGAGGCTATCATAAAAAAACAAATCCTGAACAAGAGAAGAAGCTAACATGTGAAGATCCAGGCTAAGACAACCCCAGCCAGAAGGAAGATGAAGGCAGGGAACTTGATTAGGAACAAGTTTGGTGTTTTTCAAACCAGGAAGAAGGAAGGACGGTGTTGTAGGATCATGGAGAGGAAGCACTGAAAGATGAGGTCAGAGAGGTGAAAGCATGAGTGTGCTAGCCATCTATTGCTGCAGAGATTGCCACCAAGTTTAGTGCCTTAAAGCAACAAGCATTTATTATGCTCACAATCTGTGAATGGAAATCAGGAATCTGGGAGCAACTTAGTGGGAGATTCAGCATCAGGATGTCTCAGAAGGCTGCAGTCACTTAACCTTCAGGTACTGTTGTCACCTGAAGGATTAATTGTTGGTAGTCCACTTCAGACATGGCCCCCTCACTCAGCTGTTGGCTGAGTCCTCAGTTCCTTCCTGAAAGGTGGCAACAGATCTCAGTTCCTTGATATGTCTGCTCTTCTTTAGGGCTGTTGACTGTCCTTGTGACACTAATGTCACAAGACAGAGCGCAAGACAGAAACTAAAAGGTCTCTGGAACCTAACATTGGAGGCCAAACTCTGGAGGATGGTGACAGACTGAGGAGATGGCCTGTGGGGAGGGCATAGGGGAGGAGAAGGGAAGCTGAGTGGGGCCAGCCAAGGAGGCTGAGGAGGATGTGACAGTGGAGTCCGGGGTACTCAGGACAGACAGCATGGCCTCATGAATCCAAGAGAGGAGTGTGAGCACTGAAGAGGGAAGATTGAATTGGGAACTTAGACACTGGTGATCTGGACAGATCAGCTGCAGTGGAGTTGAAGGGACAGAGGTGGCCTGACTAGAGTGGGTGGAGGAGAAGTGAGAAGAGGAAATGGAGACAGTGGCTACAGAAAACCTTTCCCAGAAGTTCTGCTCCCAAAGACGGCAGAGGTATAGGGCAGTGGGCTCTGTCTGTGACGTGGACAGGGGGAGGTTAAAAGGCTGGGCTCAGTTTCTTCTGTGGAAAGTCTCCTGAGAACTGTGGAGGCTGTGTACCTAGGACTGCAGTCCTTCCAGCCCCAGGGAGGTCACTCTGTGCTGGACAGTGCACCCTCTGGTGCTCAGTCATGGAGTGACAGTTACAAGGCCTTGCACTGGCCTGGGCAATGAGTTTTATGCAAGACAGAGATCACTTTCTTACCAAATTTAAATTTGTGTTGGAATAAACTAAAAGTTGGAAAAGCAACTAAAAATTGCCTCAGCAAAGGCTGATGTGGAAAGTCCTCCTCACCTGCCCTTAACACTTTCTGGTGTCTTCCACCTCCTCTTCTCATTCCCCGTTCCCTTCCCCTTCATCCCTTGGCTCCTCTTTGCTTCCTTTTCCACTGTCCATTTCCTTCAGTCTGTACTGATGCAGCTCCAAGCCCAGGAACACCAAGGACAGCTGTGAGAACCTGGGAGAGAGGCGTGGAGCTGCTTCTCCCTCAGAGTCTGCAGAGGGGGACAAAATTGCTGTCACCTTTATTTCAGATATCTGACCTCTAGAATATGTGAGAAAATTTTTTGTATAGTTTAGGCCATGCAGCTTGTGAGATTTGTTACAATGTCCATTGGAAACTGTTAAAAAAAAAAAAAACAAAAACCTGAGACCATTTATATTAAACACTTATTTCTAAGAGCAGAGGGGATCCAGACCCTGGCAGCAGCCCATATCAAAGATGAGCAGAATGCCCTCCCCCATGTACAGGTTTTATTTATAAACAGAGAAAATGAAGTGACCTAAAGAAACAACCCAATTGGCTGCAGTTGGTCTTTGCCTGATGAGGTACCATGCAATGGTGAATTTGGATTATGGAGATATGGTCTGATTGGTTGGCAGCCTGTGATTGTTTAAAGCCCAACTGCTGTGAGTGATTGAGACTCAGATCCTTGGTTGACTCTGACAAAAATAGAGGAACTACTAGCAGTACTTAAAAGCTATTTAAAATTCTAGAAAATTGAAACTAATCTATTGTGACAAAAAGCAGGTCAGTGGTATAAGGTGGTACAGGAAGAATTGATTACAAAAGGGCATGAGGATGTGTATGTTCACCATCTTGATTGTGTGATGAGTTCATGAGTGTAATCCAACTGTACACTTAAGTATGTGCACTTCATTGTAAGTCAACTATATTCCCAAATATGATAATAAAAGTAATAGTGTCAAATAAAAACCTGCAGATTTAAAATGTATACAGTTATTCCACAGTGCACCCCTCTGCTCTCTATCCTTCTTGGCTACCTCTGTCTTCTCTGTCATGTTTCCTCTTACTTACAGACAGGGTTATCTCTGTACTGTTCTAACCCTCTTGGCCACATTCATCCCTACTCCTCAGAATAAACTAATAAACACTGCAAAACAAGTCAGAAAAAAAAAAATCTCTATCTCTGGTTGGTTTTTCCTTTGGCTATTTTCTTCTCTAATTTTAGTTTCAAAATTCAAGTTGCCTACCCTCTAGCTCTACTTTCTCTGTCTGAATCTTGAACTTTTATTTCTTAACCAATAAAATATATGCTAGTCAGCTCTTCGTTGCTATGACCAAGGTACCTGACAAAAACAACTTAGAGAAGAAAGGATTTATTTTGGCTCATGGTTTCAGAGGATTGAGTCCATGTTCAGCAGCTTTGTTGCCCTGGGCCTGAGGTGAGGCAGAACATCACAGTGGAAGGGAACGGTGGAGGAAAGCTGCTCATCCCACAGCAGCTGAGGAGCAGAGAGGGTGAAAGGAACTGAGAGAAGATGAACCCTTCCAGGCACACCACTGGTGACCTGCTTCCTCTGCCTAGGTCCCATTTCCCAGTCAGTAGTCCATGCAGCCATGGATGGAATAATCCCCAGAGCTTTCATGGTTCAATGATTTCCCCAAAGTCCACCTCTGAACACAGGAGACTTTGGGGATATTCCAGGTCCAATACACAAGAAAATCATTGCCAAGCTAGTTCTATTAGTTCAAAGTGACCTCTTCACTGAAACCCAAGCCCATCTTCCCATTAGCAACTATCTTCCAGAGCCTGCCATCCTCTGTCATTTCAGGGCTCATGTCTCCCTGTGGCCATCTTCTTAGTTAATGATTCATCTACCTTCTTTGTCAACATGATGGACAACATAATCCACTCAATGTTGCCTCATTTCACAAGGTCAGAACCTGCACAAAATAAATAACAAGTTCCCAACCACAGCCCTCCCCTCCCCAGAGCACAGCCTTATGTTGAAAGCTGTGAGGAGTTTCCTGAGTCTGACACCAGGCAGCAGAGGCACCACTGGGCAGGGCAGCTTGGGTCACCCTCCAGGAGGGCATCCCCAGTGTTCCCCTCTAGTGATGCTCCTTTCCTTCTTCTCTTAGATGCTCTCCCAGTACATCTCTGCCAGTCTGTGTCAGTGTCTCTTCCCTCATGACACCTTCACTGGTCAACTCTACCCACCCTGGACCTCCCAGCAAGGGGCCCTTCCAGACATGGTGCTCCTTGTATTCTGTTTTCCTGTCTTCCAGTGATCCTTTTGTCAGGTTACCACTGGGAAGCTGTTGTGCAGGGAGGGGAATTTCATGGAGAAACACCTCCCACACTGCAGGAGGGAGGCTATTGTGCACCTTAGGGGCAGCCTGGCCCCAGGCTCCTGGGATGTGCATGCACTGTTCTCTACTACTGCTGCTCTTCTGCAAGTCCCATCCAGGTTCCCTTCTGAGGATCCCCTTATGTTGGTTGTTCCAGTGTTATTGTAAGAAAACAAAAATTGAAGAAGCAAGCATCAAAATTTGGGGGCCATTTTCACCTCAATATATCCAGTGACCTTACTTTACAGATGAATGCAGTGGAGTCCAGAGAGGTTAAGATTTATCCTTGGGTCCCCTATGTGATCAAGAGTGGAGAGAGCCTAGAGCCAGTTCCTCTGAATTGGAGGAATTTATTCATGATGCAGGAAATTGTTTTTGAGTCTTAATCTATGTGTTGTTGCATCGTTGCAGGGTACAATGGTCAAAGAGACAATGTATATTCCTTTGAACCTCATGGAATACACATTTTAGTGAGAAGAAAGAAAAAAGAAAGAAGGAAGGAAGAAATAAGGAAAGGAGGGGTGATTAAATATTAAATTAATTACAGCCTCTGATTAGGATGTGAATGAATTTAAACTGAGTCTATGATTGAGTATTGAATATTGAGCAGTTGCTGGCAAAGGGCAAGTGAGCCCTCTACATGGATGGTGAGGAAACCCTTCTGAGGAGGCAACCTTAAGATGAGACATAAAAAAAAATGAGAATAAAACTAATTGATTCAAATGTCTGCATCTTATTGAATCCTCACAACAACCCTATATCATAGACAACATAACTGCAAACATATCAAAGAAGTTAAATCAGAAACCAGAGTTTTGGCTAAAATTGGCTACAGGCTGATTCCTATCCATTGTATTAGAATTCTGTTATTTATAAACTTTATTATACCAGAAGCCCATTCATGGTGGATGATGGTAATTGGCCCTGGTGTCCTCCAGGTGAGAAGGCACACAAGGTTATGCTCTGATGGCACAAGGAGAAAGTGAAGAAGTAGACATTTCCTCAGATACTGAAACACCATAACTGTAACTTTTATTCCCTTGTCTCTAGTGATATCCACTCTTGAATCATGACTGCACCATGGACACAGGTGGACATACAAATCACTGAGTTTTGTTTCTGAAGGTGAAGCAAACTACAAGATGGGCAGCTATATGATGTGGCTCATGCCCTTTTATTGATGTATTTAATGTAAGTTTACAAATGTCTATGATCAAACTTTTCTGTGTCTCTGACAAACTCAGAAATTTTGCCTTCTCCATATCATGTACAGAGAGGAGTCTCTCAAGTTTAAAAGCCTATAATGGTCTTGAATGAACAAGAAATAATTTTCTGTATCTACTTCCAGTTTTAAGAGAAATTTATAGAAACTCCAAAAAAAAAAAAAAAAGGTAAGTCAAGAAACAAAGAAACAGGAAGGAAGAAGAAGGCGGCGAAGGGAGAGCATTACCCCCGTGTACCACGTCACTGTGCGGGAGAATGACGAGTTAGACCGGTTAAAAGCTATCTTATTAGGAATTTCCAGCAAAATTGGGGTGCTCCAAAACCTAGAGGAAGGATTTTCATCGCACGAGGATCAGCTACGGGGGCTCAAACGCGAGAGATTTGTCTGCACGGAGGGTCACGCTGCTTCTTCAGCAAATCGCCCCGCGGCGGCTAGAGTCTGCGGCGCGCACTGGGAAACTAGGAGATAGCAACGCAAAGATACAGCGCAGCAGTTTCTGCGGGCTTTTGCCAGCAGCGCAATCACCGTACTCAGTGCTGAATTCTGGGTTTGAGACGGGGGAAGGAAGCGGTCCAATTCGGTTCTCCACACCGGTCAGACCACAGAGGAAGCCAGCGGCCACCATCTTGGAGAGCTGACGTCACCATCCCTGCTTTTGTCTGATCGAAGCTCATTCAGCCATAGAACAGGTAATTTCAGGCTGCCATTCGCCTGCGGCTTGCAGACAAATTACTCAGGCTCAGTGCTAAATAACCCGCGGAAACTGCTTCTTGGAGCCTGCTCCTGTCAGAACATACACCGAGCACGGAGCGGCCGAATTCCGGCTCCCGGAACTGCTCTGGCCCAGGGCTAAAGAACCCGCGGAAACTGCTTCTCGGTCCGGGTCCTGCTGAATACTATGGAGGTAAATACCAACCGAGCCTTCATAGGCAGTGGCAACAGGACTGAGACGGGGCTTGTGAGGGCCGGTGAGGACTCACCCGTTGCTTTGGTCACCCGGCAAAGGGAACGAAATGCTGCCATTCGCATGGGATACCAACATGGCAGAGATCTGATGTCATCAGAAAGCGGCGGAGGAGAGAACTTCATCGATACCAGCGGCAAAAGAAACAGTTGGTCTCCTGGTAAAGAAAGTGAGTCACAAACACCCGAGTCTCTCTCACTTTGTCATCAAGCCAGAGGGGCAGAGCAGAGCCGCCGCCCGCCCCCGGAACAGGTCCAGTGGCCCGCTGGCGTGGTAGTCACGTAACCTCAATTGGAGTAGGGGCAGAGCAGAGGGGCCACCCACGCCCGCAAGGTAGGCAGACCTGCGACAGACGGCGGATCAGGCCCAGAGGCCTGCCGGCGTGGTACACACATCACCCCAATTGGAGTAGGGGCAGAGCAGAGCCTTCGCCCGCGCCCGGATCAGGCCCAGCGGCCCGCCGGTGTGGTAGTCATGTAACCCCAATTGGAGTACGGGCAGAGCAGAGCCGCCACCCGTGCCCGCAAGGTAGGCAGACCTGCGACAGTCCGGCAGATCAGGCCCAGTGGCCTTCCGGCGCGACAGACACGTCACCCCATTTGGAGTAGGGGCAGAGCAGAGCCGCCACCCGTGCCCGCAAGGTAGGCAGACCTGCAACCAACCGGTGGAACAGGCCCAGCGGCCGGCCGGGGTGGTAGGCACGTCACCCCTATTGGAGTAGGAGCAGAGCAGAGCCTTCACCCACGCCTGGATCAGGCCCAGCGGTCCGCGGGTGTGGTAGACAAGTCACACCAATTGGAGGAGGGGCAGAGCAGAGCCGCCGCCCGCGCCTGCAAGGTAGACAGACCTGCAACCGACCGGTGGATCAGGCCCGGTGGCCTGCCGGCATGGTACACACGTCACCCCAATTGGAGTCGGGGCAGAGCAGAGGTTTCGCCCGCACCCGGGACAGGCCCAGCGGCCCTCCGGCGCGGTAGTCACGTCACCCCAATTGGAGTAGGGGCAGAGCCGCCTTCCGCACCCAGAATAAACCCAGCGACCTGCTGGCGTGGTAGACACGTCACCCCAATTGGAGTAAGGGCAGAGCAGAACCACTGCCCGCTCCTGCAAGGTAGGCACACCTGCGACCGACTGGCAGAACAGGCCCAGGGGTCCGCAGGCGTGGTAGACACGTCATACCAATTGGAGGAGGGGCAGATCAGAGCCGCCGCCTGCGCCTGCAAGGTAGGTAGACCGCCGCCCGACCCTGCAAGAGAGACTTTTCAACTATACAAGAGCAATATAAACATATAGGGGGAAAAATTTTCAAAAACACAACAGTTTCACCAAGCAGAAAGAAACGCAAGCAGTATGAAAAGACAAGGAAAGAAAGGACCAAAAGCAATGCAGGTCAACTCAACTTTAGAAGAGGTAATAGCTGCAGCAGATGAAATGTCAGATAAAGAATTCAGGATATACATGCTTCAGATGATCTGGAGTCTCAAGGAAGACATTAGACAGCAAAATCAGACAATGAAAGATCACTTCGATAATGAATTACACAAACAAATCCAGGAAGCAAAAGATCAACTATACAGGGAGATAGAGGTTATAAAAAACAAACAGAAATCCTAGAAATGCAGGAAGCAATAAACCAACTTAAAAACTCAATTGAGAATACTACCAGCAGAGTAGAACACTTAGAAGATAGAACATCAGACAATGAAGACAAAGTATTTCAACTTGAAAAGAACATAGACAGCTCAACAAGACTGTTAAGAAACCATGAGCAGAACATCCAAGAAATATGGGATAACATAAAGAGACCAAACTTAAGAGTCATTGGGATACAGGAAGGTATAGAGCTCCAAACCAAAGGAATGAGCAATCTATTCAATGAAATAATACGAGAAAACTTCCCACACTTGATATGAGGCAGAATCCCAAATCCTAGAAGCCTACAGGACGCCGAATGTGCAAAATCATAAGAGATCCACACCTAGACACATTATAATGAAGATGCCCAACATACAGAATAAGGAGAGAATTTTAAAAGCTACAAGAGAAAGGAAGCAGATTACATTTAGGGGTAAGCCAATCAGGATAACAGCTGATCTTTCAACACAGACTCTGAAAGCTAGAAGATCCTGGAATAACATATTTCTTTTTTTTTTTTTTTTTAATTTTTTATTGTTGGCTGTTCCAAACATTACATAGTTCTTGATATATCATATTTCACAATTTGATTCAAGTGGGTTATGAGCTCCCATTTTTACCCCATATACAGATTGCAGAATCACATCAGTTACACATCCATTGATTTACATATTGCCATACTAGTGTCTGTTGTATTCTGCTTCCTTTCCTATCCTCTACTATCCCCCCTCCCCTCCCCTCCCCTCCCCTCCCCTCTTCTCTCTCTGCTCCCTCTACTGACATTCGTTTGTCCCCCTTACATTATTTTTCCCCTTCCCCTCACTTCCTCTTGTATGTACTTTTGTATAACTCTGAGGGTCTCCTTCCATTTCCATGCATTTTCCCTTCTCTCTCCCTTTCCCTCCCACCTCTCATCCCTGTTTAATGTTAATCTTCTTCTCATGCTCTTCGACCCTACTCTGTTCTTAGTTACTCTCCTTATATCAAAGAAGACATTTGGCATTTGTTTTTTAGGGATTGGCTAGCTTCACTTAGCATAATCTGCTCTAATGCCATCCATTTCCCTGTAAATTCTATGATTTTGTCATTTTTTAATGCAGAGTAATACTCCATTGTGTATAAATGCCACATTTTTTTTATCCATTCATCCATTGAAGGGCATCTAGGTTGGTTCCACAGTCTAGCTATTGTGAATTGTGCTGCTATGAACATCGATGTAGCAGTGTCCCTGTAGCATGCTCTTTTTAGGTCTTTAGGGAATAGACCGAGAAGGGGAATAGCTGGGTCAAATGGTGGCTCCATTCCCAGCTTTCCAAGGAATCTCCATACTGCTTTCCAAATTGGCTGCACCAATTTGCAGTCCCACCAGCAATGTACAAGTGTACCCTTTCCCAACATCCTCTCCAGCACTTGTTGTTGTTTGACTTCATAATGGCTGCCAATCTAACTGGAGTGAGATGGTATCTTAGGGTGGTTTTGATTTGCATTTCTCTGACTGCTAGAGATGGTGAGCATTTTTTCATGTAATTGTTGATTGATTGTATGTCCTCCTCTGAGAAGTGTCTGTTCAGGTCCTTGGCCCATTTGTTGATTGGGTTGTTTGTTCTCTTATTGTCTAATTTTTGGAGTTCTTTGTATACTCTGGATATTAGGGCTCTATCTGAAGTGTGAGGAGTAAAGATTTGTTCCCAGGATGTAGGCTCTCTATTTACCTCTCTTATTGTATCTTTTGCTGAGAAAAAACTTTTTAGTTTGAGTAAGTCCCATTTGTTGATTCTAGTTATTAACTTTTGTGCTATGGGTGTCCTATTGAGGAATTTGGAGCCCGACCCCACCGTATGTAGGTATGTAGATCGTAGCCAACTTTTTCTTCTATCAGACGGCGTGTCTCTGATTTGATATCAAGCTCCTTGATCCATTTTGAATTCACTTTTGTGCATGGCGAGAGAAAGGGATTCAGTTTCATTTTGTTGCATATGGATTTCCAGTTTTCCCAGCACCATTTGTTGAAGATGCTATCCTTCCTCCATTGCATGCTTTTAGCCCCTTTATCAAATATAAGGTAGTTGTAGTTTTGTGGATTGGTTTCTGTGTCCTCTATTCTGTACCATTGGTCCACCTGCCTGTTTTGGTACCAGTACCATGCTGTTTTTGTTACTATTGCTCTGTAGTATAGTTTGAAGTCTGGTATCGCTATACCACCTGATTCACACTTCCTGCTTAGCATTGTTTTTGCTATTCTGGGTCTTTTGTTTTTCCATATGAATTTCATGATTGCTTTCTCTATTTCTACAAGAAATGCCGTTGGGATTTTGATTGGCATTGCATTAAACCTATAGAGAACTTTTGGTAATATCGCCATTTTGCTGATGTTAGTTCTGCCTATCCATGAACAGGGTATATTTTTCCATCTTCTAAGATCTTCTTCTATTTCTCTCTTTAGGGTTCTGTAGTTTTCATTGTATAAGTCTTTCACCTCTTTTGTTAGGTTGATTCCCAAGTATTTTATTTTTTTTGAAGATATTGTGAATGGAGTGGTTGTCCTCATTTCCATTTCAGAGGATTTGTCGCTGATATACAGGAATGCCTTTGATTTATGCGTGTTGATTTTATATCCTGCCACTTTGCTGAATTCATTTATTAGCTCTAATAGTTTCTTTGTAGAGCCTTTTGGGTCTGCTAGGTATAGAATCATGTCATCTGCAAATAGTGATAATTTAAGTTCTTCTTTTCCTATTTTGATGCCTTTAATTTCTTTCGTCTGTCTAATTGCTCTGGCCAGTGTTTCGAGAACTATGTTGAACAGAAGTGGTGAGAGAGGGCATCCCTGTCTTGTTCCAGATTTTAGAGGGAATGCCTTCAATTTTTCTCCATTCAGAATGATGATAGCCTGAGGCTTAGCATAGATTGCTTTTACAATATTGAGGTATGTTCTGGTTATCCCTAGTTTGTCTAGAGTTTTGAACATAAAGGGATTCTGTACTTTGTCGAATGCTTTTTCCGCATCTATCGAGATGATCATATGATTCTTATTTTTAAGTCTATTGATGTGGTGAATAACATTTATTGATTTCCGTATATTGAACCAGCCTTGCATCCCAGGGATGAATCCTACTTGATCATGGTGCACAATTTTTTTGATAAGTTTTTGTATCCGAGTGGCCAGAATTTTATTGAGGATTTTTGCATCTAGGTTCATTAGAGATATTGGTCTGTAGTTTTCTTTCTTTGAAGTGTCTTTGTCTGGTTTAGGTATCAGGGTGATGTTGGCCTCGTAGAATGAATTTGGAAGTTCTCCCTCTTTTTCTATTTCCCGAAGTAGCTTGAAAAGTATTGGTATTAGTTCCTCTTTAAAGGTTTTGTAAAACTCTGCTGTATACCCATCCGGTCCTGGGCTTTTCTTAGTTGGTAGTCTTTTGATGGTTTCTTCTATTTCCTCAATTGATATTGGTCTGTTTAGGTTGTCTATATCCTCCTGACTCAATCTGGGCAGATCATATGACCTAAGAAATTTATCTATGCCTTCACTATCTTCTAATTTATTGGAGTATAGGGATTCAAAATAATTTTTGATTATCTTCTGTATTTCTGAAGTGTCTGTTGTGATATTGCCTCTTTCATCCCGTATGTTAGTAATTTGAGTTCTCTCTCTTCTTCTCTTCATTAGCATGGCTAAGGGTCTGTCGATTTTATTTATTTTTTCAAAGAACCAACTTTTAGTTTTGTCAATTTTTTCAATTGTTTCTTTTGTTTCGATTTCATTAATTTCAGCTCTGATTTTAATCATTTCTTGCCTTCTACTTCTTTTGCTGTTGTTTTGCTCTTCTTTTTCTAGGATTTTGAGATGAAGTATGAGATCATTTATTTGTTGGTTTTTTCTTTTTTTAAGGAATGAACTCCAAGCAATGAATTTTCCTCTTAGAACTGCTTTCAATGTGTCCCATAGATTCCGATATGTTGTGTCTGTGTTTTCATTTATCTCTAAGAATTTTTTAATTTCCTCCTTGATGTCTTCTATAACCCATTGATCATTCAGTTACCTATTGTTCATTCTCCAAGTGATGCATGATTTTTCCTTCCTTCTTTTATCATTGATTTTCAGTTTCATTCCATTATGATCACATAAGATGCATGGTATTATCTCTACTCCTTTATATTGTCTAAGAGTTGCCCTGTGACATAATATATGATCTATTTTTGAGAAGGATCCATGTGCTGCTGAGAAAAAAGTGTAACTGCTTGATGTTGGGTGGTATATTCTATATATGTCAATTAAGTCTAGGTTATTAATTGTGTTATTGAGTTCTATAGTTTCCTTATTCAACTTTTGTTTGGAAGATCTGTCCAGTGGTGAGAGAGGTGTGTTGAAGTCTCCCATGATTATTGTATGGTGGTCTATTAGACTCTTGAACTTGAGAAGACTTTGTTTGATGAACATAGCTGCACCATTGTTTGGGGCATATATATTTATGATTGTTATGTCTTGTTGGTGTATGGTTCCCTTGAGCAGTATGTAGTGTCCCTCTTTATCCCTTTTGATTAACTTTGGCTTGAAATCTATTTTATTTGATATGAATATGGATACTCCTGCTTGTTTCCGAAGTCCATATGAGTGATATGATTTTTCCCAACCTTTCACCTTCAGCCTATGTATGTCTTTTCGTATCAAATGCGTCTCCTTTAGGCAGCATATTGTTGGGTCTTGTTTTGTGATCCATTCTACTAGCCTGTGTCTCTTGATTGGTCAGTTTAAGCCATTAACATTTAGGGTTATTATTGAGATATGGGTTGTTCTTCCAGCCATATTTGTTTATTTATGTTACTAAACATGGTTTGTTTTCCTCTTTGATTATTTTCCCCCCTTTAGTGTCCTACCTCCCACTGTTGGTTTTCATTGTTATTTTCCATTTCCTCTTCCTGTAATGTTTTGCCAAGGATGTTTTGAAGAGATGGTTTTCTAGCTGCAAATTCTTTTAACTTTTGTTTATCGTGGAAGGTTTTAATTTCATCTTCCATCCTGAAGCTTAATTTCGCTGGAAACACAATTCTTGGTTGGAACCCATTTTCTTTCAGTGTTTGAAATATGTTATTCCAGGATCTTCTAGCTTTCAGAGTCTGTGTTGAAAGATCAGCTGTTATCCTGATTGGCTTACCCCTAAATGTGATCTGCTTCCTTTCTCTTGTAGCTTTTAAAATTCTCTCCTTATTCTGTATGTTGGGCATCTTCATTATAATGTGTCTAGGTGTGGGTCTCTTATGATTTTGCACATTCGGCGTCCTGTAGGCTTCTAGGATTTGGGGTTCTGTCTCATTCTTCAAGTCTGGGAAGTTTTCTCGTATTATTTCATTGAATAGATTGCTCATTCCTTTGGTTTGAAACTCTGTCCCTTCCTGTATCCCAATGACTCTTAAATTTGGTCTCTTGATGTTATCCCATATTTCTTGGATGTTCTGCTCATGGTTTCTTAACAGTCTTGCTGAGCTGTCTATGTTCTTTTCAAGTTGAAATACTTTATCTTCATTGTCTGATGTTCTGTCTTCTAAGTGTTCTACTCTGCTGGTAGTATTCTCAATTGAGTTTTTAAGTTGGCTTATTGCTTCCTGCATTTCTAGGATTTCTGTTTGTTTGTTTTTTATAACCTCTATTTCCCTGTATAGTTGATCTTTTGCTTCTTGGATTTGTTTATGTAATTCATTGTCGAAGTGATCTTTCATTGTCTGATTTTGCTGTCTGATGTCTTCCTTGAGACTCCAGATCATCTGAAGCATGTATATCCTGAATTCTTTATCTGACATTCCATCTGCTGCAGCTATTACCTCTTCTAACGTTGAGTTGACCTGCAATGCTTGTGGTCCTTTCTTTCCTTGTCTCTTCATACTGTTCGCGTTCCTTTCTACTTGGTGAAACTGTTGTGCTATTGAATTTTCCCCCTATATATTTATATTGGTCTTGTATAGTTGCAAAGTCTCCCTCGCAGGCGCGGGCGGCGGCTCTGTCCCTCTGCGGGCTGATAGGCTTGTTCTGTCGGTGGTCACAGTTCTGTCTACTCTGCAGGCGCAGGCAGCGGCACTGCCCCTCTGCAGGCCTCTGGGGCTGTACTGCCAATGGGTCGCAGGTGCGCCTACCTTGCAGGCGCGGGGGTGGGGCGGCTCTACCCTTCCTCAGGCCACTGGGCCTGTTCTGTCTCTTGGTTGCAGGTCTGGCCTGCTCTGATGGTGGTCACAGTTCCGTCTACCTTGCAGGCGCTGGGGGGAGGGGGCGGCTCTGCCTCTCAGCAGGTCGCTGCTCCTCTTCTGCCGGTGGGTTGCATGCCCGCCTACCTTGCAGGAGTGATTGGAAGCTCTGTCCCACCGCGGGCCACTGGGCCTTTTCTGTCGGTGGTCACAGTTCCCCTACCTGGCAGACGCGGGGGGTGTGGGGCGGCTCTGCCCCTCAGCAGGCCGCTGGGCCTGCTCCGTGCATGGTCACAGTTCCCTCTACTTTGCCGGCACAGGGGGAGGGGGCGGCTCAGCCTCTCAGCAGGCCGCTGCTCCTCTTCTGCCGGTGGGTCACAGGCTCGCCTACCTTGTAGGAGTGATTGGAAGCTCTGTCCCGCCGCGGGCCACTGGGCCTTTTCTGTCGGTGGTCACCGTTCCACCTACCTGGGAGGCGCGGGGGGTGGGGGGCGGCTCTGCCCCTCAGCAGGCCGCGGGGCCTGCTCTGTGCGTGGTCACAGTTCCCTCTACCTTGCCGGCGCAGGGGGAGGGGGCGGCTCAGCCTCTCAGCAGGCCGCTGCTCCTCTTCTGCCAGTGGGTCGCAGGCCCGCCTACCTTGCAGGAGTGATTGGAAGCTCTGTTCCGCCGCGGGCCCCTGGGCCTTTTCTGTCCGTGGTCACAGTTCCACCTACCTGGCAGGCGCGGGTGGTGGGGGGCAGCTCTGCCCCTCAGCAGGCCGCTGGGCCTGCTCTGTGCGTGGTCACAGTTCCCTCTACCTTGCCGGTGCAGGGGGAGGGGGCGGCTCTGCCTCTCAGCAGGTCGCTGCTCCTCTTCTGCCGGTGGGTCGCAGGCCCGCCTACCTTGCAGGAGTGATTGGAAGCTCTGTCCCGCCGCGGGCCCCTGGGCCTTTTCTGTCCGTGGTCACAGTTCCACCTACCTGGCAGGCGCGGGGGGTGGGGGGCGGTTCTGCCCCTCAGCAGGCTGCTGGGCCTGCTCTGTGCGTGGTCACAGTTCCCTCTACCTTGCCGGTGCAGGGGGAGGGGGCGGCTCTGCCTCTCAGCAGGTCGCTGCTCCTCTTCTGCCGGTGGGTCGCAGGCCCGCCTACCTTGCAGGATTGATTGGAAGCTCTGTCCCACTGCGGGCCACTGGGCCTTTTTTGTCGGTGGTCACCTGGCAGGCGCGGGGGGTGGGGGGTGGCTCTACCCCTCAGCAGGCCGCTGGGCCTGCTCTGTGCGTAGTCACAGTTCCCTCTACCTTGCCGGTGCAGGGGGAGGGGGCGGCTCTGCGTCTCAGCAGGTCGCTGCTCCTCTTCTGCCGGTGGGTCGCAGGCCCGCCTACCTTGCAGGAGTGATTGGAAGCTCTGTCCCGCCGCGGGCCCCTGGGCCTTTTCTGTCCGTGGTCACAGTTCCACCTACCTGGCAGGCGCGGGGGGTGGGGGGTGGCTCTGCCCCTCAGCAGGCTGCTGGGCCTGCTCTGTGCGTGGTCACAGTTCCCTCTACTTTGCGGGCGCAGGGGGAGGGGGCGGCTCTGCCTCTCAGCAGGTCGCTGCTCCTCTTCTGCCGGTGGGTCGCAGGCCCGCCTACCTTGCAGGAGTGATTGGAAGCTCTGTCCCACCGCGGGCCACTGGGCCTTTTCTGTCGGTGGTCACCTGGCAGGCGCAGGGGGTGGGGGGTGGCTCTGCCCCTCAGCAGGCCTCTGGGCCTGCTCTGTGCGTGGTCACAGTTCCCTCTACCTTGCCGGTGCAGGGGGAGGGGGCGGCTCTGCCTCTCAGCAGGTCGCTGCTCCTCTTCTGCCGGTGGGTCGCAGGCCCGCCTACCTTGCAGGAGTGATTGGAAGCTCTGTCCCGCCGCGGGCCACTGGGCCTTTTCTGTCGGAATAACATATTTCAAACACTGAAAGAAAATGGGTTCCAACCAAGAATTGTGTATCCAGCGAAATTAAGCTTCAGGATGGAAGATGAAATTAAAACCTTCCAGGATAAACAAAAGTTAAAAGAATTTGCAGCTAGAAAACCATCTCTTCAAAACATCCTTGGCAAAACATTACAGGAAGAGGAAATGGAAAATAACAATGAAAACCAACAGTGGGAGGTAGGACAGTAAAGGGGGGAAAAATAATCAAAGAGGAAAACAAGCCATGTTTAGTAACATAAATAAACAAATATGGCTGGAAGAACAACCCATATCTCAATAATAACCCTAAATGTTAATGGCTTAAACTCACCAATTAAGAGACACAGGCTGGTAGAATGGATCACAAAACAAGACCCAACAATATGCTGCATACAGGAGACACATTTGATAGGAAAAGACATACATAGGCTGAAGGTGAAAGGTTGGGAAAAATCATATCACTCATATGGACTTCGGAAACAAGCAGGACTGTCCATACTCATATCAAATAAAATAGATTTCAAGCCAAAGTTAATCAAAAGGGATAAAGAGGGACACTACATACTGCTCAAGGGAACCATACACCAACAAGACATAACAATCATAAATATATATGCCCCAAACAATGGTGCAGCTATGTTCATCAAACAAAGTCTTCTCAAGTTCAAGAGTCTAATAGACCACCATACAATAATCATGGGAGACTTCAACACACCTCTCTCACCACTGGACAGATCTTCCAAACAAAAGTTGAATAAGGAAACTATAGAACTCAATAACACAATTAATAACCTAGACTTAATTGACATATATAGAATATACCACCCAACATCAAGCAGTTACACTTTTTTCTCAGCAGCACATGGATCCTTCTCAAAAATAGATCATATATTATGTCACAGGGCAACTCTTAGACAATATAAAGGAGTAGAGATAATACCATGCATCTTATGTGATCATAATGGAATGAAACTGAAAATCAATGATAAAAGAAGGAAGGAAAAATCATGCATCACTTGGAGAATGAACAATAGGTAACTGAATGATCAATGGGTTATAGAAGACATCAAGGAGGAAATTAAAAAATTCTTAGAGATAAATGAAAACACAGACACAACATATCGGAATCTATGGGACACATTGAAAGCAGTTCTAAGAGGAAAATTCATTGCTTGGAGTTCATTCCTTAAAAAAAGAAAAAACCAACAAATAAATGATCTCATACTTCATCTCAAAATCCTAGAAAAAGAAGAGCAAAACAACAGCAAAAGAAGTAGAAGGCAAGAAATGATTAAAATCAGAGCTGAAATTAATGAAATCGAAACAAAAGAAACAATTGAAAAAATTGACAAAACTAAAAGTTGGTTCTTTGAAAAAAATAAATAAAATCGACAGACCCTTAGCCATGCTAACGAAGAGAAGAAGAAAGAGAACTCAAATTACTAGCATACGGGATGAAAAAGGCAATATCACAACAGACACTTCAGAAATACAGAAGATAATCAGAAATTATTTTGAATCCTTATACTCCAATAAATTAGAAGATAGTGAAGGCATTGATAAATTTCTTAAGTCATATGATCTGCCCAGATTGAGTCAGGAGGATATAGACAACCTAAACAGACCAGTATCTATTGAGGAAATAGAAGAAACCATCAAAAGACTACCAACTAAGAAAAGCCCAGGACCGGATGGGTATACAGCAGAGTTTTACAAAACCTTTAAAGAGGAACTAATACCAATACTTTTCAAGCTACTTCAGGAAATAGAAAAAGAGGGAGAACTTCCAAATTCATTCTACGAGGCCAACATCACCCTGATTCCTAAACCAGACAAAGACACTTCAAAGAAAGAAAACTACAGACCAATATCTCTAATGAACCTAGATGCAAAAATCCTCAATAAAATTCTGGCCACTCGGATACAAAAACTTATCAAAAAAATTGTGCACCATGATCAAGTAGGATTCATCCCTGGGATGCAAGGCTGGTTCAATATACGGAAATCAATAAATGTTATTCACCACATCAATAGACTTAAAAATAAGAACCATATGATCATCTCGAAAGATGCGGAAAAAGCATTCGACAAAGTACAGCATCTCTTTATGTTCAAAACTCTAGACAAACTAGGGATAACAGGAACATACCTCAATATTGTAAAAGCAATCTATGCTAAGCCTCAGGCTAGCATCATTCTGAATGGAGAAAAACTGAAGGCATTCCCTCCAAAATCTGGAACAAGACAGGGATGCCCTCTCTCACCACTTCTGTTCAACATAGTTCTCGAAACACTGGCCAGAGCAATTAAACAGACGAAAGAAATTAAAGGCATCAAAATAGGAAAAGAAGAACTTAAATTATCACTATTTGCAGATGACATGATTCTATACCTAGCAGACCCAAAAGGCTCTACAAAGAAACTATTAGAGCTAATAAATGAATTCAGCAAAGTGGCAGGATATAAAATCAACACGCATAAATCAAAGGCATTCTTGTATATCAGCGACAAATCCACTGAAATGGAAATGAGGACAACCACTCCATTCACAATATCTTCAAAAAAAATAAAATACTTGGGAATCAACCTAACAAAAGAGGTGAAAGACTTATACAATGAAAACTACAGAACCCTAAAGAGAGAAATAGAAGAAGATCTTAGAAGATGGAAAAATATACCCTGTTCATGG
Source organism: Marmota monax (assembly GCF_021218885.2). Taxonomy (NCBI): domain Eukaryota; kingdom Metazoa; phylum Chordata; class Mammalia; order Rodentia; family Sciuridae; genus Marmota; species Marmota monax. The sequence continues at coordinate 839,683 of NW_026693537.1, forward strand.
ATAGGCAGAACTAACATCAGCAAAATGGCGATATTACCAAAAGTTCTCTATAGGTTTAATGCAATGCCAATCAAAATCCCAACGGCATTTCTTGTAGAAATAGAGAAAGCAATCATGAAATTCATATGGAAAAACAAAAGACCCAGAATAGCAAAAACAATGCTAAGCAGGAAGTGTGAATCAGGTGGTATAGCGATACCAGACTTCAGACTATAATACAGAGCAATAGTAACTAAAACAGCATGGTACTGGTACCAAAACAGGCGGGTGGACCAATGGTACAGAATAGAGGACACAGAAACCAATCCACAAAACTACAACTATCTTATATTTGATAAAGGGGCTAAAAGCATGCAATGGAATCCCTTTCTCTCGCCATGCACAAAAGTGAATTCAAAATGGATCAAGGAGCTTGATATCAAATCAGAGACACGCCGTCTGATAGAAGAAAAAGTTGGCTACGATCTACAGTCGGTGGGGTCGGGCTCCAAATTCCTCAATAGGACACCCATAGCACAAAAGTTAATAACTAGAATCAACAAATGGGACTTACTTAAACTAAAAAGTTTTTTCTCAGCAAAAGAAACAATAAGAGAGGTAAATAGGGAGCCTACATCCTGGGAACAAATCTTTACTCCTCACACTTCAGATAGAGCCCTAATATCCAGAGTATACAAAGAACTCAAAAAATTAGACAATAAGATAACAAATAACCCAATCAACAAATGGGCCAAGGACCTGAACAGACACTTCTCAGAGGAAGACATACAATCAATCAACGAGTACATGAAAAAATGCTTACCATCTCTAGCAGTCAGAGAAATGCAAATCAAAACCACCCTAAGATACCATCTCACTCCAGTTAGATTGGCAGCCATTATGAAGTCAAACAACAAGTGCTGGCGAGGATGTGGGGAAAAGGGTACACTTGTACATTGCTGGTGGGACTGCAGATTGGTGCAGCCAATTTGGAAAGCAGTATGGAGATTTCTTGGAAAGCTGGGAATGGAGCCACCATTTGACCCAGCTATTCCCCTTCTCGGTCTATTCCCTAAAGACCTAAAAAGAGCATGCTACAGGGACACTGCTACATCGATGTTCATAGCAGCACAATTCACAATAGCAAGACTGTGGAACCAACCTAGATGCCCTTCAATATTCGAATGGATAAAAAAAAATGTGGCATTTATACACAATGGAGTATATTACTCTGCATTAAAAAATGACAAAATCATAGAATTTGCCGGGAAATGGATGGCATTAGAGCAGATTATGCTAAGTGAAGCTAGCCAATCCCTAAAAAACAAATGCCAAATGTCTTCTTTGATATAAGGAGAGTAACTAAGAACAGAGTAGGGACGAAGAGCAGAAGAAGATTAACATTAAACTGGGATGAGAGGTGGGAGGGAAAGGGAGAGAGAAGGGAAATTGCATGGAAATGGAAGGAGACCCTCAGGGTTATACAAAATTACATACAAGAGGAAGTGAGGGGAAAGGGGAAAATAATACAAGGGGGAGAAATGAATGACAGTAGAGGGAGCAGAGAGAGAAGAGGGGAGGGGAGGGGAGGGGAGGGGGGATAGTAGAGGATAGGAAAGGCAGAAGAATACAACAGACACTAGTATGGCAATATGTAAATCAATGGATGTGTAACTGATGTGATTCTGCAATCTGTATATGGGGTCAAAATGGGAGTTCATAACCCACTTGAATCAAAGTGTGAAATATGATATATCAAGAACTATGTAATGTTTTGAACAACCAACAATAAAAAATTTTAAAAAAAAGAAACAAAGAAACAGGAGGACTAAGTAGCTAAATGTCTCTGATGAGAGTATCTTCTAGAAGGCATAAGTGAATATTTGAACACCAGGTCATGCCAACGTGTTGATAGGGTGGTAGGCGGGAACTGTGAGGAGACAGAATGTGATACCATGTAAAGGCTAGTAGTCCTTCAGGCAACTCTTTCAATAATAAAAGGGCTAGACTTCTCTGAGTATTTGTTAAGAAATAAGCCACCAGGGTAAATTATGTGGCCTTTTTGATCTTGTCTAGGAGTTATCCTGTATTATCTGTGATACAGTCTGTCAGAGTCCAGTATGACAATCTCAGGTATAAACAGGAAAAATGGTTCTTCATGGTTATTTTTGATATTTCTAAGTAATGGGATGATGAAATTTTTATTTAAAAACATTTTATTCAAGATAATACAAATTAGGTTTTTTTTCTTACATGCATCTGAAGAGTTCTAGTGTTTTTTGTTGTTGTTGTTGTTTTTCGTTTGTTTGTTTGTTTTTAAGAGATAGGGAAATAACGAAGAACAGAAGAGAGCCATCCTCTGTTCCAGGTGACATTTTGTCACAACTAAGCTAATACTACCTGGCACCTCCTCACTGTGGGCTTTGAGAACTCTTCACACATCTCTACACCTTCTGCCTGACTCTCTGTGTTCATTTAGTCACATCTACAAAATATAGTTATTCTTGTTACTCAAATGCCTTGTGTGGACCTTGCTTGGATTTTAATGTAAATAACCCAACTTTAAAGAAATCCTTAAGGAACAACTGGAGAAATCTAAATGCTAAATAGTTGCTGAATTTAAGGAATTCAAATGTTGGCATGGTAAGAGAATAGTGTGATTATGTTTAGTAAAGACTCCTGACCTGTTAGACATAAATGTCAGCATATGCAAAGTGATATGGTGCCTGTCATTGGTTTCAAAATAATCCCATGCTAGTGGGGGGTGGGAAAGAATGCACCAGTTTCTTGTGGCTCCTATCACAGATTACTACAAACTGCATTATTTGATACAAAATCGGGGATCTTTTGACACCCCCAAATTAACCTACATGTGCTTTCAATTGAAAAAGCAAAATAAAGCCAAATAAAATTAACTGGAATTTTTTTTAAAAAGAAAATAAAATGAAATAGCAAATCAAGTATAGATTCTCCCAGGGAAAGTAATTATCAGGTTGCTTAGAAAACATTTCAATTAAAAAAAAAAATCCTATCTTGCCACACTGGGGCACATTCTGTCTGTCTGTCTGTCTCTCTATTTCTGGCAGCCTGCTGCCTTTCTTGTCCTTTAAAGAGGAAACACCAGAAAAGTTGCTAGGTATTCTCTAAATCCCTTTTCTCAGAAGGTTCCTTTGACTCAAGAAAGAAAGGTAAGAATCTTGTTTCTGGCTTTTTCAACTAAGCTAATACTACATGCTCAAAAACAAAACGAGGAGGAAACTAAAATATGCTTCTAAAAGTTCTCTTGACACTCCTTTCACTATTTAAAATTTGAGCAAATTAATTCTTAAAAGACCTTTTTTAACCTTAATTTATTTCATTTTTTCAACCCCAACTTATATATTTTAAATTATAGGACCTAGATATGACTATGAGCTTCACAGACAAAAACTATAAAATTTATTTCTGTTCATGCATTTGTGTCTATATATGTGTCTATATATGTGTATTTTATAAATGTGTGACTTTTTTCTACTACTGATTTATAAATGCTGTATTTTAATTAATTTAAGCAAATTAACTCAGCACTTATAATAAACAAAAATTATCCTCTTAAAATTCATATAGAGTAATTAATCCAGATCACTTTTGTTCATATGAGTTAATAAATCTTTGGTAAATAAAGGCAGGTACTGATTTTCCCAGAGAGTGTCCTTGGTATTATTTGGTAATTTGGCCTGAGTTGGGAGCCCAGAAGTATAGGAGGAAAAAAACAAAACAAAAAAACCCTACTGTTATGTGGACCTCTGCAGATTGTGAGCCTCTGAGCCCCTCCATCTACACACTGGATATAGAGTTCTAAAACTCTGAACTCCGAGTTTAGGGGGATTCATGGCTCATGGTGAAAATGTTTTTCCCTTCTGGGCCTGGGTGCAGCCCATAAACCTGCTTCCTGCTAATTCCTCCGTGTCTAGCCTTGTCATTTCTACAACAATTTTGCTCTTGACATGGATACCCCAGTGGATTTACAAAATACATGAGCACAGAATTTGTGCCAATCTCACCAATCTTCCCTGGATGATGCAAAGCAGGGGCACTGACATCCTTTTTATTATAACAATCTCAGTCCTGCTTAACCTTAGTGGAATATTTAATTGGTATCTAAACTGCTACTATGTTCCCTTGTGCAAATCTATTCTGCACCAGAAAAAAAAAATGGTGTTTGCAGTTCACAGTGGAGGTTTCAAATCTGTCTAAATCCTTGCATTTTGTTCATGAAAACTGTGCAGTCAGATTCCTCAAAAACCCAATCCTCTGGCTGGGGTTGTGGCTCAGCAGTAGAGGGCTTGCTTTGCACATGTGAGGCACTAGGTTGGTTCCTCAGCATGAGGAACGAATAAATAAATGAAGATATTGTGTCCATCTAAAAAAAAAATTTAAAAAAAAATCCTTAGTGACAGGCAGAGAGAGTAAAATTTGTCCGAAGTGTTTTGGTTAAACTTTCTTTGCCAACCCTGAAAAGCAACATATTAACCAACAATTTTCTGATAAGAAGATGACTTGGCATTTTCCTTCTAGTCCAATAGAGAAACTTGTGGCCCCTAAACACTATGCAGGTGACTTTTCCTTAATTATAGACTTCACTCTTTACTGGGAAGGAGTTATTCCAATGAATAAGTAGCTCCTAAACACACTGGGGACTCTTTCCTGTTGTGGTGTTGTGGAGCTAAGAGGGAGCCGCCCTTAATAGGTAAGTACTGATCTAATCAATTGTCCTACATGTCTTCACATGCTTATTTTTAGATACCAAGAAAAATACATTAAAATATCTGTAGCTACAAGCAGAAGTCTGTCTTGTATTCACATTAAGTCTTCTTCTTGTGCTTAGATGACAGTTCAAGAATTATTGATTCAGTTTCTGTTGGATACAACTTTATAGAAATGTTGACAAGAAGAATTTAGAAAACTAGGGCAGGAGAGTTTCATGGTATGAGAAAAAAAATGTCAGGAGAAAAGAGAGACAACTACAGTATAGATCCAACTGAGATTGTGACCAGTGAAGAGGGATGTAGGAGCTTATGCTAGAGTTGTTTTTTTCTAAAAAGGTCATCAACACACATTGTGAATTGTGTAATGCAACTTAGCCTTTGAAGATCAAAATTAAGATTTATTATGATACAGAAAAGTAATCTGAATAACAGAGGAACTAGACTCTATTTCAGTCTTTGCTACTAATTAACCAGATGGCAAGTCTTAGCTCTCTGGGGTTCACCATCTCATGGCAAAACAGGAGAATGACTAAGGTAAGTTTTCTCAACCTTAGCAAGACTACTCATTTGACTTGAGTAATTCTTTGTGTGGGGGGCTGTCCAGCTCATTGTAGGATATTCAGAGGCATCCTGGCCTTGCCCCACCTGATGCTGTAGCATTTCCAATGTTTCCAGTCGGTAGGCTTTGATGTAAAGAAACCTCTCCAGACATTGCCCACCAGCCTCAGCGCTGGCGAAGCAGTGCCACTCTGGCTGAGGATCACTGAGAGACATGATTTGCCAGGCAATAACACTCAGAAGTCTATGTGCAAAGACTCGCCAATCACTGGAGCGTGTAACTAGTTCTTAAAAGCACAGGAACACTTAACTGAAATGCCATGAGTCTTTAGAATTGGAATTTAAAAGCCAGCAATGATCTGCATGAATGTTAATATTGGGAAGAAGGAACGTTTCTATAAAGGAGAGAGTGAGTTTCAGGGAGAGTGTCTGAAAATCCAGGTGTCAGAGAAACCAGGGTCTACCAGAATCACAGAACCTAGTGCAGCACCCCTGGGAGAAGATACTGAAATGACAATGAAGAAAAGCATGTTGCAAGAGGCTGCAGAGAGGGTTTGGAGAAGGATGAGCTGTGATCCTAGTTTACAGAGTAGGAAGCAGATGCCTGGGGGGCAAAATCAATTCAGTCTGGAGATAGAGAGGCTACCAACAGCTCATTTTGGTAAAAGGGCAGGGTCCTCAGTTCTCTGAGGCTGGCAGGATTCTCCCCTTGTGCTGACTACCTGGTGAGCAGAATCATGGTTCTGATACTGGAATTGGAAATCAGGAACAGGTCCTCGTTCCTCTGGGGTTGAAGATTAAACATCTGCGTAACACGGAGACAAAATACCCAGCAAATTTTATTGAGACTATATATATATATATATATATATACACACACACACACACACACAGAGAGAGAGAGAGAGAGAGAGAGAGAGAGAGAGAGAGAGAGAGAGAGAGAGACATTCCTCTGGAGAGGAGCTGGGGACCCAGAGATGGTGCCCCTGGGAGTGGGGTGTCTTGCATTTTTATAGATGTCAGGTTTTTAACCCTTTCTTTATTCTCCTCTTCCTATCATGCTCATGTCACCAAAAGGCAGGAACAAAGCTTCCCAGGGGGGCAATTCCTTGTGTTGGAGAGTGTGATTCTTCCCTCCCCTGGAGATGTTAGCAACTGCTTGACGGGGAAGTGCTCTCTACCCATTTCCTTTTATTTGATAATCTGGCTACCTGTCCTTTGCCCTGGTCTCAGATCCTGGGTTGGAATTCCCAGAGACCCATAAAGTGAAGTCACTTCCAGAGTCTTTCTGATCTTCCAGATGTCTATAATGCTGTGTCCCTGACTAGATTTAAACCCCTTCAGGAAAGAGGCCAAGTCAGACTGGTACCTTGCTCCCTGTAGCCATCATTCTTGCTTGGTACATGGAAACTGCTCCAGAGTTCTACGGACAAAACAGATACAGAGATATAGATAGGTGGACAATAGTACATGATGAGTGGATGGTCAGTTAGTGGAGGGATGGAAAGAGAAAGGATTCATGGGCTACCCAATGTGTTCAGGTGCACACTCATCTCCTAGGAACTGGAGAAACAGTGAGAATCCATGTACTGAGTGCCTATTATGAGTGTATGCACATTATTTCAATGAAATTTTTGAAAAGTTCTCAAACTTAGCTGGAACTCTATGTATTTTCAGAAAAGAAAATTGAGAGTCAGAAATTAAACAACTGAGTTCACCTACCCCAAGAGGAAAGTAGTGATTTCTCTGTAAGTCGACCTTCTATATGGTAGGGGGTGGAAACCAGCTCAGAGACATACCTCTTTTAACCTACTACTGGAATTGTTGTAGATTATAGTCCTTTCAAAACAAGCCCATATTTTTAAAAATATTTTTTTAGTTATACATGGGCATGATATCTTTATTTTATTTGTTTACTTTCATGTGGTGCTGAGGATCGAACCCAGGGTCTCACATGTGGGAGGCGAGTGCTCTACCGCTGAGCCACAACCCCAGACCCCAAGCCCATATTCTTAATGAAGCAAATATCCTTATTCTAGTTTTCAATTCACTCATTTTGGGGGTTGCCAAGGGAAAGCAAAAGACAATTTTGTCATTTTGTTGTTGTTGTTTTTGTTTCTCATGAAGCCCCCGCAGAGCTGCTCATGAATTCTATGTCCCCTAGGTCCCTCTGCTTCCCATCTTCAGGTGGCTACAGGACTCTGGTTGGGAAAATATGGAAATTTCCTCAAAGAGAAGCATAGAAGGAGGGGAGGGTTCCAAGTTGGAGTGGAGAAGTCCTGATGTCAGGTTTTTTTATCCTTTCAAATAACCAGAGGAGTTCAAATAACCCACACTGAAGTGTGTGAGCAGGAGGTGGCCATTCCTCCTCACCTTTAGTGTGTCCTCTGCAGTAGGACACCAGGAGCTGTCCCCAGGTGGTTGTGGTAATAGGGGACAGAAGATGCCCAGATCCTACCAGAGAGAATGCACTGTGTTCTCAGTTCTTGTGTTTTTCACATCAAAGGGTTTCAAGCAAGACCTAAGACTTAGTGAAAGTATAGCTAAGTTTATTAGAAGAGAAACAAGGGGAAAGAAGCACCCTCAAAGGAGAGAGAGGGGAAAGCAACAGCTGTTTGTGTCCCAGCTTCTATTGGAGTGGGAGAGAGGTTTTAGAAGATACCACCGAGGTATTGCCTCTGGCCTCTGGATTGACATACTACATTAGCTAACAACCTAAGAGCAACTCTTGGTTATCCTGGCCTGACTGACAGGTCTTAATTAGGTCTAGCTTTACAAGATTTAAGGTCAGGGGGCTCCAGTCTTAATCATCCTGCTTTCCTAAGCCTGGAAATCTCTGGTGTGTGTTGTTTGTGTAGGGTCTTATTGAAGACGTCTTAGCAGTTGAGCCCTCTGAGCAAACATATGCTTGCTTTTTGTATTTTTTGGCCCTTGAACTCATCTATCTTTCTCCATTTGTAGGAGGAATAGTTTATAGAGCTGAGACCAGGCAAGGGTCCTGAAAGAGCCATCCTGTCAGACATTGCCGCTCCAATGAGGCAGAACTGTGATGAACCATTTCATACTGTATTGAGTGTTTCCTAAACTCCTGACCCACTGCTCATATCTATCTCTTGCCTAACAGTCATGGAGGGGACACTCACAACTAGATATTGACTATGAGAGAGGAACTTGTACGAGACCCCAGCAAAGCATCCAGTCTCTCTTGGTCCCACTTTGTCCACCTAGCAAAACTTCATGGGGACTTCTGTCCCAGCCTGGCCTTTGAATGCCTCACATTCAGAAGTTGGAGAAAGTCACTTAGAAGAAAGAGCATCATGATAGAGCCTTCTGTAAGGTAAAACTCATCACCCTGTGTAACAGGATTCAGTCAACAGCTGAGGGAGCACAGTGTGAGGATGAGGATGATGTGGTCCTGTGAACTCAGCTCCTGAGCAGCTCAACATGCCTGACACAAGTGTGAGCCTCACTCTCCCTTTCCTTGTGCTGAACACGCCTCCTCCACTTCCCTCATACACACAATGGACTTCCTAACAGACTGAGAGTTAATTCAGTGTTTCTAAAGGATTTTATACTTCATAAAGTTTAGATTTTTGTGTGCCATAATTTAAAATGTGAATATTTTATTTTATAATGTGATATTTTAAAATGTGATACCTAAAATTCAATCACACACAATTTTTCAGAAGTACTTCTAATGGTAAAGACAAGTATATTTTTGTGTTAAACTCAATGACAAAACTTTGCAAGAAGACAGAATGTTTTAAAATAGAACTTCAGATGAAATGTAACCATTTTCCCTTGAACTCCTCTCATTAGGACTCCTGCTTTCAGTGAGTCTACTGTGATTGTATTCACACTCATGATAGTAAAGTCACCTCAGTTCCAGGAGCCACTTATTTTCATTCTCTGATTCTTCGCTGTGCTCCACCCCCTGAGCAGCCTGAGACACAGCCAGGGCCATTGAAGCTCCTTCACTGGAAGCCATCAGTGTGACTAGTACCACTTACAATGGCCATCTGAGCACACACATGCACACACTCCTATGCACACTCCATACACATAACTGAAGTGAAACCTTCTCCAAACATTATTTACCCTTTCTGCACCCTGATATTTGCTGTTCCTTTCTACTTCATTTACAAAATTAATGGATCTCACAATCCACAGAAGGATTGCTTTGCATATTCTGAAAATCAATAACAGATATTCAAGCCTAGACAAAGGTGAGTTTGAACTCTTGTTCATCACTTCATATGGGCAAGTTCTTCTAGAAATCACATCACCCCCAACTGTAAAATGATCACATTCTATGAAGTCCCCTGAGGATTAGTTTCTTTTAGGTTAAACTTGTGATAAATTTGTGGCATTCTGAGGGTGTGGCTGGCATTGAACAAAGGTTACCGTCAAGTGAATGTAGCACCATCCCTTTGCTAGATCACACAAAAAGCTGTAGAGTGTGGCATTCCAAAAAAGAAAGGAATCAGCAACCTCTGCCTCTGGGAGGAACTGGGACCTTGTGAGCTACAAGTGAACAAATCCTGAGCCCTCATTTCTACTTTTGATTCAATGCAGCCTAATTGCCAAAGGACTGAACAGTGACTTTGCTCCTCTTGTTCCTTGCTGTTGGTGGCATCCTGATTTCAGAGCCTTCACAAATTCTCAAGGCCTTCACCTGTGTGTTTCTAGACCCTCCTTGTTCTTGTTTCATGTTGTGATTTTTCATGTCCCCTGGTGACTTTGGTGTGACTGGACATTACATTTCACTTCCATAAGGCTCAGTTTCATTAACTGAAGAGTGCAGACTAAATACAACTGGTGCCCAAAGCTGTGTGAATATTAAAAACATGATGTGTCAAATGAGGTTTGTATTGGGGTGGGCTCTGGCAGTTTTCAATAAATTCTGGTTCTTCTGTTCTTTCTCTTCCCACTAACATCCTCTACCATCCATGGTGACCAATGAGCCTGCCATGAACAGTCACATTTAACCGATGGGGACATGAGACTGGTTTGGTGCAATCTGAGGGTGGCTACTGATGGGTAACCCATTGGACCTAGGAGTATATTTCAAGAACTTCTCTCATCCTGTAACAAAGAAGACAGGTCTTTCTTTTGTATAGCTGGTAGTGTTCTACTATACATCTGAAAGTATGTTTTTTGATATGATGGTCTGGAAACCTTCAATCCCTGTTCACTGCTTCTTCTGGAAAAGTTCAGTGGCTCAAGGAAAATTGCTGAGGAAAAGAAAAAAGAATTATTGAAAATGTAGCAAATCAAAGGCTACTTCCAACAAAGACTATGTTGCATAGGGTTCCAAGTGCAGGACTTGTTCTGGGAGTTGTAGGTAGTACATCACAGAAGCAGGTGCCAGTGTACTTACTAATTTGGGTGACCTGCTTCTCTCATGCACAGGTTGCTATTAGCATAGGTCACAGGATAGTCAGGCTTCTGTTAATCTAAAGAAAATTTGCTGATTAAAAAGTCTTATCTTTTTAGTTACTTTTCTTAAGAATAGCTCATTCTTCAGTTATTAGGATACACAAGGCTACTTATCCCCCCAGAGCAAGGGAGATGGAGAAAAGCATCTTTCCCCTGGAGAATAGGGGTGATAACATTCTCTGGGGAATAGTTTTTAAATCTTTTAGGTGGCCTCAGTTAGAGGTATCTTCTACTAGGAAAGCTAACATGAGACTAATAATGTATTGTCCAACTTTGTGAATCAAAAATTAGTGATTTTTTTAAAGTCAACTAAGAGCAAGTGAAGCTAGAGGGTTTGTTTAGATTTTGCCATAGTGACAGCTTCATTTGCTCACACACATTTAGGAAAAGCCCGACACTGCCATCATGGCAGGGAAACCCATTCTTCACTACTTTGATGGACGGGCCAGAATGGAGTCCATCCGGTGGCTCTTGGCCGCAGCTGGCGTAGAGGTAAGTTCTGAGTTAGATCATTTGAAATTGGATCTAATATTCACTGTTATTAGATACTTTTCTTACATAAGCTAGGTGATATTTCTTACTGGATACAATGTCAGGAATTGTACTCTAAACAACACTGCCAATTATTAAGAGATTCACAGACTTTACTAAATAAATTGTCAGTATTCTCATCAAAGAAGGTAAACATTAATGTAAAAAAATGTACCATGATTTGTGGACCTTATTTGGTTTTGAGTTTAAACACTATAGAAAATAATTCATAAAATGTATAAAAATTAGAAACATGATTATTGATTGAATATTGGTGATAATAAATTTTTATTAATGTTTTTGGTGGGATAATATAGTTATTTTTAAACATAGTTCCTGTATTTTAGAGAAACTAATTGAGCTATTTAAGAATGAAACACAGTCATGTGTCACAAACCTGTGTGGCACGATACTGTACTGAATATTGTAGGTGACTGTAACACAATGATAAGCATTTGGTATCTAAACATCAAACAGGCACAGAAAAAACATGGTACAAAAGAAGAAATATGAAACACCTATATGCAGCACTCTATCAGTCCTAGAGTTTTTTCAGGTCTGGCAATTGCTCCAAGTGAGTCAGTGAGTGAGTGGTGAGTGAAAGTGAAGGCCCAGGTCACTACCAATGCTATAATTTGGATGTGAAAAATTCCAAAAGGCCCATGTTTTAAAGGAGTGTCCCTAGCCTGAGGCACCATTGGGTGTAGTGGAACTGTTTTGAGGTGGGGCCTAGTGGGAGGAGTTATGTCCTGAGGGCTTGCTTTTGAGGGGGTTGTGGGAATGCAGCCCCTGTGTCTCTCTTGGTTTCCTGACATCCAAGAGGTGAGTGGTTTGCTCCCCCACATGCTGCCTGCCATGATGTTTGCCTTGCCACCAAGCAACATGGCCAAACGACCAGGGACCAAAACCTCTGAAACAGTGATAACCAAAATTAACCTGTTCCTCTTTAAAGTTGATTATGTTAGGTGTTTCTTAAGATAATGAAAAGCTGATTTAGCACAATGCACACTGTATAAATCTGTACACACAGGCTGCACTCAATTTATTAAAATGTTTTCTTTTCTCAATAATAAATTAACCTCCGTTTACTGTAACTTTACAACCTTTTAATTTTTTAACCTTTTTAACTCTTGTGTAATAATATATAAAATGAAAACATATTGTATAGATGTGTAAAATATTTTTATTCCTTGTTCTCTAAGCTTTTTCCATTTTTATTTTTATTTAATTTTATTTTTTTAAAACTCTTCCATTAAAAGTTAAGAAGCAAACACAAGTTCAGAATCAACAATATCACTGTCTTCTTCCTCCCCATCATGTCCCACTGGAAGATTTTGGGGGCAGAAAATGCATGGATCTGTCACCTGCTATGATCACAGTGCCTTCTTCTGATCTAGCTACTAAGGATCATTCTGATGCTTGTAATGAGGAGGCATCACTGTTCAGAAATATGTGCATGGTGGATTGCTTGTTTTTCTTTTTGTTCATTAATAAATACATAACTTTTCTTATTTATAAATATATAAATATATAATTTACTTGGAAGCAAATAATGTACCATGAAAAATTCTCACTATTAATGAGAAATTTGTCATTTGAAATTTATGTTTTCAACTTTTAAAAAATTTATTTTTAATACAGGCAATTCTCAGTGATCATAATTCCATATTTTTTAACCACGTTAGCTAAAATGCACACAATTTTTTTAATATTTATTTTTTAGTTTTTAGGTGACACAATATCTTTATTTTTATGTGGTGCTGAGGATGGAACCCAATGTCTCATGCATGCTAGGCAAGTGCTCTACCACTAAACCACAACCCCATCCCCACAATTTTTAATTTTTTTTACAGTGTTGGGGATTGATCCCAGGGCAGTGTTTATGATAGGCAAGTGCTCTACCACTGAGCTACACTTGCAGCCCTTGTGTTTTCAACATTTTGAAGGATCTTATGGAGGTCTTCAAAGGCTTCTACTAAATGCTTCATTGAATTTTGTTCACCGATGTATTCACTAGTCAATGGGAAATTTTCAGTTCTTTTATAGTCTTATGGCACCATCTTTGTGTATAGTGATTGACTGAAACATTGTTATGGGGCACATGACTGTGCATGAAATCCAGGATGGGACTTCCTTTAAACTATTACCAAAGAAGAATGGGTGGGCACCTAGATGAGAGCCTATTGACACTAGTTGATAATTGTTGAAATTGGTGAGGGAAAAAGGAGCAACAATATACTCAGTTGTTTATTTTTATGAATGTTAGAAATTCCCATTAAAAAAGATCTAAATTCTACCATATAAGAAAATGAATGCAATTATACTGAAAATACACATCACAATTGTGAGGTGGGCAGGAGGGAGGAGACAATAACAAACTTCCTATTAACCATTGGAACCTATTCATTCAGCATAATTGTGTGGGCACCTGTAAAGAACCAGGTTTTATAGTAGGTCCTGGGGATACACAGTGAACTAGACAGATGAGGTCCCTGCCCTCGAGCAGCCCACACATCTGTGATGGTGGGATCAAGCATTTTTCAGGGTTGTGACCCATGCATTTTTCCTGATACATGTACTATAAATTTCCAGATAGCCTTGACCAGACTCTTCGATAAATATGTCCAATCTCAAAAATCTTACCCCCTTCATATCATACGTAGACAGGAATAATTCAAGCTGACAAGCATGCAAGGCGATTGAGTGAACTAATCAGGACTCATTTACTGTTTCTGTTCTCCAGTTTGAAGAGAAATTCATGAAAACTCGAGAAGACTTGGAAAAGTTAAGAAAAGGTAAGAACAAATATCGTAATACGTCATAATAGGGTTCCTAATAGAAGACTGAAACACCAGACAACACTCTTGTATCTGTGAGGATGACAGTGCTGACAGAGGAGAGGTAGAGTGGTTGAAATGTGAGTCCTGGCAACTCTCTGGGGGGCTCAAGAGTGAGACCTTGTGAATCCTTGCTAAGGAACAAACTTAGGGCCCCTTGCATTTCCTCTCCTTGCCTTCTTCATACGCTGAATGCAATTGACTCCTGACCAGTCGCACGCTCCCCAACTTCTTATAAAATATCCCTGAAGATGAGTTAAACAGGCGGGCGCTTGGAGGCCGCGTCTCCGGGAACCGTGGTGACAGCCGGCGGCCAGCAGCCCGGCGATTCCCGAGGGGGTTAACCGGGAGCCAGCGGCCGCGGCGCGGAAGAGAGAGCGCTAGGCTCCGGCGCGCGAGCCCGGCGCAGCCGGCGGGGGCGCACAGGGGCGCGCGGGCGCGAGCGCGGGGATGGAGGACGGCGTGGCCGGCCCCGGCTCGCGGCGGCAGCGGAGGCGGCCGAGGCGCGGGCGCGGCCCGGGGTGACGCTGCGGCCCTTCGCGCCCTTCTCCGGGGCGGCCGAGGCCGACGAGGGCGGCGGCGACTGGAGCTTCCTCGACTGCGAGATGGAGGAGGTGGACCTGCAGGACCTGCCCAGCGCCACTATCGCCTTCCACCTGGACCCGCGCGTGTTCGTGGACGGCCTGCGCCGGCCAGCACATCTAATGGAATAATTCAATCAAGAATGGAGTCTGTATAGGAGTGGTTGCACTCACATTAAACATTGATGAAATTCCAGTTGATTCTGATGCCCTTGGCAACCCGGTAAACATTGGAAGAAATCCTGTAAACCAGGGAGCTGTTTGTGGCATCTGGCAAGCTTCCTAAGGAGAATCGTTGGTCCAGAAGTTAATCCAAGGCGTTTCTGTGTTCTTATCACATGGTGTCACTTCACAATCAGATGGTAACAATCGGCATGTTCTTCCTGCCCTTCTACCTGCCAACAGTGCTTCTCAGACCTCACTGTGCAAGAGAGCCAGTCACCTGGGGATCCTGTAAAATGCAGATCTACTTCAGTAGATCCCAGGTAGGGCCAAGATTCTGCCTGTGCTGCTGGCTCGGGGAACAGCCCGGATCCTTGACCATGTCCAAACCCTAAAGGGTATCATGGTCTAATGCTAACAGAGCCTTCTGTTCCCAAGACGTTGAACATCTTTAGGTGACATTATTGCCATTCTCCCCAGCAGGATTCCCCACCCCCCACTCCAAGATGGAAAGGCACTGGATAGGGACATCCCGTGAGTCCTCACCATGAGAAGGCCACTGCAGCCTGCCTTTTTTATCCTGAACCTCTCTTCGTCTTCCGGGCATGGGCTGTGTGTCCCCAACTCTCTACAGGCTAGTGAGGATGCACTCACCCCTTCCTCTTCCTGTGAACTGTACTCTTTCTCGAAGTGAGGAAGGAGTCCCGAGCTGTCTGTCACCGGAGTCTTTTCATGGGACCCATGAGCCCTCTTCCTAAGTCTTCATTCCACAGTGTTTTATGAAGCCCTCTTGTCTTCATTCTCCAATGTGCAGAGCAAGAGCAAGAGCAAGGGTTCAGCAAGTTCAGAGGCACAAGAAGGATTTCAGCAGTGGTGGCGAGAGGGAAGATGCTAGAAGCTTTGTGAGCAAAGGTTTCAAGGTTTAAGAGTTCTTCAACACTGACTTGAAGGAAGAATTGAGAAAGGATGTTCCCCGGGGAGGGCCCAGCATGGCATCTCCCTGCTGCTGGTTCAGAATCACCAGTTGCAGACATGGGTTTCCGACTAGCTGAAGAAATTAAGGCAGAGTGACAGAGCTGCTCCCGCCTCCTCTTTCTCCCCTCGGTTGCTCCAGCGGAAATAGATTAAATCTTCAGTTGCTTATTGTATTTCCATGGAATTTTCACATAAATTAGCAAATCAGCATCATTATTTGAAAATCTTAGGAAACATGATTCAGGGTTTGTCATTATTTTTTCCAAGGAAGAAACTACTGTGGATATTTTCTGCAAGGATACCTGGTGACTTTCCCAGTCGGAAGCCAGCCAGCAGACCTGCATGCGACCATCTAAGAGGAAACTGGGTTCTGCCGTAAGAGTAAACATAGTTACTTCTGGCATACTTTCTGTTCATGATGTTTTCTCTTGGTGTAGTTAAAAAAAAAAAAAAAGCCTCATTCCTGATGGTTGCCAAAGATGTGGCCTTTGGAAAGGGGAGTTTAATCGTTGTCCTAGAGTTGCTTGCCTTACTTTATCAACATCAGTGCTGGTTTGTGGCTTTGGGTATGTGAATGAGCTGTTGTCGCTTGGTTTGGGATGATGGCAGGATGTGAATTTCGTCAGATGGGTGATGAGGCCTGGTGCACCCCACAACCCTCTGAAGCTGGCGCTGGGCCTAAGTGGGAGGACTGGAGCCTCCACTGCATTTCTGTCTGGTTGTTTTCTTCCAGAGATTTTTCCTTGAAAACCTTAAACTACAGATAGGAAGCAGTGTTTCTGTGAGCCCTGGCCTAAGAAGACGTGTGGTTCAAGATGGACACCTTTTATACTGTGACCTCTTCAGCTGGAGAGTGTTTTAGTTTATTGGGGTGCGGCGACACACACCGCAGACTTTGTGTTAACCAACAAAAACTTATTTCCTTCTATGCCTGGTGCCTGGAAGTTCAGGATCAGGGTCCAGGCAGGTTGGTTTCTTCTGAGCCTTCTTTCTTGTAGATGACACCGTATTGTGTCTTCACATGGTCTCTCCTCTGATGTCATTTTGTATGTCCAAATCTTCTCTTCTTGTAATGCTACCAGGCAGATTGATTAGGGTTCACCACAATGGCCTTATTTCATCACCTTTTAAAGGTGAAGACTCCATCACTTTCTGAGGTACTGGGTTTAGAACTTCAACATAGACATTTTGGAAGTGATACCATTCAGTCCAAAACAGGGTTCATAGAGACCACCTTGAAATTGCAAAACTGTTTCTCAGACTTGGCTTATGGTTCTTCCTTTTCCTTGTAAGTGTGGTTCTGCCTTCATCTAGTGGGCAAAGGGCAGTTCTGGAATTTCATCATGGAGGTTAGAAGTGGAATGGTGACATAATTCTTTAAACCATATTCTAGGCCATTGGAAGAGGCCTAGAAGATTTCCTGCAAAATACATCCAGGAAGTTATGTGAAGAATAGAGGGGACTTGCCTCTTAGAAGTCTGGGATGTGCTCTTGCATCCTCATGACTGCCCCAGACCTGCCACCACCAGCAGGAACATCAGGGGCTGGGGACCTGGAGGGCCTCAGCAAAACAACTGGGTCTGTGCTCAGTAGATCCTGAGGTCCAGTGGGTGGTGAAGTGTGCCAGGTGGCACCATTGGCTCCTGTAGGAGCCCGGCACAATCATCTCTGAGCCACAGCAGCTGGCTTAGTCAATGCCTGGCCCTTAGTAGATATTCCGTGAGTAACCAAGAGTGGATGACCAAGCGAATGCATCGACGACTTGGCAAACCACTCCCCACCTCCTGCACTCAGAAATTTTTCAGAAGAATGTCAGCTATTGGGGAACCTCCTCTTAGTTGTCTTGATTGTTTTCTGTCATTGTGTCCCCCTAAGACATTCGCTGTGGACTCCTCCAGTAGAGTTCAGCCCTGCATACATTGGCTTCAAGGCAGGTGTTGGACATCCTGTTTGAACCTGGACTGGAGGGTCACTGGTGCCACACGACTGAGAGACAATAGCAGTGTTCTGAATTCCCCTCCATAATTTGCCATTCGGGAATCTTGGGTACACACCACTAATACAGATTTTGAAGAACCACAGTGAGTCATCTGGTAGATGCATTTTCAAACTCCAGGGCACACTAGATTATCACCTAAACCACCACATTAAAAAATGAACATTACTATAAAAGAAATAAAAATAATATTATATAGTCACAGCTTAAGTTCTAGATGATGCTGTTGAGGTTTTTGAACACCAGCTGCCACAACTGTGGCTGCTGCTGACGCTCCTTTCTCCCCGTGCTATTGAGGGTCACCGGGGGCATGAGTCAGAACAGGTCAGCACCCAGGCCAGGCGTGCGGAGGCACAGCACCTAGTCCTTGGCCAAGGACTGCCTTGCTTTCATCATAGAGGATGGAGATAATGAAGAGCATGAGTAACAGGTGGAAAATGAAGAACCTCAGACGTGGTCTTTGGTCATACCCCAGCACCTGGCAATCAAAATCTGATTTGGATTCCAAGCCCTTGTTCCTTCCCTGGTGTTTGACCACAACAGGCCAGTTCAGCAACTGCAGTTCAGCAAAATCATCAAACCTACACAAAATAAGAAGCAAGCACGTAAATTAAGCCCAAGGAAGAAAAGCACGCGTTGCTTCCCAGGGGCTGGCGTAGTCCTCCGCTGGAATCTGCAGTGTGAACTTAGAAGAAGAGCGTTTTCCTTCCGTGGTGCTGAGAGAGCATTCTTCGGCCAGCATGTTTTAAAGATTAGTAGATTTACTGGTAGGTGTAGATTCGATGACACTTTTTGAATTTTCATGAGTAATGTTTTTTAATTAAAACAATGATTATGATGGTAAGCAATTTATCAATTTTATCTCAAAACAAAGACAAAGATTTTAAAAGTGCTATAACAGTATGTACATTATATCTCAATAAAGCTGTTTTAAAAGTACTATGCTTTTATTTCAAAATGTTTAATATTGCAGAGAATTTTGTCTGCCTTAACTTTGTTATTATGTTAACCCTTTGAAAATGTCCACTTTCCCAGTTGAAGAGAACATAAATGAGCTTTCGCAGAAATCATAGTCATGCCGTTTTAAAAGGAGATCTGTTCTGATGATTGATATGTTAATTTCAAAATTCATATTCATTCAGCTTATATCCAGCCATGCAAAACAAATTTTGTATGTAGCTTTGAAAGCAAAAATGTACTGTCATTAAAATATATTGACTGTCTTAAAAAAAAAAAAGATGAGCTAAACACACAAATATTCAGGGACACACAATGTGTATGGACAGATGGGAAATTAAAACAGCTGTGAGATAAGAGGATAAAAGTAAAGCAGTTGGATAAGGAAAAGAAGAAAACAAAAACTAAAAATAAAGTGGTGTCTTACTTGAAAATTTACTAAGTGATAATTTTTTCCACTTGCATTTTTGGTCATTTCCATAATTGTTTTACACTGTGGACATGAGTGACCACATTTCATTATGTTTGTTTTCTCCTTCCACAAGATGGGAGTTTGATGTTCCAGCAGGTGCCCATGGTGGAGATCGATGGGATGAAGCTGGTGCAGACCAGAGCCATTCTCAACTACATTGCTGCCAAATACAACCTCTATGGGAAGGACATAAAGGAGAGAGCCCTGTATGGTATATTTTCTATTCTTACATCAACAGATAACACGGGAAGAATTTAGGTTCTTCCTTGAGTGAGAAAAACCAAGGCAGGGAGATCCTGAGGAGTCCCAGGTGGACCCTGGGCATAAACACTGAGGTCAGTGTGGGAGAGTACTGTGGAGATGCAGGAAGAGTAAGCATGGAGTGGATTCAGGGCAGTGACATGTAGAGAGGATATGGTTCATAGAGGCTTGCAAATCCTGAGGAACTATGAATTCAGGAAGATGGTGGAATCCTGATTCCATTGCTTAGCTTTAGAGGTTAAACAATCTATGCAATAGCTTGGGACAGGGGAAGGATTTGAGTGTCTAGACTTGAAGGCCTGGGAAGGAAATATCTGAAGCACCTGATTTTCCCTTTCTGGAAAGTATAAGACTGATAGCCAAGAACCTAAGCTACCCTCTTCTTCTAAAGATGGGTCAACATGATGAGGGTTGATGGAGTCTGGTGTCAAGACATGACGGTGAGACAAAGCATTTCATTTAGACTTGAAGAAGTCCACTGATTGAGCACAGGGGTTTAGGTCTCCTCCATCCTGGGCTAGAACTGCTTTATTGAAAATAACATCTTGAATGGATCTGTGGAAAGTTCCTCAAAAATTTTAGAGTTAGCAATATCCCAGCAATTCCAGAACTAGGGATATACCCAAGAGGAATAAAAATACATCCTGAGTGGTATTTGTCCACAAATATTCACAGCTGCATTGTCATAATACCCAAGTAGTGGAAATAAACTAAACATCCAATGGATGAATGGGTGAAGAAAATTTCTTTGGTCATACAATGGAATAGTATTTGCTGTCCAAAGAGATGAAGTACTGATGCATGTAGCAACATGGATGGACCTTGACAACATTATATCACATTAAAGAAATCAGACCCCAATCACATTTTGTATGGTTTCTCTAGCATGAAGGTGAAGAACACTAGTATCTACAGGGATGGAAAGGAGATTAGTATTTTCTGGAGCTAGTGGGAGAGGTGGTATACATGTTTGTTAATCTACCCAGCATGGTTAAAGTGATCTGGAACTGGAGAATATAAATATTTGCAGAATTCTGTGAATGTACTAAAAAAACACTGAATAGTAGACTTTAATTGGGTGACAACTATGGTGTGAACATTTGTCAATAAAATTGCTTTTTAAAAAGAATTTTGAAAAACCCACTTGAAGCAAAAGAAATGAAGCTTTCTTATGTCATGAACTTACTGTAACTATATAAAGAATTGCAGCAAGTAGAGGACTTTTCTTAGGTGGGGATCACAAGAAATGCAATCATGATCAGCATTGGGCAACAGTATATGGAACGGATTAGAGAACATGAATTTTGGGAAATAATGGCAGCACTTTATTTCTAACATTGAACACGGAATGATCCTGAACAATATAATAGAAAGAATGAAGTAGAGGGACTTGTCTGAGAGGCTGGGCCAGGGACTCTGTCTTGAGTGTACCTAGGAGGCAAGTGTTTAGCCACTGGAATCACAGTATCTTTATGTCCAGAACAAGGAACAGCACAGAGAGAATAGCCTATATGTACTACCAGTGTTTGTAGATACCAAGTTCTCTAAAGACCTTAACTTGTGATGGCCCAGTATGCTCTTTGGAACAGTATGTGGTCATGTATATAATAAAAATTTAGACATGTATTCCCTGTACGTTGCTCCAAGAAATGTTAATCTATAAATAAAACCCAGAAGATTGTAACTGGACTTTTAAGGGTCCCTAATAGAGGCGAATTAATTTGCTCCTATCTGATGCTCTGTTGTGTTTCAAAACTGTAAAATGTAGGGCAGTAAAAAATGTGGGGCAGAAGGCTTTTGACAGAGTGTTTGTGTTTTGTTTTGTTTTTTCCAGAATTGATATGTATTCAGAAGGGATGACAGATTTGAATGAAATGGTCCTTCTTTACCCATACCTTCCATCTAGGGACAAAGATGGAAGACTTACTCAGATCAAAGAGAAATCAAGAAACCGTTACTTTCCTGCCTTTGAGAAGGTAAGTGGAATTGGTTTCACCTATAGGGCACCCTCTAACTTGAAGATTGACAGGATAAAACTGGGTCAGCCCAGTGTTCTTCTCAACTATATTGCCACCAATACAACCTCTATGGGAAGGATGTTGAGAGCCACAGCCGAAGGGGCCCCAGCAAACTTCCAGCTGCCAGCAAACTTCCAGCTGCCGGCTGATGATTGGCTCACAGCGGCCCCAGCAACATCTAGCTGATTGGCTCCTCTGCGGTGATGCTCATTGGGCTGTTTCCCTGCCCTTTCAGACCACGGAGCTGCTCATTGGGGGACTTTTTTGGCTCCGCCCACGTGACCCAGCCAATCGGCCTCAAGAGCAGGAGGATTGTGGGAGGTGGAGAGAAGCTTGTGTGGGAGAGAGAGGCTTGTGGAAAGCCGGTGGTGGCAGTTGAGGCTCTGAGGGTTTTTCCTGAGAGGCTGTTTTGTTTGGCATGTGTGGTGCTAAAAATAAAGTTAGTTTCTTTTGACAAGTGGCTCCTGATTGTGCCCAGCCAGACTGCGGCAGAAGGACATAAGGAAAGAACACTGTATGGTATTATTTTCTATTCTTATATCAACAGGGGAAGGATTTAGGTTATGCCTTGAGTGAGAAGGACCAGGGCTGGGGGATCATGACCAGCATCAGGCTGGGCCTGAGCACAAACACTGGCTTTCTCTTTATGTGGGTGAGGCTTGCCTGTTGATGGGACAGTCCAGTGGAAAGGAGGGAAGAGTCATATAGAACAGGATGCAGTTCATGAATACAGCACAGCGACGGAGTTTAGAGGGCATCTTAGTCCTAACAGGTTATCTTAGCACTTAGGACTGCCATATGAATAATGCCATAGAGGGAGCTCTATGCAAAAAATTTATATTTCTCATAGTTCTGGAGACTGAGAAGAGACAGGTCAAGGACATGGTGGATTGGTATCTGGAAAGCTTTGCTTCTTGGTTCATGAATGGCTGACTTTGGGCTGTGTCCTTCTACGGAAGATGGGTCCAAGGTCTCATTATAAGAGCATTCCTTAAAATGTGCCATTCCTTAAACAATAAGAAAACAAATAACCCAATCAACAAATGGGCCAAGGACCTGAACAGACACTTCTCAGAGGAAGACATACAATCAATCAACAAGTACATGAAAAAATGCTCACCATCTCTAGCAGTCAGAGAAATGCAAATCAAAACCACCCTAAGATACCATCTCACTCCAGTAAGATTGGCAGCCATTATGAAGTCAAACAACAACAAGCGCTGGTGAGGATGTGGGGAAAAGGGTACACTTGTACATTGCTGGTGGGACTGCAAATTGGTGCAGCCAATTTGGAAAGCAGTATGGAGATTTCTTGGAAAGCTGGGAATGGAACCACAATTTGACCCAGCTATTCCCCTTCTCGGTCTATTCCCTAAAGACCTAAAAAGAGCATGCTACAGGGACACTGCTACATCGATGTTCATAGCAGCACAATTCACAATAGCAAGACTGTGGAACCAACCTAGATGCCCTTCAATAGACGAATGGATTAAAAAAATGTGGGATTTATACACAATGGAGTATTACTCTGCATTAAAAAATGACAAAATCATAGAATTTGCAGGGAAATGGATGGCATTAGAGCAGATTATGCTAAGTGAAGCTAGCCAATCCCTAAAAAACAAATGCCAAATGTTTTCTTTGATATAAGGAGAGTAACTAAGAACAGAGTTGGGAGGAAGAGCATGAGAAGAAGATTAACATTAAACAGGGGTGAGAGGTGGGAGGGAAAAGGAAAGAGAAGGGAAATTGCATGGAAATGGAAGGAGACCCTCATGGTTATACAAAATTACATACAAGAGGAAGTGAGGGGAAAGGGGGAAAAAACAAGGGGGAGAAATGAATTACAGTAGATGGGGTAGAGAGAGAAGATGGGAGGGGAGGGGATGGGGGATAGTAGAGGATAGGAAAGGCAGCAGAATACAACAGACAGTAGTATAGCAATATGTAAAACAGTGGATGTGTAACCGATGTGATGCTGCAATCTGTATACGGGGTAAAAATGGGAGTTCATAACCCACTTGAGTCAAAGTGTGAAATATGATATGTCAAGAACTATGTAATGTTTTGAACAACAAACAATAAAAATTAAAGGAAAAAAAATTACACGGGCAATTATTACAGTTTTGGTTTTTTGTATGAGTGACCAACGTACTGTATTATCTCATTTAACGGCCTTTCAAAAACATTAGATCTTATGCTATAAATATATATACAGTAGCTATTTTGTCCTCATTAAAGAATGTCTTAATATAAAAAAAATGTGCCATTCCTGAGAACTCTTCCCACAGGACCTAATTATGTCCCAAAGGCCCCACCTAACAGCATTGGGATCACAACTTATGAGTTTGGAGGGACTCAGATATTCTTTCCATAACAGAAACAGGAGAAAAACAGTGCCTAGGATTCCTTGGACATTGACCCTCACTTCCAGAGGGCCTTTTTGCATACTGATCTAGTACTCTGGCACTCGAGGCATTGCATAAAGGTAGACTATGAGGAAGGCTTGCACTAGTGATACCAAGTTGAAAGTTTCAGTTACTGGGAATCAACTAGAATTCTCTATGTACAGAATTCATAGTACAGAATTAGCCCTTGGGTGGTGGGAAGTTCTGAGCACACTGGAGGTAAAGCTAAAAGAGTGCTTTAAATTGTAGCATAAATATGATGTTGTGTTTTGTTCTTGTACCAAGCAATTGTTCATACTTTTCTTTGTAAACTTAATTTGATAGGGTGGCTGACACAATATTTTGTTTGATTGGTAGTGCCATGGGTTTTTTTCCCTTTATTCTTCCTCATTATTGCTGAGATATTTAAACAAATATCACATATTACCAAAAAAATTTTTGTGAAAATTATAATACACACAGAAATTGACAGAAAGTTTAAAGAATCCATATGTGCCCATCTGTGAGATAGCAGAATTTACATCGTATGATGTACACTTTATCATGTGTCCAGATCTCCACTCCTGTCTCACCACATATTACTTTTCCCATGCATTTCAGACTAAGATGCAGATGTCAGTGCAGTTCACGCCTAGATAATTTAACGTGTATTTTGTACCATCATGCTGAGCCAATGTCACAAAAATATGATGATTCAAGTCATGTGTGTGATGTGTGTTCATGACCTGACTCCTCCCATTCTGCAGGTGTTAAAGAGCCATGGGCAAGACTACCTGGTTGGCAATAGGCTGAGCAAGGCTGACGTCCACCTAACTGAACTTCTCTACCACACAGAAGAGCTGGACTCCACTGTTCTTGCCAACTTCCCTCTACTGAAGGTGCTCTCTCTCAAGTCCTCATAGAGGCCCACACCTCCCATCATGAATCTAACATCTAAACACTGGGGCTGGTGGTGTTCTGACTTCTAGCCGTCTTCAGTCTTTACCCTCCCTTCTCTGGCCTCCAAAAAGATCTTCTAGGCCCTGGTTCTGAGGAATGAAAAGAATCTTGCTATGCAAGGACATTTGAGGTGGATGCTACTCTAAGAAGTATATTTGGCTTTGTATCATAAGTGAAACCAAGGGCCCAGATTTCTCTTCACAGCCCCTATTCCATTTGGATTCTAATCATGACTTCCTTGGGAATCCCTCCATCCCCCGTATGCCCTTGTCTTTCCATGTTGAGCAAGTCTCCTTCCATCAGTTCTCCTTCCTCCTCCTCAGGTTCGTAGCCTCAAACGTTATATTTCTCTCTCAAACCTCCCTCCCTTATCCCACCCTCAGCAACTGCCATCTTTATCTCTCAGTGTGATAATTTGTAGTGACTGACACCTGCATTTTCTGTTCTATTTCTATCATCATTTCTAACTCAGTATTACCATATCTTCTTTTCACCTGTTTGAGTGCTTCTCTGTTTCCACGTATGACAGGCAAATGTCACATTTTTTTTCTTTATATCATACAGTAGCAATGAATCTATAGGATTAAAGTGTAAGGCAGAAGACAGGATGGCTGGAACTGAATACAGTATTAAAAAGAAGTTGGGGAAGGGCTGGGTTTATGACTCAGAGGTAGAGCGTGCAAGACCCTGGGTTCGATCCTCAGAACCACATAAAAATAAACAAACAAATAAAATAAAGGTATTGTGTCCAACTCAAAAATAATATTTAAAAAAAGAAGTTGGGGGAAATTGTCATTGAGCTTTATTTTCTAGCTCTTATCTTTTTTTCTCATTGGTTGTGTTTCCCAGACAGCATGCTGGGAATGTCCAAGACTTCCTGATTGTGTTAATGGGTGTTGGTTTGGGTTCCACTCTCAGGCTGTGTTCTTCTGCATTTCAGGCCCTGAGAACCAGAGTCAGCAACCTGCCCACAGTTAAGAAGTTTCTGCAGCCTGGCAGCCAGAGGAAGCCCTTTGATGATAGAAAATGTGTGGAAATAGCAAGGAAGCTTTTCAGTTAAATGGAGGCAGACATGGAGACATACAATACTGGGCTTTATCCAAATGTTGATCCTGATTACGATGAGGCTAACACAGTTTCCCAAAATTTCTGTGCTAATTTAGTTAGAAAGGAGCTATGCAGATTTCTTTGCAATGCAGTCTATTTAGTTTTGGTGAAGTTTTATAACCATGATCACTACCTGGGATCTCTTTAAATTTGATAGAATAGAGAAAGTTTCTTATTCACTGGTCTATTTAAAAATTGTCATAACATCTGTCATGTACTATCTCAAAGAAAATTAGGTAGAAATTTTCATCTGATACTCTGCTTAGGCAAAAATATTTTTTTGTTTTGTGTTTTGCTACCTTTCTCACCAAAACACATTAAAAACAAACCTATAAAGAACCATTTTCTTTCAACTTTTTTCCTGTTATTTGTTCAACCTATATTTATGTCTAGCATGAAATATTCTGTATTCTTGGAGCCAGATAATCAATGATGAAAAAACCAGATACATTCTCTATGCTCATGGCAATGGATCTAGTGAGAGAAACAAACAAAAAACAGATAAACCCAATCTAAAATCATGCACAGCATGCGTATCACGTTCCTAAGGCTGCCACAAGAAATTCCTACAAACCTGCTATGGTTTAAAATAATGGAAATTCGACCCGGGGGAAGATGGCCGCTGCGTACGGGGGTTGCTGAAGTGCTGAGCATGGTGCTCAAAGCAGCGGCTTTAATAGAGATTTCGCACAGTCTGTTAGAGCTCCTTTCACCGTTAATCTGTAGCGGACCACTTTGCCAAGGAGCAGGAAGAACAAAGAAATCGAAAAAGAGACGCTTGGCTGCTTAGAGCCGCGGGCGCTTTGC
This sequence comes from Marmota monax, assembly GCF_021218885.2. Classification (NCBI taxonomy): domain Eukaryota; kingdom Metazoa; phylum Chordata; class Mammalia; order Rodentia; family Sciuridae; genus Marmota; species Marmota monax. The sequence continues at coordinate 866,458 of NW_026693537.1, forward strand.
TCCCATCTGCTTCCTCTTTCGCTTCGCTCCGGGCGGAGAAGCTGAATGTGTAATCAGCAGTGGATTGTAAGTACCCGAGGCAAAGAGAGCTCAGTGCGCCCCGCCTTCTTTTTTTTTTTTCTTCTTTTTTTTGAATATTTTTTATACAGGGAGAGTTTGTGGATTGGGATTGTTGGCTGGGCTGTGGTTTCTGTGCCGAAAATCCACTCCGTGGGAGCCGCCATTTGCTTTCTGCTTGCTGTCTTGATGGCTCTGTATACACTGTCCGGCAGCCGCACCTAGAGGTTGGAGCTGGGCTGCATGCCGAGCCCTGTCCTCCAAAGGCTGGACTGCAGCCTCGAGCGTCTCGGTGGCCTGTTCGCTGCTGCACCTTCGGGCAGAGCCTGCTCTGGGGTCGTTCTGCACCCCCCTGCCAGGGGACCCGTGCTCCGGAGGAGGGGGACGGAGAGCCCCGGCAGCAGCCGCTTGGGCCCCTGGGGCAGGGCACGGGGCTGAAGAGCTGCGGAGGCCAGGGTGGCTCTGCTACGGTTGCAGACAAGCGCGGCGCTCGTGAGCGCAGCCCAGAGACGGAGGCGACGGCGGCAGGGTTTCATTTCTAGAAATCTGGACTGGAAACAGAAGCAGCAGTTTGTATAATCCCAAGAACTTGCTTATACCAGGAAGCTATAAGGGCAACATGAATATCACTGAGGAGATGTAACATGGTGGCAGGCGCAGAGAGATCAAGTCTCTGACATCTTCAACTGCGCGGGCATAGGGAGCCGTAAACTGTCTAAATGCTGTTTGCTCAGGATCACTAGGCAATGCTGAGCTGACGTGGATCTGGGGTGTACAGGCTGGGCCCCTCAGAACACACACACAGAGCCCGAATAGGAGGCAATTAAGCTCTGGTTCGCCTGCTTCGTGTGACTCAGCACTAACGATCCCGCTGAAATAATTGGCCGGCCCTTAGGAACTTACAGAGGTAAAAGCCAACCGAGCCTTCATAGGCAGTGGCCACAGGACTGAAACGGGGATTGGGAGAGACAGTCAGGACTCACCCGTTGCATTGGTCACCCGGCAAAGGGAACAAACGGTCACCATTTGCAAGGGATACCACCATGGCAGAGAAATGGCGTCACGGGCGGAGGAGATACCTGCATTGAAACCAGCGCGACAGGTGTGTAATCCCCTAGTCATCTCTCTCCACACAGCAGGGAAAACTTAAGGGCCACTCCCAGCTCTCCTGTGAATGCAATAACCAGACCGAGGGAATCAGGAGTGGCGCGGGACTCGCGTCACGGAACTCCCGGCTACCGCTCCCACCAGTGCTGACAACTGAGGTCTCTTGCACCAGCTACTGGGGGCGTGGCTACAGGAGGGCAAGCAAATTCGCTGGGGGATCTCAGCCCCAAGCTCTACAAACTTAGGGTCTGAGGGAGGCAAACAGGGAGAGTGAGCCCAGGTGTTCATGAAAACAGGGCTCCCAGGAGCAGCAGACCTGGCATGTAGCCAGTATTGTGGTGAGCGCCACAGGTGAGCATGGCCTGGCTTGAGGAAACACAAGACAAGGCCCTAGACACTCAGGATTGGAGACCCGCCCAGTCTAGGAGAAAGAGCTGCTGCACAGTGAATGGTTCCCACCTATTGAGAGGAGAAGCTTGGCCCAGTGGGCACAGCTCCACCTACTGGAAGAGAAGTTAATAGAACTCTAGGATTGCATTTATTATTATTATTATTATCATTTTTTTCTTTTCTTTTTCTTTTTTTTTCTTTCTTCTTTTTCTTTCATTTTCAATTTTTATTTGTTGTTGTTCTTTAACTTTTTTCAATGTTTCTATTTTTTTTAATTTTTTAAATTTTATTATTATTATTTTTTAATTTTAATTTTCATTTTTTTATTATCGCTATTATTTTTGTTAAAAATTTTTTTCATCTTTTCTTTCTTTCTTTATTATCTAATCTTTGTTATTCTTGTTTCTTTTGTCTTTTCATTTCTTTTCAATTTTCTTATTCCCCCTTCCTTGAATTCTACCTGCCTACTCTCATTCTCTTTAGTGACTTCTTCCCTTCCCTTCTAATATCTTTCCTCTCAAGCATCAAATAAATCTATAAGAGTAAACAGTAACTCAGCAGTCAAACAGAACAAGAAGTAACATGAGCAGCATAAAAAATCAAGGAAGAAAAGGAGTACAAACAATGAAGGACAGCGTAAATATTCCGGAGGACCTAGAGTCAGCAGAAAAATGGTCATATAAAGAACTCAAGGAATACCTTAGACAGATGGAATGGAACCTTAAAGAAGATACGAGACAGCAAATCCAAACAGTGAAAGAACACTTTGAAAATGAATTACATAGACAGATAAAAGAAGAAGTTAAGCATCTTTATCAGGAGATTGAGATTATAAAAAAAAAAAAACAATAATTCTAGAAATGAAGGAAACGATAAACCAAATTAAAAACTCAATTGAGAGTATCACTAACAGAGTGGAGCAAGTAGAAGCCAGAACATCAGATAATGAAGACAAAATATATCATCTTGAAAAGAGCCTAGCCAACTCAGAAAGGCTGGTTAAAAACCACGAGAAAAACATCCAAGAGATATGGGATAACATAAAGAAACCAAACCTACAAGTCATCAGGATAGAAGAAGGTACAGAGATTCAAACCAAGGGAATGAGCAACCTGCTGAAAGAAATAATTACAGAAAACTTTCCAGAAATAAAAAAGGAAACAGATATACAAATTGTAGATGCATACAGGACACCGAGCACACAAAATCACAGTAGACCAACGCCAAGACACATTGTTATGAAGATATCCAATATACAGAACAAAGAGAAAATACTAAAAGCTACAAGAGAAAGGAGGCAGATTACATTCAGGGGTAAACCAATAAGGTTAACAACGGATTTTTCATCACAGACGCTGAAAGCGAGAAGATGCTGGAACAACGTATTTCAAACACTGAAAGACAATGGATGCCAACCAAGAATTCTGTATCCAGCAAAATTAAGCTTCAGGTACGATAACGAAATAAAAATCTTTCATGATAAACAAAAGCTAAAAGAATTTGCAGCCAGAAAACCAGCATTGCAAAGCATCTTGAGCAAAATACCACACGAGGAAGAAATGAAAAACAATAACCAAAACCATCAGTGGGAAGTGCCTCTATAAAGACAGAGGGCGGGGGGAAAGCTAACCATGGAGAAACAAACTAAATTAAAAAAAAAAAGAAGATAAATAATCAAACATGGCTGGAAGTACAAACCATATATCAATAGTAATTCTAAACATTAATGGCTTAAACTCTCCAATAAAGCGACATAGGCTAGTAACATGGATTAAAAAAACAAATCCAACAATATGCTGCCTCCAGGAGACACATCTGATTGGAAAAGACATACACAGGCTGAAGGTGAAAGGTTGGGAAAAAATATACCACGCACACGGTCCTCGTAAGCAAGCAGGGGTGGCCATCCTCATATCGAATAAAATTGACTTCAAGACTAAATTAATCAAAAGGGATAAGGAAGGACATTATATACTGTTAAAAGGAACCATTCACCAACAAGACATAACAATTATCAATATTTATGCACCAAATAATGGTGCTGCGACGTTCATAAAACAAATTCTCCTCAAGTTCAAGAATCAAATAGACCACAACACAATAATTATGGGTGACTTCAACACACCTCTCTCACCATTGGACAGATCCTCCAAACAAAATCTGAATAAAGAAACTATAGAACTCAATATCACAATCAACAACCTAGACTTAACTGACATATATAGAATATATCAACCATCATCAAGTGGATATACTTTTTTCTCAGCAGCACATGGATCCTCCTCAAAAATAGACCATATATTATGCCATAGGGCAACCCTCAGTAAATATACAGGGGTGGAGATAATACCATGCATTTTATCTGATCATAATGGAATGAAACTGGAAATCAATGATAAAAGAAGGAAGGAAAAATCCTACATCACATGGAAAATGAACAATATGTTACTGAATGATCAATGGGTTACAGAACACATAAAGGAGGAAATCAAAAAATTCTTAGAGATAAATGAAAATACAGACACAACATATCGGAATCTATGGGACACAATGAAAGCAGTTTTAAGAGGGAAATTCATCGCTTGGAGGTCATTCCTCAAAAAAAGGAAAAACCAACAAATAAATGAGCTCACACTTCATCTCAAAGCCCTAGAAAAGGAAGAGCAAAACAACAGCAAATGTAGCAGAAGGCAAGAAATAATTAAAATCAGAGCGGAAATCAACGAAATTGAAACAAAAGAAACTATTGAAAAAATTAACAAAACTAAAAGTTGGTTCTTTGAAAAAATAAATAAGATCAACAGACCCTTAGCCATGCTAACGAAGAGAAGAAGAGAGAGAACTCAAATCACTAACATACGGGATGAAAAAGGCAATATCACAACAGACACTACAGAAATACAGAAGACAATTAGAAATTATTTTGAAAACCTATATTCCAATAAAATAGAAGATAGTGAAGACATCGATAAATTCCTTAAGTCATATGATTTGCCCAGACTGAGTCAGGAGGATACTCACAACTTAAACAGACCAATAACAATAGATGAAATAGAAGAAGCAATCAAAAGACTTCCAACCAAGAAAAGCCCAGGACCGGATGGGTATACAGCGGAGTTTTACAAAACCTTTAAGGAAGAATTAATACCAATACTTTTCAAGTTATTTCAGGAAATAGAAAAAGAAGGAGCTCTGCCAAATTCATTCTATGAGGCCAACATTACCCTGATTCCGAAACCAGACAAAGACACCTCAAAGAAAGAAAACTGCAGACCAATATCTCTGATGAACCTAGATGCAAAAATCCTCAATAAAATTCTGGCGAATCAGATACAAAGGCACATCAAAAAAATTGTGCACCATGATCAAGTAGGATTCATCTCTGGGATGCAAGGATGGTTCAATATACGGAAATCAATAAATGTTATTCACCACATCAATAGACTTAAAAATAAGAACCATATGATCATCTCAATAGATGCAGAAAAAGCATTCGACAAAGTACAGCATCCCTTTATGTTCAAAACATTAGAAAAACTAGGGATAACAGGAACTTACCTCGACATTGTAAAAGCTATCTATGCTAAGCCCCAGGCTAGCATCATTCTCAATGGAGAAAAATTGAGGGCATTCCCCCTAAAATCTGGAACAAGACAGGGATGCCTTCTATCACCACTTCTATTCAATATAGTTCTCGAAACACTGGCCAGAGCAATTAGACAGACGAAAGAAATTAAAGGCATAAAAATAGGAAAGGAAGAACTTAAATTATCACTATTTGCAGATGACATGATTCTATACCTAGAAGACCCAAAAGGGTCTACAAAAAAACTACTAGAACTAATAAATGAATTCAGCAAAGTGGCAGGATATAAAATCAACACGCATAAATCAAATGCATTTCTGTATATCAGCGACAAAACTTCTGAAACGGAAATGAGGAAAAACACTCCATTCACAATATCCTCAAAAAAAATAAAATACTTGGGAATCAACCTAACAAAAGAGGTGAAAGATTTATATAATGAAAACTACAAAACCCTAAAAAGAGAAGTAGAAGAAGATCTTAGAAGATGGAAAAATATACCCTGTTCATGGATAGGCAGAACTAACATCATCAAAATGGCGATATTACCAAAAGTTCTTTATAGGTTTAATGCAATGCCAATCAAAATCCCAACAGCATTTCTTGTAGAAATGGATAAAGCAATCATGAAATTCATATGGAAAAATAAAAGACCCAGAATAGCAAAAGCAATGCTAAGCAGGAAGTGCGAATCAGGCGGTATAGCGATACCAGACTTAAAACTATATTACAGAGCAATAGTAACAAAAACAGCATGGTACTGGTACCAAAACAGGAGGGTGGACCAATGGTACAGAATAGAGGACACAGAGACTAATCCACAAAGCTACAACTATCTTATATTTGATAAAGGAGCTAAAAGCATGCAATGGAGGGAGGATAGCATCTTCAACAAATGGTGCTGGGAAAACTGGAAATCCATATGCAACAAAATGAAACTGAATCCCCTCCTCTCGCCATGCACAAAAGTTAACTCAAAATGGATCAAGGAGCTTGATATCAAATCAGAGACTCTGCGTCTGATAGAAGAAAAAGTTGGCTCCGATCTACACATTGTAGGGTCGGGCTCCAAATTCCTTAATAGGACACCCATAGCACAAAAGTTGATAACAAAAATCAACAAATGGGACTTACTTAAACTGAAAAGTTTTCTCTCAGCAAGAGAAACAATAAAAGAGGTAAATAGGGAGCCTACATCATGGGAACAAATTTTTACTCCTCACACTTCAGATAGAGCCCTAATATCCAGAGTATACAAAGAACTCAAAAAATTAAACAATAAGAAAACAAATAACCCAATCAACAAATGGGCCAAAGACCTGAACAGACACTTCTCAGAGGAGGACATACAATCAATCAACAAGTACATGAAAAAATGCTCACCATCTCTAGCAGTCAGAGAAATGCAAATCAAAACCACCCTAAGATACCATCTCACTCCAGTAAGATTGGCAGCCATTATGAAGTCAAACAACAACAAGTGCTGGAGAGGATGTGGGGAAAAGGGTACTCTTTTACATTGCTGGTGGGACTGCAAACTGGTGTGGCCAATCTGGAAAGCAGTATGGAGATTCCTGGGAAAGCTGGGAATGGAACCACCATTTGACCCAGCTATTGCCCTTCTTGGACTTTTCCCTGAAGACCTTAAAAGAGCGTACTACAGGGATACTGCTACATCGATGTTCATAGCAGCACAATTCACAATTGCTAGACTGTGGAACCAACCCAGATGCCCTTCAATAGATGAATGGATAAAAAAATGTGGCATTTATACACCATGGAGCATTACGCAGCACTAAAAAATGACAAAATCATAGAATTTGCAGGGAAATGGATGGCACTAGAGCAGATTATGCTTAGTGAAGCTAGCCAATCCCTAAAAAACAAATACCAAATGTCTTCTTTGATATAATGAGAGCAACTAAGAACAGAGCAGGGAGGAAGAGCAGGAAGAAAAGATTAACATTAAACAGATACATGAGGTGGGATGGAAAGGGAGAGAAAAGGGAAATTGCATGGTAATGGAGGGAGACCCTCATTGTTATACAAAATTACATATAAGAGGTTGTGAGGGGAATGGGAAAATAAACAAGGAGAGATATGAATTACAGTGGATGGGGTAGAGAGAGAAGATGGGAGGGGAGGGAGGGGGGATGGTAGAGGATAGGAAAGGTAGCAGAATACAACAGTTACTAATAGGGCATTATGTAAAAATGTGGATGTGTAACCGATGTGATTCTGCAATCTGTATTTGGGGTAAAATTGGGAGTTCATAACCAACTTGAATCTAATGTATGAAATATGATATGTCAAGAGCTTTATAATGTTTTGAACAACCAATAAAATAAAATAATGGAAATTCATTCTCCTACAGTTCTGGAGCTAAGTTGGAAGTCAAGGTATGAGCCATGCCATGGTCTCTCTGAAGGCTTTATTGAAGGCTCCTTCTTAGCCTCTCCCTAGTATCTGACAGGTGCTGGCCATTCTGGGAGTTTTTCAGTTTTTTGTCACAACACTCTAATCTCCTCTTTCTTGGTCAAAGGACAATCTCCCTGTACGTGTTGTCTGTCCACATTGCCCTCTTCTTATGAGGATACCACCATTTGGATGAAGAGCCACCCTATTCCAGGGTGACCTCACCTGTATTATTTCTGCAGAAACCCTTTTTCCAGATGAGGTCACACTGACAGGTAGTCAAGGGAAGGACTTAAACATAGGCCTCTCACAGGACAGATTTTCTCCTACAACACCATGCTCAGAAGAGTTAATGTTGGGAGGGCACCATCAGTAGACATCTGCTGGGATCTGCAGATGAGACAAGGTTTCTCAAGGAGGGGAGTCATATCTGAGGTGAGATGAGCAGGAGGGACAATCAGTGAGGCGGGTGGCACCAGCACTGGGCAGCAGGGGTAGAATCCAGGCAGAGGTCAGCACAATCAATGGCCAAGAAGAGACAGTAGCCTGGGGGTTACTCCATTCAAGGAATCAAGTAGTTCAGGAACAATACCTGAAAATCTGAATGGTCCTCTGCTGCCACCTGCATACATTGCCCCTGCTGTCTCACAGACTCCCTGATCTAAGGTTTGGTCAAAACGCTGGCCACCATTTTTCCCCCTGAGCAGCAGCATTCACATTCCCTACAGGAAGGGAAGGAAGAGGAGGTCTCCTTCAGGTCTGCAATCTCAAAATATAGATCAATATATATATAGTTATTTGTCCCATGGCAAGCCCATGGAATTTAGGCAATTGAATCTGGGGCTTAGTTTCTGTTAATCATTTTTCTAGAGTGAGCTTCCCCACAGATGGCTCTAGTAGGGCGGAGGGTGTCCTGGGACTCATGGCTTATACTTGTTAAATGTCTGTTCAATATTAGCTCAACTGAGACCAACCAAGATGTTCCTTCCTAGACAGCTTCCTAAAGAGTTCCCAGTTCCCTTTGCATATTCACCTGCTTGCTCTCACCTGGAGACTCCTCAGGGAATTAAAAGGAGGCCTCTGTTAAGTGTCTTTTGAACAGTACACTCTTAATGGGCCTTGGGGACAGAACAAACATATTTTGTATTGTGATGTACAGGATGGGGGTCCGAGGCAAAATTCTACATTTTAAATTTTATATGTCCCTCAAAAGACTGTGTCTTAGGACTTATTCCTCAGCTTGGCACTACTGAAAGGTGGTAGAAATCTTTAAAATGGAGATTTTGACCTCCCTGGATGTGTGACTTTGAAAAAGATTGTGGGAAAGCCGGTCCCTTCCCTCCCCTCACCCAGCCTGCATTCTCTCTTTTCTTCCTGGAAAACGTGATTTGAGCAGTTTTCCTCTGACACATGTTCTTGCCAGCCATGATATACTTGCCCACCACAGGAGCAAAAACAAATAGGTCAAATAAACACTTGAAACGTGAGTGAAAAGCCTGCAACTGTGAGCCAAAATTAACCTTTCCTCTTTTAAGTTGATTATCTCAGGTCCATTGTTATGGAAAAGGAAGCTGACTAACATGCTCTAGAACAAAGATTTTTTTTAACTCATCAGATTCAGCACTCCTTAGCTTATTACATACATTTAGAATTTCTTTTTATCCTGGAGTGAATTTCCTAAGATTTACCTCATTGTTCTTGGTGCTGGGAATACAAGATTGAGGAATGCATAGTAAACCATGTTGAAACAACTTTGCATAAAAGGAATTACAAATCAATATGTCACCTTGGGCCAGGAGGGTCCCTGCAAGAAGCCAAAGAACCAACCCAAAAGAATGGCTGAAGCCAGACATGGTGGTACACACCAGTAATAACCAGCACTTAGGAGGCTGGGGAGGGAGGATCTCAAGTTCAAGTTCAGACTGGGCAACTTAATGAGAGCATATCTCAAAATAAAAAGTTAAAAATAAGTTGGGGCATAGCTTTGTGATAGAGTAACCCTGGTTTCAATTCTCAGTACCAAAAAAAAAAAAAAAAAGAAAAGAGCAGAGAGGCACTGAAGAAAGTTGAATGAAATACCTATTTATAAATATAAGTATAGGATTAAGATTCCTCAAGTGGGGATTGGAGAACTCGGAAGCTGGCAACAGTAAGAAGACTCTACCACCCCATCCCTCAATGAGAAGTGCAGAAATGACAAGGTCCCAGTATAGGGACCTAGGAACACACTGAGAATCACACCTCCAAGATGGGCCACCTCCCAGAGCCTGATGGCCTTCAGAGAGGAAGGTACCACTGTCAAACTAAACAGCCCAGGATGCAGGGACAGTTTATGAGATCACAATATGACTCAAAATTGGACAATGACTAATGACCGATTTGTTCACAGCTTTATCCATCTTTATCTGACACACCATTAATATTAGTTAGAAAATAAGAAGAAATATACTTTTAATGTAAGATACACATGTAGGTTTATATATTGTCTTTTTTTAAGAGAGAGAGAGAGAGAATTTTTAATATTTATTATTTAGTTTTCGGAGGACACAATATCTTTGTTTGTATGTGGTGCTGAGGATCGAACCCGGGCCGCACGCATGCCAGGCAAGCGCGCTACCGCTTGAGCCACATCCCCAGCCCTATATATTGTCTTTATCATAACAGATGTTAAATATTTTTAATGTTTCTCCTGGTAGTCTGTGATATAAAAATATAAAGAAATGAACATTTGATTTTTAATCTTTATATCATCCACCATTTTCAAAGAGAGGTTGTGTATGTGTGTATATTTGAGGTAAATGTGGATGTCAACTTATCTGACTGAACTAAGGATTAGTTCAAGATGTGAGGAATTATTTACATTCACTTATCAGTTTTCCAAAATATTGTTGAAAAACATGTGTATTAGCAGTGTTGTGACAATTAGAGCTACTTAGAGGGGGCAGGATGAATCAGCACAACTTTAATCTTTGTAAACTTTGAAACATTAGGCCTATCTCACACAACCTTTGTTTGCCTTCCCTCTAAACTCCATAACTATGTTTGACTCTATCTGTCCTTGGGAACCCTTAGAACAGTTGCAACATTCTAAGTCAACAAGCTAACTAATAGAAAAATGTTCGGACTTTAACCACAGAAATAGGTAGACTTTCTCAAGGATTATGTTTCTACTAAATGATATCTACCTGGTTTCATTCATTATTTTACTTCATATTTACTGATCACCCATTGTGTTACCCAAATTGCTTTAGGCATACGGATTATCATTAAAAAAAAAAAAGGAATCCTGAATGAGAGAAAGAAGCTAACATGTGAAGATCCAGGCTAAGACAACCCCAGCCAGAAGGAAGTTGAAGGCAGGGAATTTGGTCAGGAACAAGTTTGGTGTTTTTTCAAACCAGGAAGAAGGAAGGTTGGTGTTGTAGGATCATGGAGAGGAAGCACTGAAAGATGAGGTCAGAGAGGTGAAAGCATGAGTGTGCTAGCCATCTATTGCTGCAGAGATTGCCACCAAGTTTAGTGCCTTAAAGCAACAAGCATTTATTATGCTCAACAATTTGTGAATGGAAATCAGGAATCTGAGAGCAACTTAGTGGGGGATTCAGCATCAGGGTGTCTCAGGAGGTTGCAGTCAAGTTATCAACAGGTGCCGTTGTCACCTGAAGGATTAATTATTGGTGGGATTCACTTCAAACATGGCCCACTCATTCAGCTGTTGGCTGAGTCCTCAGTTCCTCCCTGGAAGGTGGCAACAGATCTCAGTTCCTTGATATGTCTGCTCTTCTTTAGGGCTGTTGACTGTCCTCGTGACACTAATGTCACAAGAGAGAACAAGACAGAAACTAAAGGTCTCTGGAACCTAACATTGGAGGCCAAACTCTGGAGGATGGTGACAGACTGAGGAGATGGCTGGTGGGGAGGGCAGTAGTAGGGGAGAAGGGAAGCTGAGTGGTGCCAGCCAAGGAGGCTGAGGAGGCTGCGACAGTGGAGTCCTGGGTACTCAGGACAGACAGCATGGCCTCATGAATCCAAGAGAGGAGTGTGAGCACTGAAGAGGGAAGATTGAATTGGGAACTTGGAGGGCACAGCTGGACAGGTCAGCTGCAGTGGAGTCACGGGGACAGAGGTGGCCTGACTAGAGTGGGTGGAGGAAAAGTAAGAAGTGAGGAAATGGAGACAGTGGCTACAGAAAACCTTTCCCAGAAGTTCTCCCAAAGAGGGCAGATATACAGGAAAGTGGGCTCTCTCTGTGATGTGGACAGGGGAATGTTAAAAGGCTGGACTCAATTTCTTCTGTGGAAAGTCTCCTGAGAACTGTGGAGGCTGTGTACCTAGGACTGCAATCCTTCCAGCCCCAGGGAGGTCACTCTGTGCTGGACAGTGCACCCTCTGGTGCTCAGTCATGGAGTGACAGTTACAAGGCCTTGCACTGGCCTGGGCAATGAGTTTTCTGCAAGACAGAGATCGCTTTCTTACCAAATTTAAATTTGTGTTGGAATAAACTGCCAAAAAGCAACTAAAAATTGCATCAGCAAAGGCTGAGGTGGAAAGTCCTCCTCACCTGCCCTTGACACTTTCTGGTGTCTTCCACCTCCTCTTCTCATTCCCCATTCTCTTTTCCTTCCTCCTTTGGCTCCTCTTTGCTTCCTTTTCCACTGTCCATTTCCTTCAGTCTGTACTGATGCAGCTCCAAGCCCAGGAACACCAAGGACTGCTGTGAGATCCTGGGAGAGAGGCGTGGAGCTGCTTCTCCCTCAGAGTCTGCAGAGGGGGACAAAATTGCTGTCACCTTTGTTTCAGATATCTGACCTCTAGAAAATGTGAGAAAACTTTTTATACAGTTTAGGCCATGCAGGTTGTGAGAATTTGTTACAATGTCCACAGGAAACTGTTAAAAGAAAACCTGAGACCATTTACATTGAACAGTTATTTCCAGGAACAGAAGGGATTCAGACCCTGGCAGCAGCCCATAACAAAGATGAGCAAGAATGCCCTCCCCCATGTACACGTTTTATTTATAAACAGAGAAAATGAAGTGACCTACAGAAACAACCCGATTAGTTGCAGTTGGCCTTTGCCTTATGAGGTACCATGTGTGACTGTCTAAAGCCCAACTACTGTGAGTGACTGAGACTCAGATCCTTGGTTGAATCTGACAAAAATAGAGGATCTGCTACCAGTACTTAAAAACTATTTAAAATTCTAGAATATTGAAACTAATCTATTTTGACAAAAAGCATATCAGTGGTATAGGGCAGTGCAGGAAGAACTGATTACAAAAGGGCATGAGGACTTGGATGTTCACCATCTTGACTGTGGGATGAGTTAATGGCTATAATCCCATATACTCTTCAGTATGTGCACTTCATTGTAATCAATTATATTGCCAGATGTATACACTTATTCTACAGTGCACCCCTCTGCTCTCCGTCCTTCTTGGCTATCTCTGTCTTCTCTGACATGTTTCCTCTTACTTACAGACAGGGTTAGGTCTGTACTCTTCTAGCCCTCTTGGCCACATTCATCCTCACTTCTCAGAATAAACTAATAAACACTGCAAAACAAATCAGAAAAAAACAATCTCCATCTCTGGTTGGTTTTTTCCTTTGGCTATTTTCTTCTCTAATTTAATTCTAAAATTAAGTAGTGTTCACTCCAGCTCTAGTTTTGCTGTGTGATATTGAACTTTTACTTCTTAACCAATGAACTATGGGTTAGTCAGCTCTTCCTTGCTATGACCAAGGTAACTGACAAAAAGAGAGAAAGAAAGGATTTATTTTGGCTCATGGTTTCAGAGGATTCATTCCGTGTTCAGCAGCTTTGTTGCTCTGGGCCTGAGGTGAGGCAGAACATCACAGTGGAAGGGAACGGTGGAGGAAAGCTGCTCATCCCACAGCAGCTGAGGAGCAGAGAGGGTGAAAGGAACTGAGAGAAGATGAACCCTTCCAGGCACACCACTGGTGACCTGCTTCCTCTGCCTAGGTCCCATTTCCCAGTCAGTAGTCCATGCAGCCATGGATGGAATAATCCCCAGAGCTTTCATGGTTCAATGATTTCCCCAAAGTCCACCTGTGAACACAGGAGACTTAGGGATATTCCAGGTCCAAACCACAAGAAATCATTGCCAAGCTAGTTCTGTTAATTTAGTTCAAAGTGACCTCTTCACTGTAAACCCAAGCCCGTCTCCCTTCCCATTATCAACTATCTTCCAGAGCCTGCCATCCTCTGTCATTTCAGGGCTCATGTCTCCCTGTGGCCATCTTCTTATTTAGTGAGTCATCTACCTTCTTTGTCAACTTGGGCCCTTCCACACTAATCCAGCAATCCTGCCTCATTTCACAAGGTCAGAACCTGCACAAAATAAATAAAAGTTCCCAACCACAGCTCTTCCTCCCCAGAGCACAGCCTTGTGAAGAAAGCTGTGAGGAGTTTCCTGAGTCTGACACCAGGCAACAGAGGCACCATGGACAGGGCAGCTTAGGTCACCCTCCAGGATGGCACCCCCAGTGTTCCCCTCTGGTCATGCTCCTTTCCTTCGTCTCTTAGATTCTCTCCCAGTACATCTCTGCCAGTCTGTGTCAGTGTCTCTTCCCTCATGACACCTTCACTGGTCAACTCTACCCCCTTGAACCTCCCAGGAAGGGGCCCTTCCAGACATGGTGCTCCTTCCCATTCTGTTTTCCTGTCTTCCAGTGATCCTTTTATCATGTTACCACTGGGAAGCTATTGTAGAGGGAGGGGAATTTCATGGAGAAACACCTCCCACACTGCAGGAGGGAGGCTATTGTGCACTGTAGGGGCAGCCTGGCCCCAGGCTCCTGGGATGTGCATGCACTGTTCTCTGCTATTCTGCTGATCTTCCTCAAGTCCCATCCAGGCTCCCCTCTGAGGATCCCCTTATGTTGGTTGTTCCAGTGTTATTGTAAGGAAACAAAAATTGAAGAAGACAGCATCAAAATTTGGGGGCCATCTTCACCTCAATATATTCAATGACCTTACTTTATAGATGAATGCAGTGGGGCTCACAGAGGTTAAGATTTATCCTTGAGTTAGGGCTATGGCTCAGGGATAGAGCGCTCGCCTACCATGCATGAGGCACTGGGTTCTATCCCCAGCACCACATAGAAATAAAATAAAGATATTGTCTCCACCTATAACTAAAAATAAATATTAAAAAAAGATTTATCCTTGGATCCCATATGTGATCAAGAATGGAGTCAGCCTAGAGGCAGTCCCGCTGAACTGGAAGCAAGACCTTTTCTATTTATTGATTGATTCAGGAAATAGTTTTTGAGTTTTAATCTACTTTTTGGTTGTATTGGTACCTGGTACAATGGTCAAGGAGATGGACAATGTGCATTCCTTTAACCTCACAAAAGACATTTTAGTGAGAAGAGACAGAAAAGGAACGACGGAAAGAAGGAAGAAAAAAGAGGAAAGGTGATTAAATATCACATTAACTACAGCCTGTGATCAGAATGTGAAAGAATTTAAACAGGGAGTATGATAGAGTGTTGAGGGCAAAGGGCAAGTGAGAACTCTACGTGGATGATGAGGAAACCCCTCTGAGGAAGCAACCTTAAGATGAGACTCAAAAAATCAGAAGAAAACACACTAAACTATTTGGATGCCTTCATCTTACTTAATCCTCACAACAACCCTATATCATAGACAATATAACTACAAACATATCAAAAAAGTTAGATCAGAAACCAGAGTTTTGGCTTAAAAAGGCTACAGAATAATTCTTCTCCATTGTATTAGAATTCTACCATGTATGAACTTTTTGAGGGGATGGGCTGATTCTGAAATACAAGATGAAAGCAGTGCAAAAAGTAGTATTTATTTCAACCTTGTAAGGATCCCAGGCAATGGGGGTGATGCCTTTAATAGAAGAAGCCCCTTTGTGGTGGATGCTTCTGATGGTAATTGGCCCCAGTGTCCCCCACATGAGATTATACTCTGATGACAAAAGAAGAAAGTGAAGAAACAGACCTTTCCTAGGATACCGAAATACCATAAGTAGAACTTTTAATCCCTGGTCTCCAGTGACATCCATTCCTGAGTCATGACAGGACCATGGACACAGGTGGGCATACAAGTCTCTTAGTTTGGTTTCTGAAAATGAAGCAAACTGCAAGATGAGCAGCTATATGATATGGTTCATTCCATTTTCTTGCTGCATTTAATGTAACTTTACAAATGGCTATACTCAAACTCTTCTGTATATGTGACAAACTAAAAAAAAATCATACCTTTCTATATCATCTACAGACAGGAGTCACTCAAGTTGAAAAGCCTATAATGCTCTGTTATGAACAAGAAATAATTTTCTGTTTCCACTCCCACTTTTAAGACAAATTATTGTAGAAACTCCAGAAAAAAAATGAGTAAGTTAAAAAAAGGAGAGAGCTAAATGCCCCTGATAAGGGTCTCTTTAGACGGCATAAGTGGATATTTGAATACCAGGTAATTCCAACATGTTGATAGGGTGGTAGGTGGAGACTGTGGAGAGACAGAAAGTGTACCCTGGAAGGGCTGGGAGTCCTTCAGCAGATCTGGCAACACTTTCAATGGTGAAAGGGCTAGACTTCTCTGAGTATTTGCTAAGAAACCATCCTCAGGCCCCTGAGAATGTCCTCTCCTTGCTCTCTCACACTGGCTGCCATCAACTCAGGATCCCACACTGTCCTCCCGTCCAGGTGCACATAGGGACATGCATCACAAGAGGAGCGCAGAAAGAGCCATGGAATTACCTTCAGTTGTTTCTTTTATGGCTTAGGACAAGGTGAGGTCCTCACAATACTGCAAGCTTGAGAGAGCACAGAAAGAAACCACTAGATAGAACCTACGTTCAGAGTCCTGAGCATCTTGAGATTTACTTTGGGAACTTCCTACCTGAAATAGCCTTTGGTTGGTGGCCATATTGCAGTTACTCCCCACTTTGTCCCAAAACAATCATGGAAATTATCAACACAGAAATTGGACCTGGAGGGAGAATAAATATATTGAAATAACAACATATGAAAATACAACATAAACATATGAACATTTGTTTATATTTATTTCATAAACATATGAAATAACAACCACCAAAAAATAATAAAATAAAACATAAGGAAGATTAATAATAAAAAGAAGGAGTACTGGAAAGTGAAAACAAAAAGTGATTGGACTTGAAAGGTTACAAAGCTTACAGTTCTTTCTCCTTTTACCTCTTCAGTCCTTTGACCAAATGTCATTTCAACCTGAAGGAGTAAGACCCATAGACAGTTCACTCTCCTTTTTCTTCTTCCAAAAGATGGCAATTTTGAAGTCCCAGCAGGTGCCCTCAGGAGAGACTGAGGGGATGAAGCTGGTACAGCAGAGCCACTCTCGACTACACTGCCACCAGATCCAACCTCTAAGGAAAAGACATAAGGGAAAGTGCCCTGCATGGTACATTTTTTGTTTCTACATTAACAGATAACACAGGAAGATTTAGGTCTTTCCTAAGGCCCACGGCTGAGGATCATGGCCAGCAGCAGACTTGGGCATATACACTGAACTAAAGTACATTAGAGCCTCCTGAGAATGAGAACAGAGATTTGGAGTGAAATTAGGAAAAATTTGGATTAAAAAAAAATTTGTGGATAAAGAAAATGTGTGTGTGTGTGTGTGTGTGTGTGTAGACGAGAAGGCCTGGGAAACCAAAGTTCTAAAGGAATCGATTCTCAAGTTCTAAAAAATTTAAAAATGCTGCAAAGAAGCAGAAGTTCTCATGTCATTATAAGGACAGACCCATTTAACAAGGATGAGCAAATATTCATGATACAGGGGTTACCTGAAGTATTTGACAAGGACTATAGCACCCAGAATGATTTAGTCCCACCAAACTGGCATCTGTCCTTCCTGTTATGACAAAGCTGCATGACTGATAATAAAATCTTGTATGAAACTGTGGATACATCCTCAGTTAAATACAGAGTTATCAATGAATGAACCAACAACTCCACTGCTAGTATAATAAAAAGATATTGTTAGTAATTCTTGTACAGAAATGTTAGAAGGGTTAGCCACCATTTTTAAAAAGTGGAAAGAGTCTAAATACCCAACAATGGGTATATGGATGAACAACATATGCCCTAGCCATACAGTGGAATATTATCTGGCCTTGAAAAATGAGTGAAGTTCCGATTCATGCTATTATTGGTTGAACCTTGAAATATTATCTTACATGAAAAGCCACAAATTATCTGATTATATCAGTATAAAATGTCCTGAACATTCATATCCATAAAGACAGAAATTAGGTTAGTGGTACCAGGGACTAGAGGGAGATGGGGATTGGAAGTAACTGCAAGAAAGCCTATACATTTCTTCTCAGTGTGGTGGAAATACTCCTGAAGTAGAGAATGGTGGTGTTTTCAGATTTTTGTGCATTTTTAAAATTCACAAATGTGTATATGTTGAAGGAGGGATGTTATGGTATGTGCATTATATTTCAATAAAGATGTTATTTGGTAAAATTATCATAGGAGATTATGTTTGTAACAAAGGAAGAAAAAGTCCCCATAATGTGTATTAGACCTTTATAATACATAACATATACTTTTTTGGACCTTTATAAAGAATCTTACCAGCTGGGCACACATGGTGGCACACTGTAATCCCAGAGTGTTGGGAGGCTGAGGCAGGAGGATTGCAAGTTCAAAGCCCTACTCAGCGACTTAGTGAGGCCCTAAGCAACTTAGCAAGACCCTGTCTCAAAATTTAAAATAAAAAGGGATGAGGATTTAGCTCAGTGGTTATGAATTCCTGGGTTCAATCCCTGGGAAATGAGAGAAGGAAGGAAAGAAGGAAGAAAAAAAATGATGGAAAGAGGGAAGAAAGGAAGGAAGGATTGGTTATACCATATTGCAGATTCCTCAGAAATGCAAACATGGCCGGTGTTGGGTAAGACTATGTAAAATTGGTTGTGGAATCTTCCATGCTAAGTGGAGAATAATTGGGAGAACTGGTAAAGTTGGTTCTAATAATGGGCCTAAGAGGTATAATAGGATGAGGGAGCGAGATATGACTAAGATGAGATGTGGTGCCAAGGCCTCTGTCTTGAGATTGCTTAGAAGGCAGATCTTTAGCCATGTGAATCACACTGAGTCTTTGTACAAAAAAAAAAAAAACAAGTCAGAGAGCAAACCCTAGGGATCACATCAGTGTTTGCTAGTAGTGATTCAAACAATGCCTATCACAGCTGTAGGCTGTAGTGTTGAGGATCACACATACTCTCTACATCTGGATTTAGCTATGCATATAATAAAAATTTTTGAAATGTATCATCTCAATGGATTTCTAAGGATTAAATGCATAAATATAAGAAAAATCGGGCACAGATTAGCATGCAATAAAGGTGACCCCCCTTTCAAATTGTGAAACCCAAGACAGGAGGCTTTTAAGCATTCAGGGTTTTGTTTTTGTTTTTGTCTTTCAAGATTGGCATATATGCAGAAAGTGTGGCTGATTTGAGTGGAATGATTATTCATCTTCTAATAGGGTCATCTGATCAAAAAAGATGTCACATTCTCACTTTGATTACAGAGAAAACCACAATTTCTTACTTCCTTTCTCTTGAAAAAGTAAATACCTGTCAGTAAGAGGACAGTAAAAAAATAATGCCTGCTCATTCTTGGGACACTGACCTCTTCTGACCAGCCTTCTTGAATACAGAATCTTGACTCTCAAGGAAAATTCTAAGAATAACCTGTGAAGAAAATTTGGGCTACCTTATAATTTTTAATCAGTTTTCTAGACTCCAGTCTAGAATTTTGCATTTGACTGAATTTCATTGTCATAATAAGAACATGAAATATGGAGTGTGTGAGAGCTACGCTAGACATTAAAGCAGACCTTTCAAAACACCATTTTGATTCTAGTGGGAAAGAATGAGAGCAATACTGTTCTAAACCATGTGTGTAGAGACGTGAGAGCAGCAGACCATCAGGGATTGCAGAGTTTTAGGGATGGGTGAGAAGTCTCTAAATAAGGATGGTACCAGTAGGAGACAGAGGAAGAGATAGATGAACAGATGCTAAGAAAAAATAATCTACAAGAATTGGGGACATGGCTCTCAGACTTTGGAGAAAAGCCATGAAAAATAAGGAGCTAAAATCCTTTAATTACACACATAGGACCTATTTTCAGATAGATTTCCTTTGTGGTAAAAGAGAAGATTTCAAGATCAAAGTTTCCTGAACTTATGCTAAATAAATCATGAACCAAAAATTATTATAAGATATATAGGAAACTAACAAATAAATTAGGACTAACACTTCCACATCCATTTTTACGAATCATTAGATTATTCCTTCATTCAACAAATGTGAATTCACTGCTTACTCTGCCCTTTGAAAGGACTGAAGAATGTAAAGGTAACTAGATCTTTAGATTCACTCTCCAGACCCTTGTGCTGAGTGTTTAGGGCACATTACATGATGATAAGCTCTCTAGACAATCAGAGCCTCATGATAACATAAATGAACAATGCAAATTGAATGTAGCATTTACCATGGTATTCTACTTTTGTGCTAAATAGCTCTTAATGGTGTCCTTGGTGTAGTCTGCAAGGGTATTGGCCAAAATGTTTTAACAGTGGTTTATGCTTAGGAGATGATGCCATGTGGGTTTTTCCTTTTACTCTTTATGATTTCCAGAATACACTCAAATATAAATATTTTTAATAAATGTTACATATTTTCCCAAAATTTCATTGTGCAAATTTCACACATCCAGAAAATTTGAAAGAAATGCGTGACCTATAGATACCCACCACAGAGATGGAAAAATTGATAATTAATTATGTTGGTTTTACCTTATGTGCCCATCTTTCCACCACTTTCTCCCTCAATCGAATGTATTTTTTTTCACACTTTTCAAAGTAAGTTGAAAAACAGTGCATGCTCTCCCTGGATACTGCAGTGCCGCAGTCTGGCTGGGCACAAATGCTGCAGTCTGGCTGGGCACAAAATCACGAGCCACCACACAGCTTGTAGATTCAAACAGCAACTCTTTATTCCCGAACTCACACCAGCCGTCTACAATCTGGGGAAATCCACGTTCTCTGCCCAAATCCACCCCCACTGGGCTTCTGTCTCCCAAAAAATACTGTCTGAATCCTGTGAGAACTCAAGGGGAACTCAGGCAGCAGGATACACCCTATTCCCAGCAGGAATAACCTTAAACCTGGAACGCCCTAAACCGGGAACGCCCTAAACCCGATTATCCTAAACCGGGAACACCCTAAACCCGGATCCGCCCTGGTCCTTGAGCAAGGTTACCTACATGCAATGTCACTGCAAAATGTCCTATTTCCACGAGTCCTTCCACTAAGCAACATGGGGTATGCTGGCAAGGAAATTGTCATACCTACTTGGCTAATGGCTCCCAGCACTGCAGCATGGAGATTAAACCATAGTGTAGGTTGGGGGCCAAAGCCAATGTTGCCAATTGGATGATGAGTTCAAGTTCACTCAGATTTACTCCAGACCCCACAGAGATAACCTAGAACATGAGGAGAGAAAAAAAGAAGAGAAACAGACACTGAAATGTCTCCTCATGGGAGAAGTTTGCAGCCATGAAGGTGGTCACTACCCAAGGAGACTGGAGAGAGAGAGGAAGAAGATGAAAAAGGAGAAGGAGGAGGAAGAGGAGGGAAAAGGGGGGTGGAGAGGGGAAAGTGGAGGGGGAGGGGACAGGAAGGGGGAAGGGAAGAAGAAGAAAGAAGAACATCCTGAAATTTCCTGAGTGCTCCCTTTTAAAGTGTGGGGCAGATGGAGACATGGTGTTGCCCATAGCAAGTTAGTGAGGCCCTGCCTCAAAATAAAAATTAAAAAAAGGGTTGGGGGTGAGGCTCAGTGGTATATTGCCCTGGGTTAAATCCCCAGTACCCCTAAAAAGTCAAATACTAGAGAAGAAGGTACATGATGTGGCCTGTTTGATCTTGCCCAGGAACTCTCCTATATTATCTATGGCATAGTCTGTCACAGAATCACGTGTGACAGTCTCAGGTATGCATAGGAAAAAAAAGTTCTTTGTGTTTTTTGATACTTTTCTGAGTAAAGGGATGATGAAATTTTCTTTTCATTTGGAACCATTTTATTCATGATAATAAGCATGCTTTTTTTCCCCCTTACATGCATCTGAAGAGCTCCAGGTCTACTATGGATTCTTCAGTGTTGTTTTTAATAGGTGGAGAAATAACAAAGAACAGAACAGAGCCATCCTCTGTTCCAGGTCAACTTTTGTCCCTTCCAGTGCCTCTACACCTGGCACCTTCTCACTCTGGGCTTTGAGAACTCCTCACACATCCCCACACCTTCTGCCTGACTCTCTGTGTTCATTTAGTCACATCTGCAGATATATTTATTCTTGTTACTCAAATGCCTTATGTGGACCTTGCTTGGGTCTTAGTGCGAATAATCCAATTTTAAAGAAATCCTATGGAACAACTGGAGAAATCTGAATGCTAAATAGTTGCTGAATTTAAGGAATTCAAACGTTGGCATGGTAGGAGAGTAGTGTGATTACGTTTAGTAAAGACTCCTGACCTGTTAGACATAAATGCCAGCATATGCAAAGTGATATGGTGTCTGTCATTGGTTTCAAAATAATCCCATGTTAGTGGGAGAGAAGTAGGAAAGAATGTACCAGTTTCTTGTGGCTCCTATCACAGATTACTACAAACTACATGTTGAAACAACTTGGGAATCTTTTGACACCCCCAAATTAATCTATGTGTGCTTTCAATTGGAAAGGCAAAGTAAAGCCAAATAAAATACACTGGTATTTTTTTAAAAAATAAAGCGAATCAACTATGGGTTCTCTTAGAGAAAGTAGTTCTCAGGTTACCTAGCAAACAACTGAATTTAAAAAAATAAAAAATCCTATGACAGCTCTCTTGCCACACTGGAGTGTACTCTCTCACTCCCTTTTGCTTGCTCTCTCCCTGGCTCTCTCCCTCCTCCTCCCCTCCCCTTCCCTCCACCACACCACCCCCTCACCCCACCCCCTCTGGGCAGCCTGCTGCCTTTCTTGTCCTTCAAATATAAACACCAGAAAATTACCTAGATATTCTTTAAATCCTTCTTCTCAGAAGATTCCTTTGGCTCAAAAAAGAGAGGTAAGAAACTTGTTTTGGTGGTTGTTGTTGTTTCCTGCTTTCTCAACTGAGCTAAATTGTACTACGTGTTCAAAAACAAAATGAAAGAAAAACTAAAATATGCTTCTAAAAGTTCCCTTCACATTCCTTTCACAATTTAAAATTTGAGCCCGTAAAGTTTTAAAAGACTTTTCTTAATCTTAACTTATTTCATTTGCCAAGCCCAATTTATATATTTTAAATTATAGGACCTAGATATGACTATGCGTTTCACAGACAAAAACTATAAAATCTATTTCTGTTTATGCATTTGTGTCTATATATGTTTATTTTATAAATGTGTGATTTTTTTCTACCACTGATATATAAATGCTGTATTTTAATTAATTTAAGCAAAAAATGTGTGATTTTTTTCTACCACTGATATATAAATGCTGTATTTTAAAAAAATTTAGCAAAAAATGTGTGATTTTTTTCTACCACTGATATATAAATGCTGTATTTTAATTAATTTAAGCAAATGAACTCAGCACTTATAATAAATAAAACTTATCCCCTTAAAATTCATATAGAGTAATTAATCCAAATCACTTTTGTTCATATGAGTTAATAAATCTTTGGTAAATAAAGCCAGTTTTGAAATAGTTAGTAAAATAAAATAAAAAGTTCAAATTTGTCAGTATTTAAATATAATGGACAGTTTTGCACGGGTCTGCTGGTCAAACAGGTTATATTGTCTCTGCTAAATGTTGTAAGGCCATAAAACAGTTGCTACTTTGATATTTCTGATGCTTGCTTGATTTGTCAGTGAGTTAAAGCTGTAAGGGCCAGCTGTTGGGATCCCAAAGCCCTGCACATATCTTATTTTGAACTATGTCTTCAGTTTTTAGCCTCTGGATTCTAAGGTCTAGGCAGGTGGCCATGGTAAAATCTGGGGACATGTGTGTGTCTGAAACTCCTGGACCTCCAGCTAAACAAATAGGGCTTATTCTCCCTGGCTGGGTTCTGCCTGCTGGCCATTATGTAAGGGGTCAGAGCCCACAGGCATTCACAGCTGCCTGTTTTCTGTCCTAGGTTCTACACTCAGTGTATAAATCAAAGGACCCAGACCAGATGGGCCCTGTTTCATAGCTGCCCTGAGAGCCATATAGGTGCTTGGGCCACCACCTAACTAGGGAGAAGGAGGCATTGGAAAGGATAGTGTCTGATGTCTCAGAGGCCTTGGTTAAAACAAGGCTGGCTAAAGCCAGGCATGGTGATTCATGCCTATAATCATCTGGGGAGACTAAGGCAGGAGGATTGCAAGTTCAAGGCCAGTGTCAGCAACTTAGTGTGCCCCTAAGTAACTGAGTGAGACCCTGTCTCAAAATAGGGCTGAGGTTGTGGCTCAGTGGTTAAGTACCCTTGGGTTCACTTCCCTGTAAAAAAAATTTTTTTTTAAAGACGAGGCTGGTGCTGGAGTTGTGGCTCAGTGGTAGAGTGCTTGTTTAGCAATGCGGTCTATTCTCAGAACCACATACAAAAAAAGAAAAAAAAGGTCCATTGACAAGTAAACAATATATATGTATATTGTTTATATATATAACCAGATGGATAGAAACTAGTAAGTAGTGGGGAAAGATGCAAAGAATGGTGTAAATATGAGGATATATTTTTGGTATAGAAACTTAAAAAGAGAAAAAGAATTTTTTGTTGTTGTGTGAGAAAGAAATTTGTGATAGAGTAAAATTTTTATCTGACAGTTGAATGACTAGATTGCTCCAGAATGAAAAAATATATGTGCAATATAGAACTAAAGATTTAAGCAATCATGAATGGTTTGTAAATGACAAATCTTATTAATGAAAAGTTGTATGTGATCAAGTTGGCTATAATTAAAAAAAAACTTTTTATAGATTTGTCTAAAAGTTAGGCATCCACAAAGTTGAAGACAAAATTTAGTTCTTTGTGTTTAAAGCAATACTGTTTTCTTAAAATAGTGATCTGTTCTTAATAAAAACTTGCAAGATGTTTGGTTTTTAATTCCAAAATCTGCTTTTTTAAAAAAATTTCAACCATTTTCTGAATTTTGCTTTTCCTTTTTACAATATACATTTAAAAATTTTTTTTTAAATTTTAAATTAGTTACACATGACAGTAGAATGCATTTGTGCACTTTGATATGTCATACATAAATGTGGTGTGCAATCACTTTTCTGATTGTACATGTTGTAGAATCACATTGGTCATGCAGTCATATATGTACATACAGGAATAATGTCTGTTTCATTCTACTATCCTTTGTATTCCATATTCCCTCACCTCCCTTCACTCTCCTCTACTTAACCTAAAGTAGCTTTATTCTTCCTTAGCACTCCCCCGACATTATGAATTAGCATCCTCATGTCAGAGAAAACATTCGGCCTTTGGTTTTTTGAAATTGGCTTGTTTCACTTAGCATGATGTTCTCTAACTCCATCCATTTACTGGCAAATGCGATAATTTCATTCTTCTTTAAAGCTGAGTAATATTCTATCAAATGGAACCACTATTTAGCAGAGCTATTCCACTCTTCGGTCTATACCCAAAGGACTTAAAATCAGCATACTACAGTGATGCAGCCATGTCAAAGTTTAATAGCAGTTTAATTCACAACAGCTGAATTATGGAACCAACCTAGGTGCCCTTGAATAGATGAATGGGTACAATATGCAATTAGGTGTGACTCCCTCAATTCTTTGGTTGGCTTCTATAAACGTATTATTTTTTCCCAGTTCTGACTCTGCTGTTAGGGCCCAAATTAAAAATGTTCATCTAACAGTCATGTATTTCCCTGCTCCAAGGACTAGTTTGACACCCAAGGAAACTAAACTGCTTCCCTGCAGGAAAAACAATCACAACACAGGATTTTCTTTACCTTTTGGTAACTAACCTAAAAAGCACAGAGCTTGTGTTTTATCAAGATGTTTTTTTGTTTTGTTTTGTTTTTCTTTTGCTATCTTAATTAAATTTTGATTACTTAAAAAAGAAAACCTGGGCCTTTGAAGAATAAAGGTTTTTAAAATTTATTTGTTTGAAAGTCATGATCACTTTATAGGTGGTTAAATCTGGTTTATAAATCACAGTGACTAAATAAATAGCTATTATTTCACAGTAACCTATAATCTTATTTTGATCAAGTGTTTGAAACCCTTAGTATATGACATACTTCCACAAATCAGATTCTAAAATTAAGTCTTTTGGGATTCAAGAGAACTTTAAACATTTCATAAGACCCTGGAAGGCTGAGAAAACATAAACTAGCATGTTTGATTTGTTACATTACATGGAAAAATGGATGTTAAAAATGGTGTTTAACCTTCTTTAAGTCATATTTGCATAACTGTGCTATTAACATGTTTATTAGTATTAGTTTGTAGGTTTTCTCATTGGATGGAAGCCTTTCCTTATAGATAAGCTACTGCTATAGAACTATGGAACAAATCATCTAAAGTGCATCTAAAATGATCATGAGTCCAAATTGGGAGATTACGCAGTGATAAAAGTCCTTATTTTGCTGGAAAATCAGACAAATATCTGTAGAATCTGACCAATTCTAGAGCATTTATGTTATTATATACACTCAATTGGTAAAATGTATAGACTCTGACACTGCCATAGCCCAGAGCTCTTCCCATAATTGTGTCCTATTTAATGCCTATCTCCCTTAGAGAAAGCATCTTTCTCCATTTAAAATCATGACAAAAACCCTATGCACTTTGTCCTGTAGCCCTGCACTCTTAAATCACACAAGGAGGAATTCTTGCATACTGTCAAGAGCTCACCAAAGTTGTCAATAAAAATCCATTGGGCTAGTGATGGAGCTCAGAGGTAAAGCATGTGCTTAGCATGCTCATGCTCATGTCCCTGGGTTCAATCCTCAGTGCCAATCACTCAATAATTAGTCTTCAGTAAAACAATCTTTGCACAGTGTGCTCCAGGAAGACAAAGATCCCCTTCCCCATAGTTTATAGGTCACTGCAACCAAATGAAAAGGACCATATGAAGATGGTCTAAACCACAAGACATGTCTCTAGGGAGCTGACTCTCCTGCTGAGCAAGAAAAATCTCTGTGTTGTTCTGACCCAGCCCTAAAGGACTTCCCCCCCGCCCCCGCCTTTGCTCATGTTCTGAAATCACCAAATAATTTCTCCCTTGTGAGCCATGATTCCTGGGAATGAGCCTTCCCAGCTCAGTGGGATTTCCTGTGCACAGCAAGAAACACTAACTACAGAGATAACCTCACCTGTATGGTCTTTGGTGAAGATTTTTTTGTGACAAAGGGAAAATGATAATACAGAAAACTAAATGTCTTCAGAACAGTAAAAAAGAGAGGAAAAATCCTTTTCTAAGCCTTAGAGATTTTACTGGTGTGGTAAAACAATACTTCACGAAGTTTGAGAAATACTAACTGTGTCATTTTGTCTTTTGACCTGGACACCCCAGCGCATATACAAAATACATGACCACCTGATTGACACAGAATTTGAGCCATCTTGCCAATTCTCCCTGGATGATGCAAAGCTGGGGTACTGACATTCTTTTTGTTATGACAATCTCAGTCCTGCTTAACCTTAGTGAAGTATTCAGTTGTTATCTATACTGCCACTGTGTTCCCATGTGCAAATCTATTCTGCACC
This sequence comes from Marmota monax, assembly GCF_021218885.2. Classification (NCBI taxonomy): domain Eukaryota; kingdom Metazoa; phylum Chordata; class Mammalia; order Rodentia; family Sciuridae; genus Marmota; species Marmota monax. The sequence continues at coordinate 893,804 of NW_026693537.1, forward strand.
AGAATAAAATGGTGTTTTCAATTATGATTTTTTTTTTTTTGGTTTACATGCCTAATGTCACAGTGGAAGTTTCAAATCTGTCTAAATCTTTGCATTCCATTCATGAAAGCTGTGCAGATTCCTCAAAAACCCCAATCCTCACTGACAGGCAGAGAGAATAAAATCTGTCAGAGTGTTTTGGTTAAACTTTCTTTGCCAACCCCGAAAAGCAACATATTAACCAACAGTTTTCTGATAAGAAGATGACTTGGCATTTTCCTTCTGGTCCAGTAGAGAAACTTGTGGTCGCTGGTGACTTTTCCTTAATTAGACTCTACTCAGTACTGGGAGGAGTTATTTCAATGAATAAGTGGTTCCTAAACACACTAGGGACTCTTTCTCATTGTGGTGTTGTGGAGCTAAGAAGGAGCTGTCCTTAATAGGTAAGTAATGATCTAATCAATTGTCCTACATGTCTTCACATGCTCATTTTTAGATAACAAGAAAAATATGTTAAAATATCTGTAGCTACAAGTAGAAGTCTGTCTTCTGTTCACATTAAGCCCTCTTTTTGTGCTTAGGCGACAGTTCAAGAATTATTGAATCAGTTTCTGTTGGATACATCTTTACAGAAATGTTGACAAGAAGAATTTAGAAAACTAGGGCAGGAGAGTTTCATGGTATGAGAAAAAAAAAATGTCAGCAAGAAAAAAAGAAAAGAGAGATGACCACAGCATAGACCAACTGAGGCTGTGACTAGTGAAGAGGGATGTAGGAGCTTATGCTAGAGTTGTTTTTTTTTTCTATAAAAGTCATCAACATACAACTGTGAATTATGTTACTGTATTGCAACTCAGCCTGTGAAGATCAAAATTAAGATTTATTATGATATAGAAAATGTAGTCTGAATATCAGAGGAACTAGACTTTATTTCACTCTTTGCTACTAATCAACCAGATGGCAAGTCTTACCTCTCTGGGGTTCACCATCTCATGGAAAAACAGGAGAATGACTAAATAAGTTTTCTTAACCTTGACAAGACTACCCACTTGGCCTGAGTGTGGGGGGCTGTCCTGCTTATAGAAGGATATTCAGAGGCGTCCTAGCCTCACCACACCTGATGCTATAGCACTTCCTAAGCCTCCAACTGTGTAGGCCTTGATGCCAAGAAACCTCTCCAGACATTGCCCACCAGCCTCAGCATTGGCAAAGCAGTGCCACTGAACTGAGGATTATTGGGAACATGATTTCCCAGGTGATAACACTCAGAAGTCTACATGCAAAACCTGACAGTCACTGGAGCGTGTAACTAGTTCTTAAAAGCACAGGAACACTTACCTGAATGCACGAGTTATTAGAATTGGAATTTAAAAGCCAGCAATGCGCTGCACGAATGTTAATATTGGGAAGAAGGAAAGTTTCTATAAAGGAGAGACTGAGTTCCAGGGAGAATGTCTGAAAATCCAGGTGACAGAGAAGCCAGGGTCTACCAGAATCACAGGACATAGTGCAGCACCTCTGGGAGAAGATACTGAAATGACAATGAAGAAAAGCATGTTGCAAGAGGCTGCAGGGAGGGTTTGGAGAAGGATGAGCTGTGATCCTGGTTTACAGTGTAGGAAGCAGACACCTGGGATGCTGAGAGCCATAGCCAAGTAGGAATGACGCATGGCATTTTGCTTTGAAAGGTGACCCTGCTCAGGGATTAGGGTGGCTCCAGGTTTAGGGTGGACCCTGCTGGGAATAGGGCGTATCCTGCTGCCTCAGGCACCCCCTCCTTGAGTTCCCATGGAGTTCTCCCGGGGTTCTGAGAGAATTGGTACGCAGAGCCCCGTGGAGGATGTGTATTTTCCCCAGAACGTGCGTGTAGAGAGCCGGTGAGAGTTCGGGAATAAAGAGTTGCTGTTTGAATCTACAAGGCTTTTGTGGTGGCTCAGTTATTTTGTGCCCAGCCAGACTGCGGCATGGGAGGCAAAATCCATTCGGTGTGGAGATAGAGAGGCTACCCTAGTAACCAATAGTTCATTTGGTTAACAGCAGGGTCCTCAGTTCTCTGAGGCTGACAGGATTCTTCCCTTGTGCTGACTTACCTGATGAGCAGAATCATGATTCTGATACAGGAATTAGAAATCAGGATCAGGTCCTTGGTCCTCCAGTGTTGATGATTAAACACCTGTGGAGCACTGAGGCAGAGTAGAAAGCAAATTTGAATTAAGAGACAACAGAGAAATTATATAAATATATATATAAATATATATATATATATATATATATATATATATATATATATATATATATATATACAGAGACAGAGAGAGAGAGAGCGCCACTCCTCTGGAGATGAGCTGGGGACCCAGAGCTGGTGCCCCTGGGAGTGGGGTGTCTTGCATTTTTATAGATGTCATGTTTTTTTCCTTCTCCACCTCCTCTTCCTATCATGCCTACATGACCAAAAGGCAGGAACAAAGCTGCCCAGGGGGGCAATTCCTTGTGTTGGAGAGTGTGATTCTTCCCTCCCCTGGAGATGTTAGCAACTGCTTGATGTGGAAGTGCTCTCTACCCATTTCCATTTCTTTGAAAATCTGGCTACCTGTCCTTTGCCCTGGTCTCAGATCCTGGGTTGGAATTCCCAGAGACCCATAAAGTGAAGTCACTTCCAGAGTCATTCTGATCTGTCAGGTGTCTATAATGCTGTGTCCCTGACTAGATTTAAACCCCTTCAGGGAAGAGACCAAGTCAGACTGGTACCTTGCTCCCTGTAGCCTCGTCCTTGCTTGGTACATGGAAACTGCTCCAGAGTTCAATGGACAAAACAGAGATAGAGATAGATGGATAGTACATGATGGGTGCATGGTCAGTTGGTAAGAAGGATGGATGGAAAGAGAAAGGATTTACAGGATACCCAATGTGCTCAGATGCACACAGATGAGTGCCCAGGAACTGGAGAAACAGTGAGCATCCATGCCTATTACAAGTGTATGCACATTATTTCAATGCAATTTCTGAAAAGTCCTCATAGTTAGCTGTAATTCAATGTATTTTCAGAAAAGAAAATTGAGAGTCAGAAAATTAAACAATCTCAGCTCTTGAGTTTTCACATCAGAGGGTTTCAAGCAAGACACAAAATTAATGAAAGTAAAAAGAAGAAAGAGGAAAACTTTCACTTTCCATGAGGCTCAGTTAAAGAGAAAGGGGGTGGGGAAAGCACCTTCAGGAGAGAGAGAGGGGAAAGAAACAAGGAACTTCTTTGTGTCCCAGGTTTTATGGGGTTGAGGAAGATTGTTAGAAGGTCCCACCCAGGTATTGCCTCTGGGCTCTGGATTGACAGACTACAGTACCTAACAACCAAAGGGCAACTCTTGGTCATCTTGGCCCGACTGACAGGTCTTCATTAAATCTAGCTTTATAGAATTTAAGGTCAGGGGGCTCCAGTCTGAATCATCCTGCTTTTCTCAGCCTGAAAAATCTCTGATCTGTGTTGTTTGTGTAGGGTTTTGTTGAAGATGTCTTAGCAGGTAAGCCCTCTGAGCAAACATATCCTTGCCCTTTGCCTTTTGGCCCTTGAATTCATCTATCTTCCTCCATTTGTAGGAGGAATAGAGCTGAGACCAGGCAAAGGTCCTGATATAGCCATCTTGTTATCAATTGCAGCTCCAATGAGGCAGGGCTGTTGATGAACCATGTTGTTCTGTATTGAGTATTTTCCTAAACTCTGACCCACTGTTCATGCCTAACTCTTGCTTAATAGTCATAGAGGGGACATTCACAAGTAGGGACTAACTATGTGTGAGGAAGCTGTGTGGGACCCCAGCAAGGCATCCACTCTCTTGCTTTCACTTTCTGTGCACCCAGCAAAGCTTCATGGGGACCTTTGTCCCAGGCTTGGCCTGGCCTTTGGAAACCTCACATTCAGAAGCTGGAGAAAGTCACTTAGAAGAAAGAGCATCATAATAGAGCCTTATGTAAGGTAAAACTCACTTCCCTGTGTAACAAGCTCCTTAGTCAACAGCTGGAGAAAGCCCAGTGTAAGGATTTGAATCATTTGAATCATGTGACTCTGTGAACCTTTGTTCTGAGCAACTGAATGCACCTGGCAGCTGGGTGAGTTTCAGTCTCCTTCCCTTGTGCTGACCAAGCCTCCTCCACTTCCCTCCTGATAAAGAACAATGGACTTCCTAACAGACTGAGAGTTGATTCAGTGTTTCTAAAGGAGTTAAAGGTTAGATTTTTGTGTGACACATTTTAAAATATGGATATTTAAAACACTTTGATACCTAAAATTCAATCACACACAATTTTTCAGAAATACTTCTAATGGTTAAAAACAAGTATATTTTTGCGTTAAACTCAATAACAAAACTTTGCAAGAAGACAGAATGTTTTATCATAGAACTTCAGATTAAATGTAACTGTCTTCCCTTGAAGTCCTCTCATTAGGACTCCTGCTTTCAGTGAGTCTACTGTGATTGTATTCACACTCATGATAGTAAAGTCACCTCAGTTCCAGAAGCCACTTATTTTCATTCTCTGATTCTTCGCTGTGCTCCACCCCCTGAGCAGCCTGAGACACAGCCAGGGCCATTGAAGCTCCTTCACTGGAAGCCACCAGTGTGACTAGTACCACTTACAATGGCCACCTGAGCCCACACATGCACACACTCCTATGCACACTCCATACACACAACTGAAGAGAAACCCTCTCCAAACATTACTTACCCTTTCCACACCCTGATATTTGCTGTTCCTTTCTGATTCATTTACAAAATTAATGGATCTCACAATCCACAGAAGGATTGCTTTGCATATTCTGAAAATCAATGACAGAAATTCAAGCCTAGACTTTGGTTTTGAACAAAGGTGAGTTTGAACTCTGGTTCATCACTTCATATGGGCAAGTTCTTTTAGAAATCACATCGTCCCCAACTGTAAAATGATCACATACTATGAAGTCCCCTGAGGATTAGTTTCTTTTAAGTTAAACTTGTGATAAATTTGTGGCATTCTGAGGGCGTGGCTAGCATTTAACCATCAAGTGAATGTGGCACCATCCCTTTGCTAGATCACACAAAAAGCTGTAGAGTGTGGCATTCCAAAAAAGAAAGGAATCAGCAACCTCTGCCTCTGGGAGGAACTGGGACCTTGTGAGCTACAAGTGAACAAATCCTGAGCCCTCATTTCTACTTTTGATTCAATGCAGCCTAACAGCTAAAGGACTGAACAGTGACTTTGTTCCTCTTGGTCCTTGCTGTTGGTGGCATCCTGATTTCAGAGCCTTCACAAATTCTCAAGGCCTTCACTTGTGTGGTTCTAGACCCTCCTTGTTCTTGTTTCATGTTGTGATTTTTCATGTCCCCTGGTGACTTTGGTGTGACTGGACATTACATTTCACTTCCATAAGGCTCAGTTTCATTAACTGAAGAGTGCAGACTAAATACAACTGGTGCCCAAAGCTGTGTGAATATTAAAAACATGATGTGTCAAATGAGGTTTGTATTGGGGTAGGTCCTTGCAGTTTTCAATACATTTTGGTTCTCTAGTTTTTTCTGTTCCCACTAAAATCTTCTGTCATCCACAGTGACCATGAGCCTGCCAAGAACAGTCACATTTTAACCAATGGGGAATTGAGACTGGTTTGTTGCATTATGAGGGTGACTACTGATGGGTGACCCATTGGACCTAGGAGTACATTTGAAGAACTTCTCTGACCCTGCCACAAAGAAGGCAGGTCCTTCTTCAGTATAGCCGGTTCTACCATACATCTTAACGTACCTCTTTTGATATGATGGTCTTGAAACCTTCAATCCATGTTCACTGCTTCTCCCGGAAAAGGCCAGTGACTCAAGGAAAATTGCTGGGGAAAAGAAAAAAGTTTTATTGAAAATGTAGCAAATCAAATGCTACTTCCAACAAAGACCATGTTGCATAGGGTTACAATGCAAGGCTTATACTGTAAGTTGTGAGAATTGCATCACAGAAGCAGGTGCCAGATTAGTTACACATTCCAGTGTACTTAAAAATTTGGGGTGGCCTGCTTTTTTGATGCATGAATTGCTGTTGGCATAGGTCACAGGATGTTCTGGGTTCTGTAAATTGAAAGAAATTTTGCTGATTAGAAAGTCATATGTTCTTCTCTTTTTAGTTACTTTTCCCAGGAATAGCTCCTTTTGCATTTTTAGGATACACAAATTTATTTCCCCCACAGATCAGGTGAGATGGAAAAAGCATCTTTCCCCTGAAGGTCAAGGGGGTGATAACATTCTCTGAAGAACAATTTTTAAATCTCTTAGGTGGCCTCGGTCAGAGTTGTCTTCTACTTGCAAACTTAACCTAAGACTAACAATGTGTTGCCCAACTTTGTGAATCAAAAATTAGTGATTTTTTTAAAGGCAACTAAGATCAAGTGAAGCTAAAGGGTTTGTTTAGATTTTGCCATAGTGACAGTTTCATTTGCTCACGCACACTTAGGAAAACCCAGACACTGCTATCATGGCAGGGAAACCCATTCTTCACTACTTTGATGGACGGGGCAGAATGGAGTCCATCCGATGGCTCTTGGCTGCAGCTGGTGTAGAGGTAAGTTCTGGGTCAAGTCATTTTAATTTGGATCTAATATTCACTGTTATTAGATACTTTTCTCACATAAGCTAGGTGATATTTCTTACTGGTTACCATGTCATGAGTTGTGCTTTAAACAAAACTTCCAATTTTAAGAGATTCACAGTCATAACCAAATAAATTGTCAGTATTCTCATCAAAGAGGATAAACATTAATGTAAAAAATATATCATAATTTGTGGAATTTATTTGAATTTGTGTTTAAACAAACTGTAGAACATAATTTATAAAACTTATAAAAATTAGAAAGGTGACTATTGAATATTGATGATAGTAAATTATTATTAATGTTTTTGTTATTAGGGACTATGTTTAAAAATAACTTGGTATAGTTCTATATTTTAGAGAAACTAATTAAACTATTTAAGAATGAAACACTGTCTTGTGTCCTGAACAATAAAGACACATCCTGAGAAACCTGGCATTGGACAATTTTGTTTGTGCAAACATTACAGTGTGTACCAACACAAAACCAGAGGGTATAGCCTACTATATTGTGGGCTATATTGTGTGGCCTGTTGTTGGTAAGTCACACACCTGTATGCCATGATACTGTACCGAATACTGTAGGCAATTTTAACACAATGATAAGCATCTGTATATCGAAATGAAAAACACGCACAGTAAAAGTACGGTATAAAATATGAAAAACCGGACACCTAATTTCAGTACTCTACCAGGCCTAGAGTTTACAAGGTCTGGCAATTCCTCCAAGTGAGTCCATGAGCAGGTATTGAGTCAAAGTGAAGGCCCAGGTCACTACCTAATGCTGTAATTTGGACTTGAAAAGTTCATAAAGGCCCATGTTTTAAAGGTGTGTTCCTAGCCTAAGGCATCATTGGAAGGCAGTGGAATTATTTTGAGGTGGGGCCTAGTGTGAGGAGTTATGTCCTGAGGGCTTGCTTTTGAGGGGATAATGGGAATGTAGCCCCTGTGTCTCTCTTGGTTTCCTGACAGCCAAGATGTGAGCAGTTTGTTCCACCACATGCTGCCTGCCATGATGTTCTGCTTTGCCACTAAGCAACAGGGCCAAATGACCAGGGACCAAAACCTCTGAAACAGTGATAAGCAAAATAACCTGTTCCTCTTAAAAGTTGATTATGTTAGGTATTCCTTAAATAATGAAAAGCTGATTTAGCACAATGCACATTTTATGAATCTGCACACACAGGCTGCACTCAGTTTATTAAAATGTTTTCCTTCCGCAATAATAAATTAACCTCAGTTTACTGTAAAATTTTTATTTGACAAACTTTTTAATTTTTTTAACCTTTTGACTCTTTCATAATAACACTTAAAACTCAGACATATTGTGCAGATATATAAAATATTTTTATTCCTTATTCTCTAAGCTTTTTCCATTTTTAATTTTTATTTAATTTTATTTTAAAAGATTCTTCTGTTACAAGTTAAGAAGCAAACAGAGATTCAGAATTAACATATCACTGTCTTCTACCTCCCCATGGTGTTCCACTGGAAGGTTTTGGGGGCAGTAACAAGCATGGTTCTGTCCCCTCCCATGATCACAATGCCTTCTTCTAGTCTAGCTACTAAGGACATTTCTGATGCTTCTCCTGTGGAGGCATCACTGTGCAGAAATATGTGCATGGTGGATTGCTTGATTTGCTTTTTTTTCATTATATATATTTGCTTGGAAGCAGATAATGTACCATGAAAAGTCCTCTCTATTAAGGAAAATTAGTCATTCATTTGGAGGTTATGTTTTCAATTTTTTTAAAAAAATTGTTTTTTATATAAGCTATTCTCAGTGATCACAACTTTTTTTGTTGTTTTGTTTTCACAGTGCTGGGGATTGAACTCAGGGCAGTGTGTAAAGATAGGCAAGTGCTCTACCACTAAGGGCTACACTGCAGCCCTCATGTTTTCAATATTTTGGTGGAACTTATGGAGGTCTACAAAGACTTCTACAAAATGCTTCACTGAGTTTTCTTAGGGATTCTTCCTTTTCTTCTCCTTTAGTTTTCTATTCCCTAGCCTCTTCTTCAACTATGTATTCACTAATCAATGGGAAATTTTCAGTTCCTTTATAGTCTAATGGCACCATCTTTGTGTACCCAGTCAGTGATTGACTGAAACTTTGTTATGGGGCACATGACTGTGCATGAAATCTGGGGTGAGATTTCCTTTAAACTATTACCAGAGAAGAAGAGTGAGTTGGCACCTAGATGAAAGTCTGTTGATACCAGTTGATAATTGTTGAAATTGGTGAGGGATAAAGGAGCAACAATATACTCAATTGTTTACTTTTATGCATGTCAGAAATTCCCATTTTAAAAGATCTAAATTCTACCATATAAGAAAATGAATGCAATTATACTGAAAATACACACCACAATTGTGAGGTGGGCAGGAGGGAGGAGACAGTAACAAACTGCCTATTAACCATGGAACTCGTCATTCAACATAATTGTGTGGACACCTATAAAGAACCAGGTTTTGTAGTAGGTCCTGGGGATACACAGTGAACTAGACAGATGAGGTCCCTGCCCTCGAGCAGCCCACACATCTGTGATAGATGGGATCAAGCATTTTTCAGGGTTGTGACACATGCATTTTTCCTGATAGATGCAGTATAAATTTCCAGATAGCCTTGACCAGACTCTTCAATAAATATGTCCAATCTGAAAAATCTTACCCCCTTCATATCACACATAGACAGGAATGATTAAAGCTGGAAAGTATGTAAGGCGATTGAGTGAACTAATCAGGACTCACTTACCTTTTCTGCTTTTCAGTTTGAAGAGAAATTCCTGAAAACTCGAGAAGACTTGGAAAAGTTAAGAAATGGTAAGAACAAATATCTTAATAACTCTTAAGAGGGTTCATAGTGGAAGACTGAAAACCAGACAATACTCATGTATTCGTGAGGATGGCAGTGCTGACGAAGGAGAGCTAAGAGAGTGGTTAAAATGTAAGACCTGGCAACTCTCTGGGGACTAAAAAAAAGTGAGGCCTTTGTGAATCCTTGCTAAGGAACAATCTCAGGGCCCCTTGCATGCCCCTTCTTGCTTTCTTCATAAGCTGAATGGAATTAGCTCCTGACCAGTCGCAGGCTCCCCACATTCTGCTAAAATAGCCCTGAAGATGGGCTAAACACACAAATATTCAGGGACACACAATGTATAAGGATGGCTGGGAAATTAAAACAGCTGTGAGATATGAGGCTAAAGGTAAAGCAGTTGGATAAGTAAAAGAAGAAACAAAAACTAAAAATAAAGTGGTGAGTTACTCAAAAATTTACCAAGCAATATTTTTTCCCCTTTGCATCTTCATTTTCACAACTGTTCTACTTTGTGAACACGTCTGACCCACAGACATTTCATTCTGTTTGTTTTCTCCTTCCACAAGATGGGAGTTTGATGTTCCAGCAGGTGCCCATGGTGGAGATCGATGGGATGAAGCTGGTGCAGACCAAAGCCATTCTCAACTACATTGCTGCCAAACACAACCTCTATGGGAAGGACATAAAGGAGAGAGCCCTGTATGGTATATTTTCTATTTTAAATCAACAGATAACACAGGAAGAATTTAGATCCTTCCTTAAGTGAGATAAACCATGGCAGGGGGATCATGAACAGCACCAGGCTGACTCTGGGCATATTGCAAAGTTTCTTTAGTATGAATGTGTAGAACACTCATATCCACAGTGATAGAATGTACATTAGTAATTTCTGAAATCAATTTGGGAGAGTGCTATGGAGATGCAGGAAGAGTAAGCATGGAGTGGATTGAGGGCAGTGTCATGTAGAGAGGATGCGGTTCATGGAGTTTTGCAAATCCTGAGGAATTATGAATTCAGGAAGATGGTGGAATCCTGATTCCATTTGCTTAGCTTTAGAGGTTAAACTCTATGCAATAGCTTGGGACAGGGGAAGGATTTGAGTGTCTAGACTTGAAAGCCTGTGAAGGAAATATCTGAAGCACCTGATTTTCCATTTCCAAAATGTACAAGACTCACAGGCAGGAACCTAAACTACCCTCTTCTTCTACAGATGGGTCAACTTGATGAGGGATGGTGGAGTCTGTGTCAAGACATGAGGGTGATGCAAAGCATTTCATGTAGACTTGAAGAAGCCCACTGATGCAGCACTGGGGTTTAGGTCTCCTCCCACCTTGACTGGATCTGCTTTATTGAAAATAACATCTTGTATGGAAATGTGGAAAGTTCCTCAAAAAGTTAAAGAGTTACCAATAACCCAGCAATTTCAGTACTAGGGATATACACAAGAGGAATAAAATACATTCTGAGTGGTATTTGTACACAAATGTTCATAGCTCATTATTCATAATCCCATCAAGTGGAAATAAACTAAACATGCAATGCATGATTGAATGAAGGAAGGTTCTCTAGCCATACAATGGAATAGTATTTGCTGTGCAAAGAGATGAAGTACTGATGCATGTGGCAACATAGATGGTCCTTGACAACATTATGTCACATAAAAGAAATCAGACCTAGGAGGTCACATATTGTATGGTTTATCTAGCATGAATGTGCAGAACACTCATATGCACAGGGACGGAAAGTAGATTAGTGGTTTTGGAGCTGGTAGGAGAGGTGGTATATATGTTTTTGTAATCCATCCAGCATGGTAAAAATGTTGTGGAACTGGAAAATGTTAATATTCACAGAATTCTGTGAGTGTACTAAAAAATTCACTGAATAGTAGACTTTAACTGAGTGACAATTATGATGTGCACATTTGTCAATAAAACTGCTTTTAAAAAAGAATTTTGGAAAACCTGTTTGAAGCAAAAGAAATGAGGCTCTCCTATACTATACACATACTATAACTATATAAAGAATTGCACCAAATCTTGAGCGGGGGCCTCAAGAAATGCAATCATGATCAGCATTGGGCAATTATACATGGAAAATGTTAGGGAACATAATTTATGAGAAATAATTGGGAGCACGTGATTTCTAACATTGAACATGGAAATGATCCTGTACTATATGATAGGAAGAGCGAGGGAGAGGGACTTGTCTGAGAGGCTGGGCCAGGGACTCTGTCTTCAGTTTACCTATGCACGGAGAGCATAGCCTATATGTACTACCAGTGTTTATAGACACCAAGTTCTCTAAAGTCCTTAACTTGTGATATCCCAGTATACTCTTTGGAATCATATGTGGTCAGGTGTATTACAAAAATTTAGACATGTCTTCCCTATAGGTTGCTCTAAGAAATAAATGTTAATCTATAAATAAAACCCAGAAGATTGTAACTTGATTTTGAAGGGTCCCTACTGGAGGTGAATTATTTTGCTATTGTATGATGTGCTCTATTTTCTTGGATTTCTTTTTTTAAATTGATTTTTAAAAAAATAAATGACAGTGGATTGCATTACAATTCTTATTACATGTATACAGCACAATTTTTCATATTTCTGGTTAAATATAAAGTATGTTGATACCAATTCGTGTCTTCATACATGTACTTTGAATATTGATGTCCATCACATTCCACCATCATTGCTAATCCCCTGCCGCTTCCCTTTCTCTCCCTCCCCTCTTCCCTATCTAGAATTCATCTATTCCTCCCATGTTCCCTCCCCATCCCTTCTCCACTATGAGTCAGCTTCCTATATCAGAGAAAATATTCAGCATTTGTTTTTTTGTGGGGATTGGCTAATTTCACTTAGCATTATCTTCTCCAAGGCCATCCATTTAGCCTGCAAATGCCATGATTTTAATCTCTTTTATTGTTGAGTAAAATTTCATTGTGTATATATGATACATTTTTTTATTTATCCATTCATCAACTGACGGGCTTCTAGGTTGGTTCCACAGTTTAGCTATTGTGAATTGTGCTGCTATAAACATAGGTGTAGCTGTGTCCCTGTAGTATGCTGTTTTTAAGTCTTTGGGGTATGAACCAAGGGGAAGGATAGCTGGGTCAAATGGTGGTTCCATTCCCAGTTTTCTGTTCTCTTGGATTTCAAAACTATAAAATCTGGGACAGAAGGCATTTGACAGAGTACTTGTTTTTTTTTCTTTCAGAATTGATATGTATTCAGAAGGTGTGGCAGATTTGAATGAAATGATTCTTTATTACCCATTCCTTCCACCTGGGGACAAAGATGGGCGCCTTGCCCAGATCAAAGAGAAAGCGAGAAACCGTTATTTTCCTGCCTTTGAGAAGGTAAGTGGAAGCTGTTTCACCTTCAGGGCACCTTCTAAACTGAAGGCTGATGGGAAGAAGCTGGGGCAGCCTAGAGCCCTTCTCAACTATGCTGTCACCAAATACAACCTCTATGGGAAGGACATAAAGAAAAAAACACTGTTTCATGCATTCTTACATCAATATGGGAAGGATTTAGGTTATAGCTTGAGTGAGAAGGACCAGGGTAGGGGTCAGAATCAGGCTGGCACAAACACTAGCTTTCTCTTTATCTGGGAAAGGCTTGCCTATTGATGGGACAATCCAGCGGAAACAAGGGAAGAGTCACATAGAACAGGATGCAGCACAGCGATAAGAGTTTAGAGGGTGTCTCAGAGTTTCGAGAGCATTTTAGTCCTAACAGGTTATATTAGCACTTAGGAATGCTATGTGAACAATGCCACAGACTGGAAGGTTAAACATCAGACATATTTCTCATAGTTCTGGAGGCTCAGAAGTTACAGATCAAGGACTGGTGGATTGGTGTCAAGGTAGCCTTGCTTCTTGGTCCATGAATGGCTGACTTTGGGCTGTGTTCTCCTATGACAGATGGGTCTGAGGTCTCATTATATGTGCAGTAGTGCCATTCCTGAGAACTCTTCCCACAGGACCTAATTATGTCCCAAAGGCCCCACCTAACAGCATTGGGATCACAACTTATGAGTTTGGGGGACTCAGACATCCTTCACATAACAGAAGCAGGAGAAAAACAGTGCCTGGGATCCCTTGGACATTGACCTTCACTTCCAGAGGGCCTTCTTGCAAACTGATTTAATACTCTGGCACTGGAGGCATTGTATGAAGATAGACTGGGAGAAAGGCTTCCACTCGTGATACCAAGTTCAAAGTTTTAATTACTGGGAATCAAACTAGAATTCTCTATGTACAGAATTCATAGTACAGAATTAGGCCTTAGGCGTTGGGAAGTTCTGAGGACACTGGAGATAAAGCTAAAAGAGTGCTCAAAATTATAGCATAAATATGATGTTGTGGTTTGTTCTCGTACCAAGCAATTGTTCACACTTCTCTATGTATACTTAATCTGATAGGATGGTTGACAAAATATTTTGTTTAAGTGGGAGTGCCATGGGGTTTTTCTTTATGCTTCATCATTTCAATATTGCTGAGATATTTAAACAAATTTCAAATATTCCCCCAAAATTTCTTTTGTGAAAATATTAATACATTCATAGATATTAAAAGAAAGTTTAAAAACCCATAAGTACACATCCCAAAATAGCAGAATTTACATCTTATGATGTCAACTTTATCATGTGCCCATCTCTCTACTCCTGTTATGCCAATCAAACATATTGCTTTTCCCATGCATTTCATACTAAGATGCAGATGTCAGTGTAGTTCACACCTAGATAATGCAGCATGCAGATTGCAACGTAGTGTTCAAAGCCAATGTCACAAAAGATATGATGATTGAAGTTTGTTTTAGATCCTACAGACATAACCAGCAAATTAAGAAACCAGACAAGAGGAAAAACAGAGATACTGAACTGATATACTCATAGGTGCTTATTAAAGTGGAGACACTGGGGCTGGGAGTTGTAACTCAGTGGAAGTCCATTTGACTAGCATGTATGAGGCACTGGGATGGATTCTCAGAACCACATATGAATATATACAAAATAAAGGTCCATCAACAACTAAAAAATTATATTTTTTTAAAAAAGTGGAGACTGGAGAGAAAAAGAGAGCAGAGGAGAAAGGAACATCCTGAAATGACCTCCTATGCCATTTAGAGTGTAGGGCTCATGGAAAGGCAGCACAGCAGATGTCACGCCCTTGGCATGTGTGGAAGACATAGGTCACGGTAAAGCGGTGTGAACAATGCAAGAATGTATGAAGGAGAATGAAAGGATCATGCTGGATTTCACAGAGGAGGGAGCAGAGCCCCACTTCTGACTCTCCCTTGTGAGTCACGGACCTGAAGAAAGATCTGCAGCTCCTCATTGCCCAGGAGGCAGCAGCTGGGGAGAGTTGAGCTCAGAGGTTCTCGACAAGCTGGGGCTCAGTCTGGCTATGTGTGTTCTTGACCTGACTCCTCCCATTCTGCAGGTGTTAAAGAGCCATGGGCAAGACTACCTGGTTGGCAACAGGCTGAGCAAGGCTGACGTTCACCTCACTGAACTTCTCTACCACACAGAAGAGCTGGACTCCACTATTCTGGCCAACTTCCCTCTACTGAAGGTGCTCTCTCTCAATTCCTCATAGAGGCCCACACCTCCCATCATGAATCTAACATCTAAACACTGGGGCTGGTGGTGTTCTGACTTCTGTCCATCTCTAGGCTTCACCCTCCCTTCCTTGGACTCCAGAAAGGTCTTCTAGGCTCTGGTTCTGTGGACTGAAAAGAATCTTGCTATGCAAGGACATTTAAAGTGGATGCTACTCTAAGAAGTATATTTAGCTTGGATAATAAGTGAAACCAAGGGCCCAGCTTTCTCTTCCCAGCCCCTATTCCATTTGAATTCTGATCATGACTTCCTTGGGAATCCCTTCATCCCATGTATGCCTTGTCTTTCCAGGCTGAGCAAGTCTCCTTCCATCTGTTTTCCTTCCTCCCCCTCACTCTGCAAACCCCCACCGCCCAACAATCCCATCTTTATCTCTCAGTGTGATAATTTGTAGCGCCAGCCACCTGGATTTGCTGGTCTATTTCTATTATCGTTTCTAACTCAGTTTTCCCATATCTTCTTTTCACTCTGTTTGAGTGATTCTTTTATCCATACATGACAGGCACATGTCACATATTTTTCTTATATCATTCAGTAGCAATGAATCTACAGGATTAAAGTGTAAGGCAGATGAGAAGAATGCTGGAACGGAATACAGTTTTAAAGAGAAGTTGGGGGAATTGTTATTGAGCTTTATTTTCTAGCTCTTATCTTTTTTTCTCATTGGTGATGTTTCCCAGACAGCATGCTGTGCTGGTGGAGGGATTCAGACTTCCTGGTTGTGTTAATGAGTATTGGTTTGGGCTCCACTCTGAGTCTGTGGTCTAAGGATCCACTTCTGCATTGCAGGCCCTGAGAACCAGAGTCAGCAACCTTCCCACAATGAAGAAGTTTCTGCAGCCTGGCAGCCAGAGGAAACCCTTTGATGATGAAAAATGTGTGGAATCAGTAAAGAAGATTTTCAGTTAAATGAGGCTGACATGGAGACATAGCACATACAATACTGGGCTGTATTCAAAAGATGATCTTGATTACTATGAGGCTAACAAAGTTTCCCCAAATTTAAATTAGAAATGAGCTATGCAGACTTCTTTGCAATACAGTCTATTTGGTTTTAGTGAGGTTTATACCCATGATTACTTCTTTGCTATCTCTTTAATTTGCATAGAATGAAAAAGTTTCTTAGGCTCGATCTATTAAGAAAAATTGTCTTGTATCATCTGTCATGAACTATCTCAAAGAAAATTAAGTAGAAATTTTCATCTGACACTCTGCTTAGGCAAAAATATTTTTTTCATTTTATGTTTTGCTTTCTTTCTCACCAAAACACATAAAAACAACCTATAAAGAATCATTTTCTTTCAATTTTTTTCCTGTTAGTTATTCAATGTATATTTACCAGCATGAAATATTCTGTGTTCTTGGAGCCAGATAATCAATGATGAAAAAATACCTGATACATTCTCTACACTCATGGCAATGGATCTACTGAGAGAAACAAACAAAAAACAGATAAACCTAATCTAAAATCATATGCAGCATGTGTATCACCTTCCTAAGGCTGCTACAAGAAATTCCTACAAACCTGCTATGGTTTTAAATAATGTAAATTCATTCCCCTACAGTTCTGGAGCTAAGTTGGAAGTCAAGGTATGAGCCATGCCATGGTCTCTCTGAAGGCTTTATTGAAGGCTCCTTCTTAGCCTCTCCCTAGTATCTGACAGGTGCTGGCCATTCTGGGAGTTTTTCAGTTTTTGTCACAACACTCTAATCTCCTCTTTCTTGGTCAAAGGACAATCTCCCTGTATGTGTTGTCTGTCCAAACTGCCCTCTTCTTATGAGGATACCACCATTTGGATGAAGAGCCACCCTATTCCAGGGTGACCTCACCTGTATTATTTCTGCAGAAACCCTTTTTCCAGATGAGGTCACACTGACAGGTAGTCAAGGGTAGGACTTAAACATAGGCCTCTCACAGGACAGATTTTCTCCTACAACACCATGCTCAGAAGAGTTAATGTTGGGAGGGCACCATCAGTAGACATCTGCTGGGATCTGCAGATGAGACAAGGTTTCTCAAGGAGGGGAGTCATATCTAAGGTGAGATGAGCAGGAAGGACAGTCTGTGTGGGGGGGTGGCACCAGCACTGGGCAGCAGGGGTAGAATCCAGGCAGAGGTCAGCACAATCAGTGGCCAAGAAGAAGCCAAGTACCAAGTATCTGAGGAAAGAGAACACAGCTGCTCTCAGGGGAGCATTAAAGCATAAGACAGGGAAGAGTGACCCTGAGGGGACATGAGGGGACAAGGCTCCGAGTCGGGAGTAAAGACTTTGAAGACCATAGAAACAAGTTAGATTTTGTCTTGAGCAAAATAAAAAGTCTTACAGTAAACCCACACACCTTATCTTGCCCAAATGACATAAAATCACATTTAAAAACTGTTCTTTAAAGTAACTCAGAAAAATAACATTTTCCCCCAATGGGAGTCTCTTATGCATGTTGAAAGATAAGTTTAGGCACATTAAATTTTTAACAGGTTTATTTCAGGAGACAGAATTTCATGTATCTGGCATTAACAAACCAGAATGATTAGGCCACCACCCAGGTGGATGTGAGAAGAAAATTATAAGGTAATAAAGGAAACAAATAAGGAAAATATTTGGTTAAAATGGAAAGTCACTGGTTAGATGTCAGCGAGCAGTTTCTGATGAGATGAGGTTTAGTTAATATTTCCTGAGCACTCAAGATCTTCCTGATGAGTCGGGTTTCAGTTTATATATATAAGACTTAGGGACCTGAGATCTCTCATCCTAGTGACCTCCAATTAACTATTCTAAACACCACATTATATCAGGTAGCCTGGGGGCTTACTCCATTCAAGGAATCAAGTAGCTCAGAAACAATACCTGAAATCTGAATGGTCTTCTGCTGCCATCTGCACACACTGCCCCTGCTGTCCCCACCATTTTTCTACCCGAGCAGCAGCATTCACATGCCCTACAGGAAGGGAAGGAAGAGGAGGTCTCCTTCAGGTCTGGAATCTCAAAATACAGATTGAGATAATTAGTCATTTGTCCTCTGACAAACCTAAGGGATCTCAGGATTTGAATTTTCTGGCTTAGTTCCAGCTAGCCATTTTCATAGTGTTAGCTTCCCCACAGATGGTTGTGGTAGGGCAGTGGGTGACCTGGGACTCATTTTTTGTTTTAATGTCTATTCAATGTTAGGTCAACTGAGCCCAACCAAGATGTTCCTTCCTAGACAGCTTCCTAAAGGGTTTCCAATTTACCTGCTTCCTATCACCTGGAGACTCCTTAGAAAATTAAGCGGGGGTGGGGGTGGGGAGGTTCTGTTAAAAGCCCTTTCAACAGTATACTCTCAATCTGCTTTGAGAACAGAAAAACGTTATTTTGCATTGTGATATACATGAGACTTTGGGGATCTGAGGCAAATTTTTTTCATCTTAAATCTGGAATGTCCATCAAAAGACTACATTTGAACGACTGTTCTTCAGTCTGGCACTATTGAAAGTGAAAATCTTTAAGAGGGGCATTTTTACCTGCCTGGATGTTAGACTTTGAAGAGGATTGTGGGAAGCTGGTCTCTTCCCCTCCCTCCACCCTGCCTTAGCTCTTTTTTTATTCCTGGACAACATGATTTGAGCAGTTTTCCTCTGACACATGTTCTTGCCATCCATGATATACTGGCTCACCACAGGAACAAAAACAAAAGAGCCAAATGAACCCTGAGTGAAAGGCCTGAACTGTGAGCCAAAATAAAACTTTCCTCTTTAAAGATGATTATCTCAGGTCCTTTGTTATGGTAAGGGAAGCTGACTAACATGCTCTAGAACAAAGATGTTTTAACTCCCCAGATTCAGCACTCCTTAGCTTATTACATACATTTAGAATTTCTTTTTATCCTGGAGTGAATTTCCTAAGATTTACCTCATTGCTCTTGGTGCTAGGAATACAAGATTGAGGAATGCATAGTAAACCATAATGAAAAAACTTTGCATAAAAGGAATTACAAATCAATATGTCACATTGGGCCAAGGAGGGTCCCTGCAAGAAGCCAAAGAACCACTCCAAAAGAGTGGCTGAAGCCAGACATGGTGGTACTCACCAGTAATCCCGGCACTTAGGAGGCTAAAGAAAGAGGGTTACAAGTTCGAGTTCACAATGAGCAACTTCATGAGACCATGTCTCAAAATAAAAAGTTAAAAATTAGTTGGGTATAGCTTTGTGAAAGAGCAACCCTGGGTTCAGTTCTCAGTAAAAGAAGAAAAAATAGAAGAGCAGAGAGGCACTGAAGAAAGTTGAATGAAATACCTATTTATAAATATAAGTATAGGATTAAGATTCCTCAAGTGGGGATTGGAGAACTCTGAAGCTGGCAACAGTAAGAAGACTCTACCACCCCATCCCTCAATGAGAAGTGCAGAAATGACAAGGTCCTAGTATAGGGACCTAGGAACACACTGAGAATCACACCTCCAAGATGGGCCACCTCCCAGAGCCTGATGGCCTTCAGAGAGGAAGGTACCACTGTCAAACTAAACAGCCCAGGATGCAGGGACAGTTTATGAAATCACAATATGACTCAAAATTGGACAATGACTAATGACCGATTTGTTCACAGCTTTATCCATCTTTATCTGACACATCATTTATATTAGTTAGAAAATAAGAAGAAATATATTTTTAATTGAGATACACATGCAGACTTATATATGGTCTTTATCATAACAAATGTTAAATATTTTTAATGTTTCTCCTGGTAGTCTGTGATATAAAAATGTAAAGAAATCAACATTTGCTTTTTTTAAAATATTTACTTTTTAGTTGGACACAATATCATCTTTATTTTATTTATTTATTTTTATGTGGTGCTGAGTTTGGAACACAGGGCCTCACACATGCTAGGTGAGCGCTCTACCGCTGAGCCACAACCCCAGCCCAACATTTGGTTTTTAGTCTACCATTTTCAAAGAGAGGCTGTATGTGTGTATATTTGAGGCAAATGTGGATGTCAACTTATCTGACTGAACTAGGGGGATTAGTTCAAGATGGGAGGAATTGTGTATGTTCAGTTTTCCAAAATATTCTTGAAGAACACGTGTATTAGCAGTGTTCTATTAGAGCTACTTAGATGGGGCAGGATGAATCAGCACAATTTTAATCTTTGTAGACTTTGATACATTAGGGCCTTTCAAGTATCTCACACAATCTTTTTTTACCTTTCCTCTAAACTCCATAGTTGTTTGACTCTACCTGTCCTTGGGAACCTTCAGTACAGTTGTTGTCTAAGTCAACAAACCAACAAAGGATAACTAATAGAAAATTGTTCAGACTTTAATCGCAGAAATTGGTAGACTCTTCTCAAGGACTATGTTTCTACTAAATGATCTCCGCCTGATTTCATTTCTTATTTTACTTCATATTTATGGATCACCCATTGTGTTCCCCAAATTGCTTTAGGCATGCGAGCTATCATAAAAACACAAATCCTGAATGAGAGAAAGAAGCTAACATGTGATGATCCAGGCTAAGACAACCCCAGCCAGAAGGAAGATGAAGGCAGGGAACTTGGTCAGGAACAAGTTTGGTGTGTTTCAGGCCAGAAGGAAGGAAGGAAGGAAGAACAGTGTTATAGGGTCCTGGGGAGGAAGCAATGAAAGATGAGGTCAGAGAGGTGGGCATGAGTGTGCTAGCCATCTATTGCTTCAGAGACTGCCACCAAGTTTAGTGGATTAAAACAACAAGCAGTTATTATGCTCACAGTTTTTAAAAATATTTTTTTTTTAATTGTAGATGGACAGAATACCTTTATTATTTACTCATTTATTTTTATGTGGTGCTAAGGATGGAACCCAGATCCTCACACATGCTAGGCAAACGCTCTGCCGCTGAGCCACAACCTCAGCCCTATGCTCACAATTTGTGAATGAAAGTCAGGAATCTGGGAGCAACTTAGTGGGGGATTCAGCATCAGGATGTCTCAGGAGGCTGCAGTCACTTAACCTTCAGGTACTGTCGTCACCTGAAGGATTAATTGTTGGTGGTCCACTTCAGACATGGCCCCCTCACTCAGTACCTCCCTGAAAGGTGGCAACAGATCTCAGTTCCTTGATATGTCTGCTCTTCTTTAGGGCTCTTGACTGTCCTTGTGACACTAATGTCACAAGAGAGAGCAAGACAGAAACTAAAGGTCTCTGGAACCTAACATTGGAGGCCAAACTCTGGAGGGTGGTGACAGACGGAGGAGATGGCTGATGGGGAGGGCAGTAGGGGAGGAGAAGGGAAGCTGAGTGGGACCAGTCAAGGAGGCTGAGGAGGATGCGACAGTGGAGTCCGGGGTACTCAGGACAGACAGCATGGCCTCAAGAATCCAAGAAATGAGTGTGAGCACTGAAGAGAGAAGATTGAATTGGGAACTTGGACACTGGTGATCTGGACAGGTCAGCTGCAGTGGAATTGAAGGGACAGAGGTGGCCTGACTAGAGTGGGTGGAGGAGAAGTGAGAAGAGGAAATGGAGACAGTGGCTACAGAAAACCTTTCCCAGAAGTTCTGCTCCCAAAGAGGGCAGAGGTATGGGACAGTGGGCTCTCTCTGTGATGTGGACGGGGGGGGGGGGGGGGTTAAAAGGCTGGGCTCAGTTTCTTCTGTGGAAAGTCTCCTGAGAACTGTGGAGGCTGTGTACCTAGGACTGCAGTCCTTCCAGCCCCAGGGAGGTCACTCTGTGCTGGACAGTGCGCCCTCTGGTGCTCAGTCATGGAGTGACAGTTAAAAGGCTTTGCAGTGGCCTGGGCAATGAGTTTTATGCAAGATAGAGATCACTTTCTTACCAAATTTAAATTTGTGTTGGAATACACTATCAAAAAGCAACTAAAAATTGCATCAGCAAAGGCTGAGGTGGAAAGTCCTCCTGACCTGCCCTTAACACATTCTGGTGTCTTCCACCTCCTCTTCTCATTCCTCCTTCTCTTCCCCTTCCTCCCTTGGCTCCTCTTTGCTTCCTTTTCCACTGTCCATTTCCTTCAGTCTGTACTGATGCAGCTCCAAGCTCAGGAACCACAAGGACAGCTGTGAGAACCTGGGAGAGAGGCGTGGAGCTGCTTCTCCCTCAGAGTCCACAGAGGGGGACAAAATTGCTGCACCTTTATTTCAGATATCTGACCTCTAGAATATGTGAGAAAATTTTTTGTACAGTTTAGGCCATGCAGCTTGTGAGAATTTGTTACAATGTCCACAGGAAACTGTTAAAAGAAAACCTGAGACCATTTACATTGAACAGTTATTTCCAGAAACAGAAGAGATCCAGACCCTGGCAGCAGCCTATAACAAGATGAGCAGAATGCCCTCCCCCATGTACACGTTTTATTTATAAACAGAGAAAATGAAGTGACGTACAGAAACAAACTGATTTGTTAGAGTCTATAAACAAGTCAAAAATAACACCTGGCATTTTGCCAGGGGAATGTTAGAGTTCGTAAACAAGTCTGGATGGTGCCTGGCAAAATGCCAGAGGGAGTGGTTTGAGAAGTAACAAAAGCGAGCCATTAAGTGTGGAAATTCCTTATTGGTTCACTGATGTATCTAGTTTATGCTAATTAGATAAGCTCTGTGGAATGTATAAATACTGCTCCTGCAGTTGGCTGCAGTTGGCCTTTGCCTTATGAGGTACCATGCAATGGTGAATTTGCCTCATAGGGACTTGATCTGATTGGTTGGAAGCCTGTGATTGTCTGATGCCTAACTGCTGTGATTGAGTGAGACTCAGATCCTTGGTTGAATCTGACAAGAATTAGAGGACTTGCTAGCAATACTTAATTATTTAAAATTCTAGAAAATTGAAAATAATGTATTGTGACAAAAATATATCAGTAGTATAGCACGATGCAGGATGAATTGATTTCAAAATGTTATGAGGAGGGCTGGGGATTTGGCTCAGTTGTAAAGCAATTGCCTAGTGTGTGTGGGACACTGGGTTCTGTTCTCAGCACCACATATAAAAACAAATAAATGAGTCAAGGTCCATTAACAACTACAAAAAAAATTTTTAAAAGGCATGTGGACTTGAATATGTTCACGTCTTGATTGTGGTAATGAGTTCATGGGTGTAATCCAATTGTACTCTTACATTATGTGCACTTTATTGTAAGTCAATTATATTCCCAAATCTGTCAATAAAAATAACAAAGGCAAATGAAACACTGCCGATTTAAAATGTATACAGTTATTCTACAGTATATTCCTTTGCTTTCCATCCTGCTTTGGCTACCTCTGTCTTCTCTGACATGTTTTCTTTTACTTACAGACAGGGTTATCTCTGTACTGTCCTAACCCTCTCTTCCCATTCCACATTCATCTCCACTCCTCAGAATAAACTCACAAACACTGCAAAACAAATCGGAAAAAAATAATCTCCATCTCTGGTCGGGTTTTTCCTTTGGCTATTTTCTTCTCTAATTTTAGTTCCAAAATTCAAGTAGTCTATACTCCTTTCTCTGTCTGAATATTGAACTTTTATTTTTTAACCACTGAACTATGGGTCAGTCAGCTCTTCGTTGCTATGACCAAGGTACCTGACAAAAACAACTTAGAGAAGAAAGGATTTATTTTGGCTCATGGTTTCAGAGGATTGAGTCCATGTTCAGCAGCTTTGTTGCTCTGGGCCTGAGGTGAGGCAGAACATCACAGTGGAAGGGAACGGTGGAGGAAAGCTGCTCATCCCACAGCAGCTGAGGAGCAGAGAGGGTGAAAGGAACTGAGAGAAGATGAACCCTTCCAGGCACACCACTGGTGACCTGCTTCCTCTGCCTAGGTCCCATTTCCCAGTCAGTAGTCCATGCAGCCATGGATGGATTAATCCCCAGAGCTTTCATGGTTCAATGATTTCCCCAAAGTCCACCTCTGAACACAGGAGACTTAGGGATATTCCAAATCCAAACCACAAGAAATCATTGCCAGGCTAGTTCTGTTAGTTCTCTTCTCTGTAAACCCAAGCCTGTCTCTCTTCCCATTCGCAACTATCTTCCAGAGCCTGCCATCCTCTGTCATTTCAGGGCTCATGTCTCCCTGTGGCCATCTTCTTAGTTCGTGATTCATCTACCTTCTTTGTCAACATGATGGCACACTAATCCATCTAATCAGGATTCACAAGGTCAGAACTTTCACAAAATAAATAACAAGTTCCCAACCACAGCCCTCCCCTCCCCAGAGCACAGCCTTGTGAAGAAAGCTGTGAGGAGTTTCCTGAGTCTGACACCAGGCAGCAGAGGCACCACTGGGCAGGGCAGCTTGGGTCACCCTCCAGGATGGCACCACCAGTGTTCCCCTCTGGTGATGCTCCTTTCCTTCTTCTCTTAGATGCTCTCCCAGTACATCTCTGCCAGTCTGTGTCAGTGTCTCTTCCCTCATGACACCTTCACTGGTCAACTCTACCCACCCTGGACCTCCCAGCAAGGGGCCCTTCCAGAAGTGGTGCTCCTTCCCATTCTGTTTTCCTGTCTTCCAGTGATCCTTTTGTCAGGTTTCCACTGGGAAGCTCTTGTAAAGGGAGGGGAGTTTCATGGAGAAACACCTCCCACACTGCAGGAGGGAGGCTATTGTGCATTGTAGGGGCAGCCTGACCCCAGGCACCTGGGATGTGCATGCACTGTTCTCTGCTATTCTGCTGATCTTCCTCAAGTCCCATCCAGGCTCCCCTCTGAGGATCCCCTTATGTTCCAGTGTTATTGTAAGGAAACAAAAATTGAAGAAGACAACATCAAAATTTGGGGGCCATCTTCACCACAATATGTCCAGTGACCTTACTTTACAGATGAATGCACTGGGGTCCAGAAAGGTTAAGATTTATCCTTGGGTCCCCTATGTGATCAAGAGTGAAGAGAGCCTAAAGCCAGTTCCTCTGAATTGGAGGAATTTATTCATGATGCAGGAAATTGTTTTTAAGTCTTAATCCATGTGTCGTTGCATTGGTGCAGGGTACAATGGTCAAAGAGACAGACAATGTGTATTCCTTTTAACCTCATGGAATACACATTTTAGTGAGAAGAGACAGAAAAGGAAGGAAGGAAGGAAGGAAGATGGGTGGGTAGCAAGGAAGGAAGGAGGAAAGGAAGGTGATTAAACATCACAATAATTAGAGCCTTTGATCAGAATGTGAAGAGTTTTAAATAGGGACAATGATAGAGTACTTGAGGATCAAAGGCAAGTGAGAGCTCTACATAGATAGTGAGGAAACCCCTCTGAGGAAGCAAACTTGAGACATAAAAAATGAGAAGAAAACCAAGAGATTCAAATGCCTTCATCTTCTTTAATCCTCACCACAACCCTTTATCATAGATAATACAACCGTAAACATTCAAAGAAGTGAAACCAGAATTTTGGCTAAAAATGGGTATAGACTAATTCCTCCCCATTATATCAGAATTCTACTATTTAAGCACTTTTTTTTTGAGGGGAAGAAATTCTCAGTTACAAGACAAGGCGGTGGAGAAAGTAGAATTTATGTCCATCTTCATCCTAGGCAATAGGGTGATGTCAATTATAGCAGAAGCACCTTTCTAGTGGATGCTTCTGATGGTAATTGGCCCCAGTGTCCCCCAGGTAATAAGACACACAAGATTATACTCTGATAACAAAAGGAGAAAGTGAAGAAATAGACATCTTTTCAGACTGAAGCATCATAACTAAAACTTTTATTTCCTCATCTCCAGTGACATCCACACCTGAATCATGACCAGACCATGGACATAGGTGGGCGCACAGATGGCTGAGTTTGGTTTCTGAAGGTGAAGAAAACTACAAAATGAGCAGATTATTATGTGTCTCATGCTCTTTTCTTGCTGGGTTTAATGTACATTTACAGATGGCTATAATCAAACTCTTCTGTATGTGACAAACTCAGAAATCTTACCTTATCTATACCAGGTAGAGAGTTGCTCAAGTTTAAAAGCCTGTAATGCTCTGGAATGAACAAGAAATCATTTTCTGTTCCTACTCCCAGTTGTAAGACAAATTTATAGAAACTCCAGAAATAAAATGAGAAAGTTAAAAGATGGAGAGAGCTAAATGCCTCTGATGAGGGTATCTTGTAGACGGCATAAGTGGATATAATACCAGGTGATGCCAACGTGTTGATAGGTGGTAGGTGGAGACTGTGGAGAGACCGAAAGTGTACCGTGGAAGGGCTGGGAGTCCTTCAGCAGATCTGGCAACACTTTCTGCCGCAGTCTGGCTGGGCACAAATGCCGCAGTCTGGCTGGGCACACAATCACGAGCCACCACACAGCTTGTAGATTCAAACAGCAACTCTTTATTCCCGAACTCACACAGCCGTCTACAATCACGTTCTGGGGAAATCCACGTTCTCTTCCCAAATCCGCGTTCTCTGCCCAAATCCCCTTCCACTGGGCTTCTATCTCC
The DNA here is from genome assembly GCF_021218885.2 of Marmota monax. Lineage (NCBI taxonomy): Eukaryota > Metazoa > Chordata > Mammalia > Rodentia > Sciuridae > Marmota > Marmota monax. Next base: position 920,202 of record NW_026693537.1, read on the forward strand.
AAAATATATTGTCTAAATCCCGTGAGAACTCAAGGGGAACTCAGGCAGCAGGATACGCCCTATTCCCAGCAGGAATAATCTTAAACCTTAAATCTGGAACCTAAACCGGGAACGCCCTAAACATGATTATCTTAAAACCGGGAACACCCTAATCTGCCTTGGTCCTTGAGCAAGGTTAAGTACATTCAATGTCACTGCAACATGGGGTACGCTGGCAAGGAAATTGTCATACTTACTTGGCTAATGGCTCCCAGCATCTCCCCCCTTCTGATTAATTAAACAACAAGCAATGTGGCTTAAGGACCGTGCCTGGTAGGTTGTCCAATTCAACATATGGTTCTTACCCGTCATCGGAAAACTGACCTTTAGGCGTCAGCCTCCTGTCTTAGGTTGATACCACTGCAATTGAATCATACCCGTCACTGACTACCGGTCCAGCATACAGCCATACTTGTGGATAGGTCTATGCACCAGTGGGGGGGTGAGGTTCTTTGCCTCACCTCTGTTGGCCCCCAAATTTGGCCTTGGTGCCAGTGGGGGAGTGAGGTTAATGTGGCTTATGGACCGTGCCTGGTAGGTTGTCCAATTCAACATATGGTTCTTACCCATCATCGGAAAACTGACCTTTAGGCGTCAGCCTCCTGTCTTAGGTTGATACCACTGCAATTGGATCATACCCGTCACTGACTACCGGTCCAGCATAAGCCATTGGCCCCCAAATTTTAGACCATCACTAGCAGAAGGGAGGAGGATACAGAAATGCCACGACACCAAGCCAATTGACGGCTCCTTGGGAAAAATTGCATCACTGGTGACACCATCAGCAAAGATATGTCAGCACTACCACAATTAACATGGGGTGCGCTGGCAAGGAAATAAAAATTGCATCACTATTGACACCAAACGATAGTTACATAGTCCAGGCAAGTTCTGCAAGCAGTTCAAAGCAGAGGAATCTATCAATATGTCCATTTCCTCCCAAAATCCGTTTCCTCCCAAAGTAAGTTGACTCTTTGATTGAGCATTACTTGTTGAGTTCTTCACCGGCACTGGGATGGAGATAGGAATTCTGGCAATGATGCTAAAGAGACATTATCCTGAAAAGAATTATTAAATATAATGAAAAGGAAAGGTGAAAGTAAACAAACAGATCTGTTAACCTACTTTAAAAACAATCCTTAACAGCCTTTTACCTAATTTAAATTAGTAAACAAACAGATCTGTTAACCACCTTTAAAAACAATCCTTAACAGCTGTTTACATAATTTAAATTAAACCATTTAAATCACGTGAATAAAAAAATAATAATAATTCGGATCCATTTTTTCATGAGCGCTCCTCATATAAGAAATATGGACATACGCACATACAGACATACAACACAAAACACAAGAGTGTACACAAACGTACAACACATAAGAAAATAGTAAAGGCCTTGTAGCTTTACCTAGGTGAAATCTCCATTGCAATGTTTAAAAACTCCACAGTCAAAAAATAAAACTGATCAGAAAAACATTAACCTAGGTTTGTATGAGCTCAAAAAATAAAAATAGAACCTTATGATGTAGAAAAATGCAATAATAAAATAGCTATTGAAAAAAGCATCCTGGTTAATCACTGTCGCAGATGTAAGAATGGCCAAGCTGGAGTTCTGGATATCAGCTGTTATGGATTTGAGTCAAATCATCTTTTTTCAATCTGTAGAAACTGTTTTAGTTAATCTCTCTGGAATCCAAATGGGCTGCTGTTTTCCCTGTGGAAAAACACAAACAGACCCCCGACTCCAGACAATCACTGGGTCAGGACCTTTCCATTGTCCTGTTAGAATATCTTTCCAAAGTACTTTAGGCTTATGTACATTTTTTGGATACATATGCCTTTCCGCAGCACTTAAGTCCTGATGAATCTAAATTTTAAAAAGTTTAGGGTAAAAAGGGTTATTTTAAGTTTATCTTTGGGGGATATATACCCCTTTCCAATTCCCTCTTTTTGCTTTAATAAGTATGTCTGTATCTAATAGTTGTCTTAGCTTTTTGCATTTTATATCTGTGTAATACCTTTACTTGACATTTTCAACCATTTTCTATCTTATTTTTATCTTCTAGTTTTTTTTTTCCCCCTAAGGTTTTTATATTTACCCTTAGTTGCTTATTTTTCTCCTAGTTTTTTTTTTTCTTCCTATTTTGTGGATTTAAAATTTTTGTCTTCCTACATTTTTTTATCTTCCTACATCTTTTCTATCTTTTTCTTTTTAACTTTCTATTCTTCTGTCTTTAAAGTTTTTCACTTCAAATTTTTAATCTTTTTTATCTAAATATCTTTTATCCTATTATCTTCCCATTTTCATGCTTATTTTTTAAGTAATGCTTTTAAGATTAACTAGGCTTCCAATGATGCAATAAAGCAATCTTTTTTCCGACATGAAGGTATCTCGACCACCTTCAATTTAACCTTTTAAAGCCTTCCAATTATCATCTATACTGTACTTTTAAATGTATTTTCACCACCTACAGCTTCACTCTTTTAAACGAGGCTTAGATTTTGTTTAAATCGCTTCAATGTTAGTTTACATGGCTGTCCTTCAACCAAAGGCTTTTTTTTTTAACTCCATTGAGAAACTTTGTCTCAATCTGCCATGTACAAATACCTTTTTTTTTATTTCTTCCTTTCTCAAGCTTTTAAAGTAAGTCTAGTTTCCTCAAAATCTTTTAAAATGGCATTTTACAACTTTTACTTTACCACATAGAGATTATCTCATCTAGAAACATTTCTTTTTCCTTTAACCTTTTATATTAAAATATATTTCCACATCTTGAATCTTTTTCTATCTCTTTTTTAACCGTTAACCCTTTTTATAAATTCACATTTTGAAACAACTCTTATAAAATTTCTGATTTAGACAAATTACTCCACTTTAATAAGATGAAAGACTTTCATGTTTTTTGATACTATAATACTATAATTGAAACCCAACTGAAAATTTTTCTACTCTTTGTATATAAATTACACGATAGAATCTTAACTCTTAGTAACCTTGTTTTAGCAAAGACACATACACAAAGCAATATTAAACCTTTTTCCATTTACCAATTTATGAAAACACACATAATGTTTAAATATATTACCTTATGGAACTTAATAAGTAAAGAGTACTTGATTTTATATTTAGTGGTTGATATTTTAACACTTTAGCATTGTAAATTAATCAGATATCTGTAAAAACCAAGATCTTAGTGTAGTAAACAGAACTAGCCTTCTCTTTCTTGAAGAAAAATCCTTCTACAGGATACCATGATGGTCCCATTGATATACTTAATAACTCGTCTTTAAAAAGCCATGGGCTACATTTTTGTATTGTATCAACATATGCCCTAATTGTTCTTGGTCTCACTGGGGTGCCTCCTTCCTCTAACAATTTCTTTTGCTCGGAGGCGAATAACTTCAAACCTTGAGTCAACCATTTTCCCCCGTTTGCCTGAGAAAGTTCTAGGAACAGGCAACTTGAAATAAAAACAAAATAAGTCAAAACAAGAACACATTGTTTTTTGAATTGGTCACCCATTCTTTCGCTGTTCTTCAGGGGTGAGAAATTTCACTTACCTCTAAGCTTCAGAAGTTCCCCGCATGGGACGCCAAATGCCGCAGTCTGGCTGGGCACAAATGCCGCAGTCTGGCTGGGCACACAATCACGAGCCACCACACAGCTTGTAGATTCAAACAGCAACTCTTTATTCCCGAACTCACACAGCCGTCTACAATCACGTTCTGGGGAAATCCACGTTCTCTTCCCAAATCCGCGTTCTCTGCCCAAATCCCCTTCCACTGGGCTTCTATCTCCAAAATATATTGTCTAAATCCCGTGAGAACTCAAGGGGAACTCAGGCAGCAGGATACGCCCTATTCCCAGCAGGAATAATCTTAAACCTTAAATCTGGAACCTAAACCGGGAACGCCCTAAACATGATTATCTTAAAACCGGGAACACCCTAATCTGCCTTGGTCCTTGAGCAAGGTTAAGTACATTCAATGTCACTGCAACATGGGGTACGCTGGCAAGGAAATTGTCATACTTACTTGGCTAATGGCTCCCAGCAACTTTCAATGATGAAAGGGCTAGACTTCTCTGAGTATTCGCTAAGAAACCATCCTCAGGGCCCTGAGAATGTCCTCTCCTTGCTCTCTCACACTGGCTGCCATCAACTCAGGATCCCACACTGTCCTCCCGTCCAGGTGCACATAGGGACATGCATCACAAGAGGAGCGCAGAAAGAGCCATGGAATTACCTTCAGTTGTTTCTTTTATGGCTTAGGACAAGGTGAGGTCCTCACAATACTGCAAGCTTGAGAGAGCACAGAAAGAAACCACTAGATAGAACCTACGTTCAGAGTCCTGAGCATCTTGAGATTTACTTTGGGAACTTCCTACCTGAAATAGCCTTTGGTTGGTGGCTCTATTTCAGTTACTCTCCACTTTGTCCCACAACATTCATGAAAATTATCAACACAGAAATTGGACCTGGAGGGAGAATAAATATATTGATGAAATGACAACAAAAAAATAAATAAAAGGAAGATTAATAATAAAAAGAAGGAGTACTGGAAAGCGAAAACAAAAAATGATTGGACTTGAAAGGTTACAAAGCTTACAGTTCTTTCTCCTTTTACTTCTTCAGTCCTTTGACCAAATGTCATTTCAACCTGAAGGAGTAAGACCCATAGACAGTTCACTCTCCTTTTTCTTCTTCCAAAAGATGGCAATTTTGAAGTTCCAGCAGGTGCCCTCAGGAGAGACTGAGGGGATGAAGCTGGTACAGCAGAGCCACTCTCAACTACACTGCCACCAGATCCAACCTCTAAGGAAAAGACATAAGGGAAAGCGCCCTGCATGGTACATTTTTTGTTTCTACATTAACAGATAACACAGGAAGATTTAGGTCTTTCCTAAGGCCCACTGCTGGGGATCATGGCCAGCAGCAGACTTGGGCATATACACTGAACTAAAGTACATTAGAGCCTCCTGAGAATGAGAATAGAGATTTGGAGTGAAATTAGAAAACAGCTGTGAATATAAAGAAATTGTGTGTGTGTGTGTCTAAACAAGAAGGCCTGGTGTTGGCAGCAGGTCCACCCTGGCCCCTGGAGCCCTACCTCCACTAGTTTGTTCTGCATGCCAGTGTGGCCAGCTCACAAGGCCATGGCGAACTTGCGGTTTTTCTGTTCCTGCTTATCCGTCTGAGACATATGTATCCCACGGGAATGCCTTGACCTTTTCTGGTCTGATGGACTTATTGTTAAGGGAGGTTTCGGTACCTGACAATAATAGATGTTGAAACTAAATTTCTCCCCCCTCCCTCCTGCTTTTGGGTAGTTTTCCACTTCTGCTGCTTGGGGTATAAAAAAAGGTGTGTTAGCAATAAAGATTATTATTGACTCCTGGATGAAGAACCTTGGTGTCCTGTGTGTCTTTTAACCTCGCCGTCCCTCGCCGGACTCGGCTCCCTTGGCCGGACGCGGCAATTGGAGGCTCCCACCGAGATCCGGAAAGCAGGGGTAAGCGGACGGGGCTCACCTTCTAAGAAAGAAGGGGGAGGATTGGTTTAAAGATAATTTAAAGAGACAGGGTACGTACCATGGGTAACTCAACAGCGAAGGTTCGTCTGGCCAACGAACTGAAAGAGCTGTTAAATACACAAGGAACAGGAATAAAAACTAAGACTGCAACCGAATTCGTTGAAATTATTGCCCAGGCTTGTCCTTGGTTTCTGACAGGAGGATTTCTTAATAATAGTGACTGGGACCTGGTGAGGCATGACCTTCAGAAATTATTGAGGGACCGGGGCTCGGACAGTGTCCCAGTTGCCACCTTTTCCTTATGGAGGTTGGTAAAGGATGCTTTATTAACAGATAAAGTAAAGATCAAGGATCAGCTTGCTAAATGTGAACAGGCCCTTAATCAGGTGCAGGAAGAACAAATGGCAGAATCCTTAAAGGATGAGGGTCCCCTTGAGGACTCGGGCTCGGAGGGTAGGAAACGCCTCCAGATTTCTAAGCCCAAAAAGGATCCTGAGGACCTCAGTTCTCTCTCTGAGGAAGAGGAGGGATTAGAAAGGGAGATAGAGAAACTAGAACATCGCCTTAAAAGGGCAAATGTGAGGGTGCCTAGAGCCCCCTCAGTTGCCGCACCTCCTCCCTATAATCCTGATTGGAATGAGGACGCCCCTACTAGACGGGCGGGGGTCCACTGGGGTTCTAGAGCGGCTCAGGTTTTTCCAATGATTGAAAACGCCGATGCTGATGGACAGCCGGCCAGAGCCCATGTCCCCCTAGCCTTCAAGGACATAAAACAGCTTAAGGAGGCGGTCATTAATTATGGACCTCATGCCCCTTTCACATTGACCCTCTTCGAGTCTTTCTCAGCCAGTCAACTGATACCTAATGATTGGCAGCAACTTTGCAGGGCTGTGTTATCTGGAGGGGATTTCTTATTGTGGAAAAGTGAATATCATGAAAGGTGCCGCGAGCTGGCTCAGATTAACCTGAATGCGGGCCATCAACGGCGAAATGCTGAAATGTTGACAGGAACTGGGCAGTATGCCACCATAGGCCAACAAATTAATTACGACCCAGGTGTTTATGCTCAAATAGCCTCAGCTGCAGTTCATGCCTGGAAAGCCCTGCCCGTTTCTAAGACTGAAGCAAAAATTTCCAAGATCTCTCAAGGACCCTCTGAACCTTATTCAGACTTTATAGCCCGCCTAATGCAGGCTGCTGGAAAAATATTCCCTAATCTAGAACAGGCTATGCCACTTATTAGACAACTGGCATATGAAAACGCTAACACTTACTGCCAAAATGCTATTAAGTCCTCCCGGGCCAAAAGTATAGATGACATGATTCGAACATGCAAAGATATAGATGGGCCTCATATTACTGGTCAGGTTTTGGCTGCTGCCCTTAAGACTGGAATGCAAAAAGCTGATAACAGGGGAACCCGCTCTAAGGGGTGTTTTAAGTGTGGGAAAGAGGGACATATAAAGAGAAACTGCCCGGAAAGGAGCGAGGGTGCTGGCAGAGGGATGCCTAGAATTTGTCCTAGATGTCATAAAGGAAATCATTGGAGCAGTGAGTACAGGTCAAAATTTGACATCCAGGGTAACCCAATACCGTCGGGAAACGGGAGCAGGGGCCCGCCCCGGGCCCCGGAAGCCAAAGTGTACGGGGCAATGCAGGGACGAAACAGTGCCCCAGGGAGTGGGCGTCTCCGCCGCCTCCCACTGACCAACCCCTTTCTATCTGGGAACTCCCCAGGGGAACACCAGGAAGCGCAGGACTGGACCTCAGTTCCACCTCCCGAGCGGTATTAACTCCCCAAATGGGACCTCAGACGCTGCCTACTGGGGTTTTTGGACCCCTGCCAGAGGAGACAGTGGGACTAGTGTTGGGACGAGGTAGCGCAACTCAGTGGGGCTTGAAGATTCTTACGGGGGTTGTTGATGCTGATTATCAGGGAGAAATAAAATAGTAGTAGAAGCTACCCAAGAAATTGTTATTCTTCCCCCCGGGGAGCGTATAGCTCAATTGCTGCTGCTACCCTTAGCTTCCATTCCTGGGCACACCCTCCGTGGGTCCCGGGGCGACGGCAGCTTTGGCTCCACTGGAACTCCCCAGGCCTTTTGTGTAGCTCATTTGGATTCGCATCCCAACCTGACCATTGAGATACAGGACAAGGCTTTCAAGGGAATACTAGATACGGGGGCGGATGTCTCTGTCATTTCTGAAAAACAATGGCCACCTGCCTGGCCCCTCCAGAGTCCCTCGGCCATATTACAGGGGATAGGACAGACCCGACCAAAAAGAAGTGCCTCCTTTTTAAAATGGAGAGATGGTGAAGGACATAGTGGCCATTTCCAGCCTTATGTGGTGACTGGACTCCCCACGAATCTTTGGGGGAGGGACTTGCTTCATCAAATGGGGGCTATTCTCACTACCCAGACTTTGAAAGGAAATAATGACTTTGTTAATGATGCAATGCTAGACATGGGATGGATCCCTGAAAGGGGACTAGGAAAGAGACATGAGGGCAGAATATCACCCGTGGATCCAGCAGAAGAGGTTACCCGGCGGGGAAGAGACCGGAGAGGACTGGGAAATTTATCCTAGGGGCCACTGAAGTGCGGCTGCCTCCACTGTCCATTACTTGGTTATCAGATGACCCTGTGTGGGTAGAACAGTGGCCCCTAACTAAGGACAAATTACAGGCCGCTTCCCTATTAGTTCAAGACCAGATAGACTCCCTAGCAGAAGTAGTTCTTCAGAACAGGTGGGGTTTAGACTTGCTTACTGCCAATCAAGGGAAAATTTGTTTAGCCCTTGGGGAGAGGTGCTGTTTTTATGCTAACAAATCTGGCATAGTTCGCACAAAAATTAAACAACTCCAAGAAGACCTAGAAAAAAGGAGGAGGGAATTATTTGAGAACCCTCTCTGGACTGGACTTAATGGATTTTTGCCTTATCTTCTTCCCTTATTGGGACCATTGTTAGGCCTCCTTCTAGTAGTGGCAATAGGACCCTGCATTGTAAATAAGATAGTACAATTCATTAAGGATCAAATTAATATCTTAGCCTCTAAGCCAATACAGGTTCACTATCAACGCTTGAAGATGGATGATCGCCTCTCTGAGATATACTTCAGACCTATCCGAAGATGAGTGTCCTCCTTAAAAAAAGAACTCCTGCCATATCTTTTCTCTATGCATACCTCTCCCTCTTGCCTTCCTGTATTAGGATCTTTGCTGTCTAATCTCTCGGTCCAATCACATCTGCCATTCGGCGGTGATGGTCGTGGGTCCCGTGGGTGGAGACGGTTAAGCGTTTACCGCAATAATGTCTTGATAGGTCATAACACCTTGAGCTGATCTTGTAGTACCCAGTGACGGGCAACTTTCACGCTTGCTGTGCGACCTAAGCCAGGGAATCGGGGCCTTCCCAGAGACGGGTAAGCATCACAAGGGCTGTGAACGACCTAAGACAGGGGCTACTTGATTCCCACTGGCATGCAAAAAACAAAAGAGGGGGACTTGTTGGCAGCAGGTCCACCCTGGCCCCTGGAGCCCTACCTCCACTAGTTTGTTCTGCATGCCAGTGTGGCCAGCTCACAAGGCCATGGCGAACTTGCGGTTTTTCTGTTCCTGCTTATCCGTCTGAGACATATGTATCCCACGGGAATGCCTTGACCTTTTCTGGTCTGATGGACTTATTGTTAAGGGAGGTTTCGGTACCTGACAATAATAGATGTTGAAACTAAATTTCTCCCCCCTCCCTCCTGCTTTTGGGTAGTTTTCCACTTCTGCTGCTTGGGGTATAAAAAAAGGTGTGTTAGCAATAAAGATTATTATTGACTCCTGGATGAAGAACCTTGGTGTCCTGTGTGTCTTTTAACCTCGCCGTCCCTCGCCGGACTCGGCTCCCTTGGCCGGACGCGGCAGCCTGGGAAACAAAAGGTCTAAAGGAATAGATTCTCAAGTTCTAAAAATTTTTAAAATGCTGCAAAGAAACAGAAGTTACCAGGTCATTATATATTCTAAGGACTGACCCATTTAACAAGGGTGAACAAATATTCATGATACAGGGGTTACCTGAAGCATTTGACAAGGACTGCAGCACCCATACTGATTCGGCACTACCAAAATAACATCTGTCCTTCCTGTTATGACAAAGCAAAATGACTGATAAAATCTTGTATGAAACTGTATTTCCTAAAACAGTTAAATATAGAGTTATCGAAGAATGAACCAGCAACTCCACTGCTAGAATAATGAAAAGATGTTGTCAGTAATTCTTGTACAGAAATGTTCACAGAAAGATTATTCACCATTTTTAAAAAGTGGAAAGAGTCTAAGTGCCCAACAATGGGCAAATAGATGAAGAAAATATGCCCTAGCCATATAGTGGAATATTATTTGGCCTTGAAAATTAGTGAAGTTTTGATTCATGCTACAATTGATTGAACCTTAGAATATTATCTTACGTGAATAAAACCAGATACAAAAGCCACAAATTATCTGATTACATCAGTATGAAATGTCCAGAACACTCACATCCAAAGAGACAGAAATTAGATTAGTAGTTACTGCTGCAGTCTGGCTGGGTACAAATCACGAGCCACTCAAGCAGGAACAAACTTTATTTCTGAACTCCACCAGCACACTCCCTGGGAACTCTCCCGAACGCCACACACGCGGCTCCTCCAGGAACACACCACACACCAACTGAAACTCCCTCCACCGGAACTTCACCAACCAACACGAACTCTTCAGGAATCCCCTCAAGAGCTCAACTGGAACTCAACGGGAACTCGGAGAGAACTCAAAAGTCATCATCTTAATGGCTCACTGGCGTCACCTCTCAACCACTACTTCTGGCAAAAATGCCATGCGTCATCCCGACTCGGCTGTGGCCCTCAACAGGTTACCAAAGACTAGAGGGAGATGGGGATTGGAAGTAACTGCAACAAAACCTATGCATTTCTTTTCAATGTGGTATAAATACTCCTGCAGTAGAGAATGGTGGTGGTTTCAGAATTTCGGCATTACTAAAATTCACAAATTTGTATATATTTAGAAGTGACATTATGGTCTGTTCATTATATCTCAGTAAAGATGTTATTTAATAAAACTATCATAGGAAATTCAGTTTGTAACAAAGGAAGAAAAAGTCACCCATAATATATATTGTTTGGACCTTTATAAAGTATTATTATTTTTTTTAAGTTTTTATTTTTTTATTTTATTTTTTAATTTTTTATTGTGGGTTGTTCAAAACATTACAAATTTCTTGACATATCATATTCCACACTTTGATTCAAGTGGGTTATGAACTCCCACCTTCACCCCATACACAGATTGCAGAATCACATCAGTTACACATCCATTGATTTACATATTGCCATACTAGTGTCTGTTGTGCTCCGCTGCCTTTCCCATCCTCCACCCTCCCCCCTCCCCACCTCTCCCCTCCCCTCCCCTCCTCTCTCTCTACCCCCTCCACTGTATAACCCTGAGGGTCTCCTTCCATTACCATGCAATTTCCCTTCTCTCTCCCTTTCCCTCCCACCTCTCATCCCTGTTAAATATTAATCTTCTTCTCCTGCTCTTTGTCCCTACTCTGATCTTAGTTACTCTCCTTATATCAAAGAAGACATTTGGCATTTGTTTTTTAGGGATTGGCTAGCTTCACTTAGCATAATCTGCTCTAATGCCATCCATTTCCCTGTAAATTCTATGATTTTGTCATTTTTTAATGCAGAGTAATACTCCATTGCGTATAAATGCCACATTTTTTTTTATCCATTCGTCTATTGAAGGGCATCTAGGTTGGTTCCACAGTCTTGCTATTGTGAACTGTGCTGCTATGAACATCGATGTAGCAGTGTCCCTGTAGCATGCTCTTTTTAGGTCTTTAGGGAATAGACCAAGAAGGGGAATAGCTGGGTCAAATGGTGGCTCCATTCCCAGCTTTCCAAGAAATCTCCATACTGCTTTCCAAATTGGCTGCACCAATCTGCAGTCCCACCAGCAATGTACAAGTGTACCCTTTTCCCCACATCCTCGCCAGCACTTGTTGTTGTTTGACTTCATAATGGCTGCCAATCTTACTGGAGTGAGATGGTATCTTAGGGTGGTTTTGATTTGCATTTCTCTGACAGCTAGAGATGGTGAGCATTTTTTCATGTACTTGTCGATTGACTGTATGTCCTCCTCTGAGAAGTGTCTGTTCAGGTCCTTGGCCCATTTGTTGATTGGGTTGTTTGTTCTCTTATTGTCTAATTTTTTGAGTTCTTTGTATACTCTGGATATTAGGGCTCTATCTGAAGTGTGAGGAGTAAAGATTTGTTCCCAGGGTGTAGGCTCCCTATTTACCTCTCTTATTGTTTCTTTGGCTGAGAAAAAACTTTTTAGTTTGAGTAAGTCCCATTTGTTGATTCTAGTTATTAACTTTTGTGCTATGGGTGTCCTATTGAGGAATTTGGAGCCCGACCCCACTGACTGTAGATCGTAGCCAACTTTTTCTTCTATCAGACGGCGCGTCTCTGATTTGATATCAAGCTCCTTGATCCATTTTGAATTCACTTTTGTGCATGGCGAGAGAAAGGGATTCAGTTTCATTTTGTTGCATATGGATTTCCAGTTTTCCCAGCACCATTTGTTGAAGATGCTATCCTTCCTCCATTGCATGCTTTTAGCCCCTTTATCAAATATAAGGTAGTTGTAGTTTTGTGGATTGGTTTCTGTGTCCTCTATTCTGTACCATTGGTCCACCCGCCTGTTTTGGTACCAGTACCATGCTGCTTTTGTTACTATTGCTCTGTAGTATAGTTTGAAGTCTGGTATTGCTATACTGCCTGATTCACACTTCCTGCTTAGCATTGTTTTTGCTATTCTGGGTCTTTTATTTTTCCATATGAATTTCATGATTGCTTTCTCTATTTCTACAAGAAATGCCGTTGGGATTTTGATTGGCATTGCATTAAACCTATAGAGAACTTTTGGTAATATCGCCATTCTGATGATGTTAGTTCTGCCTATCCATGAACAGGGTATATTTTTCCATCTTCTAAGATCTTCTTCTATTTCTCTCTTTAGGGTTCTGTAGTTTTCATTGTATAAGTCTTTCACCTCTTTTGTTAGGTTGATTCCCAAGTATTTTATTTTTTTTGAAGATATTTTGAATGTAGTGGTTGTCCTCATTTCCATTTCAGAGGATTTGTCGCTGATATACAGGAATGCCTTTGATTTATGCGTGTTGATTTTATATCCTGCCACTTTGCTGAATTCATTTTTTAGCTCTAATAGTTTCTTTGTAGAGCCTTTTGGGTCTGCTAGGTATAGAATCATATCATCTGCAAATAGTGATAATTTAAGTTCTTCTTTTCCTATTTTTATGCCTTTCATTTCTTTCGTCTGTCTAATTGCTCTGGCCAGTGTTTCAAGAACTATGTTGAACAGAAGTGGAGAGAGAGGGCATCCCTGTCTTGTTCCAGATTTTAGAGGGAATGCCTTCAGTTTTTCTCCATTCAGAATGATGCTAGCCTGAGGCTTAGCATAGATTGCTTTTACAATATTGAGGTATGTTCCTGTTATCCCTAGTTTTTCTAGAGTTTTGAACATAAAGAGATGCTGTACTTTGTCGAATGCTTTTTCCGCATCTATCGAGATGATCATATGGTTCTTATTTTTAAGTCTATTGATGTGGTGAATAACATTTATTGATTTCCGTATATTGAACCAGCCTTGCATCCCAGGGATGAATCCTACTTGATCATGGTGTACAATTTATTTGATATGTTTTTGTATCCGATTCGCCAGAATTTTATTGAGGATTTTTGCATCTAGGTTCATTAGAGATATTGGTCTGTAGTTTTCTTTCTTTGAAGTGTCTTTGTCTGGTTTAGGTATCAGGGTGATGTTGGCCTCATAGAATGAATTTGGAAGTTCTCCCTCCTTTTCTATTTCCTGAAGTAGCTTGAAAAGTATTGGTATTAGTTCTTCTTTAAAGGTTTTGTAAAATTCTGCTGTATACCCATCCGGTCCTGGGCTTTTCTTAGTTGGTAGTCTTTTGATGGTTTCTTCTATTTCCTCAATTGATATTGGTCTGTTTAGGTTTTCTATATCCTCCTGACTCAATCTGGGCAGATCATATGACTTAAGAAATTTATCGATGCCTTCACTATCTTCTAATTTATTGGAGTATAAGGATTCAAAATAGTTTTTGATTATCTTCTGTATTTCTGAAGTGTCTGTTGTGATATTGCCTTTTTCATCCCGTATGCTAGTAATTTGAGTTCTCTCTCTTCTTCTCTTCGCTAGCATCGCTAAGGGTCTGTCGATTTTGTTTATTTTTTCAAAGAACCAACTTTTAGTTTTGTCAATTTTTTCAATTGTTTCTTTTGTTTCGATTTCATTAATTTCAGCTCTGATTTTAATTATTTCTTGCCTTCTACTTCTTTTGCTGTTGTTTTGCTCTTCTTTTTCAAGGATTTTGAGATGAAGTATGAGATCATTTATTTGTTGGTTTTTTCTTTTTTTAAGGAATGAACTCCAAGCAATGAATTTTCCTCTTAGAACTGCTTTCAATGTGTCCCATAGATTCCGATATGTTGTGTCTGTGTTTTCATTTATCTCTAAGAATTTTTTAATTTCCTCCTTGATGTCTTCTATAACCCATTGATCATTCAGTAACCTATTGTTGATTCTCCAAGTGATGTATGCTTTTTCCTTCCTTCTTTTATCGTTGATTTTCAGTTTCATTCCATTATGATCAGATAAGATGCATGGTATTATCTCTACTCCTTTATATTGTCTAACAGTTGCCCTGTGACATAATATGTGATCTATTTTTGAGAAGGATCCATGTGCTGCTGAGAAAAAAGTGTAACTGCTTGATGTTGGGTGGTATACCCTATATATGTCAATTAGGTCTAGGTTATTAATAGTGTTATTGAGTTCTATAGTTTCCTTATTCAACTTTTGTTTGGAAGATCTGTCCAGTGGCGAGAGAGGTGTATTGAAGTCTCCCATGATTATGGTATGGTGGTCTATTAGACTCTTGAACTTGAGAAGAGTTTGTTTGACGAACATAGCTGCACCATTTTTTGGGGCATAAATATTTGTGATTGTTATGTCTTGTTGGTGTATGGTTCCCTTAAGCAGTATGTAGTGTCGCTCTTTATCCCTTTTGATTAACTTTGGCTTGAAATCTATTTTATTTGATATGAATATGGACACTCCTGCTTGTTTCCGAAGTCCATATGAGTGATATGATTTTTCCCAACCTTTCACCTTCAGCCTATGTATGTCTTTTCCTATCAAGTGTGACTCCTGTAGGCAGCATATTGTTGGGTCTTGTTTTGTGATCCATTCTACCAGCCTGTGTCTCTTAATTGGTGAGTTTAAGCCATTAACATTTAGGGTTATTATTGAGATATAGGTTGTTCTTCCAGCCATATTTGTTTATTTCTGTTACTAAACATGGTTTGTTTTCCTCTTTGATTATTTTCCCCCCCTTTACTGTCCTACCTCCCACTGTTGGTTTTCATTGTTATTTTCCATTTCCTCTTCCTGTAATGCTTTGGCGAGGATGTTTTGAAGAGATGGTTTTCTAGCTGCAAATTCTTTAAACTTTTGTTTATCGTGGAAGGTTTTAATTTCATCTTCCATCCTGAAGCTTAATTTCGCTGGATACACAATTCTTGGTTGGAACCCATTTTCTTTCAGTGTTTGAAATATGTAATTCCAGGATCTTCTAGCTTTCAGAGTCTGTGTTGAACGATCAGCTGTTATCCTGATTGGCTTACCCTTAAATGTAATCTGCTTCCTTTCTCTTGTAGCTTTTAAAATTCTCTCCTTATTCTGTATGTTGGGCATCTTCATTATAATGTGTCTAGGTGTGGATCTCTTATGATTTTGCACATTCGGCGTCCTGTAGGCTTCTAGAATTTGGGATTCTGTCTCATTCTTCAAGTCTGGGAAGTTTTCTCATATTATTTCATTGAATAGATTGCTCATTCCTTTGGTTTGGAGCTCTGTACCTTCCTGTATCCCAATGACTCTTAAGTTTGGTCTCTTAATGTTATCCCATATTTCTTGGATGTTCTGCTCATGGTTTCTTAACAGTCTTGCTGAACTGTCTATGTTCTTTTCCAGTTGAAATACTTTGTCTTCATTGTCTGATGTTCTATCTTCTAAGTGTTCTACTCTGCTGGTAGTATTCTCCATTGAGTTTTTAAGTTGGTTTATTGCTTCCTGCATTTCTAGGATTTCTGTTTGTTTGTTTATTATAACCTCTATCTCCCTGTATAGTTGATCCTTTGCTTCCTGGATTTGTTTGCATAATTCATTGTCGAAGTGATCTTTCATTGTCTGATTTTGCTGTTTAATGTCTTCCTTGATACTCCAGATCATCTGAAGCATGTATATCCTGAATTCTTTATCTGACATTCCATCTGCTGCAGCTGTTACCTCTTCTAAAGTTGCATTGACCTGCATTGCTTGTGGTCCTTTCTTTCCTTGTCTTTTCATACTGCTTGCGTATCTTTCCTGCAGGCGCGGGCGGCGGCTCTGCTGTCTCCTTATTCCAATTGGGGTGTCGTGCCTACCACGCCGGCAGGTCACTGGGCCTGTTCTGGGCGCTGGCGGCGGCTCTGTTCTGCCCCTACTCCAATTGGGGTGACGAGTGTACCACGCTGGCAGGCCACCGGGCCTGATCCGCCGGTCGGTTGCAGGTTTGCCTACCCTGCAGGCGCGGGCGGCGGCTCTACTCTGCCCCTACTCCAAATGGGGTGACGTGTCTGTCGTACCGGCAGGCCACTGGGCCTCTCCCGCTGTTCGGTCGCAGATCTGCCCACCTTTCGGGCACGGGTGGAGGCTCTGCTCTGCCCCTACTCCAATTGGGGTGTCGTGACTACCCCGCCTGCAGGACGCTGGGCCTGTTCCTGGCACGGGCGGCGACTCTGCTCTGCCCCTACTCCAATTAGGGTGGTGTGTGTACCACACCGGCAGGCTCCTGGGCCTGATCTGCAGGTTGGTCACAGGTCTGCTCACCCTGCGGGCACGGGTGGCGGTTCCGCTCCGCCCCCACTCCAACTGGGGTCACGTGACCACCACACCGGCAGGGCCTGATCTGGGCGTGGGAGAAGGATCTGCTCTGCCCCTACTCCAGTTGGGGTGACGTGTGTACCACACTGGCAGGCCACTGGGCCTGACCCGCCAGGCTGTCACAGGTCTGTTTACCTTGCAAGCACGAACGGCGGCTCTGCCCTGCCCCTCCTACCACGCCCATGTACCACTGGGTCGCGGGTCTGCCCACCTTGCGGGTGCGGGTGGCGGCTCCGCTCCGCCCCCTCTCCAATTGGGGTCACGCGGTCACCATGCTGGCGAGCCACTGGGCCTGCTCCGGGCGCTGGCGGCGGCCCGGCTCCTCCCCTCTGGCTCGACGACAAATTGAGGAGACTCGGGTGTCTGTGCCTCACCCCCCCTACCAGGAGACCAACTGTTTCTGTCGCCGCTGGTATTGATGAAGTTCTCTCCTCCGCCGCTTTCTGATGACATCAGATCTCTGCCATGTTGGTATCCTATGCGAATGGCAGCATTTCGTTCCCCTTGCCGGGCAACCAAAGCAACGGGTGAGTCCTGACCGGCCCTCAGCAGGACCCGGACCGAGAAGCAGTTTCCGCGGGCTCCTAGCCCCGGGCCAGGGAAGTTCCGGGAGCCGGAACGCGGCCGCTCCGTGCTCAGTGTAAGCTCCTATAAGTGTAGGCTCCGAGAAGCAGTCCCCGCGGGCTCAGTTCCGGGAGCCGGAATTCGGCCGCTTAGTGCTTGGTGTATGCTCTGATAGGAGCAGGGTCCAAGAAGCAGCCTCCGCAGGCTCCGCAGCCCTGGGCCAGGGCGGCTCCGGGACGGTTCCGGGAGCCGGAACTCGGCCGCCCGGCGCTCGGTGTTCGCTCCGATAAGATCAGGTTCTAAGAAGCACCCAGGCACTGAACCCTAGCAATCTGTCTGCAAGCCGCAGGCGAACTGCAGCCTGAAATTACCTGTTCTATGGCTGAATGAGCTGCGGTCAGTCGAAAACAGGGATGGTGACGTCAGCTTTCCAACATGGTGGCTGCTGGCCTCCTCTGTGGTCTGACCGGTGTGGAGAACCGAGATGGACCGCTTCCTTCCCCCGTCTGGAACCCAGAATTCAGCCCTGAGTACGGTGCTTGCAAGGCTGGCAGAAACTGCAGCGCTGTATCCCTGCGTCGCTATCTCCTCGTTTCCCAGCGCGCGCTGCAGACTCTAGCCGCGGGGCGGTTTGCTGAATAAGCAGTGTTACCCTCCATGCGACAAACCTCTCGCGTTTGAGTCCCCATAGCCGATCCTCGTGTGATGGAAATCCTTCCTCCAGGTTCTGGAGCACCCCACTATTGCTGGAAATTCCTAACAAGATATCCTTTAGCCGTCCTGACTTGTCATACTCCCACACAGTGAAGCAGCACACGGGGGCAATGCACTCCCCTCACCGCCATCTTTTATAAAGTATTATTCACTGTAATTCCCAGCAGCTCGGGAGACTGAGGCAAGAGGATCACAAGTCCAAAGTCACTCTCAGCAACTTAGTGAGGCCCTTAGCAAGACTCTAATCCACTTGGCAAAACCCTGTCTCAAAATAAAAAATAAAAAGGGATGAGGATATGGCTTAGTAGTTATACGTCCCTGTGTTTAATCCCTGATAAAGAAAGGGGGCGGGTTGAGAGAGAGAGAGAGAGAGAGAAGAAGAAGAAGGAGGAGGAGGAGGAAGAGGAAGAGGAGGAGGAGAGGAAGGAAGGAAGGAAGGAAGGAGGGAGGAGGAAAAAAAAAGAAAGAATGAATGAACATAGGGAGAATCCTTGGAATGCTAACATGGCCTGTGTTGGGTAACACTGTAGAATTGGTTGTGAATCCTCCATGCTAAGTAGGGGATAATTGGGAGAACTGGTAATACTGGGTCTACCAATGGGCATAGGATATATAACAGGATGAGAAAGGGATGGAGACACAACAAAGATGAAATGGTGTTGCCAAGGACTTGGGATTATTTAGGGGCCAGATCTTTAGCCATGTGAATCACACTTAATCTGTGCACAGAACACCACAACAGAGAGCAAACCCTAGGGATCACATCAGTGTTTGCTAGTAGTGATTCAAACAATGTCTATCACAGCTGTAGGCTGTAGTGCTGAGGATCACACATGCTCTCTACATCTGGATTTGGCTATGCAAATAATAAAAATTTTTGTGATGTATCATCTCAATGGATTTCTAAGGATTAAATGCATAAATAAAGAAAAATTAGCATGCAATAAAGGTGAACCCCTTTTTACATTGTGAAACCCAAGACAGGAAGCTTTTAAGCATTCAGGGTTTTGTTTTTGTTTCTGTCTGTCAAGATTGGCATAGATGCAGAAAGTGTGGCTGATTTGAGTGGAATGATTATTCATCTCCTAATAGGGTCATCTGATCAAAAAGAGGCCAAGTCCTCACTTTGATTAGAGAGAAAACCACAATCTCTTATTTCCTTTCTCTTGAAAAAGTAAATGAAGCTGTTAACCATTTTAGACCTGTCAGTAAGAGGATAGTAGAAAAATAATGCCTGCTCATTCTTGGGACACTGACCTCTTCTGACCAGCCTTCTTGAATACAGAATCTTGACTCTCAAGGAAAATTATAAAAATAACCTGTGAAGAAAAAGTTGGGCTACAATATAATTTTTCATCAGTTTTCTAGACCCCAATCTAGAGTTCTGCGTTTGACTGAATTTCTTGGTCATAATAAGAACACAGGTATGGAAGTGTGTGAGAGCTACACTAGACATTAAAGCAGATCTTTCAAAACACCATTTTGATTCGAGTGGGAAAGGATGAAAGTAATACTGTTCTAAACCATGTGAGTAGAGACATGAGAGCAGAGGACCATCAGGGATTGCAGAGTTTCAGGGATGGGTGAGAAGTATCTAAATAGGGATGGTCCCAGTAGGAGAGAGGGGATGAGATAGATGAAGAGATGCTAAGAAAAAATTATTTACAAAAAGTGGGGACATGGCTCTCAGACTTTGAGAATAGCCACAAAAAATAAGGAACTAAAGTCCTTTAATCACATACATAGGACCTATTTTAAGATAGATTTCCTTTGTGGTGAAGGAGAACATTTTAAGATGAAAGCTTCCTGAACTTAAGCTAAATAAAAGTCATGAGCCAAAAATTATTATAAGATATATAGGAGGTGGGGTTGTGGTTTAGCAGTAGCACACTTGCCTGGCATATGTGAGGCACTGGGTTCAATTATCAGCACTCCATATAAATAAATGAAATGAAAGTCTATCAACAACTAAAAAAATTTTAAAAAGATATATAGGAAACTAACAAATAAATTAGGACTAACACCTCTACATCCATTTTTAGGAAGCATAAGATTATTCCTTCATTCATTCAGCAAATGCTAATTCACTGCTTACTCTGCCCTTTGAAAGGAATGAAATATGTAAAGGTAACTAGATCCTTAGATTCACTCTCCAGACCCTTGTGCTGAGTATTTAGGGCACATCACATGATGACAAGCTCTCTAGACAGTCAGAGCCTCATGATAACATAAATGAACAATGCAAATTTGCCAAGGTACTCTATTTTTGTGCCAAATAGCTCTTCATGGTTTCCTAGGTATAGTTTGTAAGGATGTTGGCCAAAAGATTTTAATAGTGGTTTATCCTTAGGAAATGATGCCATGTGGGTTTTCCCTTTTATTATTTATGATTTCCATAACACTTTAAACTATAAAATTTTTAATAATTATTACATATTTTCCCAAAATTTCATTGTGCAAATTTCACACATCCAGAAAATTTGAAAGAAATACCTGACCTATAGATACCCACCACAGAGATGGAAAAATTGATAATTAATTATGTTGGTTTTACCTTATGTGCCCATCTTTCCACCACTCTCTCCCTCAATCGAATGTATTTTTTTCACATTTTTCAAAGTAAGTTGTAGAAACAGTGCATGCTCTCCCTGGATACTGCAGCATGGAGATTAAACCATAGTGTAGGTTGGGGGCCAAAGCCAATGTTGCCAATTGGATGATGAGTTCAAGTTCACTCAGATTTACTCCAGACCCCACAGAGATAACCTAGAACATGAGGAGAGAAAAAAAGAAGAGAAACAGACACTGAAATGTCTCCTCATGGGAGAAGTGTGCAGCCATGAAGGTGGTCACTACCCAAAGGAGACTGGAGAGAGAGAGGAAGAAGATGAAAAAGGAGAAGGAGGAGGAAGAGGAGGGAAAAGGAGGGTGGGGAGGGGAAAGTGGAGGGGGAGGGGACAGGAAGGGGGAAGGGAAGAAGAAGAAAGAAGAACATCCTGAAATTTCCTGAGTGCTCCCTTTTAAAGTGTGGGGCAGATGGAGACGTGGTGTTGCCCATAGCAAGTTAGTGAGGCCCTGCCTCAAAATAAAAATTTAAAAAGGGCTGGGGTAAGGCTCAGTGGTACTGGGTTAAATCCCCAGTACCCCTAAAAAGCCAAATACTAGAGAAGAAGGTAGATGATGTGGCCTGTTTGATCTTGCCCAGGAACTCTACTATATTATCTGAGACATTGTCTGTCACAGAATCAAGTGTGACAGTCTCAGGTATGTACAGGAAAAAAAAAGTTCTTTGTGTTTTTTGATACTTTTCTGAGTAAAGGGATGATGAAATTTTCTTTTCATTTGGATCCATTTTATTCATGATAATAAAAATGGTTTTTGTTTTTGTTTTTTTCCTTACATGCATCTGAAGAGCTCTAGGTCCACTATGGATTCTTCAGTGTTGTTTTTAATAGGTGGAGAAATAACAAAGAACAGAACAGAGCCATCCTCTGTTCCAGGTCAACTTTTGTCCCTTCCAGTGCCTCTACACCTGGCACCTTCTCACTCTGGGCTTTGAAAACTCCTCACACATCCCCACACCTTCTGCCTGACTCTCTTGTGTTCATTTAGTCACATCTGTAGATACATTTATTCTTGTCACTCAACTGCCTTTTGTGGATCTTGCTTGGGTCTTAGTGCGAATAATCCAACTTTAAAGAAATTCTATGGAACAACTGGAGAAATCTGAATGCTAAATAGTTGCTGAATTTAAGGAATTATAAATTTTTGGCATGGTTAAAAAAATGTGATTATGTTTAGTAAACAGTCTTGAAGTATTAGACATAAATGCCAGCATATGCAAAGTGATATAGTATCTGTCATTTGTTTCAAAATAATCCCAGGCTAGCAGGGCAGAATGTGGGAAAGATTGTATCCGTTTCTTGTGGCTTCTATCACAGATTACTATAAACTGCATGATTTGAAACAATTTGGGGATCTTTTAACACCTCCAAATTGATCTATGTGTGCTTTCAATTGGAAAAGCAAAGTAAAGCCAAATAAAATACATTGGTAGTTTAAAAAAAGGAAAAAAAGTTAAATAGAAAATCAACTATGGCTTCCTTCAGGGAAAGTAATTCTCAGATTACCTAGCAACCATCTCAATTAAAAAAAAAAAAAAAATCCTGTGATGTCTCTCTTGCCACACTGAGGCGCTCCATTGCTTGTTGTGTTTTTGCCCTCTCCCCCTCTCTCCCTCCCTCTTCTCTCTCTCTCTCCTCTCCCCCTCCCTGTTTCTCTCTCTGTTTCTGGCAGCCTGCTGCCTATCTTGTACTTCAAATATAAACACCAGAAAATTAGCTAGATATTCTCTAAATCCCTCTTCTCAGAAGATTCCTTTGGCTCAAGAAAGAAAGGTAAGTAACTTGTTTTGGTTGTTTTTTTTTTTTTTTCCTGCTTTCTCAACTGAACTAAAACGTACTAGATACTCAAAAACAAACCGAAAGAAAAACTAAAATATGCTTCTAAAAGCTCCCTTGACACTACTTTCACTATTTAAAATCTGAGCAAATTAACTCTTTAAAAGTTCTTTCTTAACCTTAATTTGTTTCATTTTCCAACCCCAACTTATCTATCTTAAAATACAGGACCTAGATATGGCTATGAGCTTCACAGACAAAAACTAAAAAATCTATTTCTGTCCATGCATTTGTGTCTATATATGTATATTTTATAAATGTGTGACTTTTTTCTACCACTGATTTATAAAAACTATATTTTAGTTAATTTAAGCAAATTAATTCAGCACTTATAAAAAACAAAAATTATCCTCTTAAAATCCATATAGAGTAATTAATCCAAACCACTTTTTGTTCATAAGGGTCAATAAATCTTTGGTAAATAAAGCTAGATTTTAAATAGTAAAATGAAATAAAAATATGTTAAAAATTGTCAGCATTTAAATATAATGGACATTTTTGCTTGGGTCTACCAGTCAGGCAGATTATATTGTCTCTGCTAGACGTAAGGTCATAAAACAGTTGCTTCTTTTATATTTCTGATGCTTGCTTGACTTGGCAGTGAGTTAAAGCTGTAATGGCCAGCTGCTGGGCTCCCAAAATCCTTGGTCATTTCTTATTGTGAGCTGTCTTCAGTTTTAAGCCTCCATATTCTAAGGAGGCAGGTAGCCATGGTAAAACCTGGGGACATATGTATGTGTCTGAAACTTTTAAGCCACCAGCTACAAGGCAAAGCTAAACCAATATGGGCTATTCTCCCTGGCTGGGTTCTGCCTGCTGGCCATTATGTAAGGGGTCAGAGCCCACAGGCATTCACAGCCGCCTGTCTTCTGTCCTAGGTTCTACACCCAGTGTATAAATCAAAGGACCCAGACCATATGGGCCCTGTTTCATAGCTGCCCTGAGAGCCATATAGGTGCTTGGGACACCACCTGACTAGGGAGAAGGAGGGATTGGGAAGGATACTGTGTCTGATGTCTCAGAGGCCTTGGTTAAGACAAGGTTAGCTAAAGCCAGGCATGGTGGTGCCTGCCTATAATCACCTGGAGAGGCTGAGGCAGGAGGATTGCAAGTTCAGAGCCAGTATCAGCAACTTAGGGTGGCCCTAAGCAACTGAGTGAGACCCTGTCTCAAAATAAAAAGGGCTGTGTTTATGGCTCAGTGGTTAGCTTAGTTTTGTTTTAAAAAAATAAATAAAGTATCAACTAAGAACTTTATAAAGAAGTCAAACACAATTATTAAAATTAAGTAAATTATATATGATATAAAGGAATGGAATCAAAGTTTAAAAACCAACTATTTCAAAACAATAATTATATAATAGATATCTAATAAAAACAGTTTCAAAAATCTTTTGGTAAATTAAAAATCTTAAAGTTATATTGTTGTACAGATATTTATAAAATGTCTAAGTCATTTCCAAGTAAGTTAAAATACAAAAACATTAATTACTAATTATAAAACTACATATATTTTGACATCTTCTTTCTACTTGGTATAGAAAACCTAAATATATAAAATCTATTAATCATCATAAGAAATTGAGAAAACATATCTTTCTAGAAATTATAAAATGGCAAATGTTGATATAGGACTACTCTCAGTGCTCACTAGTTTTCACTAAGAGTTTAAAAGTATAATGAACATGAAATTCTCTGTACAAAGAATATAAAAAATAAGATGTGTAATAAAAAACTCTAAAAAGACAAAATATTTTATTTAAAGGGCAAAGTTTATCTAAATTCAGAAATTTTTAGGATTTTAAGTAAATTTAATAAAAGGAATAAAAACAAGACCAAAAGAAACTAATAAGTAGTGGGGAAAGATATAAAGAATGTTATAAATATGAGGATATATTTTTGGTATAGAAACTTAAAAAGAATTTTTTGTTGTTGTATGAGAAAGAATTTTGGGATAGAATAAAAAAAATTGGGGGGTGTGGTACTGGGGGTTGAACTCAGGGGCTCTCGACCACTGAGCCACATCCCCAGCCCTATTTTGTATTTTATTTAGAGACATGGTCTCACTGAGTTGCTTAGTGCCTCGCTTGCTGAGGCTGGCTTTTAACTTACAATCTTCCTGCCTCAGACTCTGAAGTCACTGGGATTACCATGTGCATGTACATGTCACATGTGCCACCATGCCTGGCATGATAGAATAAAATTTTTATCTGAAAGTTGAAGGACTAGATTGTTCCAGAATGAAAAATATTTGTATAATATAAAACTAAAGATTTAAGCAAGTCATAAAAGGTTTTTAAAGGACAAATCTTATTAAAGAAGAGTTGTATGTCACCAAGTTGGCTATTAAAAGAAAACTTTTTGTAGATTTGTCTAAAACTTAGGCATCCACATACTATATTGAAAACAAAATTTTGTCTACTATGTTTAAAACAATAGGTTTTTCTTGAAATAGTGATCTGTTCTTAGTTAAAAAAAATTGCAAGAGGTTTGTTTTTTAATTCTAAAATCTGCTTTTCAAAAAATTTTCAACCATCTTTTGAACTTTGGCTTTTCCTGTTTTGCAATGCACATGTAAGCATGACTCCCTCAACTCTTTTATTGGCTCCTATAAGTGTATTATTTTTTCCCCAGTTCTGATTCTGCTGTTAGGGCCTGATATTAAAAATGTTTGTGCTAACAGCTAAAATAACTTTATTATTTGCTTTTTGCTTTTCTTAATGTATTCAGATTGTTCCATGTAACCAGATCATTTTATGTGCTTTTCACTGTTTCTAAAAGTCATGTATTTCTCTGCTCCAGGGACTAGTTTGACTCCCAAGTGATCTAAACTGCTTTCCTACAGGAGAAATAATCACAGTACAGGCTTTTCTTTACTTTTTGGTAATTAATCTAAAAAGCACAGATTTTGTGTTTTGTCAAGATTTTTTTTTTTTTTGCTGTCTTTATTAAAGTTCTGATAAAAGAAAAACTGAGTCTGCTTTGAAGAATTACATTTTTTAATCTATTTGTTTGAAAGTCTTGATCACTTTATAGGTGGTTAAATCTGGTTCATAAATCACAGTGACTAAATAAATAGCTATTATTTCACAGTGACCTATGATCTTATTTTGATCAATTGTTTTAAACCCTTAATATATGACAAACTTCTCCAAATCAAATTCTAAAATTAAGTCTTTTGGGTCTCAAAAGAACTTCAAACATCCCATAAGACCTTTGGAAGGCTGAGAAAAATAAACTACCTTGTTTGTTGTTACATCACATAGAAAAATGGTTTTTAAAAATGGTATTTAACCATTTTTAAAATGACTCATTCTTTGAGTCATATTTGTATAACTGCACTATTAACATGTTTATTAGTATTGATTCATAGGTTCTCTCATTGGATAAAAGCCTTTCTTTATAGATGAGCTACAGCTATGAAAGTGCTTCTAAAATGATAATGAGTCCAAATTAGGAGATTAAACAGTGATAAAAGTCCCAATTTCGCTGGAAAAAAAATCATACCAACGTCTATAGAATCTGATCAATTCTAGAGCATTTATGTTATAAATGTTCAATTGGTAAAATGTATTGACTCTTACACTGCCATACCTCAAGAGCTCTTCCCACAGTTGTGTCCAGTTTAAAGCCTATCTCCATGGGAGAAACCATCTTTCTCCATTTAAAATCATGACAAAAACCCTATACATTTTGTCCTGTAACTCTGGACTCTTAATAAAAGGGGAATTCTCATATATTGTCAAGAGCTCATCAACATTGTCGATAAAAAGTGCATTTGGGCTAGCGATATAGCTCAGAGGTAGAGCATGTGCTTAGCATGCTCATGGCCTTGGGTTCAATCCTCAGTATGAATCCAGTAATAATTGCTCTTTAGTAAGAAAAGTTTTTCATAGCGTGTTCCAGGAAGACAAAGAATAACTTCCCCATAGTTTACAGTTTACTGAAACACCTCATCAAGGACTGACGCACTGCAACCAAATGAAAAAGGACCATATCAAGATGGCCTAAACCACAAGACGTGCCTCTGGGGAGTTGACTATCCTCTGTTGCTCTGACCCAGGCCTACCTTTCCTGCTCACATTCTGCAATCCAAATCTTTTCTCCCCTGTTGGCCATGATTTCTGGGAATGAGCATTCCTGGTTCAGTGGGATTTCCTCTGCACAGCAAGAAACACTAACTATGGAGATAATTTCATCGGTATGGATTTTGCTGAAGATTTTTGGTAACAAAGAGAAAAAGATAACACAGAAACCTAGATGGCTTCAGAATGGTCAAAAAGAGAGGAGAAATCCTTTTCTAAGCCTTAGAGATTTTACTGTTGTAT
Source organism: Marmota monax (assembly GCF_021218885.2). Lineage (NCBI taxonomy): Eukaryota > Metazoa > Chordata > Mammalia > Rodentia > Sciuridae > Marmota > Marmota monax. The sequence continues at coordinate 946,919 of NW_026693537.1, forward strand.
TAATGTCGTAGGGGACAGATGAGGCAAGGCACCAAAGATAGCAGAAAACAGTTTTACTTGGCCGCAGCCAGGTTCAGAGGGTACAGCTCTTGCTGTAATCAATTAATCCCCTGAACCCAAGTATAGGTAGTTTCAGAATTTTATACCAGCATGTAAGGGGAGGGGCTCAGAAGTTCACAGCCTGCAGAAGTTCACATAAAAGCAGCTTTTTCTTTCACTGCTCTAGGCAGTTAACCCTTCAAGGGGAACTTCTTCTCCCCTTTCTTTCCCCCTGTCAGATGTTACCATGAGGCCAATTGGTAACTTCTCATCCTAGAAATGTAGACATCTCTGTGAAGCTCCAGCTCAAGGCCAGAGGCCTTGTTAAAGAATCTTTTTTTAATCACATTTTGCACACACACACTTCTACAAACTACTATACTGGATAAATAAATGTTTGTGAGAAATTAGTAAAGGGCCATTCAGCACCTGAGTGCTGATTTCTTCCAGGCCAAGTAATATAGAGCAACAGGAAAATAGGAAGTTTACCTACATTGAACTCTTTTGTGGAGACTCTTTTGCTGATAGTCCTAAAATCAATTGTGGTGAAGATTTTTGGAGAAGCTTAGTTAAGATTTTCTGTGGAGGAAAGGGTGCCACTACAGGAAACAATACTTCACAAACGTTAAGAAATAATAAATGTGTCATTTGGCCTCTTGACCTGGACACCCCAGTGGATTTACAAAATACATGACCACCTGAATTGGCACAGAATTTGTGCCATCTCTCCAATCCTCCCTGGATGATGCAAAGTTGGGGCACTGACATCTTTTTGTTAGGACAACCTCAGTCATGCTTAACCTTAGTGGAGTATTTAATTGGTATCTAAACTGCCACTGTGTTCAAATGTGCAAATTTATTCTGCACCAGAATAAAATGGCATTTGTGATTATAATTTCTTGGCTTACATGCCTAACCTCACAGTGCAGGGTTGAAATCTGTCTAAATCCTTACATTTCACTCATGAAAACTGTGCAGTCAGATTTCTCAAAAACTCAATCCTGACAGGTAGAGAGAGTAAAATCTATCAGAAGTGTTTTGGTTAAACTTTCTTTGCCAACCCTGAAAAGCAACATATTAACTGACAATTTTCTTATAAGAAGATGACTTGGCGTTTTCCTTCTGGTCCAGTAGAGAAAATTGTGGTCCCTGAACACTATGCAGGTGACTTTCCTTAATTAGACTCTACTCTTTACTGGGAAGGAGTTATTCCAATGAGTAAGTAGTTCCTAAACACATTAGGAACTCTTTGTCGTTGTGGTGTTGTGGAGCTGAGAGCCGCCCTTAATAGGTAAATAGTGATCTAATCAATTGTCCTACATTTATTCACCTGCTCATTTTTAGATACCAAGAAAAATACATTAAAATATCTGTAGCTACAAACAGAAGTCTGTCTTATGTTCATATTAAGTCTTCTTTTTGTGCTTAGGTGACAGTTCAAGAATTATTGATTCAGTTTCTGTTGAATCCATCTTTACAGAAATGGTGACAACAAGAATTTAGAAAACTAAGGCAGGAGAGTTTCATGGTATGAGAGAAAAAAAAATGTCAAGAAAAAAGAGAGATGACCGCAGTGTAGACCAGCTGAGACTTTGACCAGTGAAGAGCTAGTTCTACAAACTACTATACTGGATAAATAAATGTTTGTGAGAAATTAGTAAAGGGCCATTTACTAATCTAACTTTATGCTAAAGTTGTTTTTTTCTATAAAAGTCGTCAACACACAACTGTGAATTGTTTTACTGTAATGCAACTTAGCCTGTGAAGATCAAAATTAAAATTTATTATGATATAGAAAATGTAGTCTGACACTTCTCAGAGGAGGACATACAATCAATCAACAAGTACATGAAAAAATGCTCACCATCTCTAGCAGTCAGAGAAATAAAAATCAAAACCACCCTAAGATACCATCTCACTCCAGTAAGATTGGCAGCCATTATGAAGTCAAACAACAACAAGTGCTGGCGAGGATGTGGGGAAAGGGGTACCCTTGTACATTGCTGGTGGGACTGCAAATTGGTGCAGCCAATTTGGAAAGCAGTATAGAGATTCCTGGGAAAGCTGGGAATGGAACCACCATTTGACCCAGCTATTGCCCTTCTCGGACCTGAAGACCTTAAAATAGCGTACTACAGGGATACTGCTACATCGATGTTCATAGCAGCACAATTCACAATAGCTAGACTGTGGAACCAACCCAGATGCCCTTCAATAGATGAATGGATAAAAAAAAAAGTGTCATTTATACACAATGGAGTATTACGCAGCACTAAAAAAATGACAAAATCACGGAATTTGCAGGGAAATGGATGGCATTAGAGCAGATTATGCTAAGTGAAGCTAGCCAATCCCTAAAAAACAAATGCCAAATATCTTCTTTGATATAATGAGAGCAACTAAGAACAGAGCAGGGAGGAAGAGCAAGAGGAAAAGATTAACATTAAACAGAGACATGAGGTGGGAGGTAAAAGGAGAGAAAAGGGAAATTGTATGGAAATGGAAGGAGACCCTCATTGTTATACAAAATTACATATAAGAGGTTGTGAGGGGAAAGGAAAAAAAACAAGGGAGAGAATTAAATTACAGCAGATGGGATAGAGAGAGAAGATGGGAGGGGAGGGAAGGGGGGATAGTAGAGGATAGGAAAGGTAGCAGAATACAACAGTTACTAATATGGCATTATGTAAAAATTTGGATGTATAACCTATGTGATTCTGCAATCTGTATACGGGGTAAAAATGGGAGTTCATAACACACTTGAATCTAAAGTATGAAATATGTCAAGAGCTACGTAATGTTTTGAAAAACCAATAAAAAAGAAAAGAAAATGTAGTCTGAATACCAGAGGAACTAGACTTTATTTCGCTCTTTGCTACTAATTAACCAGATGGCAAGTCTTACCTCTCTGGGATTCACCATCTCATGGCAAAACAGGAGAATGACTAAGTAAGTGTTCTTAACCTTGACAAGACTACCCATTTGGCCTGAATGTGGGGGGCTGTCCTGCTTATAGAAGGATATTCAGAGGCGTCCTGGCCTCACCCCACCTGATGCTGTAGCATTTCCTATTCCTCCACTGTGTAGGCCTTGATGCCTAGAAACCTCTCCAGACATTGCCCACCATCCTCAGTGCAGGTGAAGCAGTATCACCCCAGCTGAGGATCACTGGGAGACATGATTTGCCAGGCGATAACACTCAGAAGTCTACGTGCAAAGACCCGCCAATCACTGGAGCGTGTAACTAGTTCTTTTTTTTTTTTTTTTAATTTTTTATTGTGGGTTGTTCAAAACATTACAAATTTCTTGACATATCATATTCCACACTTTGATTCAAGTGGGTTATGAACTCCCACCTTCACCCCATACACAGATTGCTGTAACTAGTTCTTAAAAGCACAGGAACACTTAACTGGAATGCATGAGTCTTTAGAATTAGAATTTAAAAGCCAGCAATGATCTGCATGAATGTTAATATTGGGAAGAAGGAACGTTTCTATAAAGGAGAGAGTGAGTTTCAGGGAGAGAGTCTGAAAATCCAGGTGTCAGAGAAACCAGGGTCTACCAGAATCACAGAACCTAGTGCAGCACCCCTGGGAGAAGATACTGAAATGACAATGAAGAAAAGTGTGTTGCAAGAGGCTGCAGAGAGGGTTTGGAGAAGGATGAACTGTGATCCTAGTTTACAGTGTAGGAAACAGAGACCTGGGGTGTAAAATCCATTCAGTCTGGAGAAAGAGAGGCTACCCTGGTACTCTGCAGCTTGTTTGTAAAAGGGCAGGGTCCTCAGTTCTCTGAGGCTGGCAGGATTCTCCTCGTGCTGACTACCTGGTGAGCAGAATTATGGTTCTGATACCAGAACTGGAAATCAGGATCAGGTCCTCATTCCCCCAGTGTTGATGATTAAACACCCTAGAAATGCTAAGGCAAGAGTAGAATGTAATTTTTGTTTAAGACACAGAAGAGAGAAGGGAAGCAAGGGGAGAGAGATTCCCTCCAGAGAGAAACTGGGAACCCAAAGCTGGTTCCCTGGGAATGGAATGTCTTGTATTTTTATAAATGTCTGGTTTTTTTTTTTAATCCTTTCCTCATTCTCCTCTTCCTAACATGCCTACATGACCAAAAGGCAGGAACAAAGCTGCCCAGGGGTGCATTCCTTGTGTTGGAGAGTGTGATTCTTCCCCTCCCCTGGAGATGTTAGCAACTGCTTGATGGGGAAGTGCTCTCTACCCATTTCCTTTTCTTTGACAATCTGGCTATCTGGCCTTTGCCCTGGTCTCAGATCCTGGTTTGGAGTTTCCAGAGACCCATAAAGTGAAGTCACTTCCAGAGTCATTCTGACCTGTCAGGTGTCTATAATGCTGTGTCCCTGACTAGATTTAAACCCTTTCCTGACAGAGACCAAGTCAGACCTTGCTCCCTGTAGCCATCATCCTTGCTTGGTACACGGAAACTGCTCCAGAATTCTCTGGACAAAACAGAGATAGAGATAGATGGATAGTACATGATGGGTGGATGGTCAGTTGGTAAGAAGGATGGATGGAAAGAGAAAGGATTCATGGGCTACCCAATGTGTTCAGGTGCACACAGATGAGTGCCCAGAAACTAGAGAAACAGCAAGCATCCATTTACTGAGTGCCTATTACAAGTGTATGCACATTATTTCAATGCAATTTCTGAAAAATCCTCAAAGTTAGTTGTAACTCTATGTATTTTCAGAAAAGAAAATGGACAGTTAGAAATTAAACAATCTACTCTAAGTTACCTATGCTAAGAGGGAAGTAGAGATTTCTCTGTAAACCACCCTTCTATATTTTAGGAGATGGACACCATCTCAGAGACATAACTTTTTAACCTACTACTAGAATTGTCATAGATTACATTTCTTTCAAAACAAGACCATTTGTCTTAATGAGGCAAATATCCTTATTCTGGTCTTTAATTTACTCATTTTTACGGTTGTCAAGGGAAAGCAAGAAACTATTTTACCATTGTAGGTGGGGGTTTCCATGGATTTAACTCAGAAGCACTCAACCACTGAGCCTCATCCTCAGCCCTATTTTGTATTTTATTTAGAGACAGGGTCTCTCTGAGTTGCTTAGCGCCTCACTGTTGCTGAGGCTGGCTTTGAACTGCCTCAGCCTCCCAAGCTGCTGGGATTACTGGCATGAACTATTGCGCCTGGCACATTTTACCATTTTTTTTTTCTTCCCATGAAGCCCCTGAAAAGCTGCTCATGAATTCTATGTCTCCTTGCTCCCTCTGCTTCCTGTCTTCAGGTGGCTACAGGACTCTGGCTGGGAATATATGTAAAAGTCCTGAGAGATAAGCATAAAGGAAGGGGAGAGTTCCAAGCTGGAGTGGAGAAGCCCTGGTGGAACCAGAAGAGTTCAAACAACCCATCACTCAAGTGTGTGAGCAGGAGAGTAGCCATCCCTCTTTACCTTCAATATGCTCCTCTGCGTTAGGAATCCAGGAATTATTCCCAGGTGGTTGTGGTAACAGAGGATAAAAGAGGCCTGAGATAAGATCCTATCAGAGAGAATATACTGTGTTCACAACTCTGTGTTTTCACATCAGAGGGTTTCAAGCAAGACCCAAGACTTAGTGAAAGTATAGCTAAGTTTATTCAAAGAGAAAGAAAAGGGGAGAAGCAGCCTTAAGGGAGAGAGAGGGGAAAGTAACAACATCCTTCTTTGTGTCTCAGCTTTTATCGGGGTGGGAGGGAGATTGTTAAAAGGCCCCACCCAGGTATTGTCTCTGTCCTCTGGATTGACAGACTACATTAGCTAACAACCTAAGGGCTATACCCTCAGGGTTATACAAAAGAACATACAAGAGGAAATGAGGGGAAAGGGGAAAATAATACAAGGGGGAGAAATGAAGGTCAGTAGAGGGGGTAGAAAGAGAAGAGGGGTGGGGAGGGGAGGGGAGGGGGGATAGTAGAGGATAGGAAAGGTAGCAGAACACGACAGTCACTAGTATGGCAATATGTAAATCAATGGATGTGTAATTGATGTGATTCTGCAATCTGTATATGGGCTAAAAATGGGAGTTCATAACCCACTTGAAGCAAAGTGTGAAAGATGATATATCAAGAACTATGTAATGTTTTGAACAGCCAACAATAAAAAAAAATAAAAAACCTAAGGGCAACTCTTGGTTATCTTGGCCTGACTAACAGGTCTTAATTAGGTCTAGTTTTACAAGATTTAAGATCAGGGGGCTCCAGTCTTAATCATCCTGCTTTCCTCAGCCTGGAAATCTCTGCTGTATGTTGTTTGTGTAGGGTCTTGTTGAAAACATCTTAGCAGTTAAGCCCTTCTGAGCAAACATATCCTTGCCCTTTGTTTTTTGGCCCTTGAATTCATCTATCTTCCTCCATTTGTAGGATGAATAGTTTATAGAGCTGAGACCAGGCAAGAGTCCTAAAATAGCTGTCTTGTCAGTCCTTGGAGCTCCACCAAGTCAGAGCTGTGATGAACCATTTTGCTCTGTATTGGGTATTTTCCTAAAGTCCTGACCCACTGTTCATGCCTATCTCTTGCCTAACAGTCATGGAGGGGACAGTCACAACTAGATATTGACTATGAGTGAGAAACTTGGGTGGGACCCCAGCAAAGCATCCAGTGGTTCCATTTTCTGTCCACCTAGCAAAGCTCCATGGGGACCTCTGTCCCAGTCTTGGCCTGGCTTTTGGAAGCCTCACATTCAGAAGCTAGAGAAAGTCACTTAGAAGAAAGAGCATCATGATAGAGCCTTATGTAAGATAAAACTTATCACCCTGTGTAACAGGATCCAGACAACAGCTGAGGGAGCACAGTATGAGGATGAGGATCATGTGGTCCTGTGAACTCAGCTCCTGAGCAGCTCAACACGCATAATTGTACATGCATATTCCATAATTTGAAATTCACTCTCCCTTTCCTTGTGCTGAACACGCCTCCTCCACTTTCCTCATACATACAATGGACTTCCTAACAGACTGAGAGTTAAATAGGTGCTTCTAAATGATTTTATACTTCATAAAGGTTAGTTTTTTGTCTGTGTGCCACATTTTAAAATGTGGAATTTAAAACATTTTGATGCCTAAAATTTAATCACACATAATTCAGAAGTACATCTAATGGTAAAGACAAGTATATTTTTGCATTAAATTCAATGACAAAACTTTGCAAGAAGACAGAATTTTTTCCTTGAACTCCTTGAACTCTTCTCACTGGGACTCCTGTTTTCAGTGAGTATTGTGTGATTGTATTCACACTCATGATAGTAAAGTCACCTCAGTTCCTAGAACCACTGATTTTCATTCTCTGATTCTACGCAGTGCCCCATGTTCTGTGTAGCCTGAGACATATCGAGGGCCATCGAAGATCCTTCAATAATGCCATCAGTGTGTCTAGTACCACTTACAATGGCCATCTGAGCACACACATGCGCTTACTCCTATGCACACTGCATACATAACGGAAGTGAAACACTCTCCAAACATTAGTTACCCTTTCCGCACCCTGATATTTGCTGTTCCTTTCAATTTAATTTGCAAAATTAATGAATTTCATGATGCACAGAAGGATTACAGTGCATATTTTGAAACTCAGTAACAGAAAATCAAGCCTAGACTTTGGTTTTGAACAGAGGTGAGTTTGAACTCCTGGTCCATCACTTCATTTGGACAAATTCCTCTAGAAACCACACTATCCCCAACTGTAAAATGATCATATTCCATGAAGTCCCCTGAGGATTTACTCCTTTTAGGTTAAACTGTAGATAAATTCATGGAATCCTAATGTATGGCTGGCACTAAAAGGATGTTAACTCCACTCCATTTACAGTCAAGTGAATGCAGCATATCCCTTTTGCTAGATCACACGACAAAATATAAGCCATAGAGTAGAGCACGGAGTTTCAAAAAAGCAAGGAATCAGCAACCTCTGCCTGTGGAAGGAACTGGGAGCTACGAGTGAATAAATCTTGAAGCCTAATTTCTACTTTTGATGCAATGCAGCCTAACAGCCAAAGGACTGAACAGTGACTTTGCTCCTCTTGGTCCTTGCTGTCCTCTGATTCAGAGCCTTCGAAAGTTCTCAAGGCCTTCACCCCTTGTGGTTCTAGACCCTCCTTGTTCTTGTTTCATGTTGTGATTTATCATGTCCCTTGGTGACTTTGGTGTGACTGGACATTGCATTTCACTTTCATGATGTTCAGTTTCATTAACTGAAAAGTGAAGCTAATACAGACTGATGCCTGAAGCTATTGTGAATATTAATAATACAATATCCAAAGAGATTAGTATTGGGCTGATATAATTAGGAGGTTTTCAATAATTTTATTGGTACATCATAGTTATATATAACAGTGGGATTAATTGTGCCATAATTGTACATGCACATTAACTAATTTGATCAATCTCATTCCCCAGTACCTTCCTTTTCCCTCTGCTACTCCTGACCTGCTCTACTCTGCTCTTTCATTATTGTTATTGTTATTTTAATTTGTATATTATAACTGGGTATTTATTTATATATGAAATTCATTATGGTATATTCATACCTAGATATAGCATAATTTGATAGATTTCATTTTTCATTCAGTCTTAGTTCTCCAGTTCTTCCTCCGCCCACTAACTTACATTCAGGCATTATTGCTATCCACTGTGATCTTTGAGGCTGTCAAGAACAGTCACATTTTAACCAATGGGGAAATGAGACTGGTTTGGTGCCATCTGAGGTTGGCAGCTGGACCAGTAACCCATTGGACCTGGTAATACATTCCAAGAACTTCTCCAACCCTGCCACAAAGAAGGCAGGTCCTTCTTCAGTATAGCTGGTGCTGTTCTGCTATTCTGAAAGTATATTAAAGTACAGTTCTGATATCATGATTTCATTCATTCGTGTTTAGAGAAAACAAGACACACAATTGTGATGGCCAAGCCTGTGCTTTACTACTTCAATTCACGGGGCAGGATGGAGTCCATCCGGTGGCTCTTGGCTGCAGCTGGAGTAAAGGTAGGTTCTGAATTAGACCATATTAATTTGTACCTAAATTTTTTTTATCAGATGATTGTCTCGCCTAAGATACGTATGTTTCTTACTGAGTGAACTATCAAGAATAGTGCCTTAAATAAGAATTGCCAATTATTAAGATATTCGCAGGCTTGATCTAATAAATAGTTAATATATCTTCTCATCAAAGAGCATAAACATTAAAAATAATTTAATAAACATATCACAATTTGTGGAACTTTCTGATTTTTTTTTTATTGTAAAACACAATTTATGGAATTTATTCAAAACTAGAACCATAAATATTCATTATTTGATGATGCTAAATTGTTATTTATTATTAATTTTTAAAAATTGTATATATGACAGTGGAATGTATTACAATTCTTATTACACATATAGAGCACAATATTTCATGTCTCTGGTTGTATACAAAGCATATTTATACCAATTCTTGTCTTCATACATGTACTTTGGATAATGATGACCATAACATTCCACCATCATTTCTAACCCCATGCCCTCTCCCTTCCCCTCCCACCCCTCTGCCCTATCTAGAGTTTGTCTATTCCTCCCATGCTCTCCCTCCCTACCCCACTATGAATCAGCCTCCTTATATCAGAGAAAACATTTGGCATTTGTTTTTTGGGGATTGGCAAACTTCACTTAGCATTATCTTCTCCAATTCCATCCATTTACCTGCAAATACCATGATTTTATTCTCTTTTATTGCTGAGTAATATTCCATTATGTATATATACCACATTTTTTTTATCCATTCATCTGTTGAATGGCAGCTAGATTGATTCCACAATTTAGCTATTGTGAACTGTGCTGCTATAAACATTGATGTGGCTGTGTCCCTGTAGTATGCTGTTTTTAAGTCCTTTGGGTATAGACCAAGGAGTGGGATAGCTGGGTCAAGTGATGGTTTCATTCCCAATTTTCCAAGGAATCTCCATACTGCTTTCCATATTGGCTGAATCAATTTGCAGTCCCACCAGCAGTGTATGAGTGTGCCTATTTCCCCACATCCTCACTAACACTTATTGTTGTTTGTATTCATAATAACTGCCATTCCACCTGGAGTGAGATGAAATCTTAGAGTAGTTTTGATTTGCATTTCTTACTTGCTAGCAATGATGAACATTTTTTCATATATGTATTGATTGATTGTATATCATCTTCTGAGAAGTGTTCGTTCAGTTCCTGGCCCATTTATTGATTGGGTTATTTGTGTATTTTTTTGGTGTTTAGTTTTTTGAGTTCTTTATAAACCCTAGAAATTAGTGTTCTATCTGATGTGTGAGGGGTAAAAATTTGCTCCCAGGGTGTAGGCTCTCTGTTCACCTCACAGATTATTTCTTTTCTGAGAAGAAATTTTTTAGTTTGATTCCATCCCATTTATTGATTCTTGAAAACACAAACATATTGTACAGCTATAAATATTTTTTGTGTCTTTATAATATTTTTTGCTTTTAATATTTTTATGTTAACTTAAATTTTTGTGTGTTAAAAACTAAGACATATACACACATTATAAAGGTTCAGGATCATCAATATCATGGTCTTCTACCTCCATATCTGGTCCCACTGAAGGTTTCAGGACAGTAACATGCATGGCTCTGTCACCTCCTAAGATCAAAGTGACTAGCCACTAAGGGCCTGTTTGATGCTCATCCTGAGGAGGTATCACCGTGTAGAAATATATCCATGATGATTTGAATGGCTGACTTCTTTTTTCCATCATATAGATTTATTTGAAACAGATAGTACACCATGAAAATTATTCTCTATCAATGAAAACTTTCCCATGTTGGGAGTTCTTTTCAAATTTTAAAGGAGTTTGTTGAGGCCTCAAACCTTCCCTGTGAATTTGTTTTCTTCCATAGTTTTCTATTATCTTGCCCTTCTTCAGCTGTACATTCACTAAGTGACAGAAAATTTTCAGTTATCATTGTATTGCACTACGTTTGTATAAGCAGTCCATGTTTGAACAAAACATTGTTATGTGGTACTTGACTGTACATGATAGTTTGGATTTTTTTCAAATTATTTAATAGAAGGAGAGCAAGTGGGTGAATAGATGAAAAGCTGTTTGCTTGAATTGATCATTGTTGAAGTATATAAGGAACAACGTTACATTCTTTTTATTTTGTACATATCAAAAATTTTCATAATAATAGAATTTAAATGTACAATATCAGAAAAAGGAATGCATTTAAAGTGAAAATACATACCACACATGACGGATGGGGCAGGAGACAGTAACAAACTGCCAGTTAACCATAGGACACATTCATTCAGCAATAATTTTGTGGAGCACTTAAAGAACCAGGTCCTGTGTGAGGTCCTGGGAATATACAATGAATGCAACAGACAAGGCCCTGCCCTTGGGCAACCTATGTATCTACAAGGGACAAGATCAAGCATCTTGCAGGATTAAAAGACCATTTTTGCTAGTATTTAAGCAGGATCCAATAGGTTTCTCTGTGACTCAGCTAAGTGCTGTCCTCTAGAGGCAATACTGAAAAGATGGTATTTAGTCCGGAGTAGAGGTACAGGTAACAAACAAGGGTTTTCCTGGTGAGGAAGTCCTGGACAAACTCAGGAAATCTTGTATTCAGGTGGCAGCAGAAAACAAGGGTTTCAGAGTGCAGTCATGTCCCTTTAGAGGAACTTCAACTTCATAGCAATGTGTTTACCAAAGTCTTGAAATGACATTTTCTCCATTCTTCTAAGAACACATGGACTTTAACCTTATCCTTTCTCAATTTCTTGGAGAAACAAGGACACAAGTGCCGCAGTCTGGCTGGGCACAAAATCACGAGCCACCACACAGCTTGTAGATTCAAACAGCAACTCTTTATTCCCGAACTCACACCAGCCGTCTACAATCACGTTCTGGGAAATCCACGTTCTCTGCCCAAATTCACGTTCTCTGCCCAAATTCACGTTCTCTGCCCAAATCCCCCTCCACTGGGCTTCTATCTCCAAAATATATACTGTCTGAATCCCGTGAGAACTCAAGGGGAACTCAGGCAGCAGGATACGCCCTATTCCCAGCAGGAATAATCTTAAACCTTAAACCTGGAACCTAAACTGGGAACGCCCTAAACACGATTATCTTAAAACCGGGAACACCCTAATCTGCCTTGGTCCTTGAGCAAGGTCACCTACATTCAATGTCACTGCAACATGTCAGCAACATGGGGTACGCTGGCAAGGAAATTGTCATACCTACTTGGCTAATGGCTCCCAGCACACAAGAAATAAAAACTGCTGATCATCCTAGTTAAAGGAGCCCTCTGGTTTCACCATCTTCCAGGTGCTACCTTTTAGTCTCAGAGATGCATTCCAATCCTCTGGGGAGGAGGAGTTCAAGATAGGAGAGGAGAAAGGGGGTGATGCCAACAGCTTCCTCTTCTCTATACCAGCTGACTAAAGAGGGTAGTGGTGGGCAAGGGCTGGCTGGAGACCCTTACTCAGGACTCTTGGGCTGTCTGTGCCCAGAAGTTGATTGTTACAGCCCCATCCATCTCGTCAGTCTCACAGTCGACATCCCACTTGCCACCCCACTCACCTTGGCCACCTGCCATGGCTACCCATCACCTCTATGTTTTCTATGAACTGGATGCTTGGTAAACTGCTATCCCACACCTCCTCATTGTCTCTGTGATATGATCCTATATGATCGTATAGATCCACAAGAAACTATTCCAAAAAGCATTCTAGAAAACCCCGATATTTGGACTTTTCACTATCAAGAATTCCACTAAAGTACATTAGCCACTGCAAACACCAGTGCTCTTTATTATTTGGTTTATGTGGATCAGACTTGTATCATGTGTTTTGAAAACACTGAAATATTCTATTTAAGACAATACTCCAACATAATTTTACAGATGAGCCACATGAGACTTAGAAATGTGAAGCGATTATCCCTAGGTCACACAGCTAATATGAGACAGAGCCACAGCTGAAACTAAGTAGTCATGTTAACATCAAAATCCAGTCTTCCATGGACTTTAGGTTGAAAGATTCTGCCTAGTAAGCTAATTTCACTGTATTTAAAAAACTGATTGTCATATTTGTATTACACACAGGCCACCACTTGGAGCTTCCAATCAACTAGAAACATCCCTTCTTACTGGCTGCCAATCCAATCTGAGTGACTTAACATAAGGCAAAATGTCATGACTTAACATAAGTACATGGTCATCTGTATTAGTATAACTAAAAGTTTTTTTAAAGGAGGATATGGTGAAATAGCCAGCTGTCTTTCAAAATGCAAATGATAACTTATATTTATTACGAACTTAATAGACACCGGGTACATTTTTTAGTCATTTGCAGGCCTTAGTGATTTACTCCATAAATCAACCAAAACATAGGCATCATAAATAAACCCAGTTTATTGAAAATAAATAAATAAAACCATTTTACGGATTAGAGTACTGAAGCATAAGGAAATTCAGTAAATTGTCCAAGGTCAAGATGCGAGGACAGTAAAGAAGTGACACTCAACCCACACAATCATATCAAAAACTAAAATTTTTAGAGAAAAAAATATGAGTTTGGGGACTCCAATTGTTTCCTAAAATTGGGAACTCTAACATGCCCCACATTTTCCAGAAGAGGCAATTCTAGCTTTAAGAGTAAAAGTTGTATATAAAATAGAACCCATGGGGCTAGGGATATAGCTTAGTTGGTAGTGTGCTTGCCTCATATGTACAAGGTCCTAGGTTCAATCCCCATCATCATAAATAAATAAATAAAAACTAGAACTCGTTTTACCAATGGCAGGAATCCTGGGACTGTGGTGATATTAATTACAGTGGAGACTTGATTGTGGCAGAATGTTAAATGGTTGTGGGTCTATGGCATATCTCATGCTACAGATGCACCCAACCCCGTTCTGATCTTAGAGACAGGTTTCCTGAGATATTGCAACTCCACAACAAGAAAAGATTCTCAGTTGTCCTCCTTCCAATGAGATTCCTCCCAAATCATGACCTATGCATGGACGTAGAATGGAGGCGAAGTGAGCTACAAGAACAACTATTTTTGTGACTGATTCCATTTCTCTTTTTCTTTTCTGTGCATTTTTGATGGATCTAATACAAATTACAAATGTCTTCATCAGCTACCAAGCTAAAAAATCTTTCCCCCTTCATATTAGAAAGAAGCCATCCAAGTTGAAAAGCATCCGTTGCTATGGAATGCACTAATAAAGATTCATTTACTGGTTTTGCTTTCCAGTTTGAAGAGAACTTGGTGAAAACTCGAGAAGACATGAAAAAGTTAATAAAAAGTAAGAACAAATATCTAAATGCCTCTTAAGAGGGTTCCTAATAGAAGATTTAAACACTATGCAATCACTATGTGTTTCTAAGGACGGTAGTGTTGGTAGTGGAGAGGCAGAGAGTGGTAAAAATATAAGATCTGGCAAATCTCAGTGTTAAAAAGTGTGAGACCCATTATGTGAATACTTGCTAAGGAACCATTCCAAGGTCCTGTAAATCCCTCTCCTTTCTTTTTTATGCTTTCTGCTCTATGACTGAGCTTTAAGCAGCTCAGGATCCCACACCTCCCTTCCCATCCAAGCATGCACAGGGGCATTCATTAGATGACAGGAGCAGAAATGGCTCCAGCAATCAACTTCATATCTTTTCTTTAAGGGGTTTGACAAGGTGACTACCCAAGTGCACTGCAGAATTGAAAATGTGACTGTGCTGAATATGGAAGTCCAGGTGAAGGAGTGAGGAGGCAAAGAGCTCTTCCCTTCTGCCAGCTGTGGGGTGAGGAACACAAGGTCCAGCCTGCACACACTGTCCAATGCTGTCTTTGGAAAAGCACACAGAGAGGCCCACATAGAAATCTCTCTGAACTGTCCTTAGTGTCATGAACACCATGAGACTGTGCAAAATTCCTGTGTTGAATGGAAATGACTCCTGCCCTATCACTGGTTCCCCATTTTCTTCCTAAAATATCCATGAAGATGAGCTAAACATACAAATATTCAAATGTGTCTAGATGGATGGGAAATTAAAACATCAATGGAATAATAGGCTAAAAGTAAGAAGATGGAAAAGAATAAAAAAGAAAAAAAAGCTAAAAATAAAATAGTATCTTACTTCAAAATTTACCAAGCAATAATTTTTCCCGTTTGCATCTTCATTTTCACAACTGTTATACATTGTGAACACGTCTGACCCATAGACATCTCATTCTGTTTGTTTTCTCCTTCCACAAGATGGGAGTTTGATGTTCCAGCAGGTGCCCATGGTGGAGATCGATGGGATGAAGCTGGTGCAGACCAGAGCCATTCTCAACTACATTGCTGCCAAATACAACCTCTATGGGAAGGACATAAAGGAGAAAGCCCTGTATGGTATATTTTCTATTTTTTCAGATAACACAAGAAGCATTTAGGTCCTTCCTTGAGTGAGAAAAACCAAGGCAGGGAGATCCTGACGAGCACCAGGCTGACCCTGAGCATAAACACTGAGGTCAGTATGGGAGAGTGCTGTGGAGACGCAGAAAGAGTAAGCATGAAGTGAATTCAGGGCAGTGTCATGTAGAGAGGATGCGGTTCATGGAAGCTTGCAAATCCTGAGGAACTATGAATTCAGGAAGATGGTGGAATCCTGATTCCATTTGCTTAGCTTAGAGGTTAAACTATGCAATAGCTTGGGACAGGGGAAGAGTTTGAGTGTCTAGACTTGAAGGCCTGAGAAGGAAGGATCTGAAGCACCTGATTTTCCATTTCCAGAAAGTACAAGACTGACAGGCAGGAACCTAAGCTACCCTCTTCTTCTACAGATGGGTCAGCTTGATGAGGGTTGGTGGAGTCTGGTGTCAAGACATGAGGGTGACCTAAAGCTTTTCATGTAGATTTGAAGAAGCCCACTGATTCAGCACTGGGGTTTAGGTCTCCTCCCTCCTGGGCTGGAACTGCTTTACTGAAAATAAAATCTTGTATAAATCTGTGGAAAGTTCCTCAAAAAGTAAGAGTTACCGATATCCCAGCAATTCCAGTACTAGGGATATACCCAAGAGTGATAAAAATACTGAGTAGTATTTCTATACATATGTTCATAGGTACATTGTTCAAAATATCAAAAAAGTGGAAATAAACTAAAGGTGCAACAGATAATAGATGAAGGAAGATTCTTCAGTTATACCATGGAATAGTATTTGCTGTGCAAAGAGACGAAGTATGATGCATATGGCAAAATGGATGAACACTGACAACATTATGTCACATAAAAGAAATCAGACCTAGGAGGTCACATATTATATGGTTTCTTTAGTATGAATGTGTAGAACACTCATATCCACAGGGACAGAAAGTAGATTAGTAGTTTCTAGAGATGGTGGAAGAGGTGGTATACATTTTTTTTGTAATCCATCCAACATGGTAAAAATGTTCTGGAACTGGAGAGTGTTGATATTTGCAGAATTCTGTGAATGTACTAAAAAAAATCACTGAATAGTAGACTTTAATTGGGTGACAATTATGACATGAATATTTATTAACAAAGCAGCTATTTAAACAAGAATTTTTGGAAAGCCTATTTGAAACAAAAGAAATAAAACTCTCTTTTATTATGCACTTTTTGTAACCACATAAAGAATTGCACCAAGTCAGGGAATGTCTTGGGTGGGATCCCAAGAAATGCAAACATGATTAGCATTGGGCAACAGTACATGGAAAGAGTTAGGGAACGTGATTTACGGGAAATAATTGAAAGAACTCCTGACATGGCACATGAAAATGAGCCCGGGCTGTATAAGATGAGAGAAGGGGAGGGACTTGTCTGAAAGGCTGGGTCGGGGACTGTCTTGAGCTACCTAGGAGACAGGGGTTTAGCTACTGGAATCACACTAAGTTTTGCAGAACACACCACAACAGAGGATGAATCCCTGTTTGTACCACCAGTAGTTAGAGACAGTAAGTTCTCTCAAGACTGTCCCTGAGAACTCAATGGTGCTATTTGATTATTTGATCATGTGTATAACAGATATTTTAGAAATACAACTGCCCTTAGGTTCTCTAAGAAGCAAATATTAATCTATAAGTAACTGGTTTATGGAAGGTGTCCACTGGAGGTGAATTCCTTTGCTACCACATGATGCTGTAATCTCTAAGGCTTTTAAAGTATAAAATATGGGGGCAAGAGGCATTTGACAGAGTGCTTTATTGTGTTTTGTTTTCAGAATTGATATGTATTCAGAAGGTGTGGCAGATTTGAATGAAATAATTCTTCAATACCCCTTCCTTCCACCTGGGGACAAAGATGAAAGCCTTACTCAGATCAAAGAGAAATCTAGAAATTGTTATTTTCCTGGCTTTGAGAAGGTAAGTGGAAGCTGTTTTCTCTCTGAGGCCACTAAGAGTTTAGAGGGTGTCTTAATCCTAACAGGTGTCTTAGCACTTAGAACTGCTATGTGAACGGCACCATATATATGGTGAGTAGTGGTTTATGCAACAGACCTTTCCTGGGCATGAAGGTACGTGGCTGGCTGTAGTTCCATCTCCTTGGGAGGCTGAAGCTGGAGCACCCTGAGTTAGAGTTCAGTTTGACCAACATAATGAGAACTTGTCTCAAAACAAACAAACAACAACAAAACCCCCCAAAAGGAAAAAGAAAAATGTTTATTTCTCATAGCTCTAGAGGCTGAGAAGTACCAGATCAAAGCCCTGAAGGACTGGTATCTAGCAAGCTCTGCTTCTTTGTTCATGAATGGCTGACTTCTGGCTGTGTCCTCACATGGCAGCTGGGTCAAGGGAGCTCTCAAGATCCCATTATAAAAATACTAGCGCCATTCTTGAGAGCTCTTTCTATAGGATCTAATTACATTCCAAAGTCACCAGCTGCTAAAAGTATCATATTGAGTTGAGATCACAACGTATGAATTTGGGGGACCACCGATATTCATTCCATAACAGATGCAGGAGAAAAACAGAGTCTGGGATTCCTTAGGCATTGGCCTTCACTTCCAGAAGGACTTCTTTCATGCTGATTTAGTACCCTTCCATTCAAGGCATTGTGCACACAGAGACTTTGAACAGCCATTGTACTAGTCTTAAGAAAGTTAAATTTTTCAAAAAGTTTTGTTTTACTGTAATCCAATCTAGAAATTTTTATGTGACAGAATTTCATGGTCATAATCAGCACTTGGGCTATGGGAAGATCTGAGCACATTGGGAGTTGGACTAGATCATGCAAAGCAGCACAGTCTTCTGACTCAAGAGCAACATAATAAAAGCAACACATCAGGAAATCTCTGTTGCTGTGTGTAGGAGACATGAGACCAGCTGCCCATCAGGAGGGGACTGTAGTGTTTCAGGGATGGATAAGGAGTATCCACATAGGGATGGTGACAGAGGGATGGAGATGAAGAGAAGATGAAGGGAAGATGTAAGAGAAAATGTTCTATAGAATTGAGGGACATGGCATTCAGATTTTTGAGGAAAGTTGCACAAAAGGTAGGAAATCGGGTTCCCTCATTATATACCTATATTACTAAGAATTTTCTTTGAACATAAAGGGATACTATTTCAAGATAAAAATTACTTGAAATCATGTGACAAAAATTATAAAACAAAATTGACCATAACTGATACAGTAAACTTATAAATAAAAACTAACTACTTAATTCCCACTTGCAGAGTATTATACCATTCTGTCATTCCTTCATTCAGCAAATGTTAAATCAATTCTTGCATGTAAATCTCAGGTAAGGAGGTAAGAATTTAGGTATAATTAAATCCTCAAATTCACCCTCCTGGCCCTGTAGAGCTGATAGTTTAGGGCACATCATCTGATGACAAGTTTTTCAGTGATTATAGCTAAGTCATCCATACATGAAACTTAAGACTCCCTTGAAACATAAATGAATTGTGCAAATTACGTTATGAATTTGATCTACTGTTTTATTGTTATAACAAGCAATGATTTGTACTTCTTTATGTACACATAATTTGATAGCATGTTTGACAAAAACATTATCTTTCATTAGTAGTGCTATGTGTTATTTTCTCTTCTCTTAATTCATCATGATCTCAATATTACTAGGATATTTTAACAAATATCATATATTACCCAGAAAATTTTTGTGAAACTTTTAGATATCCAGAAACGTTGAAAGAAAGTTCAAGAAGACAAAGATTCATTAAACTCCACAGAGACAGCAAAATTTATACTCTAGATGTTGCCTTTTTCATATGTATTCATTTCTCTATTTCTTTCTCCACAAATAAAACATCATTTTTCATGCATTTCAAAACAAGTTCTGGACATCAGTTCAGTTCATCCTTACGTAATTCCACATACAGATTATGCCATAGTGTTAAGGGTCAGATCCAATGTCAGAAGACAGATGACAAACTGAAATGTAATTAGATTCCAGAGATATCACCAGGACATTAGGAAAGTAGACAAGAGGAGAAATGGAAACCCTGAGATGATGTGCTCATACGTGAAAGGTGTCGTCATGTAGATAGAACAGTTAACCATGGAATATTACATATAGAACAAAGGGGAAAGGAACATCCTCAAATTTCAGGGCTGCACCCTGGTAGGGTGTGGAACAGAGAGAAACATGGTGCAGCCCTTGGTGTGTGAGGAAGATGCAGGTCAGGGTGGGAGGTATGAACCATCCAGGGATGTGGGGATGAGAATGAAAGTCCCCTGGGCTTTAACAGAGCAGTGAGCAGAGCCCCACTTTTCACTCTCGCTCATGAGTCAGGGCCTGGAGAAAGATCTTCTGGGCGGCTCCACACCTTCCCAGGAGGCAGCATATGGGGAAAGTTGAACTGAGAGGCTCAGGGGCAAGCTGGAGCCACAGTCTGGCTATGTGTGTTCATGACCTGACTCCTCCCATTCTGCAGGTGTTAAAGAGCCACGGAGAAGACTACCTGGTTGGCAACAGGCTGAGCAAGGCTGACGTTCTCCTCACTGAACTTCTCTACCACACAGAAGAGCTGGACTCCAGCATTCTGGCCAACTTCCCTCTACTGAAGGTGTTCTCTCTCAAGTCCTCACAGAGGCCCACACCTCCCATCATGAATCTAACATTTGGACACCAGGGCTGATGGTGTTCTGACTTTTAGTCATCCCAGGCTTCTTTCTCTCTCTCTCTCTCTCTCTCTCTCTCTCTCTCTCTCTCTCTCTCTCTCACCTGACCCCTAAAAAAGATTTTTTAGGCCCTGGTTCTGAATAATGGAAAGCATCTTGTTAGCAAGGAAATGTGAGGTGGATGCTAAATTTTGCCTTCTATAATGAGAAAAAACAAGGATCTAGCTTTCTCTTTACAGCCCCCTATTCCACATGGGTTCTGATCATGATTTCTCTGGAATCCCTGTTATCTCACATATGTCCTTGTCTTTGCACACTGAGTCTATTCAAGCAAGTCTCCTTCCATCTTTTCTTCCCTCAGTTCAAGTACTTACCCTCAGACGTCATATTTCTCTCTGCAAACCTACCTCTCCTATTCACCTCAACAACTCCCATCTTTATCTCTCAGTTTGATAATTTGTAGTGGCTTCCACCTTGCTGATCTATTTCTATCATCATTTCTAATTAATTTTTCCTATATTGTCATCTCACCCATTTGAGTGCTTCTCTGTATCTACATGTGGCAGGCACAGTGTTTTTCCTTATATCATACAACAGGAATGAATTTATAGGATTAAAGTGTAAGGCAGTAAAGAAGATAGCTGGAACTATATACAGTTTTAAAGGGAAACGGGGAATTGTCATTGGAGCTTTATTTTCTAGCTCTTATCTTTTTTTCTCATTGGTTGTCTATTTCCCAGACAGCATGCTGTGCTGATGGGGGGATTCAGTTGGTCTTTATCAAGGAGGGGTGCAGACTTCCTGGTTGTGTTAATGGGTGTTTGTTTGGGCTCCACTCTGAGATTGTGTATTTGTACATTGCAGGCCCTGAGAACCAGAGTCAGCAACCTGCCCACAGTGAAGAAGTTTCTGCAGCCTGGCAGCCAGAGGAAGCCCTTTGAAGATGAGAAATTTGTTGAAGAATTAAAGAAGAGTTTTGGTTAAATAAGGCTGGACATTCAAAATCAATATTCTATATTTTTGTAACAATGAAATGCTTTGCCTAAATGTTGATACTGATTACTGTGAATCTAAAAAGGTTTTCCAAAGTTAATGTACTAATTCAGTTAGAAATGAGCTATGCAGAATTCTTTGCAATCCAATCTGTTTGTTCTTGATGAAGTCTGAAATCCTGATCACCTCCTAGGATATCTCCTTGAATTTAAATAAAAAAGAGAATATATCCAAAAATTGTCATATAACATCTGTCATATACTATGTCAAAGAAAATTATGTAGAAACTTTCAAACCATATTTTGATCTTTGCAAAAATGTTCTTTCCTTTTGTGTTTTGTTTCCTTTCTCACCCAAATAAATAAATTTTGTAAAGAATCATTTCCTTCACGTTAGCAATCTTTTTGTTTAATTATACATCCTGCATATTTATATCTAATATGGAACATTCTGTACTCTGGGAGCTAGTAAATAATGATGAATAAGCCAAATACAGTTTCTGCCCTCATAGAGGTTACTCTAGTGAGAGAGACAAATAAAAAAAGAGAATTCTAATCTGAAATCATACATACCGTATGTATCACATTCCTAAGGCTGCTACAAGAAATCCCTACAAACTTGGTGATTTAAAATAATGGAAATTCATTCTCTTGCAGTTCTGGAGCTAAGTCTGAAGTCAATGTATGAGCCGTGCCATGATCTCTCTGAAGGCTTTAGAGAAGGCTCTTTCTTAGCCTCTTCCTAGTATCTGAAAACTCAGTTGAAAGGCATACCAATAGACTAGATCAAATGGATAAAACAATATCAGGGCTTGAAGGCAAGGAATTTTTACATCCAGACAGTAATAAGAAAGAAAAAGAAAAAAAATGAACAAAATATATAAGATCTCTGGAATATCATTAAAATAGCAAATATATGCATAATCAGAAATAACAAGACAGAAGCTATAGGTAGAAGGTATAGAAAACCAATTCAGCAAAATAATAGCAGAATATTTCCCAAATCTTGAGAAAGACATGGGTATGCAGGTACAGGAAACATTTAGAACAACTAGACATGACCAGGAATGAACCTCTTCATGACATACTATAGTTAAACTGCCAAAAACACAGAACAAAGAAAGAACATTAAAGGCTGCAATAAAGAAGAGCCAAGTCACATTTAAAGGCAAATCCATCAGAATAACAGCAGATTTAAGATATTGGCACAGGCAATGATTCCCTGAATAGGACTCTAATAGCTCAGGAAATAAAAATGATAATTGATAAATGGGATTACTTCCAATTAAAAAGCTTCTGCACAGCAAAGGAAACAACAGAATGATGAGACAAACTACACAATGGGCAAAAAGTTAACTACCTATTCTTCTGACAGAGGATTAAAATCCAGAATTTATAAGAACTTAAAAGACTTAACAACAAATAGCACAATAAAAAATTGACAAAATGATCTGAAAAGACACTTCCCCAAAGAAATACAAATGGCCAATATACATATGAAAAAATGCTTAGTCAGGCACAGTGACACAAGCCTGTAATCCTAGCAACTTGGGAGGCTGAGGCAGGAGGATTGCCAGTTCAAAGCCAGCTTCAGCAACATAGCAAGGCACTCAGCAACTCAGTGAGACCCTATCTCTAAATAAAATATTAAAAAGGGGGATATGGCTCCATGGTTAAGCACCCCTGGATTCAATACTCAACACACACACACACAAAAATGCTCAATATTTTTAATCATTGGGGAAGTATGAATCAAAACTACATTGAGATGTCATCTCACCCCAGTCAGAATGGCTATTATAAAAGAAATTAAATAACAAATACTGGCAAGGATGTGGAGAAAAAGGACCCCTTATACACTGTCAATGGAAATGTAAGTTAGTGCAGCCACATGGCAAACAGGTTCCTCAAAAGATTAAAAATAGAATTATTATATGATCCTGCTATACTACTCTTGAGTATTTGTCTAAAGGAAACAAAGTTGGTGTACAAAAGAAAGAAAGAAAGGAAAAGAGAAAAAATGAACAAAAGGAAGGAAAGATGCAAGAAAGAAAGAAAGAAAGAAAGAAAGAAAGAAAGAAAGAAAGGCATTCCCATGTTTATTGTGGCACTATTCATAATAGCTAAGATATGGAATCAGCCTATGTGCCCATCAACAGATAAATGAATAGAGAAAATATGGTATATATGAAATAATGTCAGGGCTGGAACTGTAGCTCACTTGTAGAGCACTTGCCTGGCATGTGTGAGGTGCTGGGTTCGGTCCTCAGCACCACATAAAAATAAATTAATAAACAAAGATATTGTGTCCATCTACATCTAAAAAGATATATTTTAAAAAAGAATTAATATCTTTTTCAGGAAAACGGATGAAACTGAAGGACATCATGTCAAGTGAAAGAAGCCAGAAAGAGAAGAATCATATGTTTAATCTCATATTTGGTATCTAAAAATAAAAGTGGGGGCTGGGGTTGCAGCTCAGTGGTAGAGCACTTGCCTTGAACATGTGAGGCACTGGGTTCAATCCTCAACACTACATAAAAATAGATAAATAAAAAAATAGATGTATTGTGTCCATCTACAACTAAAAATAAATAGATAGATAGATAGATAAAAGTGACCTGGAAGTAGTAGCTACTATTAGGGGAAGAGAAAGATACTAAGGATGGGGAAGAGAAGAGTGGAGAACAAGAGAGGGTAAAGAGAGGGTGGACATGATCAAAGCACACATATGCACATGTGGAAGTATTACAGGGAAGCCCATCAATTTGTATAATTAATATGTTAGTAAAATATAACTTTAATAAATAATGATGACCAGAAACTTCTGTTACCAGGTAATTATATGAATTAATGACGAGGCCAGTTTTTGCAGAGGCCAGTGCCCAGGATTCTGGGGTTTAAAGCATTTCATGCAGGACTAACATAACCAGGCTGACTCAGCACCATAAAAGCAGGTGATCTCCTCCCTTCTGGCTGGAGCTGCTTGACTGGAAATAAACCTTATGTGGAACTGAGAGAAGTTCCTTCTATAGTTAAAGAGGAATGTCTCAGCAATTCCATTTAGGGATATTCTCAGGATAAACAGAAATATTCCCTCTCTATACTTGTTCAGAATTGCATAGAGCAGCATTCTTGATAATATCTCCAAACTGGAAGTAAGCTAAACATCCATCAATGTGGGGAAAAGTGCATGGAGTACTGCACACATGGCATACGTTTAGGACGTCTGAGTGGCAGGCCACTCCCCTCGTGCTAGGCGTGTGAGCAGCAGGCTGCTTACTCTCTGGGCACAGCCTGGGGTGTGAGGCCATGTGTTGCAGTCCCTGCGCTTGCTCTACAGCCCACTCCTTGATTGGTCGCTGCAAAGGCAGTTAGCAGACATTGCATTGGTGGCTGCCTATAATCTGCTTAGCTACTGCTTGAATGTGTGTGTGTGTGTGTGTATAGTAACTGAAAAAAAAATCAGATATGCTCCTGCTTGGTCTCCCGAGGTCTTGATTAGTGACTTTGCAGCCACACTCTCCTCTACCCTGTTCCGTGGACCTCCTTGCTGAATGAGAGAGAGCCCACTCACATCAGCAGATGAATGGATGAACACAATGTAATATAGCAACAAAATGAAGTATGCATTGACATTGAATATGTTTTACCTGCTGGGTGAAAAAAATCGTTCTGGAATTGGAGAGTGCCCATATTTACAGAATTCTGTGAATGTACCAAAACCACCAATTGATATTTTTTTAATGAGGTGACAATTATGTTATGGAAATACATATCATTAAGGTATTATTTTTAATAGTATTTCAAAAGCTCCATTTTGACACAAAATAAATGAAGGTCTTAAATATGCCCTAGTTATAACCATATAAAGAATTTTACCAAGTAAGGGAGTATTTAGGTGAGTCTCAAACAATGCAAACATGACTAGAGTTGGGCTCAGCCTCTGGAGAAGATTGTGGAATCAGGTTTTATGAGAAATAATTGGGAGAACTTCTGACATTGAATATGACGATGAGCCTGCGGGGTAACAGCTGAGAGAGGGAGAGGCTAAACAGCTGGGCCAAGGGCTTTGTCTGAGCTTACCTAGGAGTCAGGTGTTTAGCCACAGGAATCACAGTAAGCTTGTGCCCAGATCAAACCACAGCACAGACAACAAACCCTATTTGTACTATCAGAGGTTCCACGCAGAGATTAGCCCAAGTTCTCTCATGACTATGACTCCAGACAAGTCACTATGTTCTATGTACCTATATCTGGTCATGTGGCTAACAAAAATTTTAGACATAACTTTACTCCTTGGGTTGTTTTAAGAGATAAATATTAACCTATAAGTAAAGTTGAGAGCATCATGACTGGCTCATGAAAGGGCCCCTGGAGTTGAGTTATTTTTCCACCATGTGATGCTCTATTTCCTTAGGTATCCAGTGATAGTTTTTGTCTTTCAGGAGTGATAGGTATGCAGAAAGTATGGCAGATTTGAATGAAATACTTATCACCCATAACTTCCACTTGGGTAGAAAGATGCAAGTCTTACTCAGGTCAAAGAGAAAGCTAGAATTTGTTATTTTCCTGCCTTTTTAAATGTAATTGGGAGCTGTTTCACCTTTAGGGCACTAAAAATTTGGATGCCATCTTAGACCTAAAAGAGTATCTTTATAGCTAGGGATGGTAGTACAAAAAATGTCATTGACTAAGTAGCTTATATAATACTTTTTTCCCCTCACATTCTGAGGAGCAGAAAGTACAAGGTCAAGGCCCTGGGAAGATTTAGTATGTGACAATGTGCTTCTTCTTAGTTCATAGATGGCTGACACCTGGCTGTGTCCCCACATGGTGGAGGGCTGAGAGCTCACTGAAGCCCCCTTGATAAGAACATTTTTGCTGTTCATGAGAGCTCCATCACAGGACTTACTCACCACCCACTCCTAATACCAACACAGGGAGGATTGGTATCTCAACATATGAACTTTGTGGAACACAAACATTCAGTCTGTAACAAACAGAAACAGAAAAACATGTCCAGGTAATCCTGGGGCATTGACCTTCACTTCCCAAATATCTTCTTCCATATTAACTTACCTCTCTGGCACTCAAGGCATTGTGTAAATATAGATTATGAAGAAGCATTGCATTAGTTATGCCAAAGTTATTTTTTTTTAGTTTACTGGGACTCAAACTAGAATTCTCTATGTGACAGAATTCCATGGTCATAGTCAGCACTTGGGCTATGGGAAGTTCTGAGCACATTGGAAACTGGACTGGATCATGTAGAGCACCCCAGTCTTCTGACTTAAGAACAACATGATGAAAGCAACACAGCAGGAAATCTTCTGTTGCCATGTGTATGGAGATGTGAGACCAGCTGTCCACCAGGAGAGTACTATAGTGTCTCAGGCATGGATGAGAAGTATCCACACAGGGATGGTGGTAGAGAGATGGAGAGGAAGAGAAGATGAAGGGACTGTAATCCCTTCATTATTAGAGAAAATAATCTACAGAATTTAGGGATATGACTCTTAGATCTTTGAGAAAAATTATGCAAAAATAAGGAAATAACTTCTAAAGTCAAATACACAGTACTTAACTAAGGTTTCTTTTTGAGGACAAAAGGAGAACATTCCAAGATCAAAGCTATATCATGCTGAATAAAAAAAAAATCACAGAACAAAGCAAAGATTGTAAGATCAAAGACTTAAAAATAAAAGACTATTTGCTAAACTCCTATCTTACAGAACAATGGATCATTTTTTCATTCATATGAACAAATGTTAATTCATGTTTATGCATGAGGTCCAATGTAAAGAGCAAAGATTTAAGAGTAATCAGATTCTTGAGTTCCCCCTCCAGCCCTCATGGTGCTGACAGTTTAAGGGACATCACTGATGACAAGCTCTCCAGCACTACAGTTCTACTCATCTGTACTGAGAAATCAAAGCACTCCATACATAAATGAACAGTGTATATCATTATATAACATTTCATGCCTCATTTTGTTATTGTACCAAGTAACCATCCATTCTTTGATATGCATACACAGTCTGAAAGGGTATTAGCCAAAACACTCTCTTAAATCAGTACAATAAAAAGTATCATATATATATATGTGTGGTTTTTCTTACTATTCTTTATTATTTTAATATTACTGAGATATTTTACTAAATGGTACATATTACCTTAAAATTTTATTATTAAATTTTCATATATACAGAAGAGTTTAAATAAATGCTTAACAAACTTGTAGAGATATCCACCACCTAGATATTATAACTAATGTCTTATTATACTTAGATTATCTTAGGTATCCATCACCCTTCTCTCCATCAATCACAATTTTTTTTAATATGTGTATGGTACTGGGGATTGAACCCAGGACCTCACCCTTGCTAAGCAAGCACTCTACCCCTGAGCCATATCCTTAGATATGAATCAAACATATTATTTCATGCATTTAAAAGTTTCAGGCATTGGTGCAGTTCACCCATAGACATTTCAGCAGCAGATTATGGCATACTGTAAGTAGGGAGCCAGAGCCAATGTTGCAAAGGAGATGATGAATTCAAGTTCACTTCAGATCCCAGAAAGAGACTAGGAAAATAGAGAAGCAGATAAGAACAATGTAGACACTGAGATGCTTCATTCCTAGGTGAAAGGTGTTGCCATGAAGGTGGAGCCATTGCCAATTGGAGATGAGAGAGAGAAAGCAGAGAAGTACTTCCTCAGATTTTCCCACTGCATCCTTTAGAGTATGGGGCAGCTGGAAACACAGCACAGCAGAGGTTCAGTCCTTGGCATGTATAGAAGATGCAGGTTCTGATGGGTGGTGTGAATGATCCCGGGATATGGGTAATGATGTCTAACTCATTCTACCACCATTCCTACCCCCTTGCCCCCTCCCTTCCCCTTCCTTCCCTTTGCCCTATCTAAATTTCCTCCATTCCTCCGCTCCCCATCGCCATTATGAGTCAACATCCTCATATCAAAGAAAACATTCAGCCTTTGGTTTTTTGGGATTGGCTTACTTCACTTAGCATTATATTCTCCAACTCCATTCATTTATCTGCAAATGCCATGATTTTATTCTCTTTTAATGCTGAGTTATGTTCCATTGTGTATATATACCAAAGTTTTCCTATCCATTTATCTACTGAAGGGCATCTAGATTGGTTCCACAATTTAGCTATTGTGAATTATGCTGCTATAAACATTGATATGGATGTGTCCCTGTAGTATGCTGTTTTTAAGTCCTTTGGGTATAAGCTGAGGAGCATGATAGCTGGGTCAAATGGTGGTGACATTCCAAGTTTTCCAGTGAATCTCCATACGGCTTTACAGGTTGGCTGCACCATTTTTCAATATTACAGCACTCAGTGTACCTAATGTGCAGCCATAGATCAGTTAGCTACTATTTTTACATTTACAGTTTTGTCACTATTAATCAGAAAAGATGAGTTCAGTTATCTTCTACCATATAGTCAATAGGTTTGCATATTGGTTTACAGTTTCCAATGGTAGAATGGCGGGGGGTGCTGGGAGATTGGCTGAGATGTTTATGAGGTAGGATGTGAGAACATAGAGGTATTAGATTATATGACTAGTGAAAGGGTAATCGTAAGAAATTGGCTATTAGTAGGAGAAACAAGAAAGAGGCAACCCCATGCAAGACTCCCTGCTACCTCAGCAACAGGATAACTGTTAGCATCACCTAGTAGAGATACCTCTGGTATAGCCAGTCCCACAGGGCCCTTGGTGATGTCTTACCAGGTACTTATTTTTGTCTCTTGAGAGAAGTGGCAATATTCCAGTTTCAAGGTGGCAGCAGCCTCAAGCCTATATATACCCTGATGTTGCACTGTGGAGTCATGCTTTGATGAATAAGGAACCCCAGCACGGTGCACCTCTCCCCGGGTTGCTGGGGCAGTGCGGTGGGGTGGGCCTCTCCCTGGGCCTAATTTATGCTTTTATATAGCTATGAATTATTAGAATTATATTTTGTCAGAGATGACTCACTTGTAATCTTTCTTTCTTTCTCTTTTGGAGATAAACACATCAATACCATACAAAGATAAGACATTTTGACTTGAAATATCTAACATAACAACTAAGTTAAATGCTTGAGTTCCAAATACATTTTTGCTTTTAAGAAATATTAAGTCAAGCATGGTGGTGCTCACCTGTAATAAATCACAGCTACTCAGGAAACTGAGTCAGGAGAATTGCAGGTTCAGGTCCAGCTTGGGCAACTTAGCAAGATCCTGTCTCAAAATGTTAAAAAAAAAAAAATCTAAAGGGCCAAGATTGTGGCTCAATTGTAGAGCACTTGCCTAGCAGTGTGAACCCCTGGGTTCAATCCCTAGTACTGGAAAACAGAAAGAATAAAGAAAAAGAAGGGAGGGGAGGGAAAGAAAGAGAGGACCAAAGAGGACAGGAAGGGAAGAGAAAGATAGGATTAAAACATTGCCAGCCTTGCTTCTCAGAATAAATTCTAACATGCCACCTTAATGGAACTCTAAAACTCTGAGATCTAACAGAGTCTCAGAAATTATTATGAAGAACAGACTTGTGAATATAAAACAAGATAGTTTCCTCCATTTTCTGTGACAAAAGTGCATTCATTATAAAGTTTCTTTTGATAATGAAGAAATTGTAAGTAATGTCCACTCTGAAAAGGAAACTTTATTTTATATAGATGAAAAACTTTATAGAGACAAACCAATTCACAAATTCCAGGCTGCAAGCCTTTCTTTATATTTCCAAACTGAGTTTAATTTCTGTTTTGAGCTACATTCCATCAGGAAGCACAAACTAAATCTGACAGTTTCAGTCCCCCCTCAACCCAAGGCACAGCCTACATTTTTGTGAAGGTGGCATCTACGTTTATGGAATACCAAGGCACTAGGGAGAGGGACATCTTGACCTCAACAGATGTCTGTCTATGAACAAGACTGCCAATATGTCTTCATCTTCACACCCCTCTAATCTCCCAGTGAAGATCTTTGCAAAAGACTGTTTTGTCCCCTTTGTTAACACACAGGCCTTTTAAACTTGGAACTGCATTGCTGTGACATGGAGAGCTCTAAGCTGTTTCAAGTCCACTTTTCTAGACACAGACCCAGACATGTCAACTCAATGTTTTTGAGTCATTCTGAATTTGCAAGAAACAAGGCAGTGGTCTCCCATGTTCTCACATACCCGAAATCACAATGGGATTCTTAACCAGCCTCCTCTAGGATTTGATGAGGCTAATATGAAGACAAAGAAGAATACAAACAAACCAGCAAATGTAAGATAAAACAACTCAAACTCATACTATACCTCACCTAAGACAAATCAAGCCTCAATAATAAATAGGTGCAGAGTAAACCAATTAATATGAAAGTAAAATTATATATATAAGTATAAAAATATATATTTTATTTTATATATATACATATATAATTATATATATATAATTATTCTCTCTCTCTCTCTCTCTCCACCCCCCATCTCCTTCCCTTCCCTCCATCCATAGATATGAACCATTTACCATTGCTCATCATCCACTGAGGGCTAAACACATTACATGTTTTATTGCATTCAAAAATGTCAATAATTACAAGATTGGTGCTACCATTCCCATTTTACAGATGAAGAAACTGTGGCATATGTTTTGTTTGTGGGAAGTCAACTTGCATTTGTGAAATTTTAAAATCATACAAGTGTCTTGACATCTGCTCCCAATCCGTATTTAGTCTCCTAAAATGACAGGAAAACATCACCAATCACAGGTTTAATGGAGTTAATAAGTTCACCCCTCCAGTTCCTCTTTGCAGCACCCAATATGCTTTTGAAATACCAGTCAGACCCAGCAACAGCCAACAGTAAATTCCCACCCTCTAGAGTTAAAAAGGTGAGGTTCTCTGCGCATTGGGTTGCAGTGACATTTGTCCAGAGTTAGTACCTCCCAGAGCTGGGAGCTTTATATGTACCAGTGGAAAAACCTATTTTGTCTTCAAGGGGTAGAAAGAAAACTATTTCTCAAAACCTGAGCTGGCTGTGAAGGTCTTTCTTTCTGTCTTGTCTTTTTGGGGTCTCCTCCCCACCCCACCCCTCTTTCTTTTTATAAGAACAAATATAGCAAAATAAAATTTCAGTTTATTGTTGACAACTTTGCTTCCCACATACATCAAAGAAGCCAAAAATAAAATAAAATAAAACAAAAAGCAACTCCATAGGCCAAAAAAAGAGAAAGAAACCTTTTACCTTTTTAATGATCTCATACAAACCAACTAGTTACAGTGCAGCTAAAATGCATAAACAAAAAAATTCCTGGAATGCTTGCAGTAAGGTTTTCTTTGTTTGCTATTGTTGTTTTTGCTTTTTGTTACAAGGGTTCTCTCTCTCTCTCTCTCTCTCTCTCTCTCTCTCTCTCTTTCTAGATTATAATGAACATGGTCATGTCACAACTAAAAATAGAAGTAGGACAGAGAATATTCTGAAGGCTGGTTTGGTCATCTGAGATCATTAAAACTGGCTGACCCCTAACAATATGTACAAAAATATAAAATGTAAATAAAAATATGAACATATCCTTTTTTAAAGTACTTTTGAGGAAAAAAAGCAGGACCTTGGAAGTCTTAGCTTTTTTGTTGTTTTTTTTCTCCCCTGTTGCAAATTCACGCCGTGGTTTTAGTGGGGCAGTAGAGATCACGTGTTTTCTGTGGGTAGCACTACCCCCGGGGGACAGGTGGGCCTCTGTACTCCAAGGTGAGTACATTTCATTCTGAGACCCAAAGTGGAGGGTGAAGAGGCATGGTGGTCTTTTTTTTTTTTTTTTCTGTTTTAGCACAGAGCATGGATGGGTGGGTTCTTTGTCTCAGGAATTCAAAGAATGAAATCCTTGGACACAAGAGTGAAAGCGAAGTAACATGATTTATTAGAGGAATAGAAAGAATGCAGAGATCCTGAAGAGGGATGGGTCCTGAGAGGGATGCCAACAGGTGTCGGTTGTCTAGGGGTTTTTAAAGGCATATCTGATGGGCCAGCACAGGTGATTGGCGGGGTGAGGAATGCTAGCAAGGACCAACAAAACTCTTCAAGCTCCCACCTTAATAAGCCAATCAGAAGTGCATACTTAAGAGGATGGTCCAAACTGGGAGAAGGAGTGATTCAGGCAAGGGTAGATTGGTGGTCTGTTGCTAGGCGTAGGGGTAGGGTTAGCAAAGGAAGAGCCTTAGGTGACAATTAGTCAGCAGCAGTGACAGCTTATTCTCCAGGCCTGATGTCTCCTTTTAGGATGGCATGGTCTCATTCCCTCTTTCCCTTCTCCGAGGCCATTATCCTTTCTGCTTGTGGGAGGTCTACCTTCCTGCTTCATTCCCCCACTATCTAGCCATCCTCATGGTCTTCTGCTTCTTGGTATCAACATCATCATCTTCAGCTGCCTGTTTGCCTGTAGCAGCCTCGGCCTCCTCATCTTTATCACCCTCCTCCTCCTCCTCTTCTTCACCACCCTCTTCCTCCTCTTCTTTCACCTCACTGTCTGCTCTCCATTTTCCTAATTGGCATTTCCATTCGGGGCGGGGGGACATCTCTTCCATTCTCTGCTTCCTCCACAACTTCCTTCTCCTTTAAGTCCTTTATGGTGGTTTTGGAGCTGGTGTCCACCACATCTGACATAGTGGGACACATTGGTGATCCCATGCAGCATATTAAAAAGAAAACTAGAGTTCAGAGACTCTGGCCATAAAGCTACCAGAGTCTGTGGTGGCAGAGGAGGTTGCAGCAATGGGGAAGCTGAACAATGCAAAAATGGCTTTGCAGAGTAGCCAGTATCTATCTACCTATCTTCCTTCCTTCCTTCCTTTCTTCCTTCCTACCTTTTCCTCTCTTTGCAGAAGAGCCATTGAGACCAAAATCTAACCAGAGTTACAAGAAACAAGACATGACCATAAATGGTGTGTGACTAGGAGCACCTGAAATACTCTTCACTTCCCACTTCCAATGTATGTGCTTCACAGAAAAACAACAAAAATAACAAACCCACAAGATATGACAGAGAGAATCATAATATCCATTCATTCAAAGATGCTGGAGGGCAGGAAGCAGAGGTGGGAAGGTGAATGGCCCAGGGAGAAACCAGTCCAGGCACAGGGGCTGACCAATGTTAGAAAATAACTGCAGAAAAAAATTTTCAGACTAACGGTTATGTTAAAAATTCACATATTGGTGTGAGGAAGGTTCTGCCTTATGTGTACCAGAAACAAAATTTTCAGTTCCTCAAAGGAAAGGGAATATGAAGAGGACCCTTGGCAGAATGAATCCTGTCTTCCCTAGCCGGGAGAGGTTGGAGAAAAGAGTTGCCACTGCTTCCTTCCAATCCATCATCCCCTTTGCAGGGCAGGTGGCTCAGGGACTTGCATGGCCTTAAGTTGTACAGGAGATGGATGAGGTGAAGGGGACTTCTCTGCAGAGAAGTTGAACTCCTCAGGGAAGATGGAGGTGAATTGTCTTGTGGAAGAATCTTTTGCTTAAGAAGATCACCAAGGAGAAGAGGTGCAACTGCAAAAGTTTGCTTTTTTAGGGGTCTTTGCTCAATTGACACTGATGGTGAATGAAGGGAAGAGGCTAGAGAAGAGGAGCCACCGGTAATATGTGAGGACTGCATTGCTGAGAAAGCCAAGGGCAATTCGGTTGCAAAGCAGAAAGGCCAATTCCTTTATGTTGAAAATCACTGGTGCATTTAAATTCCTTTATTGAACCAACAGTGTTCAAAGGAGTACAGTGAGCAGAAAAGGGATTTATGCAGCAAACTCACCAGTTAACCAACATGATAGATGGAAAGAAACTCACAATCATTTTCTGGATAAGGAAAAGAGCCTGCAGCAAAGGGTTGAAGAGCATGTCAGCAATTATTTTGCTGACACATGGGACTGGTGAGGCGTCTTCCCTGATAGCACAAATGCTAGGTCAGCTCTGTCTTGAAACCAAATGGCGTTCATGACTTTTCCAAGCATGAACACGGCAACACCCAAAGAGCACTGGGAAATGACTCCTAATTCAGGCTGCTACTGACAAGCACAGAGAAAATCACTTGAAGAAACAAAAGGAGACCAAACCAGAGAACAGCACAGGGAAATTCTACTAATCATCATGGCTCACTCCGTTTCCACTCTATTCACTGCCCCAGAACACTGCTCGCCCTCCTTCAACATTGCTCCCCTCTCTTTTACAGAATTCAAGCATCTAGCTTAGACATGATACATGGAGCCTTTGATTCCCCCGCCAGGGTCCAGGGAAAAGGTTTGGACACTGTCAGCCATCTCTTTACCACTTACACCATCAACTATACAGAGGAGACAGAAGTTCCCCCAAACCTCTCATTATGAAGAACCTTCTCTTTAAGGAAGAGGAGACTCAAATTTTAAACCAGCAAGATTAGAGAAGGGAATTGTGGCATTTTTTTTAAGCCGCTCAGATGATTCTAATGGGTAGCAGGTAGGATCGAAAATCCACTGGCCTAGACCAACTTTCTTTTTAATAAATAGAAAATAGAATTTTATTTTTCCATATTTTTATTGGTGCACTATAGTTGTCCATAATGGTGGGATTTGTTGTTGCATTTTCGCACATGCACACAATACAGCGGTGTAATTTGGTAGATCAACTTTTTTCATTCTGAGTTTCAAGATAGTTATTTCCACAATCTATCCTTTCCTCGTTTATTTTGCTGAGTTCTTCATGTGTAGAGGGGCCAGTTTTGAAAGTGAGCCAATTGACATGCTGCAAAATAATTCAGCTCCCCCTTATACCACGAAGACCCTCCCATTCCTAAAGCCACGATCCTCCTCCCCACAGCTCCCCCTTGCAATCTTTGAATGTTCAGAACCTCTCACCCCATCATGCCAAACTCTCACATCCCTCAAGCCACATAGGCTTTCTTGGGATGGTGGGGATGGGCATTTAATTTCTATACTTCTGCATTATTTCAATTTCTTCAAGATGAGTATGAGTTGTTATTTCTTAAAAATATTTTTTTTTCCAAAGGGGAAAAATGTGAAGGTGGGAAATGTCACCCTTTGCCTAACTGCACTTTTGCTTAAAATCCCAATTATCAAAAACCCTCTTGTGTGCTGCTCTTAGCTCCAGAGTGTGCTGTGACTAATATGTCAAGATGACTTTGGAAATTCTGCAATCTGTATACGGGGTAAAAATGGGAGTTCATAACCCACTTGAATCAAAGTGTGAAATATGATATATCAAGAACTATGTAATGTTTTGAACAACCAACAATAAAAAATTAAAAAAAAAAATGCTAGCTTCCTCCTCAGTTCTCCATTCTCACTCAGTTTCTCCAGCCTAGGCTTGTCCTGACAGGGGGAGGGAGGAGGAGCTGTACAAAAAAGAGAGAGAGGAAAGATTAAAATGCTAAAATCTTGTCACCTGCACAAGAAGAAAAACAGGTTAGCCTTAGTCCTGAATTCCTTCCTTCTATCTGACTTGCTTACACTTATCGTCTTTCTATTTTTTAAGTCAGTTATTAAATTAATTTTTAAAAATCTAGAACACCAGTTTCAGAAGACAAGCTCCACTCATGAGGAAGGAACCTAGATTACAGGCAGCCTTGGAACTAAGATGCCGCTTGGGTTTTCTGGGGCATAAGTTGCAAGCCTTTATCTTTCTGATGAATTTTGTGATGCTCTATAAGTTTCTCTTTCTCTTTGTGTACAAATCTCAGTTGTTCCCTCTTGATTTTCAGGGATTCTTAGTCATGGTGGGGAAGCCTGTGCTTCACTACTTCAATGGCAGGGGCAGAATGGAGTCCATCCGATGGCTTTTGGCTGCAGCAGGAGTGGAGGTAAGGTGGCTGGGTTGACTGCTATTGTTTTTGTCTGCAGATCATTAAGCACTTACTTTGGGAAAGTTATAGAAAACTACTTTTTAAAATTTTTGTACTGGGGATTGAACTCAGAAGTGCTTCACCACTGAGTTACATCCCCAACTCTTTTTATTTTGAGACAGGGTCTCACTAAGTTACTTGGGCCCTCGCTAATTGCTGAGGCTGGCCTCAAACTTTCAATTCACCTGCTTCAGCCTCCTGAGTTGCTGGGATTACAGGCCTACTCTACTGCACCAGCTAGAAAACAAAAAGCAGTTATTACCACATGCTCTTTAAATGTTGGCTGTGAAAGAATTAATTAGTCCTTTTAATTAAGTGCCTAAATACTGTAGTAATTGTTAATACTAAACATATCCAAGATATTACAGTGTTCTATAATAATCAACAAAAAAAGAAGAAGGAAGGGTGTGGGAGGAAGGAAATGAAGGAGGGAGGCACAGAGGAAAGAAAGGAAGAGGCTCATTTTGCTTCATAGCTTCTGATTCCATTCTTACCAGCCAAGTATGGCATTCATTTAACTACACTTGAATCAAGACTATTAAGATAATAGTACTTTTCTTTAAAAGCCCAGAACAGTACTGACATAACATTATCGTTTACCACTAATATTATAGCTGTCCTACACGTTAATGATTTTTTTAATTATTAAAAATTTCTCAATACATTTTAAAAGTAGTTTATTAAAGTTTATAAAGAGCTTTCCAAATAAATCTTTGTGCCTCTATGCACATTCTGAATATAAAGCAATTGGCCTTTTCTGGAATCCATACAAAAAGTATTTTTCAGTTACTCTTAAATGGTCTCTTAGATAAAGGAACAAGTTTTCTTTGAACTTATGGTCTGTACCATGGGGACTTAGTGAAAAATTAGCAAGCAATACGGGTGACTTGACATTCACTAGGATATTTTGTATGCTGTCTGAGATCTAACAGAGGTCTCACGTTCATCTGTTCTCCAGAAATGAAAATACCTTTTATGAATGCATCTCAGAACATGGTTTAAATTGGAATATTTTGTGAAATGTACCACATTATTTCTCCCAGTAGTGCTTGAATAAAGCAACAACAACAACAAAACATATGTAGAAGTTTCATTTTTTTCTAAAAGTCGTATCTGGATTTTTTTTTTTAATTTTAAATCAAGTTAGAAGATTAAGCATAGTACAAAGAATATTGTAAATGAACATGACCCTGCTACCTGGGATGAACAATTGTTAAAATTTAGTCCTAATTCACTCAATATAGTCAGATAGTCTTCTGTTAAAAAATAAAACATTAACATATAAAGCTAAAATTCAGTTGGACCATCATCTTCCGGTCTGCTTGAATAACCTGTATCTAGCAAGTCTAGCTTGTATATTTTTGCATTTTTATCTGTATTTGCCAAAATTTGACTTGTGCACTTTTGGGAAAAAAATTTACTTACATGGTTCCTTCTGTGTATCATTCTTTATTTTTCTCTTTAAACTCAGCTGGATAAATGACAGATGATAGATGTTGAAGATGAAAGAGAGAGACACAAGGTCATTCTTTTATATCTTTTTTTATCTCAATTTTTCGTATTGTTGCTTTATAATACTATGGTATTTATAAGAACAAAGGATATGGTCAGTAAATACTTTTAACATTCAAGAAGAAAGAATATGGCATCATAAAACATGCACAGGAGACAAGAGTTACCTATCAAAAACATTCCAACTTCTTTGGAGGTTACTAAATATTTTTTAGTATAGTTTTTAAAAAAAAAAAACTTAAACTTCTCATTTTTCCTTCTAAAGGCCTAATTTTTACAAAACAGTAATAGGTCAGTCTTTCTTTCTGAGCCTCATGAATCTCTATCTTGGGCCTTCTGATTCCTCCCAGAGTTTTAGATTCATGTTGATACCATCATAACTTGTCAGAATTAGAAGGCAATTCTACAGTCAGTATCCATCTTCTTTTCCCAACTTTTCCTTGTCATTATGAGTCACAGTGAATTTTCAAAAGCTTAAGTATGCTCTTGTATATACCAGTTTGCTAAAATAGCTATGCTTCGCTTATCTTTGGAAACCCCACAGTGCCCAACACAGACTCTCACTCAGCCTTTATGCAAAGCACAAAATCATTAAAAAAAAAAAAAAAGTTCAGGAGGAAAAACTCAAAATAAAAATTAAAAAGGGATGGGAATGTAGCACAGGGGTAAGGCACCCCTGGGTTCAATTCTCAGTAACACCCCCCCAACCACCACAAAAATAAATAAATAAAAATAAAAATAAAAGGAAGAAAGAAAGCTTTGCTTTATACCCTGATTGTCCTTCTCTGTACTCCCATACTTGGTATCAAGTGCAGAATATGGCTTCAAATTGAAATGATTATTTAAATAAAGACTACTCAGTTACCAAGCTAATAATATCTGAAATGTAGTGGAAAGCTTTTCCCTTGGAATGAAGGGAACCCAGCGCTGGTTCTTCTATCCTTTAGCCAAGGGACTTCAGGCAAGTCACTTGGCCTCTCTGGGCTTCCTAAGCATCAAATGAAAACTTGGAGAAGAAGAGCTCCAATATTATGCTAGCTGTCGGCAGAGCTTGTTTTTGTGTTTGTTTTGTTTTGTTTCGTTTTTGTGTGTTTCTTTTGGCTTTTGATGCATGGTTCTTTTTACTAATGAAAATATAAAAGAGAGAACACCACCAACTATCTGAACCAAGAATAGAAGGTGATGGTAAGATAGTACTT
This sequence comes from Marmota monax, assembly GCF_021218885.2. Lineage (NCBI taxonomy): Eukaryota > Metazoa > Chordata > Mammalia > Rodentia > Sciuridae > Marmota > Marmota monax. Next base: position 985,631 of record NW_026693537.1, read on the forward strand.
AATACATAGTACTGGGGATCATCAATCAGAAGAAAATTTATTTCGTAAAATCAAAGGACTAAGAGAAAAGAGACCCCCCACACATACATATTACACACTCTATCCCTGCACAAAGATTCTTTTAAATGTGTAGCAAGTGTCCAACTTCCACCTTTTGAATGCCATATTTGTGCTGACTTAGCCATAGGAAAAGAACATGTCTACTGAATACCTTCTCATTCCTAGAGGACAGCCCAATGAGTATGACTTACAATTTTTTAGCTTATCTATATTTTCTGATTTTTCTATGAAGAGTTCTATAATTTATACAATAATATTGATAATATTTTAAATGAATAAGGACTCTTACATCTTTTTTTTTTTTTGGCACCAGAGATTGAGCCCAGGGGCACTAACCACAGAATCACATCTTCAGTCCTTTCGATTTTTTTTTATTTTGAGACAGGGACTAAGTTGCTGAGGCTTGCTTTGAACTTGAGATCCTCCTGCCTCAGCTTTCTGATCCACTGGGATTACAGTCTTTGTTGTCTTATAAAAATAGCAGAATTCCCTGGAGACTGCTGTGTTTCCTGCTCTTGGATTAGAGTTAAAGTTAATGCTGGTCTTTGAGGTGTAGAAATGAGGTGATCTGACACTTCAGTTTCATATTGTTAAAGGATTCAGGAGTGACACAAAGGAACTACATATTTGGTATACTTAAAACATTATTTTAGTCAGTAATTAGGCATTGTGTTTGTTAGCTTTTCATCACTGTGATCACTGTGATCAAAATACCTGACATAAACAACATAAAAGTGGAAAGATTTATTTTGGCTCAAGGTTTCAGAAGTTTCAGTCTATGGTCAGTTGAATCCAAGGCAGAAACATCATGGCAGAAGGACATGGCAGGGGGAAACTACTCAGCTCATGGCATCTGGAAAGCAGAAAAGGAAAGAGAGAGAGAAAAAGAGATGCACGTGCAGGGAACAAGAAATACTCTACCTACCCTTTCAGAGAAAGCCCACAGTGATCTACTTCCTCCAACTAGGTTCCCCCTCCTAGTAATCCATTCTATCATCAAATATCAGCTATCAAATATCAAATGGATTAATCTACTGATGAGGTCAGAGCCCTTGTGATCCTATCACTTCTCAAAAGCCCCACCTCTGAACATTGTTCACTGGTGAAAGGGCTTCAACACATGAGTTTTGGGGGTCACTTCATACCTAATCCTTTGACTTCCATGTAACTTTTTTCCATGGTATCAAGAGCAATGATAATAAAAACGCTAATAACGATGTATTCTTACATTCTTTTTGTTTGTTCCTTAGTTTGAAGAAAAATTCTTTGAAACACGTGAAGAATTTGAAAAGTTAATCCAAGGTGAGATGAAAATCTTATTACTTTTGATGTTACATTAGATCAAAGAGATGAGATGGTGTCTCCATTACTATGATCACTCTCCCCGCCCCCATCCCCACCCCTCTGTTTAATACTCTGAATAAGAGAAGTAAAAAATGTATTGACAGTAACTATCAATATCTTATTTCTATATAAGGAAGGAAGTACCTGAGTCTTGCAACCAGCAGGAGCCCTGCCTCCACGCTTCTAAGTCTAATTGTTCCAGCTCTCTCCTTTTCTTTCCCCTGAACTTTGTCTTCTTTTTTGCGGTTTCCTACTTCACGATACTGCACTGCTCCTTTGTTTCTTTTCAGTTTTCCAGGATGTAGTTAACTTCTTTATATTAAACTCTCTCTACAAAAGTAACTGGTGTGGCTCAGTTTCCCAGTTAGACCCTCAGATAATGGAAAGGAGAACTGGCCCAGCTCCAGATGTTTGATGGTGGAAGTGCAGAGCCAGCCTTACTGTTGCCCATCTGAGGAAGAGATGCAGACAGATGGACACACAGAGTTGAGGAAGAGAGAGAGAATTCTTCTTAATCAAAACATGGCCCTCCCTAGTTATGATTAGTTTGTTAGTTGGTTTTATTACAGAGAATAATACAGGGGTTAATTTTTTTTTTTTTTTTAGTTCTGCTTACTCACTGATAATTAATAGGGATTGATGGAAATATGTTCAATAGTCTCATGACTTCATGAAAACAACCAGGCAGAGAAGGTGGGATAGACAAGAATGGCCCATCTGGAGCCTGAGTTAACACTCAGGGTATGATCAAGATAGCTCAAAGGTAAAAAGAGTGGAGTGGCCATAGGAAAGGAGACAACGGAGGACTGGGGTCGTGGCTTAGGGGCAGAGTGCTCGCCTAGCACGTGCGAGGCTCTGGGTTCAATCCTCAGCACCACATAAAAATAAATAAACAAAATAAAGAATTGTGTCCATGTATAACTAAAAAGGAATATTAAAAAAGAGACAAAGGAATTAGAAAGAGGAATCTTTGGCAAGAAAGGTGGTGTGTGTGTATACACATACATGTATTTATTTATAATATATATAATATTAATATAATATATATTTATATATTTTTTTCAGTGTCTTCCAAGATATTCAATACTGTGTCTGGCCCTCCACACTTTTTTTTTGTATAAGTGAATGCATAAAAATTTCTCCTTTTACTTAGTCTCTAAAAATATTTTGATAAATATTATTTGATTATAATAGTTCCATTTTGTATCATCTTTAGAAAACTCAGTTGCCACTATCAAGAACAATAAATAATCCAGCTTTCTTTTGTGTTTTTCAAGGTGGAACCCTGATGTATGAACGAGTGCCCATGGTGGAAATGGATGGAATGAATTTGGTAGAATCCAGGGCCATTCTAAGATACACAGCTGCAAAATATGGCTTGTATGGAAGGAACCTGAAGGAGCAAGCCTGGTACAGAAAACACTTGTGACTTAAAAACAGAATAAAAACCTAACATTGAGGTTTATTAGCTGCCACATTTAGTGTAATTCTTGATTAATAGAAAATTCTTTTCTTGTTTTTTTTTAACATTTTATCATGAAAAATGTAACACATATCAAAAGAGAGAATATAATAGCACCTATTATAAAACATTTATCTTCATAGTTACCAATTCATGGCCAAACACTACAGTTTTGTTTTGTTTTTTTTAACATCCAGATGCCATATTTAGCTCTCATTCATAAAAGAAATCAGGCATTTCTCATGATTTGTTTGCCTCCACTAGGTGGAAGCAGCACTCAAGAGTAAATCCAAAGAATACTGAAAATTTTGTCAGGGAGTCATCTAACCCTGTGAAACTGAATCTGGACACGGTCCTGGAAACTACCTCATCAGTCTCTGAATACACCAGATACACCCCCAGCTTCCCAGACTCTATAGATAATTCTCATGTGCACCAACCAGTCAATTTGTGATGGGCAGACCCATCCACAAACTAGTAAAAGTCTTGTCTTACCTGTTTAAAACAACCACCCTAAATTGTAAAGTACTGCACAGAATTAGAAAGCCGTTGTTTGGTAAACAACAAAGAGTTCATTTTTACTAAATAAGAAGTGTTTTCTCATTGATTAAGCCATTGTTTCATTTCAAAAATGTATTTTTAGAAATTTAGTTTAAAATTTTCATGCAATACAAATTTTTAGATTGACCTTGTTTTATGTCTTAACCATAAGCATTCTCTTGCTTTCTAGTAGTTCCTTCTAAATTTCTGCTGACTACATTGCCGCAGTGTAGTTAAACATGTTCCTTTGTCTCTATTTTTATAAAGGGCTAGTTGGATTTAGAGAGTTTATCAGACTCAGGTTTTTTAGATACAGGTTCCAGTGGGTTTTGCAAGACTACTTCATGGGTGTTGAGAAACAGAATGTCTACTTATCTATCCGTCATGATATTAGTAGCTGTAGGCTTCAGTGCTATCATTCCTTCCACATTTATTATCTGGAATACTTCAATCAAAACAAAAACAAAAAACCTCCCTCACCTACTATCTGGTTACTTGGAGGTACATTTTCCTATAGAGAAGACAGGATTGATGCTTGGTTCTTTCTCCTTGTTGACCAGTTTTCCAAATAATGAATTGGTTCACATGCATCATCCAAAAGTGACCTATTGCCTGTTGTTATTCTTTATGCATCTGAACGAATCAATCTGCACATCTTTAATATGTTTCAATTATTTCCATTGTTATATGCTCAAATTGTTCTGCCTTTGGTCAATGGGAACCAAGTGGCTCCTGGAATTCTTTTTAACCTTACTCTAGTGGCTCTGATAACTTATTTATTCTCTGGTATAATGTGTTGATCCAGATCAATCCTATTTATCTCTTGCTTCAGGCCTGGACTCAGTCATTTCTCTAAGGAGCTGTGGTTCTTTTTAATGTAAAATAGTTTTAAAGTAGTTAATTTCTAAAACTAATGTTTGTAAATTGAAAATGAATCAATGATTTACTTATATATACTTTCATTGGTTTGTCACTATGATAAAGTCTCATATGTGTTTATATTTTAAAACTCCTTTAACCAACTACACAGTCCCACAACAACTCTAATGCTTAATGGTTCTCTAATAGTGATCCATTGCTGCCACATATTTTCTCACAGTTCCGAGCTGACAGGGCTCAGATGAGTCTCTCATGCAGCACTTCACTCATGTCTGGCACCTGGGTTGGGAGACCTGGAACATGTGGACATCGTCAGGCATTTTTCTCTCTCCCCACATACCTTCTCCATGTGGCCAGCTTGAGTGTACAGCAGGAGGTTCTCAGAGTGGTTAGACTTCTTAAATAGAGGCTGGCTGCCCTTAGAGCAAATGATAAAGAGAACCAGGTGGGATTTGGAAGGATTCTTATGGCCTACCCATGGAAATCCAAGAACATTACTTCCCTACACTGGGTCTAGAAAGTTCCCAAGGCCCATTCATATCCAAGGGGAGAATGAGACTTAATTCAATGGCAGGAGGAGCAAAGAATTTGAGACCATTTTCAAGACACACATTACTATTCTGGATTAAAGCTAAAAGGCCCATGTTTCACAAAGATTAGGAAACTCCCCTTGGACAGAGATTTTTCCAATACCCACACCAGGAGTATTCTCACTATGCCTTGGTCCTTGACAGACATAAGGCCATCTTTCCTTCCATTCAGGCATGGAAATGAAGGTGGAGGCAAGTGGGAACTTGCAGAGCAAGTTTTGTGCTCTGTTAAATTGCTCTACTGTCTGTGTTTGAGAACTTTTGATCCAGATGGAGAGGTTTGGGGCCGGACAGAGGTCTGTAGTTACCTCTTCCTCCATATGTATCACATGTACTAACATGGTGATCACACTATTATTACATTCAAACAGCCAAATACAATCTTGTCCAGTTTATTATTATGGCATCCTTTTAATGCTTTGTGTGAGTATGTCTATGTGTGTGAGAGATTAACATTGGTGTTACATAATTGATGTCACACACACACACACACACACACACACACACACACCTGCCTAGATATTTGAGTTCTATAATTATTCCTATCTCCCAGATTGATCTTTCTTAATATCCCAAAGGAACAGCATTCCATTATTATTGTTAGCTCACAAAACAATATTCCAGGAGGACCCCTGGTAGGAAGATGAAACTGAGGCACTACTTTAAATGTTTCTTTGGTCCATAACATGATATTCCCTTCTTCTGGAAAAACACGACCTGGAAAGTTAGGGTACCTATGACCTATGCTAAATAACTAAGTGTTAATTAAATAATTTGTATTATATGATTCAGCCATGATACATATATTTAAATGCATATATTAAATCATTTTTGGAACTATCACCCTTCCTGTAGGATTGACATGTATGTAGAAGGCTTGAGGGACCTGAGTGACATGATTATGTACTTTCCACTATCTCTGCCTGAAGAGAAGGAAATGAATCTTGAGTATATTCTCCAGCGAGCCATTACGAGATTCTTCCCTGTCTATGAGAAGGTATGTGACAGACTTATGTTTTGCTTGATGACTTGGATCAAGAAGAAAAATGAACTAAACTAAATGTAGATAAAGAATTTTAGTGGTGGATGAAGGATGGCCAAAACCTCTGTAAAAACTCAAAATTCTTCCCTCACTTGCAGTTATAAAACAAATCTACCTTCCTCCCACTAGGTTCTGAATTTTATTTTATTTTTTTAAAGGATTTCATGCATAAGTTCAGAATCATTTGTAGTTCTGGGTGCTGACAGAATTTCAGTTACCTGATATAATTCTAGAGTAAAATAAAGCTTTAAAGCAGGACTTGGGGTGGAAATCAGAGTCCCACACTAATTAAAGAGTTGTTGGGGAGGATAGTATTATTTCTAAAATGCACTGGCTAGTATTAGGGTTCAGGGAAGTTTATCAGGTTAGCAGAATCCTATGCAACAGACTAAAACTTTAAAAAATTGTTTTCAAAATAACCCTTTGTTTCTTGTGTCTTCTAAACTTTTAGCGTTTATAAAATTATGTCTGAAAAGCTTGTGCCTTAAGCAAACATCTAGACTGCATTGCTAACACCAGGGTTGGGACCTTCTTTAGCTATCTATGCTCTTACCTCTAGGAACATTCATTATAATATTAGTAAGTGTAGGAAAGAATCATTAAAAATGTCAGGGTTTCGGTAAAAAAAATTAATGATCCAGATGAGTTTTCCAAATCTACTGCCAATGCTGGTTTAGTCCACCCTTTCTGGGCTCAGGAACAATAGTTCTAAAAGAATGACTTAGTACATATATTTAAATCTATTTATCACCATCAAATCATGTAATCAGATTATTTAATTAATACTTAGGTATTTAGCATAGATTACAGGTAGCCTAACTTCCCAAACTACACTTTTTTTTCTCTTGATCACATTCAGTGAATTTTCAGTCTCTTTGTTCCAAGTTGGATCAAACTGTAAATATTCTACACCTTGCACTTTCTCTATATCATTTCCTTCAGAAATATGTAAGACAATATACTAATTTGTAATCGGCACATAATTTAAGAGATTTTTATCCTATAATTTTATAAATATTGGCAATGGAAGGGATGTCTGACATCATTCTTCCTAATGACTGCAGTTTTTGTCATACAGTATCATAAAGTATAGACGTTTCTCTCATGGCTGAAGATAGTGACAATGATAGTATCACTAACTACAGTACTAATCATGACGATGTCATTGTCACCTCCACAGAATGATAAGCACTGTGCTGTGTATTTGGCATATTTTGCCCTTTTAATCTTAGTAAGTCCATGAAAGAGGTGCAATGATTGTCCCATTTACAGATGAGGCAACAACAGCTGAAAATAACTTGCCCAATGTCATACATTCAACTAATAAAGCTGACACTTGCACTCAAGTCTCTAAATTCTGATCACATGTCCATGCACCATAAGATCATAAAGTTGGAGAGCTAGCATATACTTTACTATCTAATCTTTCATTTTGTATTCAATCAATTTTAACTCAAAATGACTCATAAATTACAGCCCTATTATAAGAAAACTCACTTGTAAAAATGAGACTTGTAAAAACTCCCTGAAAACAAAGTCCCCTCCAGAAGCAGCATAACTAAGGAACCTGCTCAGAGGCAGGGCAAACACAGACCTGGAAAAGCCACCAAGCCAGGTGCTGCACTAAAACCATTCATAGAGGTTCACAGGGTAGGTAGAGGGAGATAAAAGACGACAAAGCTCACGGGATCAAGCTGTTTCCTGTGGTCAGGTCAGGGGGATTGGAGTTGCTCCACCTCTTTCAGGTGAACTGAAGCTCCAAGAGATGGGGTTGGCTCAAGCTCATACCACTACCCAGGGGGCAGAGAACAGATTAGAAACCAGGTCTCTTAGCTTCTAGAACACTTTCTACAAGACTTTTCTAGAAGACTAGATCACAGTTTTACATGTGAGGTATGCCCTTAGTCCATTACCTTCTTCTCAACTATCATGCAGGCACTAAGAGACCCTGGGAAAGATTTCCTTGTGGGCAGTCAGCTGAGCTGGGCTGATATACAGCTCCTTGAAGTCATCTTAATGGCTGAAGAGTGCAAACCCAGTGTCCTCTCAGGCTTCCCTCTGCTACAGGTAATGCTATCCAGAGTCCCCAAGAACTTCAGAGAGAATGAATATGCATCATTTCTTTCTTCTTTTATTGTCATTCACTCAAGAACGTTCTAACTTCTTTATGCCAAGGCCTATACTAGAAATATAAAGATGCCCTCCAGAAACATACCTAGTCAGGGAGACAGACACATAGACAGGTATCTTCTATACAATGTGATAAATTAAAAAATAAAACATGGGAAAGCAGATGAGGGTCACTTGCACCAGCACAGAGACCTGAGGCAGGCTTCTTGCAGGGCTGAAGCCTCAGAGTAAAACCTCAGTAAAAGTTGCTTAATTTTCTAGATGAAGTAAGAAGAAAAACTTAAGATAATATCACAGCTGGGTGCAGTGGTGCATGCCTATAATCCCAGCAGCTAGGGAGGCTGAGGCAAGAGGATCACAAGTTCAAAGCCAGCCTCAGTAAAAAGCGAGGTGCTAAGCAACTCAGTGAGACCCTGTCTCTAATAAAATACAAAATTGGGCTGGGGATGTAGCTCAGTGATCGAGTGCCCCTGAGTTCAATCCCAGACATTACTCAACAACAACCACATAACCATTGGTGAAGCTTCTTCATGTCATGCATTGAACCAAAAATCAAATCCACTTTACCTCAGTTATTTTATTTATTTATTTTTTTTAAAGAGAGAGAAATTTTTAATGTTTATTTTTCAGTTTTCGGTGGACACAACATCTTTTTTTTATTTTTTTTATTTTTATGTGGTGCTGAGGATCGAACCCAGCGCCCCTCACATGCCAGCGAGTACGTTACCACTTGAGCCACATCCCCAGCCCTACCTCAGTTATTTTATTCCATCCTCAAGATAGACAGGAAATGAGACTCAGAGGTTAAATAACTTGCACATACTTGCACATAAATAACTTGGGTGTTGGGACTCATACTCAAACCTCAGTCTGTCTGATTCCATGACCCAAGTTCTAAAAGATTTTGCCACATTAGAGGCTTCCTTTATAATCTTTAAAATATTTCAAACATTGCTAGGTAACATGAGGGCTGGGGATGTAGCTCAGTGGGTAGAGTGCTTATCTAGCATATGCAAGGCTCTGGCTGGGTTCAATCCCTAGCACCAAATTCACACACACAAAAATTAAAATATTTGTAACATGAGTTAATGACAATTCTGCAGCCTCAATTTTCCACTTCATATTACTTTATAACCATGTTTTACTATTGTTATTTAGTCTACCTCACTTGTACACAATGTTATCTGTTGAATGTTTTTTGAAATTTCCAATACATAATATTCCATTTATTGTGCTTAATGAAAATCACAAACAACTTAAATGTCCAATACCTGAAAAAATATCTACATAAATGAGATACATCAGCTGGATAGAATTTTGTGCAGCTACTTAAAATGATGTTTTCAAAAATCATGTAAGAACATGAAAAATGTTTATGGCATAGGAAACCTGAGGACTTCTCCTTACAAGTCAGCAGAATTTTACTTTGTTTATTGTACTATATTCTTCTCTCATGAATTTTGACATTTTACATTTTAGGAATTCAAGGTCAGAATCAGCCACATCCCCACAATTTACAAATTTCTCCAGCCTGGAAGCCAGAGAAAGCCTCCAATGGATGAAGAATCCATTAAGAAAGTGAAGAAAATATTCAAATTTGAAAATGGCATGTTTCTCAAAAACATGAGCACTATAGAAGCTGAGTATTAACAATTCAAGAGGTTGAATTCAAGAGGTTCAGGACATACTGCACACTTCATTTATAGAAAGGCCCAGTAAAATATCCTAAAGATATGTTAATAAAGAAACAAAAGTAATAAATGCATAAGGAAATAAAGTCCCTAAAACTTGCCTGCAAATTAGAAAACTCCTTTTCTATTTTTCCTAAATATTCTGACACCACTTAGAATGATCCAAATATGAATTCTTTTAAAAAAATGATAAAGAATTCTTCTGGATTTTTCATGTGCAAAGAGTGAAATCATAAGTAAGCAAACAGATATCAAGGATTTCTTTAAAAACCAAAAACCGAATGACAAGAAGGGCATGTATCACCATCATTCACTTCTACCATCTTTTGGAAACAGTCCAGGACTCTGTACAGCTTCAATTAGTTCCTAAAACTTTGTCACTTGAGTATGTCACAGGTATTGCATATATTTCTATGATCAATTTCTATATCACTGTCATAATCAAAGGCTGAGTAGAAGCTGTTGTCAGTCTGAACCTGCAGGCTTTTCCCTTCATCTTTGACAGGTGACAAATAAGGAGAGTAGCTCAGTTATGACAGTATGTTCCAGCCTTGCTTGTGGTTAACAATCTCTTTGGCATCCTTAGGATTGATGGGATTTTTCTTTTTTAAAGTATATCAAGGACTTTGTTTAAGTTTCCTTTGGGGTTCAACCAATGGTTTGGGTTTTTTTTCCTCTTAATTGAATTCCTTGTCACTATCAGCTGGCAAATGAAACCAACCTAACAAACCAGATCTATTCTGCTGCTATGGGCTGAAGACTCTGCACTCCCTCACTTAAACAAAGGGTATGGAAACCAATAGGACTAAAATCACAGGCTTTTAGACTTCTGAGGGGTTTTGTTGACCATTAAGTTAAAGTCTTCCTTGAGGAAGTGGAATTGAGTCCAGAGACAGGGAGTAACCTCCCAAGAACACAATAGTCAGCGGCAGGTGCCTTGGACATTAGAAGTTATAACTATGCCCAAATTTGAAGTGGTGATTTGAGGGGGAAAAAAATACAACAACAAAACTTTTTAAGACATTTTTATTTTTTTATTTGAATACTGATATATTCTGTTAGAGTATATCCAGAACGGAATTCTTTTAAAGGAAAAAAATAACACTGGCAGAAATTAAATGCAATTAAAATGGAAAAAAAATAAAATTTCTGATATAGCACAAGTAACAAACATCTAAGTTAGTATTTTGTGAAGTCTACTTAGGAAATTCCTTTATTGGATAAGTTGTAGTTTAATTTAAACTTGAGTCATCAGTATTTGGAACTGTCAAAAACAATATTACAAATATAAAAATAGCCACAGCAAGTGAAAGAGCTTATCGGGATTCATTAAACACCTTTAATGAAAACAGTGCTTAACAAATAGAAACAGTTTAAATTTTTGCTGTTTTTTTTTTAAAAAAAAAAACTACCTTAAACTTTTATTCATCTTAGAGGAGACAGTATTACTTTTGCTTCTGACATAAAATAAGAGACTTGACATTCTATATTGAAATTTATCTTTTAAGTACAAAGAATACTCTGCCCATTACAGTAGAATGACAGGAATTTAGTTTTCGGTTCTTCTGGATGCTCACAGCAACAGTAAGACAAGTCTCAGGATCATCATGAGGCTGAATTAAAATAAGATAGAGGCAAAGGGAGGTCATTCTTACCTGGCATAAGATAGAAAGGATCACACACTATATGCAGGCATGTTACTAAGCCTTGGCTTCCAGGACTCTCTCCCAGCTCCACTCCTTGGAACAGGGAGAACACATCATCTCTGTGTTCTAACTTCTCAGACAGGAAATAAAAATGTTCACTGAATGAATGAAAAAAATAAGAACTTGCTGTTCCAAAGCTTGGGATGAGGGTTCATGAAAGAAAGGTCTAGGAAAAAACAAAAACTTTCAACAGCTAGTCAAGTAAAGCCACTTAGAAAAATAATCAAGGAGATGGCCATTAACTGGGTCTTGTCCTCTTGACAGCAAACCCTACTTCTGATTCTAACACAGAGCATCCTTTTTAGAACAGGATTATAACTGGAAAGCAGTCCTTTGTAATCAAATTTTCCCCCTCCTTAGAAACATATCATCTAGCTACACTAGAAAATTCTATATGAAAGTGGAAAAAAAAGAACATGGAAATTATTCATTATGCTATTATTACCCACAGAAAAAACACTATTAACAGTCTGAGGTGTTTCCTTCTTATCTTCTTTGTTTACATACAGACATTTTAAAACAATAGGTTTGCATTGTGCTCCGTGGATTTTGATTTTATTTTTATACCTTATTATGTCATCAAGATTTTCTAATGCCATTAAACAGGTTTTGAAAACATGATGTACAAATGCCTACTCAATATTCCATTAAGTGGGCAAAGTATTTATTGGAATATTTCCTTTCTGGTGAATTTCTAGGCAGTTCCTAATTTTTCAGTTTAACATGTTTTCCATTCGAAATAAAGTCTCAATGAATAGTCAATCTTTGTGTACATCTCACTTCTTTTAAATAAATTCCAAACAGTGAAAATACATGTCAAAGGGAGCTGACTTACTGATGGATTTTAACACTTAAAAGTCAGCTAGGAAGAATGAAAAAACATGTTATCTCTAAATTTTTATTTGGTAACATGCTTAATCTCTTGGACAAAATTACCAGATCAAATTGACAAAAATTGGAGACCCCCTACCTACCTTTTTAAAGAATACTAAAATTTATCTCCCTTCAAAAATTCAAAATAATTGCATGAGACTATCACTGTCCAACTCTCTTTAGAGACGTAAATGAAGAAATTTACTGCTTTAGGTTGATGAATCTTGTGGGGAAACAAGGCTGAATTTAGCTCTGAATTATGAAAAAGGTAACTGTGTCCATGTGATCAGATAATAGTGACACTAATTGTTTCTGGGAAGAATGACTATGAACACATCAGTGCCAAAGACTGAATCCACTATGGTTTAAGGTTTTTACAATCATGCTTATTATAATAGAAACTATTTTCACCTTTCAAATTAAAATTGACTTTTGAACAAAAATCAGCCCTTCAAAATGATGGCAGAGGAAAGTAAAAATCACAATAGTTCTTACCTTAAACCTGCAACCAGCCCAGCAGGCATTATTTTCTTAGAACGCTTAAATCTCACACCCATTATTGTGGCCAGGAAGAAAGCTGTAACTGAAAACCAAAATCAATTCATGAACCAGAGTATCAAACATGTTATCAGTGCTTGCTTGCAGAAAAATAAATAAATAAATAAATAAATAAATAGAAAAATAGGATACTGTTTCAAAGCTTTCCATACGACAACTATTATGTACAGGCACTGAGTTGCTATTTCTTGAAAAAATAAAGGGCTCTATTAAAATGCTTTATTAAACAGCCTATCAAAATTTTTGAGTAAACAAACATATTGAGGTCCATTCCTGAAATATCTTCCAAAGATTCTTTTTCTACCTAAATTTCTCTTCACAGGACACTCCTCAAAGGCAAGAACTACACAAGGTTCCCACAGGGAGCCAGTCAATAAATGCTGGTTAATTTAGTAAGGAAAATAATACAAGTGTTTCTTTTAAAAGATCTGATTATAAACTAATACTGGAAGGCAAACTGTTTTCTTGATAGCATTCCATTTTGGGAGATTAAATGCCTGGAGACTAAATAACAACCTTATATTCAGAAGCATCAGGTCAGGAGCTGAACCCAAAGGAGAGAAGGATGTTTCTGTGTAAGACTTCAGGGTGTCACTATTACAACTTAAGAACAGTTTCAAAGCTGTTGACATAAAATTGAAATATGTATTCATATAAAATACATATTGATATAAAATATGATTGACAACAAACATGGGAACTATTTGTTATGGTTTGGATGTGAGGTATCCCCCAAATGCTCAGAGGAGAAACGACTGAATTGTGAGTCTCTTAACCCAATCAGTAATTTAATTCCCTAATAGGGATTAACTGAGTGGTAACTGAAGGGGTAACGCGTGGTCTCAGGAAATTGGGGCGTGACTTTGGGGTTTATATTTGTATCTGGCAAGTGGAGTCTCTCTTTTTCTGCTTCTTGATCATCATACAAGCTGCCTCCCTCTGCCACACTCTTCTGTCATGATATCCTGCTTAACCTCAAGCCCCCCAAAATGGAACCAACCTTCTATGGACTAAGACCTCTGAAACTGTGAGCCATCTAACAAACTTTTCCTCCCATACAATTTTACTGGTTTGGTCTTTTAGTCACAGCAGTGAAAAAGCTGACTAAAACCCTACTTAAGTATATATGAATAAAAGGCTCAACATATCTATACCCTGCTGAATAGGTTTAGCTCTGAAACAATCTTCATTATTAGAAATATCCCTACTCTTGTATTTAAAATAAGGGAAGAAAAACACACCTAATCTCTTTCTCTTCCTCAAATATAAACAAAATAAAATTTTGTTTTTATTTATATTTTCCTCCATATCTCACCATGGCATTTTGAATAAATCAAATAAAGACAATTTTCTTGGTGTAGTTTTCTAAACCTTTGCTGTATTTCTCTTTCCAGCTAGACAAAAGAAAGCCAAGTACTCTGAGGGCTTAAACATATAGGTTTCCATTTTTTTCTGTGGACATTCTCTCACTAAAGCCCACAAAGGAAGAAGGTAAGAAGGGGTCAGTCTTGCTTTCTCAAGGCAGATCAGAATCTAAAAGCTGTTTGTAGATTAAATAAAATAGGTTGTCTCTTTTTAGATATTTTCACAGCAACATAACAACCATGCTTAATATGTACATAGGAGAATTAGCAGAAAATCTAGGAATGGTTCCTTGCTTTTTCTAATTTCATTTTTCTTATAACAAGTTTTAGAGAAATTTGAGTTGGAAGGCATTGTGGCAGTACCATTTTTTATCAGGTCTGTCTAGAAAGGAACAAGGGTTGTGTTCAGTCTCCACCCAAGTGCATGGCCACTCAACATTTGACAACATATTTTCTAGTCAACCTAGTACAGGGTATCAAGAAGGCCGCTCCAAGGTCTCAAGGTCTGTAACTGGGGGCGGGGGCGGGGGGGGGGGGGAGTGCTTTACTTACATAGTGATATTTTAACATCTCGTTTGTCCATGGAGACACGGTAAGCTCCATAGCCCGCCAAAAATCCAATAAAAAGACCAGCAATCAAAGATGGAACACCACCTGGTGAGAAAAGTATGGACTCACAAAGAGAATCTCAAAGTGAAAGGAATTCATTCATCATTTCAAGTGCAACACAGGCACCTTCGAACATATTCCTACTAGAGCATCTTGACAGAGCCAAATTAAGTACGGATCTCTTCAGGGATGGTTTCTAAGAAACAACTGTTTGATGTTGAACCCCAAAACATAAGGCAGAGGAACTCTGAACACAGGGCAATGCAGGGGTCAGGTGTCACTGGGAGGAATAAAGAAAGCTTGCATTGTAGTAGTTGTGCTGACTTGATTGTATGATCTTGGGCAATCAGTTCACTTTTAGGAACTCTTCCCTCCCCGCTTTTCCCCTTGGATCCACCATTTTTACTATAAAGTTGTGATGATGGAAAATGAGGTCCAAAGGTATTTTTTAGCTCACAAAGGTAAAGACAGAAGGTCTGTGCAAACCAAGCAATGTTTTTTTTTCCTGAATAATTAACAAATCATCAAGCCCTAAGGCGCCAGAGGAGACTACACCAAGAAAGTCGAAGATGCAGGGCACTAACCCAGCAAGCCAGTCCCCAGCCCAGCCACCCAGCCCAGGACACCATGATAAACACTGAGCACTTCTGTGCACTAGACGGGGAGTTTTATGCTGGTGACCCTGTGATCAAGGGTGACACTGTGATCAAAGCACACACAGTCCTTGCTTTACAGAACTTGTTTTCATTTAGAATCTACTGGATTAGAATCCATGAGGGTAAGACTGAGGTATTTCTATTTTTCAAATATTCACAGGGAATTCAGATATGTAGCCAGGCATAAGAACCACTGCAGGAAATGCAAACATAAGCATACGTGCTTGTGCATGAGTGTGCACATGCATACACACACACACACACACAGAATTCTTTACATCCCTAAAAAAGGCAAGCAAAAACATTTAAGCCTAGCACAGCAGTGCACACCTCTAATCCCAGTGACTTGGGAGGATGAGTGGTTAAGTGCCCCTGGGTTCAATCGCTGGTAGCATAAATAAATAAATAATGTTTAGGTGTTCTTTTCTGTTATATAAATAGAAGTTTTTAGATATGTCTTTGACAAGAAAAATTGTTTCTTCAGTAACAATCCTATCAGGGTTTTACGCTGAGTCCTCTTTGAAGTAGATCATAAAGCATCAGCCCTTGAGAAATTATTTGCAGGTATCACTTTGGTGGCATCATTGTTTGTCCTTCAAAAAATATCTACAATACACATATTCAGAGAAAAACAACAAACAAAAATGTAAGGTGAACTACAATCTGTAAGGAATCTTAGAAGGGAATCTATTCTAATCTGCCAGTTGTTTTGCTATGAGACAGAACTGTTCTTCTGCCTGTGGCTTCTGAGATAACTCTAAGGAAGTTCCTAACTTCTAACTGTGTACACCTGGCTTTTTCACTCAAATTCAAATTTACCCTTGTCACAGGTGTAATGCCCTTTGAAATACCGCTTTACTTTTAAAAGCTCATTAAAATAGAAGAAACAAACATGAGACACCATGACTACACATGCATCTACTTAGAACAAAGTAAAGCATAAAATCTTGACCTTTTACTTTTCTCCATAAAAACCCTTTAAGTAATCAACTAGGCTCTTCTCCCTCTTTTAGATACAGATGAAGAGGTAGCTTTGGGTATTTTACCTTGGTATTTAACAAATCTCTTCCTTTGCAACACATACCAATAAAGCTCAGTTTTTAACATAATTATGTAAAACACAAAAAGCTTTATTTAATAATAAGCGAGCTCTGGGGAAGGTTAAATCAATTAACTATGCAATTCATAATGGCAGGTGAAATTAGACTTTTATGCTGGAGAAGCCCCACGTTGGAATGCTCTGTCATGCTCAGTCCCATGTAACCCCTTCCCTCCATGAATCCCTTCCATGATATGCTGGTCCTCACCTCCTTCTAAGATATCATTAACTTCTTGTCCTACTTACAGACCCTCAGATGATCCTAGCACATTCAGCAACTCCCCAGTAAGTTCCTTTGATGAAAATTTTGTGTTTTGGCTTACCTCTCCGCTTATATCCTAAAATGCTTCCAAACGTCACAAGGGCTGCATAACCAAAACCAATCAGGTCCATTGGTGAGGCCTCAATTCTAAAGCAAGGAGGAAGGAACAAATGATTCAAAATAAAGAGTCTGGGGGAACAAATACATAGTAAACTGAAAGGCATCCCACAGAATCATAAAAATTAATTTCTATAGTGCTCTAAAGAAAGGGTCAAGGCCACTCCCAACACCACTGTCTTGCTATCCTCATTCTCGGGCATGGCGGGGGGGAGGGGAGCACCTCAGGTTAACTCTCCTCTTTCTGTCTTCAAGCTGCACCCTCAGCTATTTAGGTCCTTCTACTTCTCAAATAAGGCTTGTGCTCTGCCAGCTGGGTCTCCTCACTGGATGGAAACACTACAATCTATACTTCCTACTTCCATTTCTATAACATTCTCCCTCTCCTCCACCTACAGGACCCCAACTAGCCTCTGCACCTTCTCCTCGACCTCTGCCCTTAACTAACCCAGATCCCCTTAATCACTCTAGCTTCTTCTTCCTCTAAATGACTTCTGAAACTCCATCATATAATTCTTTCATATTTTGCAGACATTCATCCTTCCATGCTCCCCATACTGCAGAACAGAAAAGGAAGACATCCATGCATAGCTCCTGGGTGTTTGCTTGGAGACTGAACCAGAGTTTCACTTTAAACATATGCTCTGTCACTAGACAGTTCTGGGGAGGCAGAGACATCCACATTAGAGTGATGACAAATCAGTAAAAAATATAAATGAAAGTGAAGGCTGGCACAAAGTTAACTGCATGATAATGACATCTTATCCTGCATCACAGCAGCGGTCAAAGCATATCTCGGGGTGAGAAGGTGAGAAGATCCCTGTGGACACTGTCCTATTTTTTTTTTTTTTTTTTTTTTTGGTAATGGGAATTGAACCCCAAGGGTGCTTAACCACTGAGTCCCATCCTCAGCTCCTTTTTTATTTTTTGAGAAAGGATCTCCCTAATTTGCTTAGGGCCTCACTAAGTTGCTGAGGCTGGCCCCAAACTTGTGATCCTCCTGCCTCAGTCTCCCAAGTTGCTGGGAATACAGGTACGCACACTGGTGCCTAGCTTCTGTATTCTTTAAGATGTAGTAGAAAGTGCGCTGGCCACAGGCTAGAGATGTGGTTCTGGTCACTTGCTGGCGGTCAGTCCTAAAACCATGCTCTTTCCTTCTTCCAAGTCCTCCCAGTGAGAGAAACAAACGAGAGGAGCTCTGAAGTTCTTCTGCTTTATGAATTCTAAGAATCCTGGTGGCGCTTTTATATCTCAACTTTCTTATATCTACATTTCTTCCACAGGGAAAATAGTTACCTTTGTAAACAGGAGAATGATATATGGGATTTCTTATATATATTTTTCAATTTTCTCACTGCTCATCATTTAGGTTAACCAATCTTTTATTCCCTATACTGACAATAAACTGACTCAGAAGAACGGAAAAGAAGTGTTGCACTTCTTAGAATATGATACACAATCAATTAATGAATATATGAAAAAATATTCATCATCTCTAGCAATTAGAGAAATGCAAATCAAAACTACTCTAAGATTCCGTCTCACTCCAGTCAGAATGGCAGCTATTATGAAGACAAACAACAATAAGTGTTGGTGAGGATGTAGGGAAAAGGCACACTCATACATTGCTGGTAGGACTGCAGCCAATATGGAAAGCAGTTTGCAGATTCCTTGGAAAACTGGGAATGGAACCACCATTTGACCCAGATATCCTTCTCCTTGGTCTATATCCAAAGAACTTAAATACAGCATACTACAGGGACACAGCCACATCAATGTTTCTAGCAGCACAATTCATAATAGCTAAACTGTGGAACCAACCTAGATGCCCTTTAATAGGTGAATGGATAAAAAAAAATGTGGCATATATACACAATAGAATATTACTCAGCAATAAAAGAGAATAAAATCATGGCACTTGCAGGTAAATGGATGGAGTTAAAGAAGATAATGCTAAGTAAAGTTAGCCGATCCCAAAAAAACAAATGCCAAATGTTTTCTTTGATATAAGGAGGCTGATTCATAATGGGATAGGGAGAGGGAGCATGAGAGGAATAGAGGAACTCTAGATAGGGCAGAGGGGTGGGAGAGGAAGGGAGGGGGCAGGGGATTAACAAGGATGTTGGAATGTGATTATCATTATTATCCAAAGAACATGTATGAAGACACAAATTGGTGTGAACATACTTTGATACAACCAAAGATAAGAAAAATTGTGCTCTATATGTGTAATAAGAATTGTAATGTGTTCTGCTAATCATACATAAATAACAAAAAAAAAGAAAAAGAATTGTTGCACTTATCTCAAAGAGCCAATCAAAATTACTATGAGGGAGGGTCTGCCAGAGGGACACAGGAGCAAATGATGGCACTAAAAAGCCCTCAACACCTACCAAAAGACCCTCATCTATGCCTAGGAAGTGGTGCAGTAGGATGTGACAGGTAGGAAGGCCCTTTGTTGACTGAATGATGGATAAACTAGTAATAATAATACTGAGGTTAACAATGTTTGTGAGCGATTACCATGTAATTGCACCATCCTGAGGTCTCAGATGTATCATCTCATGTAATCACCACCACAATCCTATGGTTGAATGTTACATTATTATCCCCATTTTCCAGATGAGGAAACTAAGTGAGGCACAGAAAAGGCAAGCAATCCCAGAAGGTCACAGAGCAGAGCCAAGATTTCACATTCAAGTAAGTCTCACTTCTAACCACTATGCAACACCACCTCTGAGAACTAAGTTAGCTGGCTAAGCATGCAAACAAAGCTGATGTGCTTCAGAATTTTCAATTATGGATCAATCTCCTGCTTGGCCTCCTATCTTAAAGACATGGTCTTGGTCCTTCAGAACCCACAGTATAGCACAGCAAAAGGAGGGAGATGCTAAGTGATCCTTAAGAGGACAGGCATCTGACACGGGGTGGGGGCCTACAGAAGGATGCCTACAGGTTGCAGGGTATTCGCTGGTACCCTGGGGAGATCAGAACGAAGCTGAGAAAAGAGATGATCCAGGCAGAAGAAGGAAAATGTGCAAAAGTTTCCTGATGTAAGAAAGCATGACAAAGATCTCAAAATAAAAGGAAGTGCATAGGGGCTGTGAAAAGAGAGGGCCTGGTGAGAAACAGGACTCTGGTGTAAGCCCTGCAGAGGAAATATGGCTTCTGTCCTAAGGCCAGTGAGAGATTAATGAAGTGAGCCTCACAACCAGATTTAAACACCAGCAACAGCATCCTGGCTGCGATAGTGAAAGATGAATTAAAGTGAGGCTGGGAGATAGTTGCAGTAAACTAAGCAAGAACTTAGTTGACGATGGTAACCTGGCATAAAGAAATGACAAAAAGGTAGAGGGAGACAGATGAACTTAAGACAGGTGAAGGAGGTAGCATCAAGAGGCCTGGGTGTGGGGAGGGAGAGGCAGGGATGAGTCAGGATGACTCAGCCTCTAGGTCTCTGGCTTAAACCATCAGGAGAAGTAGGGGTGGAGGGCCTTGATGATTCCCTGAGACAGATAATGCTGGAGCGGCAGCAGATATGAGGTGGGGAGGAGGGAGGTAGCCAAGAATAATGTGACCTGCTTTTATATTCTGTCTGAGTCAGGAAAATACCCTTAGTTCAGACCTGAAGCTCATGAGAGAGATCATTCATCATCAGGTAGTAATTGGAGGATTTACTTTTCTCCTAAAGCCAAGCAGCAGTGAAAGGCTCCATCCCCCAGGAGTTCCTATGACCCTCTCTTGGGGACACATTCCCTTTTACCTGGTATAGAATTCCTTAGGTTGGGATCCTTTCTCCTCTTTCCATTCCCTCCCTCCCTAGCCCACACACCCTTTCCAGGCTCTGGGAGCCAGTATTCTCTTCTCTCCTTGAGGACAAACCCAGGTTCACTTTTTTGTTCTAACAGCACCAAGCACACTGCCCTACACAAGGCAGGTACTAAGTAAAGAATGAATGAATGAGACATGAACAGCTTCTACCTGAGGATAACCTGTAGTTCATCTGTTCCCTATCCCCACCTCTAGCTATATTGCCAAGAATCAAATTGAGTGAACTGTTATTCTAAGGAGGCAAAATAAATATTCCTAATCCTGCGAAATGTTGTTATTACAGAGAAAATCTGTACAAACAATAAGCACCCCTCTTGCTCCTCTGCCACGGCAGGGCTACGTGGCCAGGCCAGAAGCACACATTAAAGCCAGAGGCTGTGTTAACCTGAAAAAGATGAGGTGTGGGCAGGGCAGCCCATCACACCCTTACATGCTCCTGTCCTAAAGTAGATCCTCAAGACTTGTAAAAAGCTAGAAAGCATCTTGGGTGCAATGAAGCAAAATGGTTTACTGCACTGCGTACAGAACCAGGTGACAAGGCCATGCCTGGCTCCCAGCGCCAAGTCCTCCAAAATTTGGAAAACTAAGAGATCTTCTGTAAACTAATATACAAAGCTTTCTCACATGCTAAGGATATAACAATTACCTATCCTTGTGCTCCTTGGACTTGACATTTTCGAGTGAAATCTGGGTGGTGCTGAGAAGGTTAAAATCCTATCAAGCGATTTTGCAATAGTCCATGAATTCATCCCACCACCTTAACCAACAGCTCAGCTCCAGAAGGGTAGAAGACAGAATGGGTGGAAGATTTAGGGCCGCAGGAAGGCAGAAATTCAGGAAATTCCCAGTTAAAAAAAAAAAAAAAAAAAACATAGCTGAGAGGGCAGACTCCACCCTTTGCACAATCCTCCCAAAGTCCCTCCCCAACCCATCCCAGGCCCTCTGCATCCTTGTTTGCTGTAGGGATTGGAAAGGTGGGGGAGCGCTCAGCACCTTTTATTTCTGTGCCTTTGCAAGAAAATCCAGGGCAGGTAAATCTCGACTGTGGGATGCACAGTAGAGCTGCAGCCTGAACCCTCCCCGTGAGATAAGGAGGGGACCGGACGCTGGCAAGAGCCATACCTGGAGTCCGGAAGCGGTCTCCACACCAGCACCTTTCTACCCGCGAACTGCCTTCACGCGGAGCGGAGCAGCTCCTTCCGGGCGCCGCCTTCCCTATTGCGCGCACGCGCTGCGCTGCGTCCCGCCCTCTCTCCCCTGAACCCGGTGCAGCCCAGCCCCGGAGCGCCGGTTACACCCCAGGCGCCCGGTCCCGCCTATTTGCTACTCTTTGGTGCTTCATCCCAGGCCAGGAATCTCCAGCTGAAGCATGCTGTCTCCTGCGGGGCTGGCAGGCACTCGCAGGGAGCTTGTCTGGGTGCAGCAAGGATCCCAGAAGGTGAAACATATTAAAAGAGAAGGTCATTTATGGGGCATTTGTGGGGCCTTTAGCAAACCCAAGGGTTTTACGCACTAGCAGATTGCCCCCATTTTCAGTGGAAGAAGCTAAAGTTCAAGAGGCGGTGTCATTATGATGTCTAAAGTCAGAACCCAAATTTGATTTCATTACATCATCTATGGGGTCATAAAATGTGTTTGGGAGATCAAGATTCTGGTTTTACACTTCAGGCCCGGAATGGCTGGGTTTAAATATCTAGGAGGACTATTAAGAATCCCAGAGCTGGAAAGCACTTTAAAACTTTTCTAGTCCACGATAATCCGTTCCCAAGAATAAACCTTAAATTCATTTGAAATTGTGCTTCCCAGTGAACACTCATGTCTCACTCCAATTTAGCCTTCTAGGCTGGATGTAGTAACTCCAACCCTCTTATCCACAGTCCTTAAGGGATTTGAAGAAGCTTTTCCTTTAGGACCCCAAGCAGCTCTAGGATTCTGTTGGGCTGGAATAACAGCAAAATTTCAGGAAGGAAAGAAAGAAGGGAAGCTAATATACATATTAAATCTTGTGAAATTTACTGAATCTATTCCTTGCACGTGAAAGTATTTCAGGGAAGTAATGCGACGGTATTTAACTCAAGAGAAGTCTGTTGGTCCTAGGGAGTTAATAGGATCCCTGGAGATTCGTGGGAGAGTTGATGGCAAGACACTGAAGTGTGGAGGAAGTGGTATTCTCAAGTTTGACTTTGAGTTCTCCCAGCTGTCCTTTCCATTGCCTTCTATGCCCATCCTTATCTCAGACATCTCCCCCACTCCTCAGACTCCCTTTCTCTTTCAACACTTTCTCTTTTCAGAATAAAAATAAAATCCTCCCCAGGCCCATTGGCCCTCTCCTGTAATCCCAGCTACTCCGGAGGCTGAGGCAGGAAGATCACAGGTGGGAGCCCAGCCTGGCAACTTAGCAAGACCCTGTCTCAAATTAAAAAAAAGAAAAAAAAAAAGTTAGAGGTGTAGCTAGGTGATATATCATCCCTGGGTTAAACCCCAGTACCCCAAAAATAAATACACAATTGTTTTTAAAAAATAAATAAAGCCCTCTTGGAATGCCTCATTATTCCAACAATGTGATCTAGATAAGTGCATCACTTAAAATGGATACACTGTAGAAAGTATGATTGGTGGTGAGGTGTGACAAAATCAGCTCTACACAGTAAGGGGCCAATACATCTGTTATCAAAATTTCCCATTGTTCACCCACAGGATTTTTTAATTGTAACCCTTCTGAATCAGAAAATGTAACTTTACCCAGTTTTTTAGAGCCATCAAGGAGCAATACAATTATGCATGTCTGTTTGTGTGATATGCCCAAGCTAATTCAGCAGCTGTTAATTTTAAACATTGTGATATCTTTCTGGAAAACAAAAGTACTTTTTATTGGCTTAGAAATATTTGCCTTTCTCATTCTTGACTTGTGAGATTCAATCTCGGTATGAACTTTCACATCTCCTTCTTCCCCCATGCCTGATTCCAAATTATTTTCTGCATAACATGCAGCATGCTCTGTTTTGGTTAATTAACTCCCTAATACAGTCAAATGTGTCTTTCCATCTATTATTAAAATGTCACAGATTTTTAGCCTTCTATTTCTGTGATGGGGGTCCTACTTGTGTTGGTTATTATAATTTTTTCATCTTCATTATCTGATCTCTTAGAAAACATGGTCAAATGTTCAATAATGATTTCTTAAAAATCAGAACACAGCAGTTCATCCACAAGCAAAGTGAAAGATGGACTGTCAATTTTAATGGTTACAATATGTTCAATCACATTACTCTGAGTAATTCAATAATGGATGGAAAACCATTATGAACTACAAACCACAGTTGTCCTTCTGAGAAAGGAGAAACTGATTTTAATTCTCATTGGCATGTCTAACATTAACACCAGCAGACTCTCATTCGAATTCTCATTGGCATTTCTTAGGAGCATTGCCCAGGAGTTACTACCTTCACTTTGAGTCACAAGATTCTACCATAGGTACATAAAATATTTCATCCCTTCCAAAGACACCATACTTTACCCAAGTCTGTCCTCCCAATATTCTCTAAGCCTGAAATCCAGTTTATCCAACACACATAAATCTGTACTCACTCCCTTGGAGTTTGTTAACTGTGAGCCTTCTTCCTGCCATGAAAGTCCCGTTCTAAGGCTTGTTTCCTCCAGGAGTGAAGCAGCAGAGATTAAAACAGTTGCCTGGATCTGGGCTACTAGGGTTGGCATTCTGGTTGTTCCACCCCATACTCTCTGTGTGATCTCTTATAGTTACTTACACTCTTCTCTGAATCTGTTTCCCCTCTGTAAACAGCACTTCAATGTCTGTCTCATAGCATCCTTGGATGTTTTTCTAATCCTCATATGTGAAGCATTTAGCACATTCCCCCCAAATAGAGACATAAATAGGTACTAAATGTCAACTATCTCCTTCCTGGGCCACTCCAATCCATATACCTCTCACTCCCTCATTTAATCTGTACAGGAACAAGTGCTTGAACTCTGCACCCACCCCTCCATGTACTTGGCCACATGTAGCTCAGTCAAACTAAACATGATCCAGAAATGTTCCCTTAGAATCATATCCCATATACAAGGGCCCTTGATGGAGTACCCAACTTACCTTCTCCACCCTGGCTTCATCTTTAGCCCCAGCCTTCTTGATTTCTAGTGTTGGAATCCATTTTTACAATAGTCAACAATCTCTCCAAATTTGGCAAAATAGTCTTTTGGGGGTACTTTCTGCTTGTATCCCAGTTGAGCTCATCAGTGAACAATTTTCTGAAATGGTAGTGTAATAGTCATGGGAACAAGTTTTACAAGGAAGCAGTGGGCTTAGAAATTAGATGGAGTTTATGAAGAGGGAAGGATTACAAGCAGAGCCACTATCCAAAACAAGGTCTACACCAAGTGATACATTCTACATCAAAGATGTTCACAGATCTGCACTACCGTCTTCCTGAGATCTCAATTCCTTGACAGAAGCAAAGCTGAACAAGACCACAGCATCCCCAGGCTTTGGCGAGGGAAAGCAACGTTACCCTGCCTTGGCATCATCCCTGGGCACTGCTCACACTGGAAAATTAATTTGTCTAAAATCCATCTTATAAAAGGCTCACCTCGCCACATTTCTTTCCCTTTCTTCCTTGGCGCCCAGACATCGCATTCAAAGAACTCTACCTTCCCAGGGCGGAGACCTCAGTCTGACAATGATTTGGTACCCAGCAGGAAGGAAAGAAGGGAGGACGGAGGGAAGGCTAGGGAAAGGAAGGGGGGCCTTTCAGGACCCAGACCCGGGCCCACGTGGGCCCGGAGCTAGCAAACACGCTCCTCTAGTAGCGCATCTTCTTTCCCGGGTGACTCCAGGACTGCACAACTCCACAGCACCTGCCCCGTGTCCTCCGGGCTCCTGCCGCCTTCCGCCAGGTCGGCCGTTCTGGTCCGTGTCCAGGGTGTCCTGGTCCTGGCCGGGGACTGCCTTCGGGGGTGGCTTGATGTGGCTGCTTGCTGTCGCTTGTTGGCTCCACCTGCTGCTTGCTTTCATCTGCCTGTGACATAGTAGGTGACCGGGGCGGCTCTTCTCGCGGCTGGGTACGCTGCGGAGCGGATTCCTCACTGCGCCTGGCCCGGGCCAGCTCGGTTTTGAGATGCAGCGATCTATTTTATAAGACCGAATTCGGGGGCCGGGCTCAAGTCACCCAAAGCGCATTCTCACTGGTTAATTCTGCCTGACAATCAGCGGTGCACCAGGGTTTCATTGGCTGCAACAACGCACTCTCCATGTGGATTTGTCCTCCGGTTACTTAATACACAGCCCAGCCTGGACCCTGCGGAGGATCCCCGAGATGGGCAGGAGGCCCCCCTGTCCCCGCCCAAGGTCTAGAGACCCCTTACTCTCTCCGCCACGCACTGGAGTCCGGGCCTTGCCAAAGTGAAAAATAGCAAAAGAGCCACAAATCAAGGAAATCAAATGTAAGTGAGAAAAGAATAATTAAGCAAAAAAACAATTTTTACAAAGGCAAAATAAAAATCTAAAATTCAAGGGGTGAGTCAAGAAAAGATAAACATGATTCTAACTTCAAGTTTAGCACATTTATAGAGCTTTCTATTCGGTTTTGGCAAGTAAACATTGAGTAAGTGACGCTTCGGTCGTTCGCTTGCCTTTCCTGTGAAAAGGCAGCAGGGGGCACTAGATACTAGGGCTGCATTCCGGTAGGCATGGCGCTTTACCCCTTCAAGAATTATTATCATGTATCAAATAGTTTGCTCTTAGTAAATGCCGGAAACAGGGCGATGGCCTATGTGGGAAAATGTGCAAAAACCATACACTATCTCTGGATTACACTCTGAGGACTAAGGAGTACAATTTTCTGAAATACTGTGTCAGGAAGAAAAAAAACAAAAAGCCAATCACAGGAGAGAGAGGGATATTTTTTGAGGTAGGCTCTGAAGGAGATGCAGGGCAGTGGATAGTGACCACCAGAACACTGGCAGACTCCCTGTTCTAGACCAGTCATCTGGATCCAGGATGAACTTTTGCCAAGGACTGTGCATGCTAAAATGGGACTGAGGAGTTTTCTGGGACACTGAGCTTTCCTATAAGCAATGATAAGGACAACATCTCCTACCAGTAATATCTACTGTGTACCAGGCACCATTCTAAGCATTTGACCTATGTCCAACTTCATAAGCTTTATCCTCTGAGGTAGCCACTACCATCCTCCCCATATTACAGAGGAGAAAATTGAGGCAACTTGACAGAGGATATGTAAAGTGTCAGGCCCAGGATTAAGAAAAGTGTGTGTAGAGGTCATGTGGTCATTCTGGGTCCTTCTGGCCTGGGTTTGAACTATGGCTCAATTGCATAGATTTATCATTACGGGAGAGCACATAGCATTACCACTGTCTCACAGGAGATACACAATAGCATTTGCCATTACTCTTTTAAAGACTGGTGCCTGTTCTCCAGGAGCTTAATAGCTTGTGGAAGAGGTCGACAAGACTCATAAGGCATTAGAGAGGCCTACTGACTGGATGAACAGGATGCATAACAGATGCATATAGGCTTTCTGAAGAGGGACCACATATGAAATCGAATGGTCAGTTCTGATGTACAGGTTGCTCAGTGTGGCACTTGCTTAAAATTCTTCATGAGCTACCTCTCGGTTACTGTTAGAAGGCCGACTCTGATCCCAAATGACTGAGCTAATCATTATGTTCTTTGTTTTTATTACATGTGTGCATTTAACTAAAAATATTGCTATTAAAATTCAGTTAGGGAATGGTGTGATATCTGGGGAGGTTTTTTGTTTTGTTTCTAGCTAAAGAAAGCATTTTGTTGATGTATTAATTTTTGGAGGAAGCACTTATTAATTCCACAGATATTTTTCTATTAGATATCAAGTCTGGAGAAGGACTTGGAAATAAGCAGAGTGCCAACTCAAAAGAATAACTCTAGAGGGAAAGGGATGGGACGTGATATTATTTTAATTGAAACCTGAAGTTTGAGAGGCAGCCAATGGGCAGGGAGCCAGGGGAAGCACATTTTGGGCAACAGGAATGGCTTGAGCCAAGGCTCACGGTGGGGAAAGGGCCCGTGACATGTGAAAACAAAATGAGGGTTCTTGGGGCTGGAAAATCGTGAATTAGAGGCAGAGTGAATTGGTTCAGCAAGAAGCTGTATTCACAAAGAACCACGGCTAAGTATGGTTTCCTGCCTCTGAGTCGTCTATTTAAATCATCTGGACTTTGCAGCCTCCAGATGTTGCTGAGTGGAAACTTTACATCATGGGGTGAAAGGTAATTTTTGTGTGCAGCCTGTTTTTCATTGGTTGTCATAACTAAATTTAACGCTATGTGTCTGTGCATATGTAAGTTCAGAAGAGCCTCAGTCTTAAATGAAATGACTCTTTACTCTTCTGTTTTGCTTAACAATAACAACAATTTTGCTCTTCTGTATGGCAGATGAAAGTTACTGCATTAACTAGCATACATGAACAACACTTGATCTTACTTAAAAGAGAGTTCTTAGAAATAAGAAAGATAGTTCAATCTTTCCTATTCTGTTAGTGCCCAGAGTTCCTACTGTACTTGTGATTTTTGGGGTGTAAAATCCAATAGAAAATGGGCGTGGTGAGGAAGAAGACTTAATGTACAGGGTTAATCCAGATGTCTTCCTCAGGCCTCTTTGAGCAAGGAACCTTAAGGCAATAAGAACAGAAAAACAATTATCATCTGATAAGACTACCACTTCTCATTACAATAGTGTTACTCTACTAATGCATTTAACAATATTTTTAATTTAAAAGAAAAATCCCAAGAGAAGGCTTAAGCCAAATATAGAGCATGATAATACTTGAAAACATCCAATTAGGGAACATTCTAAAAATCCTTTCAATGATACAATAGGATTCAGTGTAAAGGTCAAATTGGGTACAAGTTTAATGAGTTTAATTTTTCTCTTCTTTATGTTTACAGCTTGGCCTAAGAGGCTGCTTGTTTTAACAAGTATAAGTAGGATCTCTAAGAAAATTCTTGGAAGGAAGGAGAGTAAATCTTCAACACCATCAGGTGTGAATGGAATGTTACTTTTAAAACAGAGCAACATTCCTATGATATATTAGGCAGACTCAGGAACACCTAACAGTCGAATAACTCAGCTCGACTAGACTTTAAATAAAGAGTATTAAATCTGAGTATGGTAACATAGGTCAATAATACCAGCAACTTGGGGGAGGCTGAGGCAGGAGGCCAGCCTTAGCAATTAACAAGGCCCTAAGCAACTTGGTGAGACCCTGTCTCAAAAAATAAAATAAAAAGGGCTGGGGATATGGTTTCGGTGGTTAAGCACCCATGAGTTCAATCCCCAAGACTTAAAAAAAAAAAAAAATTAGGATGGAGACAAATAGGGAGAAATTTCAGTATTTATGAAATGACTTTTAAAAACATTTTTGGTAAATTATTCCAGTAATGAAGTGGTTAATAATGTTGGCTTTTAGGCTACTTTTCAGCTAGTGGAGCTTTTTAAGGTTAGGAGCCTACCAGATGAATAAAAAGTGCCCAAGGCCTCTCCCTCATATTGACTGTGCTTATAACCAGAATACATGATAGAGTGCTTCTTTGTTGTACCCTTTTACAAAAATCTGTTTATAGATAGAACTTTGGGGAAACTTCTCTCCACCCTCCTCTTTAAAGATCTTCTTAGAGGCTTTTGAGATGCCTAATTCATTGGTTACCAAATTTGCTCACAACTGGCTTCCGGTTTGGAAAAATACTGATGCCTGGCTCCCACCCATAGATATGGTAATTTAATCAGCATGGGCTACAACACAGGCATGAGGAGTGATTTTTAAATTAGTCTTTTTATATTGAGATAATTGTAGATTCACATGTAGTTGTAGGAAATTACAGAGATTCTCTGTACTCTTTATCCAGTTTTCCCCAATGGTAACATCTTCTAAAACTATAATACAATATCACAGACAGGGTATGGACACTGATACATTCATGAATCAAAACATTTCCTGTGGGCCTTTTATAACCACACCCACTTCCCCACCTACTCTATCCTCCTCCTTCACCTCTAGCAACCACTAATCTGTTCTTCATTTGTACATTTAAGAATCAGTTATAGGGGCTGGGGATGTGGCTCAAGCGGTAGCGCGCTCGCCTGGCATGCGTGCGGCCCGGGTTCGATCCTCAGCACCACATACAAACAAAGATGTTGTGTCCGCCGAAAACTAAAAAAAAAATAAATAAAAAAAAAAGAATCAGTTATAAATGTGATACTTTCACCCACGTCCCACGCAGGCTATGGGAATGGGGTTCGATCCTCAGCACCACATACAAACAAAGATGTTGTGTCCGCCGAAAACTAAAAAAAAAATAAATAAAAAAAAAAGAATCAGTTATAAATGTGATACTTTCACCCATGTCCCACGCAGGCTATGGGAATGGGGTTCCCGTCGGTGGAACAGCCCGGCTGCGAAATCAAAGCTAAGAAAAATACAACAACGAAAAAACCACAGGACACAGGAAATAGGGACAGGATGGGCTAGCCAATCACACAGATCCAGCTTCAGCTTCTATAATAAAAAAGCCAAATGGAACCTGCACTTGCTTTATTGGTATCGGGGACATCAAAGGCCTTCCATAGAATGTTCTTCACCAAAAAAGGTTATAGGTAGGTTGTCCAGTTCCCAATGGGTTATGCCCATCTCTGGAGCTACTGTGAGAGATCGTCCTAGATAAAGGACATGTGCCTTGGGCCATCTATTGTGTGGGAGATAGTTCCCAAGGTTAAGCCTAAAATCTCCCTGGCTGCCATACTGAGAGAAGACCCTCAAGTACTTCTGGCATGATATAGCATGTGACCTTTGAGGATTAGCTTTTCACTCAGTACAATTCTCTGGAGATTCATCCAGATGGTTGCCTGTATCAATACTTAATTCCTTTTTGTTGCTACTTTTCCATAGTATTAATGTATCACAGTTAATTTAACCATCCTGATTGTTTCAAGGTTTGGCTATTAGGAATAAACTTTCTATAAATATTCAAGTACATATTTTTGTGTGTTTACATACATTTTCATTTCTCTAGAATAAATGCCATGGAGTAGAATTATTGGGTTGTATGGGAGCATATTTCATTGTTTTGTTTGTTTGTTTTTTGTTTTGTTTTAGAAACTGACAAACTATGTTCCAGAGTGGATATACTGTTTTCCATCCCACCAGCAACATGAGTGACTCAATTTCTCTACATCCTTACCAGCATTTGATGTTGTCACTCTTTTATACTTTGGTTCTTCTGATAGGTATATAGTGATATCACATCATGCTTTTAATATGCATTTTTGTAGTGGCTAATGATGTTAAACATATTTTCATGGGCTTATTTCATCTTTTTCCCGTTTTCTAACTGGAGTATTTATTTTCTTACCATTGAGTTCTGAGAGTTCTTTATATATGCTAAATACTAGTCTTTTAGAACATCTGTGATGTGCAAGTATTTTATTTGCAACTTTTATTTGCATGCTCTCAGAGAGTCTTACAGAAAAAAAAGCTTTACATTTTGACATATTCAGTTTATTAATTTTTCCTTTTATGAATTGTGATTAATTATCTAGCATTACAGATAATTGAACAGCAATGGCATCCAAGACAGAGCCTCTTGTTGCAAATAATTTTCATGTTAAAACTTTTCAGCCTAATGAGGATGCTATTTATGTTTTCTTGTTTCATTGTATTAACTTTTGAAAATATAGTTTCAGACATTCCCCCAAGGACATATAGATAGTCTTGAAGCTTCCAAAAATTGAATTTTGCTCTTGTTCTTGACATTGAAGACAAGATCCTCTTTTTTATTTTTTTTATTTATTTTTTTTTTTTCTTAAAGAGAGAGTGAGAGAGATAGAGGTAGAGAGAGAGAGAATTTTTTAATATTTTTTTTTTTTTTTTTTTTTTAGTATTTGGCGGACACAACATCTTTGTATGTGGTGCTGAGGATCGAACCCGGGCCGCACGCATGCCAGGCGAGCGCGCTACCGCTTGAGCCACATCCCAGCCCCGATCCTCTTTTTTAAAAAGTGCTTTCTACTTGTGGAAAAATGGCGCTGACAGATATAAGGAGAATTTCTGGACTCTCACACATAGGTCACATAACCTCCTTAAATATATAGTTCATTAAGTAAAGAAATAAAAGAACTCTTGCGATGCTGGGAAAAGATCAGGAAGAAGCTCAGGTTTCCCAAATGAAATGAAGTTACTATTCATTCACTTAAATGGAATTGCTACTTATTCATTTGAAAAAAAAAATGAAATAGATCGTAAACACATTCTATGGGGATTAGAACTTACAGGCAGTGCAGTATCCATATTTAGAATGTAGAGGTGAGGAAAACTCTTGTATAGAAAGAGCAACAAATTTGTAATTACAGGAGCTTTTCAATCAGAACCTAAACCATCACATAGCTGTTGTAAAAGTGAGTCAGGCACCAGAAAATAAGGTAAACTAGAGGAGCTTTGAGAGCCTACTGAATCCTGAGCATCTAAGATATCATGATCATTTTTCAAGGCAAGATACGGAAGTCCCTGGAGAAGAACCTAGGCAGGACAAATCAAGTTTGGGCAAAGAACCAGAAAGGAATCAGATGAGTGTAAGAGGGATTTCTTTACATTAAGTTGGACTTATGGAGCCAGAAATGACTTTGGTGGGAGGCTCTTTGTGCTCTTGATAGAGGTGGAGAAACTGTTAGGTAGGCTGGATGAGGATGCATTAATAAACTATGAAACAAGAAAAGTTTATTTACACACCTGGGAAAACTTCTTCATAGATGTTCCTAGTCAGGAACTCTCCTTTAAGGGATGATTCAATGATCAGGTTCCTTCCCTTTTCTCTCATGACCCTAAAACACATGGTCATTGTGAAAGGAAAGAGACTTCAGGAAAGGCACCCTGATACTTCAGATGTCCAAATCTGAAGTATGACACGCATCACTTTTCCTCACAGTCATGGGCAGAATGGATCATACAGTCAACCAATTGCAAAGGAGGCTGGGAAACAGGTAAGACCACACAGATATTGGTATGTACCAATAATTCCTGCCACAAGAAACCAAGTTCCAAATGGGTGCCATAACTTTACTGTGGCTATGATGTTAGTGTTGACAGAACTATGATCAGATTCTGGATAGGATGCTCTGAAGGATTAAATGTGATATGTGGTGGTGTTTGAAAGCTTCCATGACCAGGTCCTTGGCATTCCACCCTTCTTCTCTGCCACTCCCTGCTTGACATCAAGTATCCCAACTAAACAGAACTAGCCTTATATTTTTGATCATATTATCCCTTACTTAGATGTGCGAATACCTTCTACTTCTCCAAGTCCTCTTTGTCTACAATTTTTTTCAGACCTAACTAAAGTATCTTTTCTTCCTGGAGGCCAATCTCAATTGCCTGATCTCTATTTCCTAAGTTAAGTATCCATCTATGCTCCCTCATTGGCCTATCCATATCGCTACCATCATCGGTACCAAACATTATGTCTTTACCCATTTATGATTCTATTTCCCACACTAGATTGAGCACTTCTTATAAGCAAAGGGCATCATATGAACTTTTGAATTTTTCACTGAAATATCGTGAGTGAATTTTTGACGTGCAGTTTATGAGTTTGTAAGTATCAAAGTTGACATTTTCTTGGTTCTTCGTAGGCTGAATAATTTCAGACTATGTACTGGATATTTTGAATATCATCTTAAGAAACTCTGGGTCTTATTTAAATCCTAAAAAAATGTCATTTTTTTTTTCTTTAGCTATCAACCTAGTTGGTTTTAAACACCTAGTTTTCTGACTAGTCTTCTGTGGGTAGTGGTTTTCCTGTCAGTTCTGTTTTGAAAGCTTTTGCAGTACTTCTCAGATCTAGCTGATGTATATGCCACCTAGTGGCCTACTTGGGCAGTTGGACAATGGTTTCACCTCTAGTTCAAAAAAATGAGAAATTATATCCCATCTGATTCAAATGTATGATATGTCTAGATCATTGTACTGTCATGTGTAACTAATTAAAACAAATAAAAAATAAAAATTAATTAATTAATTAATTTAATTAAATTTTTAAAAACCCAGGAATTTGTGCTACCCATTGGGACCACAATTCTTCCAAGCAGAAAGGAAGTTTCCTCTCCCTCAGAGTTTTAGGTCAAGGGGCCTTAGTCTGGATAGTGAGGAAGTAGAGAAAAGAAAAAGAAGAAAAAAGAAAAATGGGGGATTTAGGACACGTTTTCCCTCCCTACTCCTCTGTCAATGCCTACTTCTAGGTTTTGGGGCTTCCTTGGGTTCAGGCCAAGGGATACCAGATGGAGGAAAAATAGTAAACTTACCATCAGCTTAGTGATCCATCAGATTCTGTTCTTTTCCCAATCCACATGCTAGTATATACTTTTTCTTGGTATTAAATACCTGTTCCATGGAGTCTGTCCAGGTTTTATGGCTTCACCAAGTGGGGGAAAGAAACAAGCTTTCTCATTCTGTCTTATTCATCCAACATGGAACCAGAGCCTGATTTAATCTTATACATTCTATGTCTACCAGTGTCACTAACACATAGAAGGGACTTAATAGATGTTCACTAGATAAACAAAATGAAAAGATTAATGGATGAGTGGACAAATAAGTCTTGTGATTTATTTACAGATAACACAAAAATACTCATGTTTCCAAAGAACAAATTTCCTATAAACATGCTATGGTCAATTTTCTTCCATTCTCTTTCTGAGAGAGTGAGGGATATTGTACAGGGAGTTTCTAGTCTAAGTTAATAATTTTTAAAAAATAATTTTTCTTGTTGAATCTTTAAGTATTTCAAAATACCAATGTTGCTATGTCTCTAGAAAGAGTTTAGATTGCACAGGTTTGAATAAACTTTCTTAAATTCTGTTCCTCCTTCTCTATTCCAAGATTAAAGTAAAATGAAACAAAATTGGCAACGCTTTTTGACAGCAGTACTCCCTTTAGTTGCACATGTTAAAACAGGGTGAACTGCATGTTAAAAAAGACACTGCAGAGTTCTGTTGTTCATTCATCTCCTTCTCAATGGTTTGCATGTAAATTATTGGATCCATTTACAGTCAGAATGCTAGAAACCCCCATGTATTTGAACAGCTCTTTTATTCCTGCCTCTTTCATGCTAAGGTCCTCTGACCTGTGACTGCAACAGAAATTAGCTGATGAGTCCAACAAGAAAGAGACTCCAGCTCATCTTTTCCATTCTTAAATTTGGCTTTGACGGGGACCATTGGAGTCAATGGAACCTCTGTATGTAGATGAGATTGCCCAGTGAGGCAGGAAGGGACTGGTGAATCATAATCTAAAACATCCCAAAGGGACTCTTCTTACCTTTTGATTTTGTATCATTGTGAGGAATATTGAAAAATGATGCCGATAAGGACAAAATTCCCATCAAATGCTAAATGAGATCCCTGACAAACAGGAAACATGAGCTTCTGAGAACCAGGATCCAATTCTCTTTGCATAGAGACCACATCAATGGAGAAGGGCACAGAGCCAAGAAGGGTGTTCATGCTTCTAAATGTGTTGGGGATTTGACCCCTTCTGAAGAAGCTTTTTTCACTCTGATTCTATAAGAACAAATCAGTTATCTGCCCTGGGTCATCAGCACCATTTCTTTCTGTATCTGATTTTTCTACTCTCCTTTCATTCTCTCTGGATGCCTCAGTTTGAATAGTGTGTTCTGTCTGGGTTTATCACAGGTATGAGTGCAATCATAACATGAACTCTCTCTTGTGACATATTTAGCATCACACAGTGAAGCTAAAACCTTCCATAAGTCAAACCCAGTTCCAAGGAGCTCCAGAGGACTATTCACGCACTTTGGATGCAGTGAGTTTGTTTTATCTGGGATTATTATCATTTACTGCAACCTGGAACTTATATGGCTTCACAAGACTTTTTATTGATAAGGAATTAGTTTGGTCACAAAATCACACCCTGGCCCCAAAGTACGTAACCATTCATCCTCAGGTGGGCTGCTATTTCATCTGAAGTAACTTCTTAAGGAGGGCTCCTGAGGCTTTGGACTCTAAGACATCTTCCCTTTGGGAACTTCTGGCCTCTGCTTTTTTCTGATGGCTCACTGGAATGTCTGTTCTTTCATTTCTGTCTGGATTCAGCAAATGAGGAAGAGAATAAAGCTATCTATGACTTATTCTTTTATTATTATTATTATTAATTATTATTATTATTATCTTTATTCCTTCTCTTAAATACAGAGTAAGGGAGATTAGAATTATATATACATCTTTACTATGAGCATCGTGAGTTGTCTTTTCCCCCTTGAAAAATTACACAAGTAATGCACATTTGTTGTAGGAAAACTAGAAAATATAGAGAAAAAATAATGAAATACCCCCCCAAAAAATTTTCCCCAATAAAACTCAGGCTTTACTCTTCAGTGTTTCTGAGACTCAGTGCCTACTAACTTTCCTCAGGTGTCCTTCCTCTGCATCTTGACCTTCTCTCTAGCAATCAGCATTTTTTAACTCAGGCCATTTAGCTAAGTTTTCTAAGAAAAATTTTCACCCGAATAAAGTACAAAAGGAACATACATGCCTAATATAACAAAACATTGTAAAGAGCTATTTAAACAACTTTCAGAAGGAAGCCATGCCTGGCTACATCTTTGCTGCTTCCCTGACAGGCTTCCTCTGATCAGCCTCAGTTCTTTTGTTTCTTCACCCCTTGCTCATTCGGCTTTTGTGGCTGACTTGCAGGACTCTATACACACATGCACACGCACACACACACATACACACACACACATGCATATGCACCATATGGTTGAGTTCACCTGGTTTGGATCAGTATCTATTTATGAAGGCATCCCTGCTCCTACTGGCTTTTTCTTTGACTGCCCAGGTCATTGCTAAGTCATCCCTGACCCAACGTTCTCCCAGTTCCAGCTCTTTCCCAGCTCTTTACATCTCTGAGGTACAAAGGATGGATCTTCTGTTCCCACATAATGCTGGGGAGATTGAAAAACACAGTCTGGGCTATCAGTAGTGTTTTATTGCTTCTCTGCTGCTCAGGGTTGTAGTAATTTCCAGGGGCTGCTTCAGGCCTGGGTACAGGGCCAGCTACAACATTTTCAGACCTGATGCAAAATGAAAATTTTGGGGCTGGGCTTTGAGGAAGTCAGTCTCCTCTTCCCATGGGTCCACAACAGGCAGGCAATCCGAAAGGAATCCAAATTGCCTATCTGCATGCACTTAGTCCCTGAATTGGAAGTAGGCTAGAGATGCTATAGAGTTGTCCATTAAATGGCTGTGACACCTGCAACCTGATGCTTAAAAGACTGGTCTGAACTCAATACCCAGATGCAATGGGGTGTAAAACCTGGGCCTTAACCTTCTATATACCTGTATTCTGCTCCCTGGGAGACAATAGAACAGGACCTAGGTAGAGGAAATTGGAGGAGGCAGGGTATGTGTTACCGGGTGACAGGGGAACTTATGGAAGAGAATCCATCAGGGAGGAAGCAAGAAGCCAGCCTGAACAAAAGTCAAGGCTAAGCCTCTAGAACACACTCCATTGTTCTGTTGGACTTTACAAGATATATGGTCAAAGATGAAATGACTCAAACCTACACTAAGATTTCCTCTCACTCCCAGTCAAAATGGCAATGATTGGGAATACAAACAATAATAATGTGGCAAGGTTGTGGAGGAAAAATACACTTGTACATTATTGGTGGGACTGAAGACTAGTGCAACCACTCCAGAATGCAGTATGGAGATTCCTCAAAAAAACCAGGGATGAAAGTACCATATGATTCAGCTATCTTAGTCCTTCGTATTTTCCCCAAAGATCTAAAATCAGCATATAACAGAGATATAGTCACCTCAATGTTTATAGCTGCACAATTCACAATAGCTAAATTACAGAATCAACCCAGATGCCCACCAATAGGTGAATGGATTAAAAAAGATTATATACATATATATATATATATATATATATATATATATATTCTACTCAGCCATAAAAAAATGAAATTATGGCATTTGCTGGTAGATTAATGGAATGGAGACTATCATGCTAAGTGAAATAAGCCAAACCCAGAAACTCAAAGGTCAAAGTTTTCTCTCATATGCAGAAGCTAGGTAAAATAAAGGAAAGGGGGAGGGAAGGATAGGATATAATAAAGATAAAGGGAAGACCAATAATGTAGAAGAAAAGATTCAGAGGCAGAGTGGTGGGATGGGGAAGGGAAGGCAATACAGAATGAATTCTTAAAAAATCATGTTATGTGCACATAAAAATACACCATAGGGAATTTCACCTTTATGCATAAATAAAAAGACCCAATCAAATATAAACAGATGAGCATAAGGAAATCTAGTAGAGGAAGGAGAATGGAGGAAGGGAGGGAAGACAGGAGAATAAACTTCACTGAGCTTGGTGCCTTGTACAACTGCACCAGCCACAAACTATGAGCCAGTTTTTGCCTAGAGTCTAGATGCACAAAAACCAGGAAATAGACTTCTCACTTCTGTTTGCACTGCTTCCTTGATATGATGAAAATAGAATGATTCTAGATGCTTCCTGGAATTAAGTGAGGGGAGAAGCATAGGTAAGGGTAGCTCCTGGGTTCAATAACAACTATGGAAAGCAAAAACCCTGAATTCCTCTTTCTAAAGTGTTTCTCCATCATCCAGGTATCAGCTGATTTTAGCACTTGTGGACTCTCTGCATGTAGCAAGGCATCTGATTCACAAGTGGGCTCACCTGCAGGGGACCATTAAAACTTCTCCAGCAAATTTTTAGTTATAATTTTATAAAATAAATATTGGACCCAGTGCTCAGAGTTGACACTTTCGAGAATTCTAAGAAAGTTTGACAACTCCAACATTTGTCCTCCAACCACATGCAGCAGTATGTGAAATTCTGCATTAGAAATAGCTTTGGCATCTCTTTACCATTCTCTTTTAAGAGTAAAGGGTCGGATTTGATAAGTTCACATTAAAATATAATATCGGTCATATTCTGCTTACCATTGCCTCAGATGGGAGGCATTTTATTTAAAAATAAAATGAGGTAGAGATCAGGAAAGAGTATGTTCAGGAAATGAGAGGTCTAAGTTAAATGAAAACTCTGTTCATGGGCTGCCATTAGCTAGCTAAATCTTAGGTTTGTTAAACTTATTTTTTAATAAAACATGCTGGTACATGATATCCAAGATATTATGTTGATCATGATTTAGTTGCAAGTGACAGAAAATCCAACCTAAACTGGTTTAAACTGTTAGGTGAAAAGG
This sequence comes from Marmota monax, assembly GCF_021218885.2. Taxonomy (NCBI): domain Eukaryota; kingdom Metazoa; phylum Chordata; class Mammalia; order Rodentia; family Sciuridae; genus Marmota; species Marmota monax. The sequence continues at coordinate 1,024,762 of NW_026693537.1, forward strand.
TAATCAATTGACTTTGCAATAAAACATCTGGAGATAGTTCTGTTCGTTCAGTGTTCAGAAGAAGCTACAAAAACCCAGTTGCTCATTTCACTCTACTGCTCTGTGGATTGGATTCATTTTAGGACTATGCATGGAAGCAAGATGGCAGTCTCAGTTCTGGCTCAGTATTTCCATGGTTCAAGTCTGGATTTGAAGGCAAACCTAGAAACTCCAACAAACTCCCTAAAATGAGACTGGTTGCCTCTGATTTGCCTCCCTCGAGTTAGGCACCTATTCCTGACCACAGGAGAAATTATCCCTGAAAGGGGTTAGGGTGGGGAGGTACTGTCAACTCCACAAAAACCACAGGGACTGAAAGTAGGGAAGGTTGGTTTCCCCCACAAACATTGGAGGCTGTTACTGGAAACAGGGTAAATGGGTAGGGACTGGCCAAGAAGCCACACACATCCACCACAGGATCTCAGTTCCAACCTTTTGCAATTCTGTGAGTCCCTCTCATGGACCAGAGTGCAGGCATAGACAGCCACAGCCACCAGATGCCCTCCAGACAGAGCAGGGATTGGGCTTGGGGGAATGGAATCCTACTTCTGCTTAAGATGACTACACTCAGGCCTTCCGATGGCTGTGGCTGGCAAGGCTGTCCCTCCAGGCTGCCCCTCATTTCTCAGTAAGACATGCGTACAAAATTTTCCATACTCCTCCTCCTGGCAATACCTCTCTGCCAAGTCCCTGTTCACCCTGGCTGTCCTCTGGGCTCAGCATGCGTCTCTCACTTTGACTCTGTCTCCTGCCTGACTTTCTCTGCTTCCTCTCTCTGGTTCTCTTTCCTTCCATGACTGACTGGTTGTCTCTTTCTCTCTGTCTACCTTTCTTGGAGTTTCTGTTTCTTCATATCTCCCTCTTTCTGGGTTTCTCCACCCCTGTCTCACTCATTCTCTGTCTTAGGCTGTTCTTCTCTATCTCATCTCTCTCTGTACCTCCCTGTCACTTTCTCTACGTGCCAATTTCATTCTTTATATCTGGCCTCCCTTTCTCCATCTGCTTTTGTCTCTTCTTCCTTTCTGAAATATTTCTCACTACTCCAATGGGACTCTGAAAAAGTTCAAAAGACCTCCTCATTCCAAATGTTTATCAGCAGGTTGATCAACAGTTTATGAGGACTGAGGAGAGACCTTGAAGGGAGAGAGAATTTGGAGAGAAAAAGAAGCACAGATGGGCCACCAGCTCTACTTGAGTCAAAAATTAGGTAGCACATACACATAGAGAGCACATAGTCAGTGCTAATATTTTTCTTTCTTTCTATTTATTTATTTATTGGTACCAGTGAGTGAACCCAGGGGCGCTTAACCACTGAGCCACATCCCCACTTTAAAAAAAATTTAGAAGTCCAGGCTACAGATTAGACTAGCTATGTGAGAATTTCTGGGTCCAAGACTGATGAAGCAGTGTTTTTAAAAATCATAATACATCTGGGTATGGTGGTGCACCCCTGCAATTCCAGCATCTCAAGAGGCTTAGGCAAGAGGATCACAAGTTCAAAGGCAGCTTCATCAACTAAGAAAGATCCTGTCTCAAAAAATTTTTGAAAATGGGCTGGGATGTGGCTCAGTGGTTAAGCATCCCTGGGTTCAATCCCTGGTACCAAAATAATAATAATAATAATAATAATAATAATGATGATGTAAAAATCCAAACACACATCACACTCTAGGTGTGATGAGTTAGAGAAATATATGTTTATGACATGTTGTACAAAGAGTCAATGCTGGGGCTGGGAATGTGGCTCAAGTGGTAGCGCGCTCGCCTGGCATGCACGAGGCACTGGATTAAATCGTCAGCACCACATTAAAAAAATAAATAAATAAATAAAGATTTTGTGTCCACCAAAAACTAAAAAATAAATATTAAAAAATTATCTCTCTCTCTTTTAAAAAAAAAAAGAGTCAGTGCTAATATTTTTCTTTCTTTCTATTTATTTATTTATTGGTACCAGGGATTGAACCCAGGGGTGTTTAACCACTGAGCAACATCCCCAGCCATATTAATTTTTTAATTTTGAGACAGAGTCTTGCGAAATTGCTTAGAACCTCACTAACTTGCTAAGGCTTCCCTTGAACTTGCCATCCTCCTGCCTCAGACTTCCGAGTCACTCTGGTGACTTCTAGGTGACTCCTTGTGCAATCAAGCCTGATAACCATTGGTTTTAGGAGGTCTCCATTAACTGTGTAATTATTTTGTATTTAATCAAGAGTCAGAGGTCCTTGTTTTAAAAGTATATTCAAGGACCCAGAATTTAAACTTGGACTCAAGCCCCAGAAATTAATTTCTCTAATTTCCAAAGATTGCTTATTCTTATAAACTCACCTAAAATGAAAAAAAAATCCCCCATATGTCCTTTATTTGATCCAAAAGAAGCACATGTTAAACATTATTTTCAACAATATATATTAAATATATTTTCAGGTATAGGTCATAGATTTGGGTGGGTTTTTTGGGCAATATTTGCATATACACAATGAGACATCATGGTTGGGGATGCAGCTCCGTGGGAGAGCACTTGCCTAGCATGTGTAAGGCCCTGGGTTCAATCCTCAGTACTGGAGGGGGAAAAAAAGGAGGAGGAGAGAGAAAAGGAGAAAGATAAAAAGGGGGAGTAAAGAGAGGGAGACAGAGAGATCTTGGAGATGAGACCCAAGTGTAAACACAAAATTCATTTTACGTTTCATGTATGCCTTATCTATATGGCCTGAAGGTAAGTTTATATAGTATTTTTAGTGTACCTGTGTTTTGACTGTGACCTGTCACTTAAGATTAAATGTGGTACTCAACAGATTTTGGATTTTTGATTTTTGGATTAGGGATGTTTGACCTGTATGTGGAATTTAGGCTAAACCAAACATCTCTATCGGCAAAAAGTAATTCCTAACTTCAAAAGACTTGCCACAAGTAAAAAGCAATGCTTTCTAAACCATAAAACAAAACTTCCTTTCCTCGGAAGTTAAGGCCTTTAAACACACACCCTGCCAAGCGAATTTTTTGCTGATTACCAGCTCTACTGCCGCCTATAATGAAGAGCCTGAGAAGAGGAACACAGTTAGGAACAGGAAGTTTGCAATGATGTTGGGAAGTTTATTGAAAAATTCTCTGCTAAGGAAATCATTTCAGTGGTTAAAATTGCTAACAAAAATACATTGAGCTGACCGAAAAAAAAAATGAACAAGCTTTGTGCTCAATGGGACACAGTATTTTGGTTTCTCCACACTGAAGAATTTAATTTCCAATGCACTGAAGTCCTCTTATGAGCAGTAAAATACAAATATATTTAAAAGCTTTGCTAAATTCATAGTCATATGTTACAATGTAGTTTCTCAATCTATTGCACAGGGTTGGATTTCATTTTCCCCAATTTTGTTGAGGTAGAATTGAAAAATAAAATTTGTCAATTTAAAATTTGTTAAGTAAACTTTTACATACTTGTGGTATTACAATGTGATGTTTTGATATATATATATATATATATATATATATATATATATATATATATATATATATATACACATACACATTGTGAGATTATTACTGTGTTCAAACTAAAATCTATCCATCACCTCACAGAGTTGCCTTTTTTCTTTTTGTGGTGAGAACATGTAAAATCTACTCTCTTAGAAAATTTCAAGTACATATAGCATATGTATTACCAACTATAATCATTGTGCTGTACGTTGGATCTGCAGAGTTTATTCGTCCTGCATTATTGAAACTTTGTACCCTTTGACCAACATCTCCCCGCTTCTCCTACCCCCAACCTCTGGCAACCATTCTACTCTGCTTCTGGGACACAGTGCTTTTCATCTAAAAAGGAGAAAATTATGTGGTATTCTATCTGTACATTTATGGATTTTTTTCTCCCTTGGTAGCTTTCTCAACATACTTCAGAAATGGTATGTGGTCTGTTTTTCTCTGCTGTCCAATCTTCATTGCTTGTTCCCGGTTTTCGAGAAGACAGGTAACCTCAGAATAGAGATACATGAAAGAAGATCCAATTCAAGAGAATCTGCTAGAGTGTCATACTAATCTTTGCTCTGCAAGCACTGGCTGTGAAATTGGTGGCCATCATCTCAGGTCTAGTCTGTACATCTCCACTTCTCACCCTGGATCTCCAATATCACAGATGGTGCTTCGGGGAAGGGTACCCAAGCTTGTCCTGTTGGCCCACTCAACTAGCTCTGTTTTCAAAAAACTTGAAGGTGGCATCTAGCCTTAATGGCCAATCCAGTGTGCCAGGAAGCCAGAATTCAAGACTTGATCTTATTCTTTCCCTTCTATATGATTCCAAACAACCATGGAACTTCGTTGAGCCTTAGTTTCTTCATTATAAAAGGAGAAATACTATATTTTTCGGCTTTCTGTTGGTTTAACAAAAATACCGAAGGCTGCATACTTTATAAAGAAAAGAGATAAACTTGACTTCCAGTTTTGGAGGCTGAAAGCCCAAAATTGGGCAGCTTCCTCTGTTCAGCCTCTAGAGAGGGGTCACACCATGGCAAAGAAACAGGAGAAGAAACTGTTGGCTTTGTGTAAAAGTGCCTGAACACCTGGGGTGGCCTCACTTTATAGTAACCTACTCTTCCCAGGAACTAACCAGGGTCCCATGAGAATTACACTATTTCCTTCAAGGGTAGGGCCTCCAATGACCTAATCACCTGCCACTAGGCCCCAGCTCTTAAGGGTTCATCACCTCTCAACATTGCCACACTGAAGAGAAGCCTTCAGCACATGAACCGTGGCAACAAATCACATACAAATCATAGCAGATACTAATATACCAATATTATCTACCTCACAGATTGGTAAAGAGTTAGTGAAATATACATTTATGACATGCTGTACAAAGAGTCAGTGCTAATATTTTTCTTTCTATTTATTTATTTATTAGTATCAGGGATTGAACCTTGGGGTGCTTGGCCACTGAGTCACATCCCCAGCCATTTTAATTTTTTTTTTTTATTTTGAGACAAGGTCTTGCTAAATTGCTTAGAACCTCACTAAGTTGCTAAGGCTTCCCTTGAACTTGCCATCCTCCTGCCTCAGCCTTCTAACAGGTATGTGCCACCACATCAGACTGCTAATGCTAATTTTTAACACTTTGAACCTGTGTTTTGTTTCATTAATTTGGAAAATTTTCACCCTTAATGTGAAGAATGTATAAGTGATGAATGGAATATACCAACCAAACTTTTCCAACCAAACCTTAGCCTATAAACTGCTCAGCATACGCCTTAGTGTGTGCAACTGTTCCCCTTCTAGCAGGTAACACTGAGGACTGCAAAAAGAAAGTCAGCCTTTAAAACATATTACCTTTTCTTTCCTCTTTTTCCAGCCTTGGCATCTCAGGTAATTTATTACAGAGATCTGGCTGGGCTTCACAGTGAATGAAGTGTGGTGGCCTTGCAGGAAGTGACAAAGACTAAATGGATCCTGTCTTTAAACAAAACTGAAGGAAGGGCAGAGAGCCCACATTTGGCTGGAGGAGAGGCCACCAGGTGCTGGCTTTCCTGTGCACATACTGGGGAGCATTGTTCAGAGTTTGAGAGTCATTGCTGCAGCCCATGCTGACGTCTCCACCACCAGCTAGAGGGAAAGTGGCCTCCCAAACATCAGCCAAGTCCAGGATCAATGCTTCCCAGTCAACAGTAAAAAACAAACACAACGACAAGAAGAAATGGTTTTCCAAATACTCGTTCCCAGAGAAAAAGAGTAACTATTTTCATCAAACAATATTTTCATCATTAGTTGTGATGTTCATGATGTCTAAGAGATAAAAGGTGAGGATCCCTCAGCCCTGCCCACCTCACCCACCTTGACCTACCCATCTCCACCTCATTTGTAAAAGAGTTTAAATTGACATGTATAAATTCCTTGAAGAAGGACAAATTTCAGAGAGTCCTCACCTTGGAAATGCAGAGGAGGCACCATTCTTCACCCTTGCTTTCTGCTAAAGAGGTAAGGGAAGTAGTAACTTTTACCAAGCTCCTGGCACATGGAAAGGCACTATAAGGTAGGTATTCCTATGCCTGTTGATATGGAAACTGAGGGTGAAAGATTAAGAAATGTATTCAAGGTCACACAGCAAATGATTGGTAAAAACAGTATTCTAACCCAAATCTGCCTTGTTCTCTCTATTAGTTCATCTTCTGAAACACAAATGAAGAGAAGTGTAGCGTTAACTGTCACTGTAACTCTTTATTTGGTGAAAGAGCAAAAATAGCAGGCTTACTTTAAAATCAATCAATCAATCAATCCTGGGTGTTTCCTCCTAAAAGGCAAAGTTGACTGTGAAAAGCCCTAAAAGATGAAGTCCTGCTGATATTTGAAAATGACCAAGTTTTTTCAAAAGGTCTCAATGGGTCAAATGCTGACATTCCATTGAAATCCCTGAGAAAGCAAAAACAATACCACCATTCCTCAAAGCATGAGCCTGTTGAGATGGGGAGGGGCGGTCTTTCATTACAAAGTGAACAGAACACATAGTCATTCTTGGCTCAAGAACATGTGGGGACCAGTTGTGACACGTATGTAAAGCATTTTACCAATAACTGAAGTTAGCAAATGATTACTCAATATGATAGAGTAGTCTCTACGGTATACTTTCTACTTTTTTGTGTGTTTGGAAATTTGCATATAAAAGATTTGTTTATTTCTTTTAAGTGTTTCCCATTTTATTGAAGTATAATTTATAGTGAAATGACAGTTCTTAGCTATATATTTGGATAAGTTTCAACAGTTGCATACATCTATATAATACATACCTCATGAAGATATAGAATAGTACCATAATTCCCAAAATATTCCAGTCAATTCCCCTCCTCTCTCTCTCTCTCTCTCTCTCTCTCTCTCTCTCTCTCTCTCTCTCTCTCTCTCTCTCTCTCTCTCTCCTTTCTCTCTCTCTGTACTGAGAATTGAATTCAGAGGCAATTTACTGCTAAGCTACATCCCCAGTCCTTAGTCATCTTTATTTTTTATTTTGAGACAGGGTCTCACTAACTTACTGAGGCTAGCCTCTAATTTGTGATCCTCCTGCCTAGCCTTTCCAATCATTAGGATTACAGGCATGCCCTGCCATGCCCTGCTATCCCGGTGTATCTTTTCCTGGTTCACTAACAATCACTGTCCTGATTTCTTTTGCCATGGAATGATTTTGCCTGGCCCAGGATTTCATATAAAAGGAATGATATAATATGTATCCTTTTATATAAAGTTTCTTTTACTTAGCATAACAATATGGAGCCCATCAGTTGTGTGCTGTGTATTAAAAGGGTTTTTTTGTTGTTGTTCCTGCTGAGCAGTATTTCATTAAATAGACATGCCTATTTCTTTTATTCATTCTCCTGCAAATGGGCTTGGGTTGTTTCTAGTTTGTTGTTGTTCTAGTTATTGAGGCCAAGGCTAGAAAAGAGAAAAGAATTAGGTAAAGGGTTTTTGTAAATCATTGTTTTTTGTTTTGTTTGTTTTTTGGCATTGATTTTAGTTTTTTTGGTGCTAGGAGTTGAACCTATGCATGCTAGGCATACACACTGCCACTGAGCTACACCTATAGCCTGGTAAAGTTTTTTTTAAATATAATTTTCTTTCTGGAATGTCCAGCCTTATGAATAATAAAGCTTCTATGAACATTCATGTGCAAGTCTTTTTTGTGTTCAAATGTTTTCATTTCTCCTGGATAAATACCTGGAAGCGTATTTGCCAGGTCATAGGGTAGGTGTATGTTTAACTTTACAAGAAACTGCCAGACTAATTTTCAAAGTGGTTATGCAATTTTATATCACCACCAGTAATGTATGAAAGTTCTTGTTGCTCCACATCCTTTGCCAGTATTTGATGCCATTAGTAGTGATATCTCATTGGGGCTGAAATTTTTGAGGGTGATGAAATATTCTATATAGAGAACAGTTATTTTATTTATTATTTATTTATTATATGTGATAGTTGTAGTTTCACTGTTATGTGCATGCCTTATAATTCACCATCTTATTGTTTTGATATCTTTTATTTGATTTTAAAATGTATTAATATTATTTTTTAACTTTTTTTATTTTTTAGTTACAGAGTCTTGCTATATTGCTTAGGCTGGTCTCCAACTCCTGAGCTCAAATGATCCTCCTGCCTCAGCCTCCCGAGTGGGACCAGAGGTAAAGGCCATCATACAGAGATTAATATTATTTTTGATTGACAAATAATAATGTATACATTTATGGGATGCATTGCTATGTCTTGATGCACATATGCAATGTGGAATTATTAGGTCGAGCTAATAAATATATCTATCATCTGCCCTTTATTTATTAGGGTGAGTCATTTGAACAAATAGTACATTATAAGGGACTACACACTGCAGGCAAATTATAACTCGATCATGTTCAATTAAACAAAAAGCATATTGAGGAGATACACTATAGGATACAGGAGGCAGGAAAGCAAATGGAGCAAGCATGACTGATGCTGTAAGGAAAAGACAAGAATTATTAGTAAGAAGCCTGGAAGGATAGAAAGTTAAAATGAGAGAGTACATAAGAGAGTTTTGTAAAGAAAAGTGTTGTAAAGAAAAATTGTTTTAAGTTGAATTATGGGTCTTAGTTAAACCTAATTGAAGTAGTTTAGATTAAAAAGGGTGACTTATAAGCTCATGGTGTAGAAAAGTCAAACAACTGGAATTAGACTAGGCTTTTTCTGTGGGTGTCTGATCTCTGACCCCACCCAACAGGAGAAGGAGGGCGAGTGGAGGAGTGCTCACTGTAATCTCAGCAGGTGGAGGGTCAAGATCCCCACTGGCTCTTTGCAGACAGGGATGGGGTGGGGTCACAGATTTTCCATTGTTTGGCTAAAGTAGAGTAGTTGCTGTAGTACAGTTTTCTGTCTTCTTAAGCTGACCCTTTCTGGTCCATTAGCTGGAGTGAACAGTCTTGTCTAGGGGATTCTGAGTATGCATGTGTGTCTATTGGCATTTCCAGTGCACTGGCTTCTTGAGTACCCTGTCTGAGATATAGGAGGCAAAAAGAGAACTCATTTGTCCCTCTGTTCCTTGGAACTATAGCTGGTCTATCTTCTCTCCACCTTTCACAGTCTTCTAATGTTCAGAGTTTTTAGCAATGCTACATGTGCAGAATAAGGGCAAATATGTCTGCTTCAGTTTTTTTAAAGCATAAATCTTCATGTCCATGTCACAGGATTGGATTGTTTGTCTTTTTTTTTAATTGCATCATAGGAGGTTTATATTCTGAATATAACTCCTTTGTCAGACATATGTGCTGTGAATGCTTATTCAGTTTCTTAACAGTGTCTTTTGATGAATGGAAGTTTTAAATTTTAATGAAGTCCATTTTATCTACTTGCTTATTTTATGACTAGTGTTTTGAGATTCCAGAAAAAAAAATATATGTCTATATCTAAGTTGCAAAAATAACCTGAATTTTTTTTTCTAGAAGCTTTATGATTTTAGCCTTCATGTTTAGGGATATAATCCATCTCAAATTAATTTTTCCATTTGATACAAGGTATGGGTTTTAATTAATTTTTCTCTGTGGAGATAGCTAATGATTCTAACACCATTTGATAGAAGAATTTCCTTTCCCCTTTGAGTTTCTTTTGCAACTTGGTCAAAAAGCAAATACATGTAGAACCACTCTTGTACTATATTTAATCTCTATTTGTCTCTGTTTATGTCAGTAGCACACTATCTTGATTACCATTTTTGTTTTTCAAAACTGATTTATTTCTTTTAGATCCTTCTTTTTTTTTTTTTTTTTTTTTTTTGTGGTGCTGGGGATCAAACCCAGGGCCTTCTGCATGCGAAGTAAGCACTCTCTCAACTGAGCTATATCCCTAGCCCATAGGTCCTTCAAATTTCTAGAAAATTTTTACAATCAATTTATCAATTTATGTTTTTAAAAGATTTCCAGGATTCTCATTGGGTTTGTGGTGAATTTATAGATCAATTATGGGATAATTTGCATATTCTTGCATATTATTATCTTAATAATAAATTGTATATCTTCCCATTTGTTTGTCTTCTTTTATTCTTAGCAGTATTTTACAATTTTCAGAGTATGTCTTACACGTTTTAAGTACAGTCCTAAGCATTTTGGTTTTTTAATGTTTTTCTAAATAGTATTAAGTTTCAGTTCTCAGATATTCATTTGCTAATATGTAGAAATATAACTGAGTTCGGTATATTAAACTTATATCCTACAACCTTCCTAAATTTGCTTATAAGCTCTCACAGCTTTTGTTATTTAGGAGTTTCTGTGTACCTGTGTACCTAATTGTGTCATATGCAAATAAAGACAGTTTCATGCCTTCATTTACAGTTCTGCCTTTTATTTCTTATTCTTGTCCTATTGCATTGTTGAAGACCTCTGGTAGAAGTGTCTAGGGTGAGAAGTATCTAAGTGATGAGAATTTACACACTTGCCTTGATCTTAATCTTTGCAGAAAAATGTTTTAATCTTTCACATTAAATGTGTTGTTAACAATAGAGTTTTCATAGACGCCCCTTATAATGTTGAGGAAGTCTCCTTCTCTTCTATGTTTATTGAGAGATTTTATCATGAAGGCCATTGAATTTTGTCAAATGTTTTTCTTGCATCTATTAAAAGCGATCATATACTTTTCTTCTTTATTATGTTAAATTGCATCAATTTATATTCAAATGCTAATATTGCATTCCTAGCATAAACTCCATTTGATTATAATACATTACTCTTTTTTACGTTGCTGAGTTCAATTTGCTAAAATCTTAAGGTCTTTTGCATCTATGCTCATGACAATGTAGGTCAGTAGCTTTCTTATTTGTAATGTTCTTTTCTGGTTTCAACATCAATACTTCACCTCATAAAATAATTTATCAATTATTTCACCCACCTGTTTTTTCTAAAAATAGTGGTGTAGGATTGGTGTTTTTTTTTCCTGAAATGTTTGAAATAATTTATCAGCAAAATCATTTTTTTGTAAATGTCCGACACTTAAAAACAACTATTTTATATACATTTTGCATAATATTGTTGTTCATTATAATGGATAGTTATCCTGTACAATTACTCCAAAATGGGTAGAACAGATGTGGCTAGTAAGTAGCTTATTTAAAGCTCATTATTAAAGCTTATTATTAGGATGATTTTAAATCCAAGAGGTTCAATATTACCCCAATAGTCAACTTACTTCAATAAATTGTACTGATTGCATTTCTACTGAACCTAACCCAAATTAAATATTAGTATAATTAGTACAATTCGGTATTAGCAAAAAGTAGTACAATGAAGAACAGCCTTATGCTCACCACCTAGATTCAACCATTAATAACCTATTCATACTCACTTAAATTCTCATGTTTTCTTGTATGGAATAGAAGGCAATGAAGTTACTGGTAGAGTTGTTTTGTTTTGTTTTATGTGACTGATTTTTTTTAATGAAATTCTGATATACTCCAGGAATATGTCCTACATTTCACTCATTACACTTACTAACAATAGATTAAAAAATTTCAAACTATTATTTAGAGATTTTTATTTTCCAGGAATGTTATCATTTGAATGTACAAACTTCTCTTAACAACAGCAACAAAAAAGTAGGTATGATTCTGGTATCTTAGCAGAAAAAAAACAGTGTTTGCTAGTGGAATGTACAAGAAATTTGCAATTATGCTTATATCTTCTGCATGTTTTTATTTCTGCTGCTTTTTACCTTGGGAGTAGGCCAGGTAGAAAACAATAATTTTCCAAAATGATTCATAATATCCAACTTAAGTGGACAGATTATTAGGGTCACGTCTCTCTACATAAGGAATCATGATGGAAACCTAATACTTTGCTTATCTGGCCTCCTTTGGGCTTAAATCTACTTTCTTATTCAAACAACCAGTTTCCTTTTACAAATGATAAAGTAAAATTAAAAGTCACTAGGCAGTTGTGGTTCTTGCCTTCATTTTAGCGTAAGTGAAATAGTCTGATCTTTGCTTACCTAAAGCACCCCTATTCGCACCCTTTGGCCCACCAAAATCTGGAGGATGCATCCCACTCCTGGGTCCAAAGAGAAAAATCCTCAGAGCTAGAGGTTGTTATGGTATACCACTGTGAACTTTGAAGCAAGAGTAAATAGAAAAAGAAGGGAATTACACATTACACATTGCTATATTGGCACTGTTATTAAGGATAATGTTATGTCCTTTGAAAAGTCTTAAATGATATTACAATGCAGAAAACATGTGAAACCATGTTAACTGAATAGCTAACACTGAGGAAAGCAATTAAAAACAACAATATAATGTAATGAAGTAATTAATACATCCCTTTGTCAACGGTACTGATGAATTCTGATTGCTGTGATTGTTCTAGATCTTTTCCCGTATTTGTTGCCAATCAAAATTAACCATTAGTATAATATGGGTCAACAATCTTATGGATCTCTGCCAACAAATTCACAATAACAAGTGTTGATACTTTATTTAATGAAGATTGCAATCTCACAGCACTTCAAAGTCATCAGGGAGTCTTAAAAAATTCAAATGTCCAGACCTTATCCCCAGATATTTGAATTTTTACTGAGAACGGATTTAAACTGCCCCAGAGGGGTGAGATTCTTATTGCAGCTTCTGATAAGAGCACATACTCTTTGAACCATCTCCCTCAATAATCTATTCCCATGTTAAGTAACTGTCCTCTAAAATATTCTCACCTGCCTTGCTCAATACACCACCTCTGCTCCTATTTATAACTAGATATAAATCCTAACACCCTGGCCTCTACATTCCATTTGTATTGAATTTACGATCTGTCCAGATTCTGATTATTTCAACTTTAGCTATTTCTCAGTGGATATGAGGAATAGCTGTTTGCTGTTTCTAGTACAGAAACTAGAAAGTTCTTGTTGTTTGGATGATTGGTTTGGTTTGTTTTTTCCCCCTTTTGGCTTTTGATTTTTGTTCCTTCTGACACATACCATTTCCAAAGTTGACCAAACTATTATGAGATTTAAAGGGAATGAAAGGACATCTCACTTTAATACTGTTTTGTGACTCCTTTCGATAACTAAGTAAGGCCTCAAGCTGCTGGAGGTATTGACACAGGACATAGCCATCCTGACAAATAGCTAGTCCATGGCTATATGAAGCTTTGGAATAGAGTCAACACATAGATCCACCTGTGGCCATAGACTGTGACAATACCAAATCTCTTCCCTTCCCATCTTATAGTGATGCCAACTGTACTTCTGAAATTCTTGTCTATGAAATGCCTGGAGATTGAGGCACAGTATGGACTTCTAGAATATTGGAACTGAAAGTCTCAAAGTGCCGGTGTGTTCCCTACTGTGACACAAATAATGAATGAGGTTCATAAGCATGCCACTCTTCCATGCTTTATCCAGATATAGAAAAAAATAGAAATGTTTTATTGAACATATGAAAAGAGTATTCCAGGTCTTTTTTCTTGATTTGATATTCATAAAATCATTTTATCCATCTGATAAATCAGTCATTTAGAATATCAAAAATTATAACAACAAGGAAAACCATAAGATAGTCTAATTTTTAAACTTTATTTAAAAATCTAGAAAAGTTATTTTCAACACATTTCTCCACATATAATAACAGGGCAAGGAAGTAGTATGCTAAAAGAACAAGCTTAGATAATTTTATTATTTTAATGTTGGATCTGTTGAATTTTTTAAAAAAAAAAAGTACCAGTAATACAAATAGCATTAATGAAGATTTCTTTCATCACATTGTTTTGATAATATTATTAATATAAGTGTATGTTGCATCCTTCACAATTATAAACTACTTATATATATTTTGCCTTTTATTCCTACCATAAATCTGTGCATATTTCTCACTTAAAAGGAGGAAACTACAATGATTCACAATGATTTCCAGTGTTCTTCATTATTATTGGTACCTTAATACTGAGGGATAATTTGAGGTTTTGTAGAAAATAGGGCAAGATGTAATGTTTGTTTTTTCTACTGGAGAAAAACAAAAAGCATGATACCTTTATCAGAAGTGAGAATAATCCTGGATTTTTTTTTTCAGGTGCTGGGGATCAAACCCAGGGCCTCGCCCAGCCTAAGCATATCCTCTGCCACTGAACCATATCTCCAGCCCTGCTCTGATATTTTTTAAAGTACCATACTGATACAATATTTCACTACTATCAGTAAAATATTAATTACAACATGCTTCACAGTTAAAGGCTAAAGCTAAAATCTTCTGCTCTATACCATCTCCAATTTCTTTCTTTCTTTCTTTCTTTCTTTCTTTCTTTCTTTCTTTCTTTCTTTCTTTCTTTCTTTCTTTCTTTCTTTTTCCATGCACCCTTAACATTAAAGAAAATGCAGGTGTGTGTGTGTGTGTGTGTACACACATATATATATTTAAATATAAATTTTAAATTATATACTTGCACTAGTGTGCTGACATATTCTATGCACAGAAATTTTTAAAAGAGAACATAAAAATAAATATAAATAAAACTCTACTATCTTCTTGCTCCATCCATATAGATTGTGCTGCATGAAGGTTGGTAAGTTTGTTCTTTACCTCTAACTTCCAGAAAAAATAAAGCAGGGATTGTTTAAGGGTTCACCAGGGAATATAAAATTTCTTGTCTCAAATTTTGCTTGTTGGTAAAGTACCTTAAAACTATTAAAGAGCAGATGAGATGTTTGCTTATGTACATAATCTATGTTGTATGGGAATTAGCAGGATTTGGGGTTACTTCTAGAAGATTCCAGATTGGATTGCTTAAACTCTCCTGTGAACTCTGGGGAGAAGATAAAACAAGTCCTTATAAAGGCCTTTTCTTCTATTTCCCTCCCTCTTTCCACTGAAGAAATAGCACAGAATTTTATGTGGCTTTCATGGTCTTTCCCCCTTCACAAGACACCACAGAGCCTCTGTGAATCCTCTATAAGGAAAGGTGTGTCGTGAGAGTCTTCATAGAAGCACCGTTTGACTTTTGATCTATTCAGTACTTTGTTATTTTTGTTATTTTAGTCTCCAGTGTAAATTGTAGGCAAATTGCAGTCAACAGTGGAAAGGCTTTTATGTCATTCTCAAAGGAATTGAACCAATGACAATTCTTTTACTTTCCTTCCATGCTTTCTTAAAATACTGCTTTCTTCTCACTATAAAAGAAATATATGTGATTATAAAACATTTTGGAAAATACAAAAAGAAGCACAAAATTAAAATTACCACCATCCCATTAATTAGAGATATGTCAAAGTGGTCTATTTTTTTCCCTTAAGAATTTTTTTTAAATTAGAATGATATGGAATTTTCCATTTTATCTCATCTATATCAATCAATATCTAACCAGCCCTGCTGAAAAGGTGACATAGGCTTAAATAAAATGAGGAGAGCCTCAAAGCAGAGGGAACAGCAAAAGCAAAGGACAGAGAGAGTGGAAGTGTGCTTGATGGGTCAGAAATACAAAAGGCCAGGGATTGCTGCAGTGCAGTCATCCAGGGGAAAAGAGAAGAGTGGAGGTCAGAGGGGTGGCCCTGGGGCATCCAGGCCACAGGAAAGATGTTGGCTTCTGCTTGGAGTGTGATGGAAGCTATTGAAAGTGTCGGAATAGAGGAGGGAGGTGACATGTTGGGTGGTAAAAGGATCACCCTGTCTGATTCTCTTTGACATACATGTTGAAGAAGTGCTTTTCAATTCTTTACTTAACTTGGAATGATGATTTTTTTTTTTTTTTTTTTTTTTTTTTGGATACAAGCAATACCCTGCATGCAGCTGTGAAGGATCAAGGAATCTCTCAAATCTTCCCCGGCAATTGTCAACTCAGAAGTCCTCTTTAACCAACATTTTTAAGTAAAAACTTATAATTTCTGGTTATATACAGAAAATCTGAACCAACTCTAGGATTAATCTGTTTTGTTGTTATTTTCATATAGCCAATTTTTAAAAGTATTATCTGTTGAGCTGGGTTAGGAGGTGCCTGCCTGTAATTCCAGCTACTCAGGAGGCTGAGGCAGGAGGATCGCAAGAGAAGTGAGACTCTGTCTCAAAAAAAAAAAAAAAATCTGTTGAATAAGCTCTCCTTTTATCACTGGATTGATTGATTGAATTGCGATATTCATATAGATAGGTAGATAGATAGACTTTCAGACTACATTCTATTCTGTTGCATTATTTCTTTCATAGCTGTGTAAATACCACAAAAATTTAAAACTCAAATTTCTATGAACAATTTTAACATAAAACAATAAAAATTATGCTTTTTGTCACCATTCTATTCTTTGAAGCAAATTTAGAATCATGTCCTCAAATTCTTAACACTAAAAATTCCACTGGGATTTTTCATTGGGATTGTTTTATTATTATAAAATAATTTGAGAATAATTTCCATCCTTTACAAAAAATCATTCTTCTCACCAAGGAGCATAAGCTATTTCTCCTTTCTTTTTTTTTTTTTTTTGCATTAAAATATTTTGTATGAGACATGATCACAGCTAACAAATTAGATATGCTTTAGTAAAATGAATAGTAAATCCAGTTTTTAAATTTCAAACATAGTCTGTAGTCATTTTTCTGGAATGCTCAGTTTTACATGTGTAAATCTTGAGTACTTTTTTATTTTTAATTTTTTACTTGTTCTAATTAGTTATACATGACAGTAGAATGCATTTTGACATATCATACATAAATGGAGTATAACTTCTCATTCTTCTGGTTATACATGATATAGAAACATGTTGGTCATGTCCGATTCATGCTATTGTCCTTTCTACCCCCATACTCCCTCCCCTCCCTTCACTCCCCTCTCCCTAGTCCAAAGTACCTCTATTCTTCCATAGCCTTCCCCTTCTTGTGAATTAGCATCTGCATATCAGAGAAGACATTTGGCCTTTGGTTTTTTGGGATTGGCTTATTTGGCTTAATATGATACTCTCCAGCTCCACTCTCTTACCAGCAAATGCCATAATTTCATTCTTCCTTGAGGCTGAGTAATACTCCATTGTATGTATGTATGTGTGTGTGTGTGTGTGTGTATCACATTTTCTTTATCCACTCATCTGTTGAAGGGCATTTAAGTTGGTTCCATAGTTTAGCTATAGTGAGTTGAGCTGCTATAAACATTGATGTGGCTGTGTCACTGTAGTATGCTGATTTTAAGTCTTTAAAAAAAAAAAAGAAGGAGTAGGATAGCTGGGTCAAATGGTGATTCAATTCCAAGTTTTCTCAGGAATCTCCATACTGCTTTCCATAATGGTTGCACCAATTTGCAGTCCAACTAGCAATGTATGTGTGTACCTTTTCCCCACACCCTTGCCAACATTTATTGTTGCTTGTATTTTTAATAATTGCCATTCTTATTGGAGTGAGATGAAATCTTAGAGTAGTTTTGATTTGCATTTCCCTAATTGCTAAAGATGTTGAACTTTTTTTATATATCTGTTAATCAATTTTATTTCCTTTTCTGTGAAGTATATGTTCAGTTCTTTAGCACATTTTAATTCAATTTCTATTAAAATCCCAATGACATTCTTCATGGAACTAAAAAGACAATTATAAAATTCATTTGGAAAAATAAGAGGCCCAGAATAGTCAAAGCAATCTTTAGCAAGAAGAATGAAGCAGGAGGCATCACAATACCAGAACTTAAACTATACCACAGAGCCATAGTAACAAAAATGGCATGGTATTGGCATCAAAACAGACACATAGACCAATGGTACAGAATATAGGACACAGAGACAAACCCACATAAATACAGTTATCTCATACTAGACAAAGGCACCAGAAACCTTCATTGGCGAAAAGATAGCCTTTTCAACAAATGGTGCTGGGAAACTGAAAATCCATATGTAACAAAATGAAAGTAAACATTTATCTCTCACCCTGCACAAAACTCAACTCAAAGTGGATCAAAGACTTAGGCACTAGAACATAGACCCTATGCCTAACAGAAGAAAAAGTAGGCCCAAATCTTCATCATATCAGCTTAGGACCTGACTTTCTTAACAAGACTCCTGAAATGCAAGAAGTACAATCAAGAATCAATAAATGGGATGAATTCAAACTAAAAAGCTTCTTCTCAGCAAAGAAAACAATCAATAAGGTAAAGAGAGAGCCTAGGAGAATGGGAGAAAATATTGACCATAGGCACCTCAGATAGAGCATTAATCTCTAGTTCAAAGAACTCATAAAACTTAACACCAAAAAACCAAATAACCCAATCAATACATGGGCTAAGGAACTGAACAGATAGATACTTTATCTTTCTTAATTAAGTTTTGGTCATTTAAATCCTATCTATTCAAGTATGTTTAATGCTTTTGTACAGTTATATAAATGTAATTTTTTTTCATTAATGTCTTCTCATTGGTGCTTGCTTGTATATTGGAAAACTTAGCAAAACTCTAGCTATTTTACTTAACTTCACTTAATTTGTGGGGAGAGAGGTTTATTGATTCTTTAACTATACTCATTAAATATTTCCTAATAATAAATTTTTATTAGAAAGTCTTCATTGTTTAATTTAGTTATTGGTTTTATAATCTCTAAATACTAACAATTAAAGTTCTACCTTGAAAAGTCTAAATTTATTTTTTAAAAACTTTTCTCTGGGGACTGGGGTTGTGACTCATTGTAAAGCGCTCACTTAGCACGTTTGAGGCCCTGGCCTTAATCCTCAGCACCACATAAAAATAAATAAATAAAGTATTGTGTCCAACTAATATTAAAAAGAAAAAAAAAAACTTTTCTCTGGGACTGGGGATATAGTTCAGTGGTACAGAGAATGTTTAGCATGCATGAACCCCAGCCAGCCCCCTCAAAAAATTAATAACCACAAAGTCTCTTCTTGTTCCACTTAAAAAATCACAATTAATTGGTTAATTATTAATTTATAATTATGCAACTAATGCATGGATATATCTTCTTGTAAAAAATGAATATTATAAATAAAACTGAAAGTTGGGCATGGTGGCATACACCTGTAATCCCAGTGACTCATGAGGCTGAGGCAAGAGGATCACAAGTTCCAGGCCAGACTCAGCCTTAGCAACTTAGTGAGATCTTGTTTCAAAGTGAAAAATAAAGGGTTGGGGATGTAGCTCAGTGGCAGAGCACCCTTAAGTTCAATCCCCAGTACAATAACTAAATAAATATCACTTAAGTCCCTGCTTTTTCTCACCCTTTATCTTGCCCTCATCTGTAGATGGTCCCTCATATCAATTTACAGTACATTTATTCAAATTGCTCAAATTTAGTTTTGAGTTTCTCAATCTAGGGTTTTTTTTTAACTTTAAAAAAATAGTTGTAGATGAACATGATACCTTTATTTTATTTAGTTATGTGGTGCTGAGGATTGAACCTAGTGCCCCACGCATGCTACACAAGCACTCTACCACTGAGTCACAATCCCAGCCTGTCAATCTAGTTTTACTTTCTACACTTTCATACATAAATATTTTCAATCTATACATGATCCTACCATTTTTTTTTCTGTTCAATAAGATAATAAGGAAAGCTATCCGAGTACTTATTAGTACCCACTAGAACTTCCTTTTTCTTGTTACATTCTCTTCCACTATATGACTACAGTAACTTATTTGCCATCTTCCATTAATGGATATTTAGGTTATTTTCCAGTTTTTTGTGATCATATAAATGTTGCACTAATCATTTGTGAACTTGCCTCCTAGGGTTGATAGAAAGTGGTAACACAGAAATTCTAATTTTTCATCAAGTACCTAACCTATTTCAAGGTCTTGGGTTTGAGACTTTCATCATTTTTTGCACTTTTAAATAGCAAAGCCATGTTGAGACCTGGCATTATACTCTCAGGTTTGAATTGGCTAGCACACAGCTTTGGACAGTTATTTTCTTTGCTGGGCAGGGTGATTCCTAGGAACATCATGGAGCAAGCTGCTGCTGTTTGTTTTTTACCCTGTGCCGTTTGACTTGGAACATTCCTAAAGTTGTTCAGTTCCTGCACATCTAAATGAATGATTGTTTCTGGGTACAGGTTGGTTGGTGGTTTCAAAAACCTGGGCACAAGTCTCTGTTTTTTGAGGACTCAGTTCTATGTAGTTGGTCAAATCATACAAGGGAGGCTTATGTAAGGAGCCATTCATTATACTTCTCAAATGCACCAAGGGAGAAAAGCAATTTCACTCCAACCCACTAGTTATTACCATAAAGCTTGGGTCTGAGATGATGTTAGTGAAAGAAACATTAGACCTACTCATTATGCATAGTTTAAATTCTGCACTCAACATCTCAACTATACAAATCACCCTAAAAACCTTCCCCTTGACCCTGAACTTTCTCTTCTAGTTTTAATCAGCTTTTTTGCTACTGTGACCCAAAGTCCTGACAAGAACTATTTTAGAGGAGCCAAAATTTATTTGTCACTCACAGCTTCAGAGATCTCAGCACATAGATGGCCAACTCTAGTGCTCTCAGCCCAAGGTAAGGCAAAACATCATGGCAGAAAGTTGTTAAGGAGGAAAGCAGCTTAAGACCTGGCCACCAGGAAGCAGAGAGAGACTTCCTTCCCCAGGGACAAAACATATACCCCAAAGGTATGCCCCCAGTGACTCACCCCTTCAAGTCATACCCTACCTGCCTACTATTACCATCTAATTAATCATTAGCAGTGAATAAATGCACAATTAGTTTAAGGCTCTCATAACCCAATCATTTCTCCTCCAAATTTTCTTGCATTATCTCACACATGAGCTTTGGGGGGATGACATCTCATCTTTCAACCATAACATTCTTCCTGCAGTCCCTAAAAGCTCATGCCAATGTCACAATAAAAAATACATATAGTCCATTTCCAAGAGTTCCCATAGTTTTAACAGTTCAATCACTGCCAAAATTCTAAGTCCAAGGTCTCCACTAATATCAAGGCAAACTCTCAGCATGAGCTCCTGTAAAAGATTAAAAGCAGATTATATGCATCCAATATATAATGGCCTATAGTAAAAATTTCCATTCCAAAAGAGAGAAAGAGGAACATAGAAAGAAAGATTAGAAGCAAAGCTAAGACACATCCAGTTGGGCAAACAAGCCCTGTGGCTCTGTGTCCAGAATCTCAGGGCCATGGACTCATGATGTTCTCTCCAAAAGCCTTGTGCAGCTTCACTCCTATGGCTTTGCTAGTTGTAGATTGCATGGCCTCTCTCAGCTTGTCCCTCTCTTAGCTTGCTCTGTTCAATTCCTGCAGTTTTCCTCAGCAGACCCCACAGTACTGGGATCTCTTAATCTTAAGGGTCTCCATTTTAGCTATGGCTTCCATCTCACATCTCCACACATCTCCACATATCACCCTCTCAGGGACTGCCCATAGGGACATTTATTCTGTTGACACTTTGCCTGACTTCCAGGCCTTCCTTTGAAAGCTTGGTTAAAGCCTCCATGATCCCCTAATTCAGCATCTTGCAATCTTGCAGAACCAGCACCACATGGTTGATGCCAAGGTCTACTGCCATCTCAAGCACTTACTAAGTCTTCTGGGATCCTGGCTGTAGTAGCCTGAGTGCCTTGAAAGCTGAGCATGGTAAAAGACCTTCCTAGCTCCCCATGCCATTCAAGGAGGGTGCCCCACTAGTCTCTTCTCAATGGAATTTATACTTTACACATTTCAACCTGAGATGGGTATGATCTTGCCAATTCCTCAGGTGATCTCAAGTCATTTTTCCTATGGTCTCTGGGTAAAGTATTTAGCATTATTTTAGTGACTAAAATATTTACAACCACAACTTCCTTAGTCCCAGTTTTACTCTCATATTTCTGTTCAAACTTTCCAAGATTTTCAAATCTTTCTGCTCCTGATTAACACAGTTGCTAAAAGCCACCAGCAATATCCATGCCACTGGCTGAATGCTATGCTGCCTAGAAGTTTTTTTCCACCAAATTAATTAGTCCATCACCTTTAAATTCAGCCTCACCAAAAGTCTCAGGATATGGGCAAAAGATAGACAACTTCTTAGCCAGAATGTAAAACAAATGGTCTAGAGTCCAGTTTCCAGTAGAGTCCTCCTTCTCCTCTGAAATCTCATGAGCCCAGTCTTTACTGTCCATAGTCGGTTAGCATTCTGGTCTTCTGAGCTCCCACCAGAATCACCCTATAAGCTCTATTTACAATATTCTAAAACTTTTCCAACTTGCATCTATAAAGTTTTAAAAATTACTCTCCCCACAAACTCCAAAAAGCTCCAAAAGTGTCTGAATCACATGGTCTTCTTTGTCATAGCAACAACTCCACTTCTCAGTACCACTTTCTGTTGTCAACTTTTCATTGTTGTGACCAAAAGGCCAGACAAGAACAATCTTAAATGAGGAAAGGTTTATTTGGGGCTCACTATTTCAGAGGTCTCATCCCATAGATGGCTGAAACAACTGCTCTGGGTCCAAGGTGAGGCAGAACATCATGGTAGAAAGATGTTGAAGAGGAAAGTAGCTTAAGACAGGGCCACCAAGAAGCAGAGAGAGAGAGCAGCTCCTGTCCCCAGGAACAAAATATATACCCCAATATATACCCCAAAGGCATGAGCCACCTCTACCAGCCACATCCTACCTGCCTACAGTTACCACCCAGTTAATCTTTATGAGTTGATTAATGTACAGATTAGATTAAGGCTCTCATAATCCAATAATTTCACCTCTAACCTTCATACATTGTCTCTTATGTCAGCTTTTAGGTGACACTTCAAATCTCAACTGTAACATTCATTTACAATTTTTTTTTATTCAATTCTCTGTGTATTTGTTGTATACTTGTTACCTTAGGCAAAACATAAGGTAGCCTGTGCACCTGGACATATGATAAACAGAGATGGAAAGGAAAGATTCTAAAATATCTTTAATTAATATGGGTAAATTCAATTAAACAAACCCCAAGACCTAAAGCCAATTTGAGACTCAGTTTTTAAATCTATAAAATGGCAATATAGTTTGAGTGTGTCCCCCAAAGTTCAGGTGTCTAATATGTAATCCCTAATGCAATAATATTGACAGATATGATCTTTAAGAGCTTATTAGATCATGCGAGCTTTGCCCTCACAAATAGATTAATGCCACCAATAAGGCAGTGGGTTAGTAATTATACGCATGTGTTCCTGATGAAAGAATGTCATCCTCCTTCTCTCTCTCTCATTCTCTTCTTCTCCCCACCCTTCCCTCTCTCATGCATATAAGCACATGCTCTTTTGTCTTTCTGCCTGCCACCATGGAATGAAACAGCAAGAAAGTCTTTGCTAAATGTACCTCTTCAACCTTGAATTTCCCATCCTCTAGAATTTTAAGAAATGAATCTCTGGTGTTTTTAAATGATCTAGTGTTGTTTATTCTGCTATAACACAAAACGGTACAGACAGAAAATTGGTACTGAGAATAAAAACTGTCACTAACACAAATACCTAAAAATATGAACCTAACTTTAGAACTGGATTAAAGGTAGAAGCTAGAAGAATTGGAAGAATCAAGCTGGAAAAGGCCTATATTCCCATAAATACAGCATTAAGGATAATTCTGGTGAAGGCTTCGAGGGAGAGAACTATAGGAAATATCTAAAATTTAAGAGATGAATCAGGTGGTCATGACCAGACTGTTAGTAGAAACATAAATAGTAAAGGAAATTCTGAAGAGATCTAAGGTAGAAATAAGAAGCAAATTATTGGAAATGGAGGTAAAGGCCACCCTTGCTATGCTATGTGCAAAGAATCTGGCAGAGCTATGTCCTAGGGCTTTATGGACGCTTGAATTTAAGAGCAAGGAGCTAGGATAACTGGCAGAAGAAATACCTAGGCAACAAAGTGTTAGTCAGATGGGTATACTAATACATATCTCACACAAGTCAATATGAATACATGCACATGTAGTGAGCTTTCAAGCAGTGGGAGATAAATATTATATTTAAGGCAATAATTTAGCATTAAAATACCAGCATATGATATACTTGTTTCTGTATTGATTTAAGAAGATTTCCCATATCATTCTTCTAACACCTTGTAGGGTGTTAGAAGAATTCTCAAGGAATGATTGAGTTGGATTTTTCATACTTTCAGGAATAATACAAAGAAACTTTTCAGAGATTTAAAGCAGATCATTCATAATAATCCTGGAAGTCATGCATAGTGGCACATCCCTGTAATCTCAACTGCTCAGGAGGCTGAGACAGGAGGGTTGAAAGTTTCAGGCCAGCTTTAGCAATTACTGAGAACCTGTCTCAAAATTTAAAAAAAGGGGTGGGGGTAGGGGTATAACTCAGTGGTAGAATACTCCTGGGTTCAATACACAATACACAAAAAAGTACTGTAAAAAAAAAAAAAAAAAAGTCTTTCTGAATCCACCCACACCAACCTGAGCGGGACCTAGGCCCAGGGTAGGCCTGGGTCCATCCCACTGGAGCTCAGGCTCCAGCTCAGGACTGCCTCTGCTGACCTGCACACAACCCAGGCCAGGGTAGGTCCAAGTCTGCCACCTCCCCACAACCTGGGAGCCCAGGCCTAGCCCAATTTTATCTTGGGACACTGCAGACATCACCATGGCCTTCCCCACATAGTAGCCTCTACCTTTGCCAACATACAGGGCCTACAAGCAGCTATATCTCAGAGCAGGCATTCCAAAGAAGTGTAAGGCTCACCCTTTCAGCCCCATCTCTGAAAGACATTGCATCCATCTTGGGGCATCTCCACCACAATCTAGAGATATCTCCAATTGCCACCACCACCTTTAATTGCTGTAGCATACATTAAGAGACACCTGCAGGGTCTGGAAACCCAACCTCAAAGTTAGGTACAGATAATCTGCATGGATACTACAAGACTACAGGGTAGAAACTATAATATCTCAGATCCACACTGCAAGAAAGGAAGACACATAGACAACATGAAAAAACAAGGGAGGAAAGTGCCCCCAAACAAACCAGGATACTATAATAACAGAACCCATGGAAATTAAGTTGATGAAATGTCAGAGAAGGAGTTCAGAAGGTTCATAATTAAAATGACCTGTGATTAAAGAATGACCTAAATGAGCAAATACTGGCAAAAACTGATCACTCCAACAAAGAAATAAGAGAGCAAATACTACCCTGCATGCTATCAGATCATGATAAAATGAAATTAGAAATCAATGATAAAATACAAAATAAAACTACTCCAACACCTGGAGACTAAATAATATGCTACTAAATGAACAATGTGTTAAAAAAGAACATCAAGGAGGAGATTAAAAAGTTCTTAGAGGTAAATGAGCACTCTGATACTATCAAAATCTCTGGGACACTATAAAGGCAGTACTAAGAAGAAAGTTCATTGCATGGAGTTCATTCATTCAAAGAAGAAAAAGTCAACAAATAAATGGCCTAACATTACATGTCAAAAGCCTAGAAAAAGAAGAACAAACCAACATCAAAATTAGTAGAAGATAGGAAATAATTAAAATCAGCACTGAAATCAATGAAATTGAAACAAAAGAAACAACTGAAAAAATTGACAAAACAAAAAGTTGGTTCTTTGAAAATATAAATAAAATTTATAAACCCTAAGCCATGCTAATGAAAAGAAGGAAAACTTGTACTCCAATGAAATAGAAAATATTGAAGGCATTGGAAAATTTCTAAAGTCATATGATTTGCCCAAATTGAATCAGGATGATATACATGATTTAAACAGATCAGTTTCGAACAATGAAATAGAAGATGCCATCAGAAGCTTATTAACCAAGAAAAGCGCAGGTCTGG
The DNA here is from genome assembly GCF_021218885.2 of Marmota monax. Lineage (NCBI taxonomy): Eukaryota > Metazoa > Chordata > Mammalia > Rodentia > Sciuridae > Marmota > Marmota monax. The sequence continues at coordinate 1,050,519 of NW_026693537.1, forward strand.
ATGGATACACAGCTAAGTTCTACAAGATCTTTAACTAAGAACTAACACCAATACTCCTGAAATTATTTTGTGAAATAGAAAAAGAGTAAGCACTTCCAAACTCATTCTATGTGGCCAGTATCACCCTGATTCCAAAACCAGGCAAAGACACATCAAAGAAAGAACACTTCAGACCAATATCTCTAATGAACATAGATGCAAAAATTCTCAATAGAATTCCAACAAATCGAACAGAAAAACATGTCAGAAATATTGTGCACCACGATCAAGTGGGGTTCATCCCAAGGATGCAATGTTGGTTCAACATACGGAAATCAATAAATGTAATTCATCACATCAATAGACTTAAAGATAAGAACCATATGATCATCTCAATAGATGCAGAAAAAACATTCAACGAAATATATCACCCTTCATGTTCAAAACACTAGAAAAACTAGGGATATCAGAAACATATCTCAACATTGTAAAAGCTACCTATGCTAAGCCCCAGGCCAACATCATTCTAAATGGAGAAAAATTGAAAGCATTCCCTCTAAAAACTGGAACAAGAAAGGAATACCTTCTTTCAGCAATTCTATTTAACATAGTTCTTGAAACACTGGCCAGAGCAATTGGACAGATGCAAGAAATTAAAGGGATACAGATAGGAAAAGAAGAACTCAAATTATCACTATTTGCTGATGATATGATTCTGGTTTTGCTGCCTTCTTTATTCCTCAGCCTCTCCTCTTACAATTGCCCTAGCCCCACCCAACAACACACACTTCATATTCCACATTCTATTCTGATTCAGATTTTTCTCAGTTACTCCAACCCATCATGTCCTCATCACTAAGGCCATTGAACACACTGTTTTCTCTCTGCTACACAGTTGCTTCAACTTGTTGGCCTAACTTCTACTCAGTCCCGGTGTCTCACTTAATTTGTCACTTTCTCTTTAACCTCCATGGCTGGATTAGATACCATTCCATGAGCTCTCATAACAGTCAGTGTTTCATTACATCTTGTTCTCCTTCCACCTCTGCCATGGTCAATTCATTTATTTACATCCTTGACCAAACAATAAGCTCTTTGAGTGCAGAAACCAGGCCCCGTCTCTTATCACAGCACTGCCACACAGAAGAGATCCAACATGCTCTTGACTATATAAAAATAAATAGAGTGGAGAGCAAAAAAAAAAAAAAAAAAGGAGGTGTGCCTTTAGCACAGTAATATGACCAATTTGTCCAGTAGAAATTTTATAATGGAGAGAGTTGTGGGATATTGGATCACCTAATAAATTCATTCCAGATTTTAGAAGCTATTGAACATCCCAATTAAGAAACTGATCTTGTAATCAGTTTAGAGCTAAGGAAAGTGTCAACTCCATGAAATAAAATGACATGATGAAATTGTTTACTTAGGAGTATTAATTTGGCAGTAGAGTGTGTCGTAGAGAAAATGAAGAAGAGATTGCCTATGAGAGGTCAGATTTGTAACTTCAATTTCTATCATGGGAGGAAAAGTCCAGAGAAATATCCCTCGTCTCTTTGTCACCTTTAGTGACGGGAGGAAAGTTACCAGATTCATGAATTAGTCATTCAGTCATAAAGCCAAAAGAGAAGCCTGACCCACCCAGGGCTGAGAACACAGTGATGATACTTGCACTAAAAAGCAAATCCTGTCTTTGAATAAGGGCTTCATGACACTCTGGATGTATTACCTGCTCTTCGCCTTCTGGGTTAAAGGAAATGAAATTCTAGCTGTCTGTCATCTAGGCAAATGGCAAAGTGAAGAAACTAAAAAAGAATCCTTAGTTTCATCATTTCTCTTATATAAAGGAATGTGTGAAATGGCCATATTGTACCAAAAGGAAAGGGTTTAAGCAAAGCCTGGTGATATGGATAGTCTAAGTTGGGGTTAAGTAAACAGCAGTTTCACTCCATGCAGTTTTAATTAGTTGCTTTTTTTTTTTTTTTTGGCATAAAGATGTTGACTTTCACATGTACTTGGCCTGGGGTCTGCAGAGGTTGTACGGCAGCTGTGAATCACATGCTGACCACCCAGACTGCCTGCAAGAAGGCCCTCTCCCAACAAATGTAGCCACCAGGTCCCTCTCCAATCATTGAGAAGGGTCGTGGTTATTTATTCATATAAAAAATATTTATGTATGGCATTTTGTTATCTTCTAGGTATGGGTGAGAAAAATACATACATGGGTAAAGTAAATACACACATGGGTAAAGTATTGCCTAAGACCCTAAAGAGTTTACAATCTAGTCTTGCAGACAAAGTGCATCACCTGAAAAGGAAAACAGCATAAAATTTTAACAAGACATTATAAAAGATATCCCAAGACACTGTACTACTGTTTTACAATGTGTGGAAAAAAATCAAAAGGTGATCTGAGTTTATAGGACAAAGACAGAGCTCTTATGGAGGAGAAGATTTTGAGATGTACTCTTATTAATTATCTGAACCTGCCTGAGGCTAAGCAAAAAAGATGTTGATCGAGTCACTAAGAAATAATAAAACAATAGACATCCTGGTTTGCACCACCCAACATTTAGTCTGAAGACTTTTCCTTTGAATGGCCACTTCTTATATTGTGCTATAGCCTCAGCATACCATTGTCTCCCTTTCTCTTTTGAGACTTTAAATTTACTACTTTAGGACAAGTGGACATTTGGTTGGCATCGTGAATAATTAATCAAGTCCCTGGATATGATCAACAAATTCATCTTAGAATTCTGGGCTGTCATGACACATCAAGGAGGATCCAATAAGCCAACAGAATATTCTAGAGCTGATGAGTGACTTCAGTGCTAAGACTCCAAAACCAGAAGGGAGGTCAAAGCCACCACTACCTCTTCTGGGCAGAGCCCTCAAAAATGGAAACACGGTTAGTCAGCTTTGCATTGCTGTGACTCAAACACTCAACAAGAACAACTTAAAGGAAGAAAAGATTGTTTGGGCTCAGAGTTTCAGAGGTTCAGTCCATAGTTGGCCAACTCTGGGGCCAAATGAGGCAGAACATCATGGCAGATGAGTGTGGCTGAGGAAAGCAGCCCAGAATATGGCAACCAGGGAGTAGAGAAAAAAGCTTGAGTACAAGAATCCAGAGATAATATAATGTCCAAAGGCATGCCCCTAGTGACCTACTTCCTTCAACCATGCACTACCTGTCTACAGTTACCACACATTAATCCACTGAGGTTAAAATTAATTCATCAAATGGTTTAATCCACTGATTAGGTTACAACTGTTATAATGTAATATTCTCACCTCCAAATATTCTTGCATTGTCTCACACATGAGCTTTCTGTGGACACCTCATATCCAAACCATAATATACACTAAGGTAGGAAACAGTGTTCACAGTCCCCTCATCCCATAAATGTGTAAAGAAGTTTTGAAGTACCGAACTGGGTAAGGTTGTTCATCTTCTGCTCCAATCCAGAAACCATAAGAAATTAAAAATCCAATACTTGCTTTCTAGCATCATAGTTGTTATAGGACCTGGGAGAGTAATTGAGGCCTTTCTAACTTAAATCCATGGACACTTGTTTAAGCAAGGTGAGAAAGAGCTTTGAGAATGCTATCTAGACAGTGTGGTCTAAATTGGGCAGTTATAGGAGCCACTTCAGATGCAAGAACCAATCCTCAAGGACAGGCACCATGGGCCTCCTGTTCTTGGACTAACTCCTTATCACCCCAGCCTCCTCTACTTGTGAAATTTCCTGACTGGGAACTCTTAAGCGACTACTGCTCCCTGTCCACCCCCTGTAATTGTATATCACATTGTGCCACAGTGGTTTGTTCACCCATGTGAATCCCCCTTTAGTGAGTTCACTGTGGGCAGAGACTCTCTTACCTTTATATTCTCAGTGCCTACTTCACGCCTGACACATTGTCAGGACTCAACCCAAGTAATCAAATGAGTGAGTCACTGCAAAAACAGATAACAAAGTTGTGGCCTGGGGACATGTTTCTCAAATGAGAATCTGCAGAGTCCTAGAGCTCCAGGAAATATCTTGGGGGCCCCCCATGGGGATGTGGAGGAGCATGCTCTTTCTCCACTTGGAACTCTCTTTGATCCTGGTAGTTCTGCTTTTATCTGTTTTATATATTAGGGATGTATGTCTTGTTTTGTTTGAAAACAGTTTGAAAATTGCTGGAAAAAAAAAAGTCTACATTTGTTGATTATATCCTGCTGATATTGTGCCATATGGTATCACTCAGAACAGTATCAGCAGGATATTGCTACAGGGCAGAAAGATGTCATGAGAGTCCAAGCATTGTCACAGCCTCTGCAATATGGAGAGAAGAAACACAGAAGGAGAAAGATGGACAGAGGGAACTTCTCAAAGACTTCCCTTTCCTCTCTGGCTCTGGGCCAATCTCCTTAATATAGCGGATTAGATCCCACTTCCTTTTCTTATTCTTCCCATTCTCCCACTCTGTACTCCAGCAACTCTTCTCTCAAATTCAACATGATCTTTCTTGCCTTGAGATTTTTTGCATAAGCCATTCCCTCTGCTTGGAAACCTTCCTCCCACACCTCTTTATTCTGCAAATATCCATTGAAATGTCTCTTCCTGACATCTTACCTTCTTCAACCTAGGCTAAGATAGATTATTTGTTCTCTACATTTCTTATTTAGTATGATCGTCATAAGTGCAGTAATCTATTTGATGTCTGCTCCCCTCCCCCCAGCTAAGTTGTACCTTCTAATAAGAGCAAGATGTTCATTACTATGTTCTCAACACCTAGCACTGCCAAAGAACTAAGTTGTGCTAAGTAAATTCTTAACAAACGTGATTGGCAAAATCTGAGATAGCTCCTACAACCTCTGCCTCTTAGTCTTCACAGCCTGTGTAATCCTCTTACCTTGAGCACCTCACTACCAAGTGACAGAATATGGTGACTTTGAGGCTATGCTACTTCCATTACTATGTTACAAAAGATTGCAGCTTGCATTCTGTTAGAGATATTCTTGGCTTGATAAAATAAGCTGCCATGTTGTAAAAGTTCATGTGGCATGGAGCTGAGGGTAGCCCCAGGAGGAGCAGAGGCTCTGGGTCCAACAACTTGCTAGGACCTGAATCCTTCCAGCAACCACATGACCTTGGAGTGGACCTTTCCCCGAGTCTCCCTGCTGATGAAATCCCAACACTGATTACAGCCTTATAAGAGACTCCAAAGCAAAGGACTCAGGTGGTTGTGTCCAAATGTCTGACCCTCAGAAACTGATAATAAATGTATGCAGCTAGGCAGTCCCTTTGTCTTGGGGGGCAGTATTTTTTACACAACAATAGATAACTAACACAATAAAAAAAAGAACATATCCATAAATGAATGAAACTAAAACCCTCACTAAAGGAAGGGGAACTTAAGACATGAGGGAAGTCTAAGACAGTGACTACTGTTAATCCTTTGTGTTTGATGATATTCCCCTGGATACAAAATCTAAAGGTAGGGTTTTAGAGGAAAATCTCTCAGAGTTTTAGGAAATAGGAATTTAGGAAGTCAATGGACATTTTATGTTCTTGGGCACTGTCTGACTTCACTCATGAGGATTTGTGTTTATAGATGAATATCAAAGATAAATTCTTTTTTTATATATTAATATTTATTTTTTAGTTTTCAGCAGACACAACATCTTTGTTTGTATGTGGTGCTGAGGATCGAACCCGGGCCGCACGCATGCCAGGCGAGCGCGCTACCGCTTGAGCCACATCCCCAGCCCAAAGATAAATTCTTGATGATGCCAAATTTTTGTCAAATGTACAGTCTGACTTGAGTGACCTTTATTTTGAATGATCTATATTTTAAATATTGATCCAAGTGACCCTTTCAGCATGTCTTGCCCCCGTACATTTGGCTGCAAGAAGCCTCATGTTTCTTTAACTTACTGGCTTTGAGAATGGAAATAGCATTCACAAATTGAAGTGGATTGGTGAACTTTGATTGTGTCTTTAACTCAGATATAAATATTATAAAATCTTTGAACTATAAATATCAACTTTATCAATAGCTCCCATAATTTAGAATTTCTCCATGCATTTCAAAATGCCAACTCTATCACCTTTTCCCTAGATTGATTTCCTTGCCTCAGAGTGATAAAAGGGTACAGAAAAATAATGATATGCTTCAGAGTGCCTTCATGTTCCAACATTCAGTGTTAATGTATAAGAAAAAGTTGGTTTTCTGCCTTTTTGGGTTTCATATTTTTCCTGCCCAGTTACATGTGGAAAATATAATACTGATGGAGTGTCTCAATAGGAACTTGTTTCAATAAGAACTACTAATTACTTTATCACTGTGACATTGTAACCTGCTCTAACATTTAAAGTTTATTTGCTCCCAGATAAAAGGCTTTGTTCTTTCTGCTATTTATAATTGTTTCCTTAATCTGATAGCAGTAAAATTTTCTTCTGATTGCTTATTATAAAAAGTTCATTTTTATAATGATTCCCTCATAAGCTGCAGAACCCACATACCATTAGCAAGGTGGCCAGCAAGTGTGCTTCATTACAATCCAAGTTTGGGGCCTATGCTAAATACACTGCCAGGGAAATTGGACTGGTCATGTCTCAGTTTGCTCAACCAGAGACCTGGGATCAGAATAAGACAGTGCCAACATGTCCAAACAACAATGATCCACCATATGTTTTCATCTTATCTGCTGTATGTAGGGAGCAATTTGATTTTCCAAGACTACTGGCAAATTGCTGATGCACACAGGACCTGAGGAAAGTGCTCTGGAATCAAGGAAATATAAATACCATCTAGGCCAAAGCCCAACTCTTTTGTCATCAGCCTTTATTGGGACCAGGACACTTAACACTGTGTGATTTGAAGTTCTCTCGTCTCAAAATGGACTTGCCTCTAATTCTCACTATTATGGGGGCCTATTGTATATTTATGATAAAGACACTAAAAGCTAAGACAAGGCTGGGTAAGTTTTGATGTTGTAGTAAGAAAAGGAGAGGTATGGTGGCTAGGGCACACTTGCAAATTGGTGTCTTCTCTGAGCTGAGATTGCTTAAGGGAGGTGGCCCCAGAGCCAAAGACTTCTTAACATTGGAAGTGAAGGACTGGAAATGCATAGGGAGATCCTATCTTTCATGGTTTAGCCTGGAAAAGAAAACTGTCTATGCTACCCCAAAACTGTTATCAGTTGTCTGCTCCTTGTCTAAAAGGAAGCCACAAAAATACTGGGCATCTGTAGAGAAGAAAAAAGAAAAAAGAAAAAAAAATACCTAGAAAAATGAAGATTGAAAGCTCCAGATCATATCATGAAGGATAAAGAGAATTCAAAACTGAGAGGGACTAACAAAAGTCAACCAACAGAGCCAAGTTGGTAGCCAAGTCCAAATTTCATTCCTAAACAGTGGTGGAGGGACCAAAGAGAAGGGCCCTACTAGAATTTTATTTCCTCAAATATTAGGTAACAAATACTTAAAACTGTATGGCCATCTTAAGAGCTTAAATACAAAATCAATTTGTTAATTTTAGAGTTGTCCCTTTTCTTTTTCTTAATATCTATTTGTGTTGTTTCAGTCATTCCAAACCTTATTACTTCTATATTCTTTTATTATCTTTAACAAATAAGTACAGGTGGCTATACATCCAAACCTCTTTGCAAATCATTGCTACCAGTGGGAAAAGATGGTAATTTGCCCAGATTGCTCTGTTTGTGTTCAGACTATTATGGAAAAAAATTTGTTTAAAAATATATTTGAAAAATTGATGCCAGGCACAGTGATGCACTCCTGAAATCCCAGCAGCTCAGGAGGCTAAGGCAGGTGGATCTCAAGTTCAAAGACAGCCTCAGCAACTTAACAAGGTCCTAAACAATTTAGCAAGACCCTGTCTAAAAAAAAAGGCAGAAGGGGGGCTGTGGATGTGGCTCAGTGGTTAAGTACCCTGAGTTCAATCCTTGGCACCCACCCCCAAATTGAGTACCTACTATATACAAACCACTGAGCTGATAAGAAAGAGGTATGTTCACCAGAGTTATGCTGCCCTAGTATTTCTGTAGATTAGGAATCCCTTATTTAAAGGAAATACCAAGGGATGAAAAACTAAGTCATGAAGGTGATACATTTCTATGATGACTGCCACCCTTCTACCTCCACCCCCCAACCTGCCTTTTTTTCATCTATAAAACATATAAGATCTTAAGTCATTGATTTAAATAGTTTGCTCATTGATTTAAAAACATGGACCAAGATGCCAGACCACCACTCATACAAATTGGCCTTGCTTATAGACATAGAAACTAAAATAAATCAGACTTCAGGTCAGCATAACCTCAAGAGGCGGAGACCAGACACCCTGTAGGCCTTCTCCATCCTTCTTTCAATGCCAAACAGTGATTCAACACGTCCTCTCCTGCTGGCTTGACCTCCTCAGCACCAGAAGGTTCTGGATTTCTCTTACCGCAAGAGGTTCAGTCATTTGCAAAGGGCACCTGTATATACAGTTGTAGTCCTTAGGTATTGAAGGTTCCCTCTTGGCCAGGAGGTACTAGGGAAAAGAAAGGCCTTTAAACTTCAACAATACAGGATGCTTCAAGTTTAGCCTTTAAGAAAAATAGAAATAATATAGGTTCATTTGCAGAAAATGTGGGATATACAGAAAGTATTTTGAAATAATACACTTTTCGTTTAACCCTATTTTCTACTAATTTTTATGCACACGTATTGGTCAAAGGCACCTTTAAGGATGTATTTTTTTTTTTTGAGAAGATAAAAGAGAAGTTGTTGTAATACTATTGTTTCTGCTTATTTTATAAAATTGCCTAAGCTTCCCTACGGACTCTTTTTCATCCTTTTGCCCCATCTTCTGGCATGGTCAAGTATAAAACCATTCTGAGGGGGCAGGTGAAAACTCTTAATGCAGTGTCTCAGCCCCATCTCAATTGTTTGGGGTTATGTAAGACACTTCCAGGAAATGCAATTTCCCCATTTTTGTTTCCTGTTGTGGCTTTGGTTGGGGTATATGTGGAGGAGGGTGCTAAGTATAAAAGTATTTCTTCATCAGAGTAGTCTTCATGTCACAGCAAACTGAGGGAAATACAGACTCTCATGCCTCACCCAGACTTATCGATTCTGAATCTGCACTTTGCAAGATCCCCAGATGCTTCCAAACTGTGCACCTTAAGTTAAGAAAAGCATAAGCCTGCGGAGCCCCTTTCTGGCCTTCCTCAGATGGTATTGATTGTCAGGATTTGCACATAACTTTCACACCTCCTTGATGTTGAAACTAGTAATAAAAGTCCCACCTCTGTGGGAGTAAACACCTTTTGCTCAAACCACAGCCTCATGATCTTTGGGGAAAACTCTAAATGTGTTACCTCCTAAATCCCTTGAGAGTTGTGGGCCCTTCAAAAGGAAGTCGAGGGTAAAAGCCAAGCCCATTATTTTGCCTGGTCATCAAAGTCCATTCAATGGTCAAAGCTGTTGTGTTTGCGAGGCCCCTAAACTCATAGTAAATCATTCACCCAGTGGGGGACAAAAAGAGATTCAAAAAATAGCGCTTTAAAGTCTGTTGGAGAAGATCCACACTACCCTCACCCCTTCTCCACCATACCTTCTTTACTTCCTGCCCCAAATGATTCTTTTATCCTGCTGTCTTCCACCAGGGGGACCCAGAAGGCACAAGCATGGTGCAGGGGGATTGGTGACCAACGCTAATCAGGCAGAGCTAAGATCAAGGACCTTGAGGGCATTGCTGGAGATAGGGGAGAAAAAGAAATGACAGAAGCCAAAACAGTCGCGTCTGTCTGGGTTGCTAGCCACAACCATATGTGTTCATCAGGCTGCGTCAGAGTCAGAATGGCCCGGGCAAAGCCCACCAAAGGGCTGCTTCTATTAGGCCTTCACTGGTGAACTTAAACCAGCAAGGTTTAAGTAAGCAGCCATCTAGAAAGAAGAGCATCCCCCTTCCAGGACTAGCTGCTCCTGTGGGAAGTGTCATTCTCTTCTCCCTTGGTTTGTTTTCTTCTTGCAAACTGATAGATGGCACAAAGCCTATATGCCCAGGCACCACGCTCTCTCTGGGTTCTGGCATTCAGTCTTCTATCTCTTCAACACCATCAGACCATCCTGCTGGCACCCAGCCCTGTCCTTGGTTATCAAGCACTCATCTGGCACCTCTCCTCTCCTGGGCCTGGCTTCTTAAACTCTTGGAAACCGATTTGCCAATTCTTCCACCAGAGCATATGGAACACCTATGGAGCGCAAAAGGGAAAAGATGAAAGATGGATAAGAAGGATTTCTGCCTGATCTTGGGGAACTTAGATCACCTAATTTGTTCTGGCAACTTCCAGTTATTAATAAAATTAGCAACTATGGTGATCTTTTTCTTCACAGAGCTCATCAAACATACATGGTTGGGGCTGGGGATGTAGCTCAAGCGGTAGCGCGCTCGCCTGGCATGCGTGCGGCCCGGGTTCGATCCTCAGCACCACATACAAACAAAGATGTTGTGTCCGCCGAAAACTAAAAAAATAAATAAATAAATATTAAAAAAAAAATTTTTAAAAAAAAAAAAAAAAAAAAAAAACATACATGGTTGGAAACTCAGGCCCTGGGGTTGCAGCAGCCAGCATTCCTATACTTGTCCCCCCACTAGCTGAGTGATCCAGCTTTGCCTTCTGAATTTTTAGGCCTGTATTTTCTTTCTAAAATAGAGATCAAAATTAAAATACCTGCCTCATGGTAAATGCATACAACTTTATATGTTAATTTAAATACATTAGTTTTTTAAAACCTGCCTCTAAGATTATTATGAAGATTAAATGAGATACTGTATGTAAAGCACTTAGTGAGTGCTCAGTAAAGGTAGTGCTGCTGCTGTTGTTGTTGTTGTTATTATTATTACAAAAGTGAACAGCAAGTCATCCCAGATAACCTCACAAGTCTGTGTTACAACCCAGAAGGCCTGGGCTTTAATCCTAAATCTGCCATGAATGAGCCTTGTAAGCTTCCATTTCTTCAGATAATACCTAGCCTTTGGCTTTTGTAGTAATAAATATTAATCAAATGTTAACTGTGTGGTAAGCACTGTTGTAAGTGCTTTTGATGGTAATTCATTTAATCCTAACCACTCCCAGTTTTGCAGATGACGAAACTAAAGCATAAAAGTCAAAGGTCAGGCAGCTAGCCACAGATGGAGCTGGGATTCCATCCCAGGCATTCTGGCCTCAGAGGATGCATTCTTACTCTTCTTACTGTGAAAAATCAAGTGGCATAATGATTATGAAAATGCTGTAGGAGTGGGAAGTACTATATAAGCATAAGAGATCTTTGCTCTATCCCTGTCTCTTGGTGTTTGGTCTTCAGTTGGGATCCTTGATCTTCCATGGTAGGACATGGAGTCAAGGGGACTGCTTTAGATTTTCCTGAAGCCTTTGAATCCCTGCCTATTGTGAATTGTGTGCCCCCAAACTATATTCTGAAGTCATAACCCCTAGTACCTCTGAATGTGATCTTATCTGAACATAGGGCCTGTACAGAGGAAATCATGTTAAATGAGGCCATGGGGTAGGCTCTCATGCAATATGGTTAGTGTCCTTACAAAAAGGGGAAATTTGTAGCATGGGAAAGCTCTGGGTTCAAAATCCAGCACGTTTCAGTCCCCAAAATGTGAAATTTGAACACAGAGATATGCACAGAGGGAAGACGCTGTGAAGACATGAGGAGAGTGCCATACGGAGACAGAAGATTGGAACCATCATCTGCATGAAAAAGACCTTTCTCAGCTCCTCCAGAGGGAGCAGAGGGCTGCAGACACCTTGATCTTGGACTTCTAGCCTCCAGAACTGGGAGACAATAACTTTCTTTGTCCCAAGCTACCCAGTTTGTTGTGCTTTGCAACAGTAGCCCTAGGAAATAAACATAGTAAGATCAAGGAAGGTGGTAGTGAGGGAGAGGAAGGAGAGGATGAGGATGACTGTGAAAGTTGAGGCTGATTTTGCGCACATGCATTTAATGATGAGAACCCCAGTCCATGAGATTGCCAAGCCTGGAGAGCTTTCCTGTACTAGAAGATCATGTGAGACCAAATGAACAATAAATCATATTCCACCTCCACTGAAACAGGTGGAAAGAGGAATCTTCTCTCTGAGATCATTTCATCTGAACTGACCCCTTTGTTCTGCAGCTGAGGAATTGAGCAACAGGGAGTTCAGTTTCCAAAACCCATTCACCAGTGAATAATCGAAGTAGGACTAGAGCCTGGCTTTCTGACACTCAACCCCGTGGTGGTGCCACTGTGCAACCCTCAGAGTTTGATTTTTGGTTGGCACACGGGAGTTCACTCTTCTCATGACCACTAATTTCACAAGATTACATTCTGTTCCCTTTTTTTTTTCTCTCTCTCTCTCTACTTTTTTCTTTTTGGACACTTTTGATTGAAATACAGCACACATACAGAAATGTGCACAGATCATCAGTGGACAGTTCAGTATGCCCACATCCGTGTAAGCAGCACCCAGACAAAGAATCAGTACATTACAGCACCCACAAAGCCCCCCAACCCCTCCTAGCCACTGACCAACAAAGAAACCACTATCCTGACTTCTAACATCACAGATTGGTCTTGCCTGTTTTTAAGCTTGATAGAAATGGGATTTCACAGTACTCTTTTGTGTCTGGCTTCTTCACTTCACATTATGTTTGTAAGATTTGTCTGTGTTTTGCATATCGAGTAGTTCATTCTCACTGTGCAATAGAGTATTCCAAAGTTCTGGTCTTTTGAACCAAATCAAAAGGTACATAAAGAGACGTGTTCCTAAAGGAAAAAAAAATGTTAAAGCAGTCAAGTTACTGAAAGACACACACACACACACACACACATACACACACACACAGTTATTTAATTTATAAATTGGATCCAAATTATTGAGTATCTATTAAAAGCCACTTTCCCAAATCACTCCTCCATCCCTCTTTCCTTTATTTTTTCCTTTCTTTCCTGCAGCCCCAGCTATGTCACACTAGGCTGATCTAGGCCAAACAGATAGGAGGGGACTGGAGGATAACTAGCTTTGTTCTACATGGGTGAACACACCTTCGCCTTAGATTAACTCAGAGCCGGAACCATCCCCCACTTGGCCAATACAGTTTCTGCACCTTCAGCAGCATCATGGCCACCTTCATCCACAGCCAGAAAAACTGCCTTTTATGTCTGACATTTGGGAGTTATTCCCTTTCACCCCTATTACAATTGTCTGTGTCTGCCTGGGGTTAAGGCTCCTGCAGCCCCAGGCCAATGAGACAGGACGGAGTCTATGCTAAAGAGGGCTGATCCTCTGTTGTGTAGCTCCTGTTGCAACCACTGCTGGGAATCACTCCCACAGCTTTCTCAGGGACCTTTATTCTTAAGCACAGCTTAACTGCAGAGGGCTGCACCCTCCTTCTCTCATCTTTTCCTTGCCAGACCACAATTTGTCCCGAGGTCTTCATGCTGACCAGACTTTCTGGGGTCTCCCTTTTGCTGGTAACAATGACCTAATCCCAAGATGCAATTTTAGAGGAGCCCTGATGCAAATCAGCGTGACTGGCTGTCCTGAGCCTAAGTCCATATATGGTACAATCCCTGAGCCACGAATGGGATAGTGCAGACTGTAATGCAACACAGCTGATTTGCCAGCTGTCCCTCTCTCCCTAAACTGTGCCGGTCACTCCAGTTTCCATTGAGGTCAGCACTGCACCCATAACAAAAGGTTAAGATAACTAAAGTTCAGGGCTTTGTGCCTTTAGGAGGCTTTGATTCAGTGTTCACCTCTTTCTATGCTCCTTAATTCCTAAGAGGTTGTCCTTTCTGGAATGTAATAGAATAATAATCTGACTGGTGCTTTTTTAGTACTTCTTTTGTTGTGGTTGTGATCTAGGCGAGGCCAGGAGAGGAGATGACAGTTATAGCTCAGATGCTTGCCCAAGTTCAATTGCATAGGACAATTTTGAACTGGAAGCAGTCTCAAGGCCCCACCCTGACTCTGGGCAGAGGTCAGTATTCACAATCCATAGTTGGAACTTTAGCTATTTTTTGGCCTCCACCCTCAACTATTTTTTATTTGTTGGCCTTTTGTTAAGTATAAGGGATAGAAATAAAAAATCCTCAGATGGAGGAAAAGAGTACTGAAATCCGGGATACCAGCTGCATTCAGAATTCATAAGTGGATATTCATGTTCTTTTTATTAGCATCTTCATCTACCATTCCATGCCTATTAAAAGCAAAGGATTATATTAGACTCTAGCAATGTTGTGCTGGAGCCGGCTCAACCTAGTTGGCAAATCCGATTGTTAAATTTTCAGGAAATTTGCAAGCCAACTGTGTTAAACATAATTATTAAAGATTAAATTACATAAAATTACAATGGAATAAATTATACTTAAAACAGATGTAATAAATACCCCAACTCATTATTTTCTAATCATTTTAATCTTTAGGCTATTCTCATGAAGGATATTTGTATGGTGGAAATACCACACACTGGTGTGTACTGCATGTATCTTCCCAACACTTTTTCAACTGCAAATTAACCTTAAAGGCATTTACCCTTGGGACTTGGAACTGTTGTGAATGAGCATTTCCCCCTCCCCACACAAGAGACAATTCTTATCCATTTACAAGCACATCATTGATTCTACAAATCAATAACAAATCAGACTCAATCCCTGCCCTCAGGGTGCTTATAATGCGTGGAAGTAAACAAGTCCTTTAAGACCTAAATTAGATGGGCCTGGCTGGTTTCCTCTAAAATGCTAAATAGGGGAGAGAGTGAAAGGGCAGAAGAGAAGTCCATAAAACTATATTAGTATCCCAGTTCTGACATTCACTGGGCACATCATCCTAAATAAGTGATTTCATGTTTTTTTGTTTTTTGTTTTTGTAGTTGTAGGTGGACAGAATGCCTTTATTTTATTTCTTTATTTTATACAGTGCTAAGAAACTAGTGCCTCACAAGTGCTAGGAAAATGCTCTGCCACTGAGCTACATCCCAGCCCTCGTATTTTTGTTTTGTTTTTTTTTTAATATATATATATATATATATATATATATATATATATATATATATATATATATATATGTTGTAGACAGACACAACACTTCATTTTATTTATTTTTATGTGGTGCTGAGGATTGAACCCAGTGCCTCACACATGCTAGGCAAATGCTCTAACAACTGATCTGTGACCCCAGCCCTCATGTTTTTTAATCACCTGCAAAATAGGAATACTCTCACTTCCTCACAAGATCTTCCTGAGGATTTAGTGGTAAATATATAATGGTATATAGAAAGAGCACTTCTGATTGAGGGACTATCAAGAGAAATGGTGTGGAAGCATTAAGTGGAGGGACTAGAAAATGGCCACTGGTTAGTATGTCTGGATGTTAAGATCCATCAGGAACATCAAGATGAGCAAAGTGTAGATATGATGTCACCCTGGAGAGATAAGATTAACAGGGAGGGAAAAGCTGAGACCGAATGGGATAGAGACTGAGCCACTGTGAAGGAAGTCAGCAATCCAAGTAATCACGTGGGGACAGCAAGTTCAGGCGTCATCCAAAGATCTCAGCCAGGGAGTTTCATGGGCAATAGGTGGTAGCTTATTCAAGACTAATCTCTAGCCATGAATGGAAATATAGGGGCCTCACTCAGTTATTAAAGAGGGAGCTGCATGAACTAGGAAGGAGTTCAGAACCTTAAATAGGCTGATGTTTGTGGAGGAAGTGGGTATTCATGCTATTTAGTCCTATTTAGTAGGACTAACATATTAGGTAGGACAGGCAAACAGGTTACCAGTAGCAAATCAAGGCATTATTAAAATGAACCAATAATGAATGGGTTAAATCTCAACAAGGAAGAGTTCAGCCCAAGTAGCAGAGAATCTGACTAGCAGCAGTGGCTTAGGCAATAAAGATATTGAAGCATCTCACAATGGAAGTAGGTGGTTCTAGGATTTGTTCAGTGGCTCAGTTTTGTCACCAAATGGCCACACTCTAACCTTTTAACTGTGATACCCTCACTGCTGTTCTTGGTGTGTCAGCTTTTATCATTGAGGTGTAGAGTTTGAGGTCATAAGATACCTGTCATAGCTCATACCACCTCAATCAAAGTAGGTAGGAGTGGGGAAAATCCCAATCTATTTTTACTCAGGGAGCAGAATCCTTCCTCCAAACCACAATAGATTTCCCTTTATAGCTCATTGGCCAGACTGGGTCACATACTGTAGTAGGCAGAATAATGTCTTGAAAGATGTTCACACTCTGGTCTCCTGGAATCTGTGACTATGTTATCTCACAAGAGGGACTTTGTGATTAAAGCTATGAACCTTGGGATGGGCAGACTATCTTGGGTTATCTAATGTGCCCAATCTACATTCAGCTGGGGGAGGGAGATGGTAGCTTGAGAAGGATTTGTTACTGAAACTGAGATGTGGGGGTTATGTGTTAGAACAAGAAAGAGGCTGCTAGGGATTCATAGTAGCCTCTGGCTGAAGTCAGCAAGGACACAGGGACTTCAGTCCTATAGCTTCAAGAAACCAAAATCTGCCAACACCTGAAAAAGCAATGAAACCAACTCTCAATTCCCAGAGAAGAACACGGGCCTGTGGACAACATTCATTTTAGACAAGTGTGACCCAGAGTGGACACCAAATCTATATAACTCTAAGAATATAAAATTGTGCTGTCATAGTATTTTGTTATAGCAGCAATCGAAAACTAATACACATGCCTATCCCTAAAGCCAACTACAGCAAAGGAGCCTGGGATAACTGTGCTTAGCTTAGACCAAATAAGAATTTCCCACTGAGATTGGATGACAGACCAAATTCCATGAGCCTGCTCTCAGGTATCCATAAAAGAAGCAATGTTAAATGGGTAAAGGGTTGGGAACAAACAGGTAAGGACTATAATAGTTAAAACTGGGGATTAACAAGTAAGCTCTAGGACAAGCATGCCAGTTGTTTTCTGTTCTAGTTGGTCTGTTCTTTAAACACCTGAATATCACCCAGGGTTACAACTAGATGGCTAAAGTACCAGCACCCAAAAATCACCCATTACATCAGAACCTAGCCCTTATTGGGAGTAAAAGACTCAGAGAGTCGATATATGAGTTCCAGTCTCTGGCTGAGCTTCTAGAGCTTAAAATATGAAGAATGCTATTTATTGTACCTCATCAAATCAGAGTTGCCTTCGGTTGTAAGATAAAGTGTTATTTTACTAAGAAAGAAATAATGATATACCATAGACTTAACATCAATTAGTAAGATTCTAAAATGAGGAAGTGTGTGTTTTAGAATCCACCAAATATATTACAAATTTTCCACCAATGGTAAGTGTTATTCTCAAGCTGCTGCTGGCTTGGAGAGGATGAGTTCTGACCTGTTTTTAGGAAAGCCAGAGCCCGATGCAGGGAGGTGTACAGTGCTTATGGAGCTCCTTGAAGCCAATCTAAGGGATGAAGACCTTTTGCAGGCAATGGCAGTCACTGAAGTCTTCTTAGCGGGGGTGTATGATTCTGGCATCTCTGATCATATGGACCCTGGTATCTGAAGTGGTATTTATGAACATTTTATATCAAAGCATGAAAGATCAGTCCCCAAGATGTCTGGAATGGGATAACTGCTGGAATCACCTTTGAATAGTGCTGGTCAGTGTGCTCACCTCTGTTCCAAATGAGGACACACTCAAAGAAAGCTCGCTCTCTCTCTCTCTCTCTCTCTCTCTCTCTCTCTCTCTGTCTCATCCAACAAGAAGCCATGACTGTATTAATGATGGAAACTGTACAAATTTCATACTAAGCTGCAGTTGCTCTTTTGAAACACCAAAAAGGTCCTTACTTTCAGATGGCTACATTGTTGATCCCATAACAACATTTCTAATATCATTGCTGTTGTTTTCCAGTGATGACCGCCTTTGCCCTTTGCACATTTGCTTGTGACCTGACCAATTCTATGTCCTTAACTTCTATACTTGTTTCATCAACCCCTTTCTCTTCACTCTCCTCTTGTACAGTAGAGTCTGTGTGTTTTCTTGAATGTCTGAGAGGGCTTCACCTTGGACTTTGAATTGCTCAGCAGCTTCTTGCTGAGATAAATCCTCAATTTTGGCTTCCCTCAAACAGCATAGGTATTTGAAGCTGGACTCTTATAGACATTTGGTTTTGTGACGACAAAGAAGGATATTTTTAGATTTTCAGATAGTACCCGCTATAACTTCCTGAAGAGCCAGATTGCAACAGCTTTCCATGCCTTCTTTCCACTCCAACTCTGTTTTGCTTTTCTGACTGGTTCTCCATCAATTTCAGCTGGTACTGCCAGCTGCATGAACAGCTTTCTCTTAATAAGGAGCTCAGATTTGCTTGCCCTGATGTGTAGTAATGCATGTGTGTTCTCTGAGCCATTAAATGACAGATAAGCTTTCTTTGCATTCTCCCTTGGGACACTGCCCCAGGCTGCCAAAGGCAACAGGGATTGTACCAAGGTCTTAATATGCACAGGGGTAGGGGGTACATATTGCACAGATGGGAGACTTTAGGGCTCACCAAAGACTCATTTTACTCCTATTTTATTGCTTTACCCTGGGTTATCCCTGAGTCCAGAAATTTTGGAGATATTTCTGAGTACTTTTATAATTAGGGTGAAAAAATTGCAACATTACCATTTGAAGAGGGCTATAAGTAATCACCTCAATTCTCATGATTTTTATGATTAAGAAACAGAGACTTGGGAAATGAACCAGCCTGGCCTAAACTAACTCACCTGAGGAGTGAGAGAGTTGGGTTGGAGTCCAGATTTCCTGCCATCCCCAGGGGATGCCGGAAAGTATTAGAGGATGCAAAAATCCCATGCCCTGGGTATACCTCTAAATAACCTAGGGCCTTGGAAAAGTACTTAACCCCTCTGGGCTTCCATGTCCTTGGCTATAAAATGGGGCTGCTAATAGTACCTACAGCAGGATGTTGTTGCAAAGATTAAATTTAAAAAGTCACATGAAGGGCCTCCACCATTGATCACTTGCCAGTTAGCAATTGTTCTAAAGAGAGTGTTTGTCATCATTGCTATTCTTTTGTGCCATCTCAGGCTGCCACCATCTCCTCATTCCTGCTATCAGGACAGAGGATTGAACTTTGAGACTTAGGGGCAGAAGCATCTATGGAATTTGCTCCCCTTACTAATCTGGTAAAGTCAACAAATCATTTCTGTTCAACCCTGAGAGGAGCCTCTGGAGATGTTAGGTCATGGCATGAAACAGTTTTGTGAGAGAGGCACAGAGAACTGGCTGGAGGGAAGCTTGACAGCCCAGAGGAAGGAAAGAGGCTTTCTGTGGATTGGGAGAAGCCAGTTGCATGTGGACGGGAAGAGGAAGGGTTGTATGAGCCATAAGGCACCTGGGTGGGGGCACTTGGCATGGGAACAGGGTGTAGAAATCCAGGAAGGGGGATATGATGTGGGCATTTATGGTAGAAAGGAAGGAGACTCAGAGCCTATGAAAAGAACCATTTTCTGTGGGGCTCAGGAAGGGCCTCTCACAGGGGATTTCCTACATGGGGCTCCAGGCCTTGGCTGCCTTCCCAGGGAAAGGTGGTGTTTGCTATGGGGATTGTGCACACTGTGTGGCTTTAGTTCAGAGAAATGGTGCCTACTCCCACCCCTGGCACTGTTGGTCTCCCAGAGACTTGTTCAGCTGGGAAAAAACATGTTCTCTCCTTGAACCAACACACTTTGGATGCCTTTGCAAAACAGGGACACTGAGGTCAGAGCAGAGGTTGAATAGAGGGGCTTGGAAATGATGAATAAAGGTGGGGTAAGGGGAGGTGAGAATTGTGAGGGGGTTATTTCAAATTAATGGACCCTTAGCATGGGGTTTTAGTGTGACCCTAAGGTTGCTGGTCAACCCCAGACCAACAGTCAGGCTGACATGGCTTTTTAAAGATACTCAGTGATGTCTAAAGCAAGACTTCCCGGGGAAAGAAGAATTTCAAAATAAAAAATAGAACAAAAAGAAAGCACAATCAACTTCCTTCTCCTCTTTTCCCCAATCCCAATCAAAAAGTACAGTATACACTATTGAAAAATCACATCTCAGAAACAGTGTGCACTTTCTGACAGGATCTGCCAAGATTTATGATGAGCTTGATAGAAATATATTCCATTTTCATGCAGTATAATGAGTAGATGGGAGTCCTCACACATCTGTTCAGGCAAGATAATGATAATATTATTACTAGAGGCACTGTGCTGCAAATACAATCTATTTTTTTTTAATCTCTGCCACCCTCTACCTGCTCATATTCAGCCTCACCCCCCTCTTTTTTCCTCTCTTCTTTCTGGTGTTCCTCCCTTCTTCTCATGTTTCCTTTCTTACTCTCACCTTCCCTCTTCTCTCTTCATTTCTTTCCACACCTCAGTGCCCTGCTCAGTTTGCAGAAACCCTTGGGACAAAGTGAGAGATTCTCATCCAATCAGGAGCAGGGAGCCGGCTGTCTGAGATCATGAGACAGGGGAGTCTTTGGGTTCTTCCTCCCAGCCCTGGTGATTCCCATGTAAAGGGTCCTCTCCCACTTGTCAGCAAAAGTCCATTTCCCCAGTCTGGGAAACCTCTGGACCTGCCCCAGGCCCAACAACCTCATCAGCAAAGAATCAAGACAGACAGCAATGTGACCAGCTCATTCCTGCCAAGGGAAAAACAGATGGAAAGGGTTTAATGTTTTTAACATCCAGGAATGTTTTGCATCATAACAGGATACTTCTGGATACCTAATCGATTTACAGAGTAATGACATTTTAATGTTTAAGTATAAGCACAAAGATCAGAATGTGGGGTTGGATTTCAGGGGCAGGGGAGCCACCCTTGAGTTTCTCAAATCATTCATTTATTCATTTTTGCCTACTACTATTTTTGTCCCTGCAATATGGCAGGGAATGAGCTGGTTGGTTACTAAGGTACATAGATGCAAAGTTACATTAGGGTTTTTCAGGGCCTTAATGTCTACCCCAAGGCAACCTTCTACTAAACCTAAACATGGCTTTGGTCCTGAACTTATCTCCTGTGTGAAAGCAGCAGCTTTTGAAAAACCTTCAATATGAAATTACCTTTGTATCAATATAAAGATGGAATGATACAGACTCCTGCACATTGATCCATTAATCCATCCACCCTTTTAACCATCTATTCACTGAATCATCATCCAACCACCTACCCACTGATTCACCCAACCATCTACCATCTACCTATGCATCCATCCTCATATTTGTCACTCATCCATCTACCTACCCATCCAACTATTTATCAATTAACCCATCCATTCATTCATCCATACACATACCTATCTATTATCCATTATCCTTCCAAACATGTGGTAAGAGATCAATTATTAATCCAGTGGTAGGGAGCAAGGCAAAGACAAAACACTGGTAATTGCATGTAGTATTCACACCTGGTAATTCACAAAGGACTAGTTTCTAAACACTGGACTAAGATCCGATAAGCAGAGATGGGGTTAAAAGAGATGGCTACGTTTAATCAAGTTAATGTCTAAGTTTCTTCCCAATCTAGGTGGGAACTGCTCAGAGAAGGCAGGCATAGCAGTCAAGTAACAGGAGTTCCTGAGTTCTGTTTTGTCCTATAAAAATCTTCATTCCACAGAGTTCTTGCTGTAGAGATGTATCTCAATACAATGGCTCACTGTATCAAATGGCCCTCTCAGATCATTACTGCTTTCTCCTTGCATAGAATCTTATGCATGCTAGGCAAACATTCTACCACTGAGCTATACTGCACATAGGAAAACTAAGGACAAACATTTTGTGGGAAATTTAAGATCCCAATATTTTTCCACCCCAAAATGCCCTCCAAATTAGAGAACTCAGTGGAAAACTGCCTGAAATTGTTCCCTTTCTTCTCAAATGTTGTATTTCAGTATTTTTCTGGTGATGGGAATTCTGACTGACATTTACTCATCTCAAACGCTAAGTTGCATCCCTTTTTAAGAATGCCATCTCTTCCTATCTGAAAATCAGGTGGTACATTTATTAGTTGTCTGGAATTAATCTGGAAAGGGGAAATAGGGTGTAGTAGTTAGAGCCCTGGAGCTCTTAAGAACTCTGGTTCCCATGCCTTACTCTGCTACTGAGTCACTAGCTTGTGCTGGACAACACACTTGGTTTTTTTGAGTTATTGCCTGTCTGCTAAAGGACAGCCGGCATAGGACAGAGTCAGTGCTGGGAGCAACAGCCCAGGAGGGAGGCGGGGTATGTCCTGGATCCAACTCTCCAAATCCTTATTAATAGCAGCAAGTATCTTGGCCTTGCTTTCTTTGTCTCTACAGTGAAGGAGTGGGTATATAAGCTTTAAGGGATTATCTAATACACGGAATCTAATTCCCTCACTCTCAGCACATTTGATACCTGGAGCAGATCATGTTTAACACCCTGCATCTCTCAATGACAAAATAAATAAAAATAAATAAATAAAATTCCAGAAATATTCACACCAAAAACCAAATCATAATAATGGAACTGTGAACTGTACAGTTTTAAATTTTAAACACAAATAAAAGATTCAATCACACATAGAAGGACAGCACTAAGGTAATTTAAGTTCTCTGTTTTTGTCTTTATAATCATTTTTTGTTTCAAATATGTGATTCAAACACAAGAATCTATAGTACTTTACAAGTTGGAAACACAAACCATGACCCCCAACAAATCTGGGTGATTCCAAACGGATACAATCAAATGCACACATTGAGACTATGTGTGTCAGGGACTAAGTGTATATACAAGAGACCTCAGGATTCACTTACATGCAGAATGAAATGTTTATTAAAAGGTAATAATAAAAATGTGCTAAACTGAAGGTTGCATATTATTAAGACTCAAAAGTATCTAAAACAATTTTCTAGGCCACAAGATTTGGGGAAGAAGTACTTTATCACTAACATTGTTTATAATGGCAGGTGCATGGTGATAATAAAAAAAAGGCAGACCAATTTTCTGTCAACTTTAACTTTTTAAAAAACAACTTCTTTTGAAATAATTTTAGATTTACAGGAGGGGTGCAAGAATAGTATAGGGTTCCTACATACCTTTCTCCCAGCTTATATAACCAGATACATTTATCAAAACAGAAATTAACATTGGACACTATTAACCAAACTATGGACTTGATTTGGATTTTATCAGTGTTTTCACTAATGCCTTTTTTCTATTCTAGAGTTCAATCCAGGATGTTAAATTTAGACTTTTATTATTGTTTTAAAATTCTTTACATATCTACAAGTCCTTACTGCCTGTCCCAGGAACTGAGCACTCCAGCCCCCCACATCTTGGTACACAACTGATTCCATTAAACTGTGGTGGTATACGGATAAGAAGATCAGATGGCTGTGAAGTCTCCTCCTTGGGGGAAAGATGCTGTTTTTGTTTTGGTTTTGTGGTAATGGGGATTGAATCCAGACATTGTGCATGCTAGGCAAGCATTCTACCACTGAGCTATACTCTCAACTCCAGGAAAGGTGCTGTTGAGCCTAAAGCAATACATTCAACTGCCAGAACACAGACCACATCTACTTGTCAAGCTGAAGACCCTTTAGTCAGACACTTTTGACATTAACCAGTAGGTGAGTGACATTTGCAAAGCTCATTTGCCTAGTGTACAGAAATAAAAAAAGAAAGGCTTGTTTGAGCAAAAACATACACATCCTGTGAGGCCAAAACAAAAATGTGAAAAAATAAAAACAATTATGGTTCAGATACTCTGAATATTTGTTCCACACCAATCCTCCCCTTTCCTGGCCATTGAGACATTAGCCAGGGTTTTTGAAGGAGACTGGACTTCTCAGCCATTCTGAGGATGCATTCTTGGTGAATTTAATTTAATCATGTCTATTCCACTCACTTTGCCAATATAGGTTTAGGAATGGGCTTGGGATGCAATTTTAGTCAATGAGGTCTCAGGAATTTCTGGGGAAGATTTCTCACTTCTTAAAGTGCTCCTCCCCTTCTCATCTGAAGTTGAGGTCTTATTGTTTGGGATATTCTTTGTTGAAAGACAGAATACCTGGAGTTGTTGCAGCCATTCTGTAGCCATGCAGGACAAGCCTGAGACAAAAACAAACATAATGTTCCAAAGGGGAAGGACAGTGAAACTCTGGCCTTTGGTACATTACTTCTCCCTGGGAATGAACTAATTGCTGACTTGTTTTTATGTGATAAAGTACATTTTCCCTCTTTTGGGGGAACCTCTTTCCTCTTTTGGGGACAATTGATGGAAAGGATTTATCAACACAAGAGCATGCTGTACTCCATGTAGATAATGATAGAGATGGTGGTCAATATTTATAAAACCCATAGCAACAGCATCTCTCATTTGAGCATGCAATTCAACCAACACTTGGTAATAACACAAAATGGGGGATTCTTGTGCTTGGTACTGTAAGAACAGCACAGTATTCTATAGGAGGATTCCTGCCTTGAAGTTCACACTCTCCAGTAGGGACTAAAAGTCAGAGACAAGAACACTGACAGCAGAAGAACCTGGTATCTCCTGAGAGGTATTCATAGGTACTCTGTGAATGCCTCTAGACTAGAGCTTTGAGACTTAGTAAAGGAAGAAGTACACACTCTTTATTGTCGCGACCCCTCGCAGGCAAGGGAAAACACGACACAGGATTCTTCTTTCAGCAGTTTATTCAGGCCTTGATTCAAGTATCATCTTCTAGTGATCCCCCGCCGAGCGCCCAAGCACAACCTAATAAAGCCTCCCGCATAGCAATCCCAAGCTGCCACGTGGATCTCTCTCATAGGGTGGTAAGGGATTGCGTGCCAACTCTCCAAAAATAGGAGTTGTTTATCACAGGCCACAGTGGAAGCCGGCGCCATCTTCTAATGGCGGCCACGGTCTATAAGAATGGCTTACCACACTTTATCTTGAAAAATGCTTAAATTTTAGGCAAAGGGATGTAGTGAGGGGAACAAAGACAAAGAAATTGGAAACCACCAGGTCTCTTTGGGAAAGAGGGGCCACTCCAATTCAGATCAAGAGTTGATGCAGACAAATTTGCAGTTGTGGCTGGATTGGTGGAGGTGCTCCTGGAGCTCATCTGACAGTGCCATGACTCAGGAAGACTTTCAGGCTGCAGTATGGTCCAGTACAGAGGACCATGTGCTGACAGCCTGACCTGCTGGCCTGAGTCCTGTGTCAGCTACCCACTAATTATGTGGCCCCTGGTCATTCATGTGTCCCAGAACAGATACAGAAGAGGTTGGTAATGACTGTCTTGCTTCCCTCACAAATCAACTGTAAAGTGCAATATAAATGTGAGGGTTATTATTTCTTCCACCCCCAGAGGTAACTATATATCCACCCATTCTCAGGTCCCTGCCCCCATCTCAAGAGTGTTCCTTCTTGTTCCTGTTGTGAAGCACCCCTCCAGCTTCCTCTTTGGTCTTATCAATAATCCCTCATATTCCTAGTATCTTCAATAGTTCTCTCTCTCGTGGGTTTTTCTTCTCTAACTCCAAACATGCTCCAATCCCCAAAATTAAATATAATTCAAAACTCCTTCCTCAGGTTTTCCACATTCTTCAAAATGCAATCAATTTCCTCTTTTCTTACCTAACTTCTTTTAAAACTTAGACTACTTTCCTACCTCTTTGCCATCTACCTATCAGTAAGCCCATTCCAATGGTCAGTTAAAAGTGGTTTCTCAAGGATTTAGGAGTTTCATCTTATTCTCATCCTATCTGACTTAATCTGTCTTTGTGAAATTCTTGTGTCATGTCTTCCACCCCACCTTCTTCCTTTTTTTCGCCTCCTCTCCCTTCTGAGTGTTGGGCTCTTTGGGAATTTGTTGACCTCAGAGTTTTTCTCACTCTCAGGGAGGAAACACTTGTGTAATATTATGGCTTCAAGAGTCCCATTGAAGAGGATCCACAAAAACTTTTCCCTCCCCAAATCCAATCTAGCAGTTTCCAGTTGAACTGTCCAAGTGTGTGTTCAGATGCCCTGTGACTCCCCAACCCCAGCTCATTCAAAGATGAGACCATCTTCTTTTCTTAAGTCTGTTCTTTTTTTTATTTTTTATTTTTTTAATTTTTTTTAAGTCTGTTCTTTTATCTGCTGTTACATTTAATGGTTCAACTATGATTTATATCTAAAGTTTTATCTCACTCAACTCCCTTATATCTTATATTTAAGCAGTCACAGAGTCTAAGTCCAATTAGGTAATCCCCCTAAATATCTGTGAAATAATTCACTTTTATTCTTATCACTACTACTCTTTGAGAAGTGTTCATTTTTTTGTTTAACTGGATTGTAATAATTTCCCAAGTGGTCTTCCTGACATCATTCTGTTAAAATCAGAATGATATTCCATATTCCTGATAGTTCTCCTTCAAAGCCAGATCTGGTCATGCTTTGAAACATTCCTTCCCACTGTTTGCAGAATAAAGTCACAATTCTTATCATGGTATTCAAAACCTGTAACAATCCTCCATTTGAACTCTCCAAAATCATCCCCCACCCTTTCCTGCATTCTGTATCACTAAAAATCTCTGTCAGATAAAGGTTTAGCCCAGATGTCGTCTTCCCTTTACATCAGAATTGTTACCCTTGCTTCGTACTCATAGTGTACATATTTCAAACTGTTCTTAAGAGTCACCACTTCACTGCACTGTAATGATGTGTCACTTCTAAAATGTCGTTAAGCTCCAGCAGTGCATATTAGTTACTTCTTCCTACATAACAGATTTTAAAATCTAGTGGCTTAAAACAGCAAATATTTATTATCTCACAGTTGCTGTGGGTCAAAAATTTGGGCGTGGCTTTGTACTGGCTGGTTCTAGTTTAGTGTGTCTATGAGTTTGTGGTCAAGAGATGAGTAGGGGCTGCAGTCATTTGAAGGCTGGAGAATCTGCTTTCAAAATGGCTCACTTACATACCCAGTTGCTGGCAGGAGGCTTCAGCTCTTGCCATTTGGACTTCTCCATAGGACTTTGAGTATTCTCACAATAAGGCAGCTGGCTTCCCTCAGTGTGAGTTAAGACAGACAGACCGATGTGAAATGCCTTTTATAACCTAACCTTGGAAGTCACACACCATCACTTATGCTCTGTTTGTTAGAAGTGAGTCACTATGTCCACCCTAACTCAATGGAAGACTTTTGAAGGAAGAATTAACAAAGAATTTGAGGACATATTTTAAAACCACACAGAGATTGTCATATCTTTCTGTTTCCAGTAACTAGCACAGTGTCTGGCAGATAGTAGGTGCTCTTTAGACTTTTCTAATGGAATGGATTTTTTTTTTTTAAATATTTATTTATTTATTTTAGTTTTCGGCGGACACAACATCTTTGTTTGTATGTGGTGCTGAGGATTGAACCCGGGCCGCACGCATGCCAGGCGAGCGTGCTACCGCTTGAGCCACGTCCCCAGCCCAAGGTTGGAATGGATGTTAAAGGGAGAGATTCAGGGGTAACTAGTGTGGGCCATGTGTGGAATGGTAGAAGTGGGGGTTGATGAGAGAGATTCTGAGGTAAGTATTCATTGGATTCCATGACTGATTGAATGACAGGGGTTGGACATTTCCTGCAAAGATGTTAATCAATTTCTTAACATTAAAAATTTAGGCTGAAGGTCCTGGCAAATAGTAGACCCATCAGTTGGTTCAAGATGCCTTTGAAAACTTGGCCTTTAGAGATGGTTACAATGGCTGAAGTAGACATGCAGTACTTCCTCTGTGAGTTTCAAAGGATGAACCATTAAACCGTGCATCTAACAACCCTATGCCTAATTGTTCAATTATACTTCAAGGGGAAGGACTTGCAGTTGGCAATATGAACACTAAGTCATCCCTTTACTCCAGGTTTATCATTTATAGATGACGAGATTATAATACCTGATTTATTTCCCAAGACTTTCAGCCTAAACTCTAAATGTGAACTCATTGACAACATCCTATGTTATGCAGGAAATTCTCACCACAACATCATCTACAAACAGTCATGGGAAACACGGGGGTACCCATGTTAAACCACTTCATATGTTCAGCCTAATTGGCCTGGCTGCAGGTTGGAAATTTTTAACCATGCCTTCGTTAGAAAATCAAGGTGCTCCAGAGTTCTTGGACTTTCTGTTCCTCACAAGGCTAAGGACCAACTTTAAGAAATGTCAGTCTTTTTTTTTTTTTTAATATTTTTTTAGTCATTGGCAAATCTTTATTTTTATTTATATGCGGTGCTGAGAATCGAACCCAGGGCCTCACACAAGCCAGGCAAGCATTCCACCACTGAGCCACAACCCCAGCCCCAGAAATGTCAGTCTTGAAGTTAAGTGGGGTTTAACTCAATAGAGGCAATACTGCACTTTTTTCCTTTCCTTTCTCCAAATAGGAGAATTTAAGATCCAAGACTGTATGCTAAATAGTGCAGACTTAGGAAGTAAAATTTCTCTAGGAACTCCATCCAGTCTCAATCACATTTCAGACACTGTGCCATTTTTAAGAAATCATGTTTACTTAGAATGAAATAACAGTGGGCCTAATAAAAAAAAATAGAAACCAAATAGTTCTTTGCTCATTTTATATTTCTGTAAATCTAGAAAGTGATTAGTTGACTCCTTCATTACTGGTAGAATTAAATTCAATATTTGCCTATATAATTTATTAAAAAGACCTTTTGTCCTTCCTGGAGAATTTTAAATGCAATATTAGATAGAAACTTTCATTAAGAAAGTTCCTTTTTCTTCTTCTTATGTTTATTCTTCCACTTCTTCAGATCAATTAATACGAAGAAAGACTTTGGGTGAGACGCGTAAAACTTACTTTTGGTAGCACGCAGGTCTCAAAAAGTTAGAGGGCGAAAGCACACCCATCCTCCCACTCCCCCCCACTGGAACGTAAGCCCCCTAGGGCAGGGCCTTTTGTTTGCCGCCCATTCGCAGCACCCAGAACCTTGCCTAGCCCACTGCAAGCTCTCAAATACTAGATCCGCCGTCCATTCATTTATCGTCCGAGTAGGGCGCTGTGGCCAGCGAGAAGGCCCGCCCGAAGCTTCCCTGCCTCTTCCGAACCTGCGCCGCTCTCTGCCCCGGCTCGCCACCCCGGGAATATCTGGCTGCGCGGCCCACTACTCCGCGCCCGAAGCTTCCCGGCCCTTCCCTTCCCTTCTCGCGGAGGAAGGAGCGGGGCGCGACCCGGGCCCACTTCCTGTCCGGGCAGGCCTGGGCGCCCGCCTCCTCCGCGGCCTGCGCCCTGCGCGCGGGAGGTGGTGAGCCCCGGCTCGGGGCATGGGACCGGGCGCGGCGTGGGCGCCGGCCGAGGGGTTTCTGAGCTACTCTCGCAGTTCCCAGCCGCGGACACAGCAGCCGCAGCCTCCCGCGCGGCGCCGGCGGCTGCAGGGTTAAGCGCGCAGGGGGCGGGGCCGGGGACGGGCGGGCCCTGCTCGCGGAGTGCGGGCCGCGGGTGGGGAGGGGGCTGCGGCCGGGGGCGGTTCCGGGCGGCGGGGGCGGGAGCGGGCAGAGGAAGGGGGCGGGGCCCAGAAGTTGTTCCGCGCAGGGCGGGCGGGCGGCTAGGCGAGCGGTCGGCGGGCCGGCGGGCGGACCGGGCCGTGGCTGGAGAAGTTTGCACTGCGGCTGGTGAGCGAGGGTGCGGGCCCCGCCGGCCGCTGCGCGCCCGCTGCCATGGCTTTCCGCAGGAGGACGAAAAGTTACCCTCTCTTCAGTCAAGAGTTCGTCATCCACAACCATGCGGACATCGGCTTCTGCTTGGTGCTCTGCGTCCTCATCGGGCTTATGTTCGAGGTGAGAGACTGAGGAGGGGGTACTGGAGGAGCAGGCAGTGCCTTCTGTCTTGCGCCACGGGAGTACTCCTGCAGGTCCCCTGGTCCTCATCTGAGCTTAAACTCTGGGCTGTCTTGCACGTTATCTGCACCCCGGCTTTGTGCCTTGGACTCCCGTTGGCCTGTACCCCAGTCAACCCAGACAGTACCTCCAGCTTCGCGCCTGCCAGTGGGTACCACTGCCGCCCCCTTGGGTACCCACCATATCCTTGCAACCCTCTATGCAGCCCTGAAGCCAAGTCTGGACTTCAACCAACCGCAGCGCTGCCACCCTGGCCCGACGCGTGGGGTTTCCTTTTTGGCATCCGGGAGTCAAGCCGGGAGACTCCCAGACCCGCAGTCATTGCACAACCCGTCTTGTCCCAAATGGGGGTCACTAGCTTTCCTGGGCTCTTACGTGGGAGGAACCCTGACCCTTTTCACCTCCCTTCTAATTTTCTGGGTGTTTTGCATCTTTACCTCTGGAATGTGCTCCAGGTGTTCACGTGTAGCCCTGGCTCTATCCCAGCAGTGGCCTTCTGCTTATTATTTTTAATTATGGCATAAATGGCGAGTTTTGAGGTACCCTTTGAACTCTATGGACTGTCCCTTTAGATCCATGTGTGATGGACTCAAGAGCTTCACCCCTTTTATAGGGCCAAGGAGAGGGACAGGGATACTCTCTACTTCTAGGGGAAAGGTGATTTTCTTGTGGCTGCTGAAATTGGGGGCAGAGAATGGGAGCAGAAGATGGGATCCTATTAGGTCAGCAGTGCACTGGTGTAGGCCTCAGAACAGGGAGTTTAGTAAGCCAACAAGGGGTCAGAATCCAAGGGGGCTGATGGGAAAGACTCCTTACTTGTACAGAAAGAGAGAAATGTGATATTCAAAAGTGGGTAGAACTGGAGGAAACTGGGTATGGATTCGCTGTGGTCTATCTTGTCTCAGGCATGAGATATGTAAGTGGCACTCCCCTCACAGCTACCATGGTCGCCTCTGGTTCCTGTGAGTAGGCTCCTTGTCCTCCCTTCTGGGTAGGGTTGCTTATCTGCATTCTGGGGGATGTGTTGGAAGCTGTAACCATTTAAAAGCTGCCTTGGAGATGGAGGATTCCTAAGCTGATTCCTCCTTCTGTGTGCCTCTGTCTCTGGGTCCCCTGTCTTCTTTCTATGGATGACAAGGGTCCTATTTGGTTGGTGGGTCTGCCCTCAAACTGGGGGCATTCTGTGGTGGCCAGGTCAGGTTTGGATGTGTGCATGTGACCTTGGCTGGGCTTCAGGGTCTGTAGAAAATGAGTCTGAGTCTGGAATAGGGGTCTCTACTCCTTTCCATAGAGCTCCTTTCCACAGCCCTCCTGTGATGTATTGAATGGTGGTGTGCCCCACTCTTTGCTGTCTCTAGTCTGACTGAAAAACTGACTGCAGCCTCAGTTTTCCCATTGTTGAAGAAGTTGGTAATACCTTGTCTTCCTCACAGGGTGGTTGTAGGTTTAACTGAGATGTTAGCAATAGAAGCCTTAATGTTTCCTACTAATGTGAGAATCAATTTCTTGCTCTTGGAGCACTTTTATTATTTATCATAATGATAACTTAATGAAATATGATGCCACTGTGTCTGTTTTCTGCCCTGCATTCCAGGAAGCCTCCTGGGAGAGGAGGACCCAGTCTTGGAGCGTCTGGCTAGAAAGACACACGTGTCATCTATAAACCTCATAGCCACACCCTCTGAAGCAGACACATCTCTTGCATAGCCTGTGGCTCTCTGCTGTGTTTCTGGATTTGTTAAGGTTTCTGGCTCTGCCTGCTTTATCTTTGTGTAAAAAGAGCTATATAGTGTGTGAGCTCCAAACCTCCTTCTGTCCTTGTGTCTAGTCTTATAGAAAGTCCTGTGCACTAAACCTGACAATCTTTGGAAGTCAAAAGGTGCTAGGAACTCTTCTTCCTGGAACTTGATAAAAGAAAAAAGTCCATGGAGAAAAACAAATAAAACTACTCTCTCCTCCTTAGGAATGGACTGGGGAGTATGGAAAGGGCCTGGTTGAAATGCCTGTAGGCCCCCCTCTTTCCACTATCCCCACTTCTCTTCCCATGGCACCTTAGACCTACCAAACTTACAGGGCAGGTTTCTCCTCTCAGAAGTGCTCTGTGAGATTGTCAGTTACTGCTGGACTGTGAGAAAGAGGGCTTTGCTCTGAATCTCAAGTGTGAAAGACTTGCCTTCTGTGCTGGACACATAGTAGGTCCTGTCTATTCCACCAGCTAACTCTGTACAGAGTTTTTTTTTTTTGGTAGGGGGGTGGGCTTGGAACTCTGCTGCCTCTACAAATGAGAACAGAAACATCTAGGGTCCAAAAGAAACCAATATGGGCATCTTCATACTTGGGGTAAAATGAGTGAGAGGGAGGGGATGAAATGGGGAGGTGCCTCAAAACTTAGCACAGGACTGACTGGATATTTAAAGGTCTTCTAGGTTCTCTCCTGATGTGAGTGTATGTGATGTGAGTGTATGTGGGGATGCATATGATGGGGAGGGAATACAGTCCAGAAGTCAACATAGTTCTTCATTGAAATGAGTACAGAGGGAGGTGCGGGGGCGTGGGGAGAAAGGGGGAGAGGCCATTAGGCTCTTGAGTTCCCGTCTTGTGCCAGGCTAGGATTCCTTCATTTCAAAGCTGGGCCAGGAAAACTCAATCATTATTCTTCCCACAGAGAGCAACTCTCTTGACAACTCTCCCTCTGGGGTCCCCTGCCCAGTCTTGGTTTATAAGATGGGCCTCATGTTGCCCACCATCCCACACCCTGGGCAGCCACAACCCTGTGTGTCCATCTCAGCTGTGCCTTGCTAGTCATCCCTGTAGTATTCATGGCCCTTCATTTCCCTCTCAAGAACCTCAGGGTTTCAGCTCCTTATATTTAGGGAGATGTTGACTCTAAATTCCTTCCCTTGGGATCACTTCCTTTGGGAACACACATGAAAGGCTGTCTGGCCTCCCTAGCACCTCTCCCCCTGCCCCACCCTTTGTGTTTAGTTTTGGGTTATCCTACTTCCAAGGCAGGGGGCAGGTTCCTTCCCCTGAATTCAGGATTTCTCCCTGTCTTCAGGGCTGTTTGGAATAGAGCTGGGCTGTGCAGCCACAGCACTTGGCTAAAAAATCTCAGGAATGTGGAACTTTATTTTCCCCCTCCTTCCTTTCCAGCTTTTTATTTCTTAACTCTGCTTTTGGGAGAGGTGGCGCCAGGGGGAGTTTTCTGCTCAACAGTTTGGTCCTTTCTTAGGTGGAGTCTGGTCCTGACAGTCCTTCAGGGTGTGGGCACCGGTCGGGGTGTGTGTATGTGTCAGATTTGAAAGTAGCCTCCCTCCTCCCCTTTCCCTTCTCCGTCCAGTGTCCTGTTCTGTGCCACGTTTCCAACTGAAGCAGGCAGGGGAAGAGGGAAACTCTTTCATTAGCGAATGGAGAATGGGAAGAAGGGGAAAGAGAGGAAGCAACTTATACATTATCTTTAAAATGTCATTTTGAGACAGAAACTTTTTTCTCCTCTTCAAATTAGTCTCTGCAGCTGGAAAGAAATGTGTGTGAAATTCTGTCATTTGTAGCTTTGGTTTCTGTTTGGTCTGTGATGACTTAAGGATTTAGGACCCAGAGGAATTTTTGAGTAGTGGCTGTTTTTTGTTTCTTAGTTGTTTTGGAGGTAGGTGTGGCATATCTACCTTTTCTCCAGGAACTACCTTCTTCCTTGTTCCTGACTTGATGACTGACTTGTCAGGATGAAATGTTTGCAGAATATGAGTTTATCTCATGTGTTATAGCCATTAGCTGTGGCAACAGTTCACATCTTCCCGCATATCCCTGTAGGTATTATAACCTGAAATGGGCTCTTCGCCTGTCTCTTAATGTTAGCATTGTAAAATGATTATTCTTCTACTGCATTCATAGAAGGAAGTATGTAAATGTCACAGACATACATCTGTGGACATAAGTTGTCTTTCTTTGACTAACTTCTAATGCACTTTTGAAGGAGTTCCTTTGTCCCTTTTATAGCTCTTTGCTTCCCCGCTTTAGTCTATGATATGGTCCAGTGGTGGTGTTAGAGGAAACCATGAGGGATTACTTATTGTCTGGGGTGTCCTTGTTTGACAATTGGATTTCTATGTGTCTGGCTCAGTGATTTGAGCCATAAAGCAAAAATTTGGAGCTAGATATTCTCCTGGTCAAGCCTCCAGTTTAACTGTATTGTGTAGAATATAAGGGTACTTTGGTTATTCCTGTTTCTTCCCTTGACAAAAATGTGATATCCAGGAAGAGGCATTGACCAGTTAGTGAATGTTTGATACTAATTTCAAGATGAAGACTCATATGTGTCGTTAGCACTATGCCTGGCAAATGGCCCCTTCCTCCATGGGCTCAGCAGCCACACTGATGACTGCTGTGGGCTTCATTGTTTAATCTCTGAGTCTACCTTCCACCCTCAGATGGTTATTGGGCATCCTGGCTACGTTTCATTCTAGAGAAGACATGTTTTGAGATGGAGTCCTTTCCCTGAATTCCCCAGTAGCTGTCTATTCTCTGAATGGTTCAATCACTGGCTCTACCTGAGTTCCTTTCTTCCCAAGGAGTCCCCTGTGGTGTGAATGAACATCTGTTTTCTGTCTGACATCCACCTTTTTAGAACATGGGCTGTGGGTCTTGGTGCTGCTACTGTCAGCTTTGTGGAGAAGCAAAAACCATAAGAAGACTGCCCTGCAAGCTAAATAGGTGGCACTTTTCTCTTGCTTGCCCTGTTGTCTGAAGCCTCAGTCGTGCATTTCTCAGAGGCACTGTCCAGGCTGGTCACAACAGAGTGCCTTAGTCCTGACTGTTTGTAGAATAACATGTGTTGCTATGGTGAAAGCTTCACTCTGCCAGGCATGAACTCCTTTTTGATCTGTTTCTTCATGGGCAGGGGCCCCAGAAATCACTCTGTGGCATAGCTGATGTACCTCTCATTCCCACCCTGATAAGTGATGGAGCCAGAGGTTTGATAAGCTCGGATTAGAGTTCCCAAAGGACAGAAGTGCTTTCTAATCAGTGAGAGCTCTATTAGCAGGCCTTGGTGGGAAACTGCTGATACTATCACTTAACCTTTCTATCCAGCACTGTGTATCTGGTATCCATTGGTACCTAATGGTTAAAGAAGAAGGGGGAGAAGAGAAACCAGTAAAACTACTAACGGTTCCCAAACAATCCTTTCTATTTCATGAGCAGACCTTTATCACACTGTGCTCCTTTGCCTTGATTTACCTCCACTGTCTCAAATGTCCTGCAGTGTATGGGAACCAAACCTAACTTAGTTACAGCTGCTTAATGTTATGAGTAACTATGGTTTATAGAGCTTTGCAAGGGCTTCTTCTGGATGGTGAAAAGTCACACAACTTTCCTTGATTTTCAGCAGAGGAGAAATGGGACCAGATTATGAGTGGGGGGTTTCAAGGCCTCTGGGTCCTCTGATGATATTGTGGGAACCTAGGGTTAAGGAGGATGATCTGTGGCTTTCTACCAGAGCCCTATTGCCTCTTCATGTCTTCTCTGATTTGTCTGGAAGAGTTGGCAGTATTTTACATCTGTGAAATGCTTTACTGGCCTTACCCTGTAATCGGGATGCTTTATGGAGGCTGTCATACCCATCCAGAGTCTAACTTCTAGAGGAGGAAATTTGGCCAAGGACCATCCACTCTGCATTAGAGTTGGAGCCAAAATAAGAATCCAACAATGTCTGGCTTGCATTTAGAGCGCAGCCCTGATGCTCCCACAAATGGGGCGTCTTCGGAATGTAGCCACAGGCTGCTTTATTTTTTTTTGTCAGAGTGGAATCTGTTTATTACCTGGAAGTAATGTCTTTGGGTCATTGTTCCACTTTCTACCTAGAATAACCTTTGAAATTTGCATCTCTCTGAAAGAGACCACAGAGAATGACCCAAATGTATGTGTCTATCACCTATGAACATGGAAAAATGGGCACAGGATTTGCCTCCCATTGAAGTTACTGCCTGGTGTTACCCAGCATCCATGTAGTTAGGTGGTTCTTGTTGTCACTTCTGCATTGCCCTTGTCATCAAGTTAACATTGTGGCCATACATGTTTAAGATCTTAGAGGGAAACCCAAGAAGTTTTCTAATGTGTTTATGGAAAAGAAAAATAAGACCGCACCCACCCCAGAGGTTGGGAGATTTGCCCAGGACAGTAGAGTGAATTTTTAGCAAAACTGAGGCCATGTCTTCTGAACTGTCTCTGGTGTATCTTCTACATCTCCACCTACTGGGATTCTAGACTCTATCTTTAAATGCCAATCTATGGGTAGAAGTCTTGAAATTGATATATCTTCCTTAAGAGTTCTGTGTTGATTAATTTAGCACCTGAGTGTCTGTGTACTGCTGTGTGCATATGGGAGCTCTGTGATGCAAAAAATGAATAAGGTGGGGTCCCTGTCCTCAAAGAAGTTACAGTGTGGGGACTTAAAATTTATGTACTATTTGTGGATAGGAGTCATGTCCTTTTCTTCCTTCCTCCTTTCCTCCCTCACTCCCCCTCTTCCTTCTTTTCTTCTGAGGATTGAATTGGGGCCTGTACATGCAAGGCATGAATTGTATACCTCCAGTCCCAGAAGTCAAGTCTAAAGCTTGATGTGAGTGGGTGGTGCAACATCAAACTCTTTGGTTTCAACCTCAAGCCATTGCTTTTGGTGGAAAGGGCAATTGATTAAAGTAAGACCTGACCTTTGGGTGTGGGGTTGTCAGTGTTCAGAGAAGAATAGTTGGCGGTCGCTCCTAGATAGTTTGTAGGGCACAGCTATCTGAAGGCAGTTCACTGGAGAAACTGTCACAAAAATTCCATAGATTTGGGTGTTTAAGCAACCAACACTTTATTCTTATATTTCTGAAGTCTGGGCAAGTCCAGGATCCAGGCACTGCATGTTCAGTGTCTGGGGAGGGTCTGCTTCCTAGTTCATAGATGTCTATCTCTGCAGAAAAAAGTGAGAAAGAGAATAAAAGGTAGAGGGAGAGATTAACCTCTATGCTTTTTGATTTTTTAATTTTTTATTTGTTCTTTTTAGTTATAATGACAGTGGAATGTGTTTTGACATATCATATATACATGGAGTATAACTTCCCATTTTTGTAGTTGTACACGATGTGGAGAGTTACACTAGTCGTGTATTCATATAAGAACATAAGAAAGTTATTCATTCTACTGTGTTTCCCATTCCAAGCTCCCCCTTCTCCCCACTCCCCTCTATCCAGTCCAGTGACAATTCCCCACCCCCACCCAATGCTGGCTTATTTTGAGTCAGCATTCACATATCAGAGAGAACATTCTGCCTTTGGTTTTTTGGGATTGGCTTATTTCACTTAGCATGATAGGCTCCATTTGCTGGTAAATGTCTAGGCTGTTTTATAAGGGCACTAATCCTATTCATGAGGGCTCTACCCCATGACCTAATCATCTCTCAAAAGTCCCATCTCCTAATGTCATCATTTTAGGGGGTTGGTATTTCAGCATGGGAATTTGCGGGGGACGTGTGTATGCCCGTCTATAATGGGCAGCGTGTATATATGTATACATATACATATATATGTATATATTTTCGTGTGTATACACACACGAAAGTCCTATTTCTAGTAGTGGGAGTTCTTTAGTGGTTGAAACCCTGGCTGAGGTTAGGAAAATTCATCCACATGGCTTTTAAAGACTTTTAACATCAAACCCCCTATCCTTTAGGGTGGGTGGAGGCAAAGCTCAGGTAGGAATGTCATAATCCTCTGAGCAATCCACTGCCCTGCCTTTGAAACCGGGAGAAGACTTCTCAAGGAAGCTCCTGGATTTTGCAAGGGTGGAGTATTGTTAATTTAATCAGTTTGTTCCTTCATCTTTATTACAAAAGTGCAAATACCTCTCATAGGGAGTATTTAATTTTTTCTTTTCACAGAGAGTTTTAAAAAGTTCATTGAGTGACCTAATACCATTATGAAGACTTTTTTTGGCTCCTGGGAAGGGGGAAGGATGTGTCTGTTTTTTGTTTTTGTTTTTCTTTTAGTCGTACTAGTTTTTGAGCTCAGGGTGCTTTACCATTGAGCCTCATCCCTAACCCTTTTTGTTTTTTTAATTTTGAGACTGGGTCTTGCTGAGTTGTTTAGTGCCTCAGGATCTCCCTAATTTGCTGAGGCTGGCCTGGAACTTGAGATCCCCCTGCCTCAGC
Organism: Marmota monax; assembly: GCF_021218885.2. Lineage (NCBI taxonomy): Eukaryota > Metazoa > Chordata > Mammalia > Rodentia > Sciuridae > Marmota > Marmota monax. Next base: position 1,088,578 of record NW_026693537.1, read on the forward strand.
CTCTTGAGTTGCTGGGTTTACAAGCGTGGGCCATGAAGCCTGATTTGAAGGTATGTTTTAGGACAACAGATAGAGATGGAATTTATACAACTCTTCCCTTTATTCCCCTGGTGACTTCCACCCTCTCCTTTGAGGGATGCCCAGAACATGCTCCCATGCTTGTTAATCATCAAGTGTTGGTGGTTAGGTCTCTGTCTGATACAGTACCAGATTCTTTGAGAAGGTAGCATCAAGAGTCATGGAGAGTGTGGCATGGGTTTAGAGGTGACATGACCAGCTCTTTCCTGAAATTTAAGAGCAGTCTGGGGGCTCCTGACCTGGAGGAGCAATCCTTGGGTAAACAGGCCTCCCCTCCAGCAATTCCTGGAGTCCTGCAGGAAATCACAGAGCCTGCTTCACAATGCTTACTTTCCGGCTGAGAGGAGGAATTCCTCGGAACTTGGAGCAGAACTTAACTTTTCAGACCCCACATTTCTGGAGTTTAAAGTATATTTTTAGTTTTGTAGTCTTGACTTTGTACTGGATCAACTTTTGACCTCTATGGGCAAGGAATAATTTTTCATATGGATTTTTGTGACTTGTTTGGAAGAGGGATGTTGAGGTTGAAAGGAATGAGTGATGGTTGATTTTTGTTTTTTGTTATTTTTTTAAATAGCCTAAGGGGGGCATGAAGGAGTACGTGTGTTCTTCTTCCAGTGTCCTTGAGGCATGAATCGTGCGGAGTGTGTGGTAAAAGGAATGAGGAGTAGGGCCTGTGCTTTTCTGGTAAATAGCTGTGTGGCACACTCGAGACCCTTTACCTTTTTTGAGCTGCACTTGCCTTATGGGATCGTGGACTTCATTGGCCCAATTGTGCCTCTTTAACATGGGCATATACAAAAGGGTCAGAAAATGTGTAGAGAACTTAAGTTGGCAGTTGCTAATTAGATGCACCTTCCTCCGATCATACAGATGTAGGAGAAACTAGAGTAAAGTTGTACCTCCCTTAGGTTAGAATACTCAAGTTCTCATCTTGACTTTATTTGATATTTCGATTGAAATTGAGTTCTATCCTAAAGTTGGGTTTGGCATATAATTATAGCTTAGCCAAACCCAGGGAGGGGAAGGAGAAAATCCATATGTTAGAAAGGAATCTTTGTCCAGGATAGGAAGGGGTGGGCTTGGCTTTGTGACTGTCATAGCAGAGGCCCTAATGGCCTCTGTAAGGCTGACCAGGGAGTAGCATGACGTGGTCCCTGGCTGGGCAGATTGGCTCATGCCCTCTGCTCTGCCAAGTCAGGTTTTATCACACCAGCCTCTGAATGTAGCTAAGACTCTGTGCTTGAGCAAGTATTTTCATATTTGATGACAAGCTCATCACATAGACACATGTGCACTTCTGAAGCCTTTATTTTGAGATCTGTAGGGTGAATGTAGTATCTGAACCTAACCTGTGATCTGACACCCCTTGGTCCCACAACCTCCATGGCATTCCAAATCAGGCCTTGCTCAGCAATATATAGTGCTACATCTACAGGTTCCCACTTCATCTTGCAGACGTTTTCATCTACTCTAACCTAAAATGGCTTGCTCTTTTCTTCTAAATGATGGGAATGAATTAAACTTAAATTTAAAAATCAGTTTCTCATGCATACCAGCTACATTTCAAGTGCTTTTGACAGTGCTGGTCTACACATTGCTTTATGAATTTGTGTTTTGTTTTTGTAGTAATAATGAGTAAGGGATCCTTGTGGTATGGCTCTGTTGGGAAATCATCAGAGGCTATGGACCACAGTGGTCAAGGTCTTGCATGGCCCTAGAGCCAGACTGCTTGAGCTTGAATTCTGTTCTACATAGTAGCAGTGGCATCTAGGCAAATCATTTAACTTTTCCATGCCTTAGTATCCTCATCCATAAAATGGGGATAGTAATATATCAGACAGTTGTTGGGAGTACTGAAAATGCTAATAGAAACACAGCACTTTGGAGTGGGCTTGGTGCACCATAAGAACCCAGTATGTGTTATTTATATTATTATTACATGTAAAGAGTATTAGAGTAATATCTTGACCATGTTCAGTTCCTCTTTGTGGCTGCCTCATCCATTTGGAACATAATTGAGGAACAGGATTCAGGTCAGAGTAGCTGGTGTTGGTCTTGATCCTGTGCCCTAATGTCCTGGACTCCATACCCAGGCTAGTCCTTCAGGCCCTGTTCAAAACCCACCTGCTCTTGCTTTACACACAGTGTTATGGAGAATGGTTATCAAGCTTATAGAAGAAAGAATAAGAAAATAGGAAAAGTGGTATGGGTGGTATAGATAGACTGGTGGGAGAGTTGTCCATTATTAAATACTTAGAAAAAAATAAGAAATGAAAAAAATCTGAACACTTGGTATTTCTTAGTATGATCAAACAGCTGCAGTGGATTTTAAAATTATTAGAATAGTAAAGTATAATACACGATCATAATGATTATCCTGTAGTTCCATGAAAAAGGAAAGGAAATCCCCAAATACAAAATCCAGAATGCTTCAAAATCTGAGCACTGATATGATGTCATAAGTGGAAAATTCCATACCATGAAACCTTGTTTTATGCACAAAATTATTTAAAGTGTTTATTTATAAAATTATTTGGGGGCTAAGGCTGTATCGCAGTAGTAGAGTGCTTGCCTCACATTTGTAAGACCACACATTCAATCTCTAGTGTTCATAACAATAATAGAATTATGTTCAGGCAATGTGTATAAAGTATATATGAAATATGAATTTCACATTTATCTGGGGGCAGTGGTGCATGGCTGTAATCCCAGTGACTTGGGAGGCTGAGACAGGAGGATCACAAGTTCAAAGTCAGCCTCAGCAACAGTGAGGCACTAAGCAACTCAGTGAGACCCTGTCTGCAAATAAAATACAAAATAGGGCTGGGGATGTATGTAGCTCAGTGGTTGAGTGCCCCTGATACCAAAAAATTTTTTTTTCATGTTTATATTTGGTTCTTATCTCCAAGACATTATATATATGCAAAGATTACAAAATCTGAAAAAATCTAACACCCAGAACACATTGCAACCTGTATACTCATCTACATTTTAGAAGTATGTATAGCCACAATAACTAATGTTAAAGTTTCAAACCTAGGCCTATGGTAATGTTATGCCTCACCTCGTGCCCAGGAATGGAGTTGGCCATCTGTGGACTGAGATATCTGAAACTATGGTACCCAAATAAACTTCCTCCTCTGATACTAGTCTTATCAAGTCCTTTGGTCCCAGCTACCAAAAAGCTGATTAAAACTAGTAATATAGAAAATTTGGATATCCAGAATAATTCATCCCTAGGAATTTTTGGGGAGCAACACCTTTCTAGCCCTGAAAGATATTAGGTGTCCCCCAGAACTCATGCATGAGATGAGGCAAGAGGGTTCAGAGGTGAAATGATTGTGTTATGAGAGTTTAACTGATTGGTACATTAAGCCCCTAATAAGGATTAACTGCAGTCAAGGTGTGGCTGGAAGGGGTGGGTCACTGAAGGTTTGCCTTTAGGGTATATGTTTTGTCTGTGGAGAGGGAAGTCTCTCTTTCTGCTTCCTGGTACAGTGACCTGAACTGCTTTCCTTTGCTATTATTCCTTTCTGTCCTGAAGTTCTGCCTCACCTTGTGCCCAGGAATGGAGTTGGCCATCTGTGGACTGAGATCTCTGAAGTTATGATACCCAAATAAACTTTTCCTCCTTTGATATTAGTCTTATCAAGTCCTTTGGTCCCAGCTATGAAAAAGCTGACTAAAACAAGTAATATAGAAAATTTGGATATCCAGAATAATTCATCCCTAGGAATTTCTGGGGAGCAACACCTTTCTAGCCCTGAAATAAAAAGCATAGTTGGTCTGCTATACAGTACATTTATTACCCAAGACATCGAAAGAAGCATTTTTGGCATTCTTATCACCCAGCCTGGACATATCCCCAATTAACACTCTTCAGTGACCCAAACTTTGACTTTTTTTTAAAAAAAAAAAACGTATTCAGCAAATATGCCTACTCTGTGTAAGGCAATAAAATCTGAAATAGAAGCCAGTTAACATATTGACACAACTTGTTCTTGTGTAGTCATTATTGGAGTTCGAGAAATAAGAATGTGAGGCCTCTTGGCCTCTCTTCCCTGAGTTTCTTGTGTCCAGAGAACTCTAGGCATGACAATTGTGACCTTGCCAGATTGACACTGACCGATTACCACACCTTTAGCCTTTAGCTGTGGGATGGCCAAGTGTAACTTGGCCAGTGTTGCTCTTAGTCCCACCTTTCTGCATTGCTGCTTCTGTGGCCTAAGGTAGGTTAGTCTGGACAGAGTTAGTCCTTGCCCTCTTGTGCAGATGTTGATTAATCACTGCTTTTGTGAGAGCCGTCATTCTAGGTGTTTGGAACACAGAAAAAAGACTCATTGCCTAACCCAAAGGAACTCGCCTTCCTGTTTATTAAAGAAGACAGATAAGCAGACAGTCACTTGAGGATTAGTATTCTAATTGAGTTGCCATATTGGTTGTCTGTGTCTAGCATGCAATCCTATTCTACCAAACAGGATTTCCACAGGGGAAAACATCCCGTAATTCTGGAGGTTGAGACAGGAGGATCATGAGTTCAAAGCCAGTTCTAAGCCAGCCTTAGAAAAAGCAAGGCGCTGAGCAACTCAGTGAGACCCTGTCTCTAAATAAAATACAAAATAGGACTGGGTTATGAGGCTCAGTGCTCCTGAGTTCAATTCTAGGTACCCACCCCCACAAAAAAAATTAACAATACTCTGTCCTTGCAAAATTCAGGAGCTTCCTTAAGAAGTCCTCTCCTTGTTTCAAAGGCAGGGCAGTGGAGGCTCAGAGGATTATGACCTTCCTATCTGAGTTGTGATCTTTGCCTCCACCCACCCTAAAGGGGCATTAGGGATCATGATTGGGGGAGGGGGTTGATGTTAAAAGTCTTTAAAAGCCACATGGATGAATTTTCCTAACTTCAGCCTGGGTTTCAACCTGGAGGAGGGGCTTCTAGCTGAAAATTGGTGTAGGCACATGCTAAGTAAGGCTAGGAACAGAGGAGATGTGCGAGATCCTAGAGAGAGGGAGCAGCACATCCTCATGCAGATAGAGTGATGAGGAAGGTGGGAGTGGGGAGGAGCTTGGGGTAGTCTACAAACTAGTAACATAGGATGCTCTGGGGATGGGAAGGAGGGGCAATAGTGGAGGTGAGGCCAGATCATGGAGTGTCTTAACAGGTCATGCTCCGGAGTTGAGACTTTATCCTGGGTGTAATGTGGAGCCTTTGAAGAGTTTTGGGGAGGATAGTGATGTGATGACATTGCTGTGGAGAGTGGTTTAGAAGGTGAGACTGGACATAGGGAGTCTGGTTGGGAGGCGTTGCAGTGGTCCATGCGAGAACTTCCTCCTGGGGACCTTTCTGTCATGACCACCAGCCAGGAAGTAAGCTCCACCGAGCAGCTGGGACCCATACACCAGAATGCTTTCTGGTACTGATTCTCAGATCTCTTTCCTGTATGTTTTATGTGACACATAAAGCAGCAAGGCCCAGGTGTGGGGTGGGCACCAACATTGAGCCTAAGAGAGAGAAACAGTGTCTCTGTAGACCTAATTATCTCTCTGAGGCTGTGTTGATGCTGGTCTTGCCCTTGAACATGGATATCATTCTGTTGTACTGTCTTGTGTTGCCTCTGCGTGACTTTTATCACTGAAGTGTTCTTCAGGTTTATTAAAAAGCTATTTGTTGGGGCTGGGGATGTGGCTCAAGCGGTAGCTCGCTCGCCTGGCATGCGTGCGGCCCGGGTTCGATCCTCAGCACCACATACAAACAAAGATGTTGTGTCCACCGAAAACTAAAAAATAAATATTAAAAGAAAATTCTCTCTCTCTAAAAAAAAAATAAATAAAAATAAAAAGCTATTTGTTTACTTGTTATGTGGTTTCTGTTTTTTTAAAAGGGAGGTCTTTAGCAAGTTATAATATCTTTTTCCTCTATTCTTTATTTTTTCTTAGCTAAATAAGCTATAAAGAGAGTTGCATGTGGGTCCCATGGCCTTACCTGAGGAAGCAGGCTTTGTTTCAGTGCTCAGTGGAGGCTGAGAGAATGTCAGCTCCCCTTGTGGAGGTATTTCTAGTTATAGAGAGGGTAAGGAGGGACAAGGGTGGTTGGTGGACAGAGGTAGATATGGCCTATATGTATCATTGATTCAAAAAAGTTATTGAGTGCTCACTAAATACCGAGGTCTATGTGTATTTCATACCTAACAGGGGTGTCAGCAAATAATTTTGAGATTTCTTTGACAATGCGATCCACTCATCCCTAAACTTTTACGAGGCCCCTAGACAGGTGCAGTGAGGTTTTCTCCTGGTCAGTTCTGACACCTTGGGGGTCTTCTTACCAAGGCTAGTTGGTGATACCTATGATTTTATTAGCCTCCCCACTCCCTAGCAGGATGGTAGTTTGCAGTTTCCAGGAATACAGATACCAAACAGACACTCTTTATTTCCCCTCTTTCCTGGCCCATGCTTGCTTTGTCCTACACATCTGTTCTGGTTTTCCCTCCTGAATTACTCCCAAGTCACCTCTTGCCCTTAATGTTCTTGTCCCTAGCTCTGACATCTGACATCTCTCACCTGAATGGCTGTGGGCAGTCATGATGTGGCCCTAGCCCCTCATTCCCTGTGATCCTTCCTCCATGCAGCCACCATGAACTGTTCTCAAACACAGAGCTGAGCATGGTCTCTCCTACTTTAACTCCTCCTGGGGTGCTCAGCTAAAGGCTTCAAGGCTTCCTGTAGTCTGAGCAGCTAAAGGCTTCAAGGCTTCCTTTGTCCTGGACTCCTCTGCATATCCCCAGGTCTCCCCTCTGCCTGTCTCTCCTTGCAAACCAGTCCACCTGTGCTTCTTGAATGATCCCTTGTCTTCCCTGCTTCTCTGCTTTAGTTCATGCCCCCTTGCCCCCTGAATCTTCTCCTCAGTCCCTTCTCATTCTGCCAACTCCCGCTTCTCCTTTTGTGTCCACCTCAGATATTGCAGGAGAACCCCTGCTCAGGATGCTTTCCTGGCCTTCCTTTCCCAGTAGAGTGAATTCCTCTTTTGAACCCCCTCTGCCTTCTTTTGTTTATTCATTCAGCCAGACTCAGAGAGTATTTTCTCTCTGCCAAATGCTGTTCTTGGGTCTAGGCATAAAAGATGAAAAGGTGAACATTCTGCCTTTTCATAAGAGCCAAGAGTCTTCAGAGAGGTGACAGTATCATTGCTGCACTTGTGTGTTCAAGGTCCAGTTGCAGGTCAGGAAGGGAGCAAAACTCCTTGGGAGGGTTAGGGACAAATATTTTAAAAAGAAGGGTAGCTGGGCCTTGAAACCTGAGGGATGTTGACTAGGCAGACATTCTGGGGAGAGGGTGTTCTAGACAGACAGAACATGGGGGGACTGGTGAGTGTCTCTGTGTTGCCGAAGTTTGTGTGTGTGTGTGTGTGTATGTGTGTGTGTTAAGACTGGCAGTAGTGGAAGATGAGTTTGGACTGACAAGCAAGGGGTACAGGCCATGAAGGCCCTTGTCCAAACGTTTGGACTTGGTGTCAGTTTAGGTAACAGGGAGCCCTGGAAGATTTCTGAGCAAGGGTGTGACATGAATAGATAATGGGCAATAGGGCTGACATGGGCTCCTTGATCTTGCTGTGACCCCTACCCCACCCCAAAGGAAGGAGTTGTTTCATATTTTTTCAGTGTCCCTAGCACTTCTGTACCTAACACGTGGCTGATGTGAATTTATCAAGGATGGTCCTGTGTACCCACAGTGTGTCTTGAGTGGCCTTTCTGCTCTTGTGGTTATTTGAAGTTTTTCTATCCACACTATTACTTCTGGGTTTTCAGGTAACCATTTAGAGATGCTTATGAGCACATTAGTAATGCTGGCTACTTTAGCATATGCATGCAGATAGAGAACCTACAATCTCAGCTTTTTAAAGCTGAGAAAAAAAATCTTTTGGAATAGGTCCTATTTGGTGATACATCACATGACTCAGAAATCAAAAACTGATGGGAAGAAATACATTGAGAAATGTCCCTTTCCACTCACCTTTTCACATCCACCTTCCTGTCCCCGGCTCTCAAGTAACCACTTTCAGTTTTGTGTGTCATTCCTGTTCAGTTTATTTATGCAAATACAAGCAGCTATAAATCTATAAGATATATATAGTACATCAATATTTATACACATGTACATATATTTTTGTCTCCTTTCTTACACAAAACGAAGCATATTGACTACACTGTTTTGTACCTTACCTTTTTAGTTACTCAGATATCTAGGAGATTTCTCCATGTCCATACATTTTCCTCATTGATTTATAACATCTCATAGTCTTTCTTTTCTTTTCTTTTTAAAGAGAGAGTGAGTGAGAGAGAGAGAGAGAATTTTTTTTTAATATTTACTTTTTAGTTTTCGGCAGACACAACATCTTTGTTTGTATGTGGTGCTGAGGATCGAACCCGGGCCGCATGCATGCCAGGCGAGCGCGCTACCGCTTGAGCCACATCCCCAGCCCTCATAGTCTTTCTTAATGCAGGTTCATTTTAATTCATTTAGCAGTTCCCTTTTGATGGATACTTGGTTAGTTTACAGTCTTTTGCTCTTATAAACAATGTCACAATGAATATCATGGTATTTATGTCATTTTGAATCCATATGAGCAGATCTTGTGTCTGTTTGGGCATAGCAAAGGTGGAATGAATGGGCCAAAGCATAACTGTATTTGTTTTTTTAAAACATATTGAAAAAGTGTTCTTGTCCTTATTAAATGCCATGAATTTAAATCAATGAATCCGCCATTGACTCTATCATGTACCCATGAAAATACAGTGTGCTATATATTATCATCTAACACAGTGCCCAATATGTAATAGAAAACAAATACCTGGATATTTTAAATTACTTTGGTATGTTTGAATAATGAATTATCTTTCAGCTGCTCCATGCTGCTTTTCTTTCCTCTGGCCCTTCATGTAAGTTCTTCCCTCAGGTCAGCCTGTCCTGGTCCTGACAGCCCTTGTCTGTATGTGGTCCCATTGCTCTTTGTGCTTGTCTTAGGGGCTATGGGACCTCAGTTTCTTAGGGGCGCAGCCCTTGCTGACCATAGTGTCTCTAGCACTCAGCAGAGCACTTGGTATTTGGTGGCTCTCATGTAATATTTTTAGTAAATAAGCTGTAAAGTAGAATTGCCATTTGATAACCCGCTTTTTAAAGAATTTTTTTTTTGTATTTTTAATTGAGATACCATGTATCATTAAATTCCCCATTTTAACATACACATTTCAGGGGCTTCTAGAATCTTTCCTGTGTATCATAGTATTATCATTATCTAATTCATAACATTTCCATCATTCCCCAGAGAAACCTGGTAGCCTTCATTTCCTCTTGCTCCCACTCACCTCAGCCCAGAAACCATTAGTCTACTTTCTTTCTCTGGATTTGCCTATTTTGGGTATAATATTTGGCCCTTTGTGTCTGGCTTCTTTTACTTAGCATAATGTTTTTGAGATTTATCCGTGTTGTAACACGTGTCAGTACTTCATTCATTTTTATGACAGACTCGTTCCATTGTATGGAGATACCATATTTTATCAGTTCATTAGCGGAGCAACATTTGTATTGTCTCTGCTTTTTGGAAATTATAAATAATCCTGCCCACGCTTCATGTACAGGTTTTTGTGTGGATAACATGTTTTCAGTTCTCTTGGGTATACAACTATGTGGGGAATTGCTGGGTCTTAAATAATTTTAATACAGGAAAGGAGCCAGCATTGAAATCATATTGAATAGCTTGTATTTTTCATCTAAGAATTATATCTCAAAGTCAGTTACAAATGTAGCTCATTATTCTGGTTTTATACAGTGGTGCTGGTTATGGGAGTCATATTTGATGGACTGAAGGATAATAATCCAGCTGTGACTCAGAGGCAAATGTTGTTAGAGTTCATATGACAGTTTACTGAATGCTTACCACATGCACCATGCTAACTCTGTGGAGTTGCTGAAACATACAGGATGCGGCCCTTGCCCTCATGCCATAAATCACTTGAAACAACTAAATATCCATCTCTATTGAACCAGTTAGGTAAACTATTAATATAACCATAGAGTGGAGCATAGTCACTGTTTAAAGAATATGATGTCAGTCTCTATGTGTGGACATGGATTAATGTCTGAAACAAAAGAGGTTGCAGATTAGCATGTATGGAATGAGCCCATTTTAATAAAAACCCATTTGCTTGTGCAAAGGCAAAACCTGGAAAAAGCACAGCAGATTGCTAACATTAACTCAGATTTCAGCATTCTCTTTTTAAAAATTATTTTACAGTAGTTGTGTATATATTTTAAATTAATTCGACTTCCCACAGTTCTTCTTTGGGAAAAAGAAAGGATATTTGAGATAAGACATTTATCTGAAACATTAGATATCAATATAGGATTTAATACTGCATATCAGCATATATGAATAAATGCTAGTACATTAGTGGTAAGCAAGCCCTGAGGTGAGAGGGCTTTTAGATTCTAGCCATCAGTGCATCATGAAGAATGGGATTCAGCTTAGCCTTTAAAGGATGGGTAGCATTTACATAGTACTCAACAGTTTGTTGAATCAATGATAACTCATGCCTTGTGCTTTGAGTGCCCCCTTTGTGCTAAGCGTGATGATAAGCACTTTGGCTGTATTCTCCCATGCAGTACTCATGGTCACTGTGGGAGACAGATGCTGTTATTACCCTGTTTTACACATGCGTGAACTGAGGCTTAGAAAGTCTAACCTGACCAGACTTCCATCTCTCATGAGTGGCTGAGCCAGAATTCACAGTCTTGCTTCCGACTTCATAGCCTGAGTCCTGTGCGTCATTTTAAATCGGAGACGGAGGCCCGGAGAACTCAAGTCATGGGCCTTGGGTCACACAGCTAGAAAACTGAGGAGCTAACATCTGAACTCATGGTATTCCTGTTAATCTGTCATGTGTATAACACAAATGTTTCCTCATGTAGGCTCCAGGTTCTTGAAATCCCTGGGTTGGCAATGGGAGACTGGAAGGTTGTGGGCCAGAAAGGCATGTGAATTTTTTCTTGGAGATTCACATGTTGGAGTATAGTTTCTTGGACAGGCTTAGGGCCACATCTCTAGCCTCTGGCACACTTATTGAATCTTTTGCTGTAGGATGTGGGGACAGCCTAGTGGGAGGGTCCTGTTTGCCATTGCTTTGTGACTTTTTGTTTGAATAAATCATGATTCACTATTGAACTGTTAGACAACTATTCACTGTAGTTGTCTAATTTTTTAATCCTCCCCATAGTTCTTAAACTCAAATTATTCAGCCTACATGCTACTAAATTTCATATGGTAAGTATTAGAAGTATCTGAGGGCCATCACCTCTTCTTTTCTTTTTGGTTATAATATATGTCGTTATGGATGATTTTTTAATTATGGTAAAATGCACATAACAAAATCTACCATCTTAACCATTTTTAAGTGTATTTTTAAGTAGTGTTGACCACATTCACATTGTATGACTAACATGTAGAACTCATTTCATTCATTCCACAAACATCAATTGAGCACCTCCTCTGAGATGATTAAGATATACTCCCCATTCAGTCTCTGGAGGAAGAAGACTGGGAAAGCCAGTGTTATAGTCAGCATGGCCAGAGTAGTGAGGTGCTTTTTCTGGGATTGGGTCCTTTCCCAGAAAGAGCACCTCACCTCTTGTGTGTCCCAGGTAGAACCACACCACCAACCAGATCTCCAGGGTTTCTGCTTCTCTGGCTTCCTTCTTGTTTGCTTGCTGGTTGTGTTTAGCATCTCCTCACTCCCTGGAGGAATTGTGCCTCCTCTACTCTCCAAAGCCCTGGGGAGACCAAGCTAGCAGATCCTGCATGTAGAAGAGCCATACTCTGTAGCTGGGCCCATGTGGCCTGGGGTGGGGGCAGGGCAGAAGAAGAGTGCTGCCAAAACCAGAACTTCACCAAACCCCAAATCAATGTTTTGCCCAAATATAGTATCCTAACCTTCCACCCGTCCTGTTTAAGCTAAATATACCAATCTTCAGCTTGCAAGCTCAGCTTCTGCCACGAATGACTCCTGTGATTATTCTGAAGTGTGTTTTCTCCATTTCACATCTAAAAAAAATGACTATGGTGATGTGGCTCAAGGCTCTGACAAAGGATATGTGTAAAACTAAACAGATTGGAGAGGGCTGGCTCCAGGTCACATTTGGTCTTGTACATTTCTATGACGACCCATTGAACCTGGAACATAGTGATGGCATCTGTACTGTCCAGTGCAGGACCTCCTTAGGAGAAGAAGGCTTACTATGGTGATGAACTTGCAGGGTCTCCTTCCCCAGAAAAGTAGGCTGCAGGTTTGAGACTTCATTGCCATTCCCATCTGGATAAGCACTTTGTATCACACTGAGTCATGTTTATAAATACAAAGACATGTGCACAGCCCAGGTGCAAACTTTGATTTCAAATTGACTGATTTTTGACCACTCCTTCACTGAACTAGATAACTTGGTTAAGTTACTTAACTGTGCCCAGTTTTCTTGACAAAGGGATGAAAATACTTGTACCCACCTTATTGGGTTTTTGGAAGGACCAAGTAAATTTTTAATGAATGTATAGCATTTTTGCAGAACCTGATGTACAATAAGGGATTAATCAATATGTGTCATTTTTAGTACATGAATGTTAAATAATGCCATGAATATTGCAGCTGTCCTTAAGCAGCCATTTTCTGTACTTCTGATTTTTAGGCTCCAGGTTTTGTCTAGTCTGTATATCTTGGTGTGCCTACTCCTCACCAGACACATCTTTCATTCCTTACCCAGCCATTGCTGCCTGGACCAAGACTGGGAGTAGACAGGTTGAGATATCTGCTGGGGGCTTCTCCTTGGAGACTATGAGCCCATGTACTCTTGAGCTTCAGCTCTGAGCCTCCAGCCATGTGTTGCCCATGGATGCCTTTTGGCAAAGTCTGTGAGCTCCAGAATGACCCCTCTCCTTTTCCCCTTCTCAAGGATCAAGTGACTCTGGTACTATATCTCCCTTTCCTACTGGGAAGAATTCTATGAGGGTAAATTACGTGGGGATCAGCTGCTTGAAATATGTTATACAGAACCGTGACCTAACTATCAGAACATTTTTTAAAAAAATAATAGGGATCTTTTTTAACTTTACAAGTTACTATTGTTGAGGAACTTTCTTTACTGTTTAAATATGACTGCTGTAAAAAGATTTCTTCAAGCTACCATTTAACAGTTGATTCAATTTCTACTGCTTTTGTGCCCAGACACTATGGTTTTTCATGGTTGTAATAAAACTTCACAGATTGAATTCTGATTTTTTCCCACTCAGTAGTATAGCCAAATATTTTGAGATGTTCACATTTTTAAAAGATGAGTCTGTTCCTAAATGCTTACTAGTAAGGGATTGGTTAAATCAATTTAAAATGATGACATAAATCTCTGTGCAATATCATAGACTGTAGGATTGTGTTTCTTTTTAAAATGGACTCTAGAATGCCATATTGATGTGGACCTTTTTTTTAAGTTTGAATTTATTGTATCATCTGTATGGATGATCATCAAAATAGTATCAGTGAAGGCTGGGGATGTGGCTTAGTGGTAGAGAGCTGGCCTAGTATGTGTGAGGCCCTGGGTTCAATTCCCAGCACCACATCCTCTGTCACACAAGAAATAAATAAAAAGAAAAAAGTAGTTATCAATGGTTTTCTCTGTGCAATAGAATTTCAAGTAATTAAAATTTTTTTCTTCATACTTACATCTGTCTACTCATATACATTGATATTTGTTTCAACAAATATATTATTTTGATGATCAGGAAAAGACACATTAAAGCTGTTTCATATGAGAAAAGATGGAAAGTTTGGATTAGTGCTTGGAGAGGAGGAGAGGTTCATGGGGTGAGGTGGAGAGAGCTGGCACATGGGCAAGGCCAGTGTACAAGGAGGAGGGCTCTGCAGCAAAGCTGCTAAGGGTGTTGGAGAGAGGAGCCCATGCCCTGGACCTTAGAGATTTCATTTCCACCTGCTATAAATGAAAACTCCACTTTACAGGAGCCTTTTGAAGAGAGGGTTAATACAGGGGACCTTTAAACTTTATTGAAGCCTAAATGAAAGTATCAAGAAAAACTCAAGATTGATTCAAAGTGGAAATGAAATTTCTCAGTTCCACATATTAACTGCATAAATCTCATGAATGAAATGGCCTGTGGTGGAATTTTAAGCTTTTAAAATGGCAATTGAAAATTTAAAGTATACACCCAACACAGCAGCCCATTGCTGCCTGGTGGGGGATGGAGTGGTGTGGAAGTGGGCCACCCATTCCAGTTTTCTGTGAGAACTGTTCACTCTGGTTTCTGAAAGGCACCTGTCCCACCGCACCCCTGGCCATGGGTGTGGGAAGCTCACAGGTGGTGAGGGCAGGGCATGTGGTATAAGTGAGGGGTTCTGTGAAGTTAGAGGACTTGCCTTGAAGAATCTCCTCTTGCCGAGGGCTGATAACCCGGGGCTGGTGGTAAACTACCTACCCTTCTTTACCTTCCAGCATATGAAAGATGTGCATTCACTTGCTATCAGGGGGAAGATGGAGCTGTTGGTGGTGGCTGCCTGTCAACACCTACTTAGACCCACTTCATATAGAGAAAGTAGGAGGAGGAACAGGACTCCCACCTAGAAGATAACACTGAAAATCATAAATGACAAAGTAATGGTTTTTTTTTTTTAAATAAGAAAAATTACGAATTGTTGCTTACTGAATATCTATGACATGCTAGGCCATATGCTAGATTTGACCTTCTAGTACCACTAATCTCTTTAATAGATTCTGTCTCTGTCTACACCAAATAAGATGAACAACTCCATTTCAGAGTGAATGAGGGCAGAATTAGGACACAGGTCTTTCTGAATGCAAAATTGAGCTCTCAACCCTTGTTATCTATTACTTTTCAGCAAGGAGGTGCAGCAGCAGTGCTTCAAAGGTGAGGGAAGGATGCAGCCAGCCATGGGGTGAGGTTAGGATAGGTGAGAAGACTTCTAGGGTAAGGCCAAAGCTAACCTTCAAAAGGAAAGTCAAGGCAGAAGGGCAAAGGTAAGGAAGAATAGAGGACTGGTAGGTATTGTTCCAGGCAAAAAAAGCATTCAGAGAATCTCTGGTTAAATGCTACAAAACAGTTCTTGGGCCAGACCAGCTTGAAAAATGCTAGGCTTAACATATTTCTCTGTTACAGGCCTTGTCAGAGCGTTGACTATAGTAGTAATGAGTATTATGTGTTTGTATCAAGCATATTCCTCGACCTTAGAGAGTATTTTATGGACTAATGTTATCAGAGTATACTTTCACATACCCAGGGAAATTGTGCTTTTGTGTTGAGAGTTGTTATAATCAAGGGTGCAGAGAGCAAGAAGTTCAGGAATGCCAGATTGAAGAGTTGGACATTATCCTTTAAGCAGTGGGGAGTCACGGAAGGGGCTCTGTGTGAAGTGTATATATGTTTGTTTATGTTTTTTCCTGGCAGTTCTAGGCTGGGTGATGACAGTGGGGGAGGAAGGTGGGTTGAGACTTGAGGCAGAGCAAGTCAGCATCTCATTTGAATTGGTGAGAAAAAGGTGCGCTGCTCTACTTAGTAGCACTGGGAATGGACATAATGGATTTAATAAAAGAATACAGGAAAAAGCCAACAGGGGGCTCTTGGGGCAGATGGGGATGCTAGACTGCCACCCAGGGACAACCAGAATGGAGCTTTCTCGTGACACTAGTTTGCACAATTCCGGTGAAAATTCAGGACCCTCCACTGGGACAGAAGTCCAGGTGATGCTGGAATAGAGGCGGCTACTCTAGCAGGGCTTTCCAAGGGCACAAGAGGACCAGAGGCTTGGACTCCAGGCCTGGAGGTGAATCATGTCCAGGAAGCCTGTGGGAACAATCCATGGAAGCAAAGGGACTTCAGAGAATGTCTTTGAAAGATCAGGGTATCTAGTAGGAATGGGAGGATCCAGAGGCTGCCAATCTGTAGTAGCCAAGCCACCAAGAACAGGTCTCTTGCCTCTGTGCTGTGCTGTGCCTGCTGCCTGCTTCTTCCTGCGTACATGCAGCCCTTTGAGGTTTAGAGTATTTCATGGACTGATGTTATCAGAGTATACTTTCACCCCTATTTGCAGGGTCTGCAGTAGGGATGCAAATGGCCTTCCTAGCAGGTGTGGCCACCAAATACCCACAAGGGACTAATGATTTCAATCAGTTCTTGTCCCACTCTGCTCTGGAGAGCAGCAGAAGGGCTGAGTGGCTGGTTAGTCTTGTCCATGGCTGCCCCATCTATCCTTGCCCTCTGGGCCTTGCAGCTAGGATCCTATAGATGCTCTCTAAGTCTGGAGGCTGGCCTAGCTGTTGGGACTGTTGGCTTTCTGTGTCTTTCCCTCTTGCCTGGCCTCAGTTCTGCCCAGGGACTGCTTGTCATCACGTGGCTTGGGTTTCCGTGTTAACGTTCCCAAATTGGGATCGTAGGGATCAAGTGTCTGTGTTGTCTGATCATGCTGAGCCTTCTTGAGCGGCCAGCTGCAAACTTTTCAAAGGGTTGTGTGTAATTGGTTGGGGGAGATGCTGCAGAGAACTGAGACAGGGACAAAGAAGTCAGTTTTTAAAAGGGAAAAAATAACTGAATGTATGAGCCTTGAGCCATTTGGGTATGGTGTGGTGCCTGGGCACATTAAAACCCCCTCCTTTTCTCTTCACATTTTTCTGCTGCGAGAGCCCCCTTTGGCCAGTCCTAACTGACCCTTGCAGACCCTCTGTGTGTAAATACAGCCTCTGTCTTCTACCCCCACTCTCATTACGCATTCCTTTAATCTAACCCATCTCCAGGTCTCCAGCTGGCAGAGACTCAGCAGATTCCAAACTCCAGCTGGTGCCATAGTGTTTACACGGGCGGGAAGCTTGGCAGACAACTTGCCCCCAAGCTACTCAGCTGTAGGAAAAGGTAGAAAGACATCCCCGAGATAAGTGACCCTTTTGTGTACAGACTCTCTCCGGCTCAGCAACACCCCCTCATGCCCACTTTTACTCCAGTTGCTGCTCTACCCTGAAAAAATGAGGGAGAATCCCTTTGTGAAAAGGAGGTAAATGGCTGGGGAAGCCCGGGGTAACCCCTGCCATCCAGTGATGTAGAGCATCTGAGCACACAGAGGTGAAAGTCCTTGCAGATCATTGTTTTAAAGATATTATTCATCAGTAAAAACCATTCACATGCATAATGGGTGTGGTTTTTCTAAAATAATATAAGCTGTGTGGCTGAGTGTTCACAAAGCCACGACTGAGGTTGGTCTTTGCGACCTGAGTTCCACGGTGCCCTCATGATCCTGCACCACCCGCTTCCTTCTTAGGCAGAGTCCCCTTGAGACACCAGGCAGCTGCTGACCCACATTGGTGGTTCATCTTGATCAGAGTCTGTGAGAAGCCAGTTCTGAGGTGTTTTCTGCACAAAGAAAACCATTCCAGATACTGTTATCGACATTTGGGCATTCAGAACTTAGGCACCTCATAAAGAGTGGCTATTTGTCTGCCCCCATTGGTTGCATGAGGGATAGGACCAGCACTTGTGTATGGAAGAGAATTTTCCTGACTTAGTGTCCTGTTTCCAGTGGTTCTTTTGACGAGGTTAATTATTAAGTGGTGTTGGAATTAAGCCTTTTATTTGAGAAGCATGGCCATATCAGTCAGGGTCTCATCAGGAAACAGATGGGGTAATTGAGAAAAGGTTATTGAAGGCATTGTTAACTAGGGTGTGGACTGAATCCAGAAACAGATAAGGAATAGTAAAGCACTCTAGGGCTTGAAAAGTGGGGAGATGCCCCTACGTCTAGAGGGTCTGTTGGTGAAGTGGTAGAGACCTAAGATGAAAGGATAGAGAGAGGGAATATCAGTGAGAGGTGTGATTGAAGGAGAGGGACTGGACATTTGGAAGAAGATTAAGTCACTACCAGAACTGCCCCACAGGGAGGGAGCTGGGTAATAGATGCTCTTCTCATGTCCTGTGTATTCACCCTGAAGCCCATTGATAGACTCCATAAATGTCAGGCTCTATGTCCTAGGTCACAGGGCAGGGTGGAGAATTATCCAGCCCAGTGCTACGCATAGATTCTGACTCCTGTTTGAATCCTGCCTTATGTGTGATGACAGGCAATCAGAAAGGGTGGCAAAGTTAAACTGATGTTCCTGAAATACTACAATCTGTGACAACAGTCTTTTTGGACAGACATTTCCTGATTGCAGTAAGCCACATACTGTACCACATCTACTTTAAGGTACTTATTGCCCCAATTTCTGGAGAGACCAGAGTCTCCCTGCTTCTTAAAGTGGCAGCATATTAACTGCCTCTGCTTCCAACTTCTGTGGCTGGTTCAGATAAAACTTAAGTACCACCAAACCCATTTCCTTCTCTTACTTCAGTGCTTTGCACATTCACCTCTCAGGGATAAACAGGAGTTTCCTGTGTAGCAGCATAAATAGTTTCTAAAGCTGGCTGTGGTGACATACACCAGTAATACCAGCAACTCTGGAGACTGAGGCAGAAGGATTGCAAGTCACCATTTTCGATTACCAGTAGTCTTTGAATATCTGTGTCTAACAAAAAATTGCTCCCTTGATGGTTTCACATGGAAGAGCTCAGACTCACTTGTCCATTAGGTAATTGAATAAATTTAATTGGTAAATTATAGGACAGTTTTTAGGACTTTATGGGGAGAAAGAAAGAATTTGAAATTTTGTTACAAAATTTACTTGAGGGAGGTGCTCATTTCTTTATTGTGGCTTGCATTATTTTGGGAAGCCAATCTTGAAAAGCACAAGGTGCTTGAATGGATGATGTCCCCACTGATGAGTTCAGAAGACAAAACCAATCCACTCTGGGGCCCAGCAGCTTTTTGAAGAAGGAAAGAATAAATGAATGCATAGATAAAAGCTTTAGGGGCTGGAGGGCCACACTTCCTTTCTTTTTTCCATTTTAGACTAGCTTGTGTGGGACACATGTAGACAGCAAGATGTAAAGTTGGACCACATAGTGGAGAGTCCCCAAAACGACTACGACTAAGTTAAGCTGAACCGTCCCATTTCTGGGCTTCCTCCAGTGCTTCCTTCCCACCATGCCCAGCCACTAATTCACTCTCTGTCCATCTTTCTGGATCAGCTCACCTCCTCCTAGAAGTCTTCCAGAGGAGATCCAAATTTCCCCTGCAAACCCAGAGCACTAGTGGATATTCATTAAGTCCCTCTTTTGTGCCTAGAATAGTAAGGATACAAAGATAAAGGAACACATAGTCTGGGCTCTTAAGGGAGAGTCTCCACAGTCTCTCACATTCCTGTTCTGAACTGTGACATCTTTTCTAGTCTTAAAACTAACTTCATCAAAGTCTCATTTTTGTCATTAGCTTTGGGGCACATCGTTCACATAGCAGGGTGATTAAGAGTCTAAATGTCACAGTCAGATGTATCTTGGGTTCCAGTTCCACTTCTGGGTCTTATTAGCTGTGTGCTTTCAGTCAAGTTTCTTGAGCTCTCTGAGACTCACTTTTTTTGTACATTAGGATATCTGGAAGGATCAAATGAGATCATTTCTGTAAGTGTTCAGAGCAGTTCCTGGCATGTGCTAGGAGACCTGTAGGTAGCAGTGTGGTCATTCCTTATACAGGTGGAGATTAGATGAGGTAATCCCTGTTTGGTGTTTAGCATGGGACCTGGCATTTCATAAGATCTCACACATTAGATGTATTATTGCTCCTTTCAGGGGTGTGGAGGATTATTATTTGTGGTAATTAGATAAAGTGCCTTAGTCTTGCCTGGCTTACAGTAAATGTTCAAATAGATATAGTTGGTCTGACCATTTCAACAATAAGACTAGATTGATAGAATAGCTCCTACTTTGGGTCTTTGAGCCTTTGAAGGAAGAAAGTAGGTCTTGTTATTTTCTTATTGCCTGTAGCTTTGTGCTTCTTCCAGAGCCTATGCTTAATGCCTAGTTTGTTATTGAAGGATCAGTTTAGTTATTTTTCATTTTGCTAGAGACAGCACTACATAAAGATGTGTTTTTTGGTGTGAAAGTGTCTTTCGGCTTGCTTTGCGTGCACATGTGCACGTGTGCTCACACACACAACTCTAATGCTTTCCTTGACCTCTCTGTTTGGAAAACCCTGTGTGGCTACTGTGTGATCCAGGAGGAAGTTTGGAATTGTCCTGTGGCTGTGGTGGCAGCCGTGGCCTGCCCTAGAGCATGGACCCTGGCTGGTGGCCAGGAGCGTATCTGTGTGCGTGTGGGTTACAATTCCAAACCAATCAGTCTGGCCAAGAGGCAGTAAAGGCTCCTAGACTGTTAGGAAGCTGAAGCAATTCATGCACCTCTGGCCCTCAGGTCCCCTAGCATCTCTCCTCCCAGGAACTTGCAGAGCAGCCAGCTCTTGTAAATCCATCCATGTGGCCCTGCCTTTCCCTCTTAAGACAGAATGAAACGAAGTCACAGCTGCTGAGAGTAGCAGTGTAGCATTGGTTCTGAAGAGTTCATTGACTAGATGGTGGATTTCCCCAGGCTTTTGTGAATTTGATTAGGGATGATTGGTTTTGTTTCTGTTTTTTTCCTCTTCCTGTAAGTTGTCATATTCCTCTTCAATATCCTGTTTTGCACGATGTCCTCTGAATTACATCGATTCAAGGGGTGTTTACTGAGCATATATGTAGTATGTGTATCTAGATAAGTGTCAGAACTGTAGAGGAGGCCAGGAGTCTTGGGATCTGGGGCAGGGAGAGACAGGGAGCTGCTGAGGGCCAGTGTTCCCCCTTGGACACCCTTTCTTTCCCCGTGGTTCTGCATCTCTTTTCCTAAAGAAATACCCCTGGCCTTGATGTGATTCAGGGAAACTTCCCTGCGGTCCCCTCACCTTTCCTCTTTCTCCTTCCTCACACAGGCTCAGACTTCTTCCACCCCACCTCTAGCTCCCTGTCTCTTGCTTTCTTTAATCGTCAAGCTGTATGTTCGAACAAGCAGTTCACACTCTGTCCCATCTCCTCATGTGCGCCAGCTTCTGCCTGCTTCTGTTTGCAGCATTAACTCAGCAAGTTACTGATGATCTTCTGGTTCCAAAATCTAATGGACACTTCATGCATTCCTTTATTCCCACATACTTATTGAGGCCTCACTGTATGCTGAGTACTGTTCTGCTCTTGGGACCCACCAGTGGACACAATAATGATTCCTGCCCTCACATAGTCCCCACTGCCATCCTGGGTTGATTCAAACTCCCTGGAGCTGCTGGCTGAACTGAGCAGACTCCTCAGAATTTTGTCCTCTCCTGGCTACTGGGCCTTCTTCCTCTGTTTTCCTCTGGCCTCTCTGTCTGCACCTTCTCTGTTCTGTCACCCCAGCCATCAAGGATGCCTGAGAATGTCATTAAATTATACACATGTATCTATTCTGTACAGTGCCTGAGCACCAGTCTTGACCACTCCTCACCTTAATGTCGTGTGCAATTGACTCTTCTGAAAATCACTGGACACCATCCTCTGTCTGTTGCTGTTGATTTAGTGTAGGCCTGTGTTATCCCTTCTTGCTACTTGTGTTGACCTCCTGACTGTTTTCTGTGTGGTCCGTCTTTTCTGCCATTCTCTGGCCTGTTCTCTATACTATGGCAAGATGCAATCTCTGCAGTGGAAATTGCACTGTGTCAAAAGTGCTTAAAAATCCTAAGAGGCACCTCCCCCTGTAGAATAGGTCCAATTTGCATACCTGCCATATAATGCCCTTTATGGGACCTGGCTCCTGCCAGCCTACAGCCACATCACCTTCCATTCACAAACCATCATTTTCCCCAGGAGTCATATTTCTCCTCCTTCCCTACTGCCGTGCATGTCATTCCCTCTGCCATAGCACCTCTCCTGTCTCCTTTTTGCCTGTTCATCTCTTCAAGATCCAGGCCAGTCAGAACCTCATTGACGAAGGTTTCACAGGACCATGGGGTGGCCTCAGAACCTTATCAGAGCCCTTCTGCTGGTCTCCTGAACCCCTGAACATGCTCCCTCATAAGGATGATTGTATCAGTCAGCTTCCTATCACTATAACAAAATATAAAGAGAAAAGATTTATTTTGGCATACAATTGAGGAGGTTCCAGTCATGATCAAATGGATCCTTTACTTTGGGTCTGTGACAAGGCAGCAGATCATGGTAGGAACGTGTGGCAGAGCAAAACTGCCCACCTCATTAGGAGCCAGGGAGCAAAGGGGAGAGGAAGTGGCTGGGGTCCCACTAGCCCCTTTGAGGGCATACCTCCAGTGACCTAAGGACCTCCTACAAGCCCCCACCTCCTGACATCATCACCCAGGGACAAAGCCTTTAGTAGTGACTTTGATGGGTTGTGTATTAGCTTTCTGTCACTATAATGAGATGCCTGGCACAGGCTACTTAGGAAGTAAAGAGAGGTTTATTTTTGCTCATAGTTCTGGAGGTTCAAGTTCAAGACTGGGCAGGCCTGTAGGTTTGGCTTTCTAGTGAGGATAGTGTGTTTTGGTGAGAGTAGCAGAGGGAGAGCTCATATGTTGAGGCAGGAAGCACAGAGAGGGGAAGAGATCCATTCAAGGTCACTCCCTGAGTGTCCTAAGGACCTCTCACCAGACCCCACCTCCTAAAAGTTCCATCATCTTGCAATGTGTCACCTGAGGACTAAGTCTGTGACACATGGGCCCTTGGGGAACATTCAAATTATACCCAAATCATAGCAGGTTGTGAATGGTCTTTTGCATACTGATTTGTCTAACAGGGGTGCAAATCTTGGCTGGATGGAGTTTGGAGTGAGGGGGCCAGCATTCCTGTGTCCGGGAGTTAGGGGAACAAAGCTTGGAAGGGGAGGTGGGGCTCCCTATGAAGTCCTAGAATGCCACACAGTGGTCCTGATTTTCTCCTGGCAACAGGAAGCCACAGAGAACTGTAGAAAAGGGCCTGTGATATTTTGAGTAGATGGGTCTGCTGCCTTGCTCAATGTCTGGTTGTGGGGAGATGGCAGAAACTGTACCCAGGGGTAGTTCTTCAGTCTGCCCTGTACATGACCAGGGCTTTGGTTGCTGCCTCAGGGTGTGGGTGCAGTGGTGGCAGTGGTGGTGGTAGGGAATAGAAGTGGTTGGAAGAAAAAAAGGAAGAGAATCTGGTTCTAAGACTGGATTCATCAGCAAAGGGCTTTTGCACATTGAGACTTGGGTGAGAGGGCCTGACGCCTCTGAGGCACCAGCTGTAAGCTCAGGCAGGTGCACACTCTCCCTTTGATGTTTGGTTTTCTTCCTGAGCTTCCTTCCTCCTGTGTGAGGTCACAGTGAGATGGTAGGATGCTGAGCATGGATAGAGACTGGCCCTGCCAGGCTGTGAAAAAGCACCAATTCTTTTTAGATATTATTTAGAACTCTCTTTCAAGTTAATATAATGAGATTTCATAGTAATGTATGTAACTGTGTGTGTGTGTGTGTGTGTGTGTGTGTGTGTGTGAGAGAGAGAGAGAGAGAGAGAGAGAGAGAGAGAGATCCTGCAGTATGGCATTTAATCATTTAATCTAAATATTGACATTTGCCCAGACTTTGTTTTTCACTTTAGGGGTGTAGGCTGACTGGTTTGTGACAAAGTGTGGGTAGTGTTTACCTGAGGTCAGGCCTTTGGTGTTAGATTTGTATTTCCTGTTCCTCTGAAGCACTCTTCCTAGAAACACTGGCACTCTGTGTTATCATCTCCCTTCACTTTCAAGGTGATTCTGCATATCCCCCTTGGGAATATTATTTGCTGAGCAACAGGTATGTTTGAATGCTGGAAATTTTTAATTAACCTTTTTGGTCTTGGTTTAAGTCACCTGACTCAAACCATTACCTTTAAGTTGTGCCCTCATGCCAGTGGTCCTTGTCTACTCAAGCCAAAGAACTCACACCAGTCCATGCTGCTCTGATGGTCTCCCATCGGAACAATATGCGCTGTAGTCACACAGAAAGTGTGACTACAGCGCACAGAGCAGAGTCTCCAGCCTGCCCCGGTGTCTTCTAATGCTGCTGGAATGGCACATGAACTCATCATTTCACCAGTACCCTCTGTAGAAGAGGGATGTCTGGGAACTGAGAGCAGAGAACACCCATCTAACATTGAAAAAACGTATATTCACCTTCCAGCCCCAGTTCTTTGCTCAGTTCAAACATGGGCGAAGGTGAACAACCTCCTCGTGTGCCCTTCACCTAGAAGAATCCCAAGGCTTCCTGAGAGAGTCAGCCCTGTGGACAGGCTGGTTTATGACCCTGGAGATGCCTTCATTTTGCTCCATCCCTGTGAATTCAAGGTTCATTTTTCTACCAAGCTCTGAAACACAAGCCTGGCTCTTCAAGTAAATGCAGGGATTGACATGCTGATGTTCCGAGCTGGAAACTTTCCAAAGGTAGAGAATCATTGATAATGATCACAGTAGATCACCGTCTGCCCTCTCACCCCTTCTCAAAGTGCAAACAAGCAACTGGAGGCAAATACACCTGGGCCTGCCTGCCCTAGCTTTGCTAGGTCTGAGGAGCCCTGAATAATCCTTTTATTTCCCCAAACACCAGGAAATGCCAGAAGTTCCTAGGGGATGATTCTCCCTGGCACCTAGTTTTAATGCTCGTGTGCTAATGCTTGCTTGTGATTTGTGATTGACTGACTGTCATCAACTTATCTGTAATGATTAGAATTACACCTTTTTGTGTCACTTCCTACCTTATGGAGCTAAAGTGGCTTCAAAAACTGCAGTTAAAACCCCATTGTGATATATTGGTAAGGTGGTTCTTACCTGCAGCCAAGTCTAAAATGTTACCTAATCTTAACTCAAAAAAAGTCACAACCTAAAATTCTATACTCCAAAACCTTTTTTTTTTTCTGTTTCAAGTTTTAATTCATTTTTAAAAAAAATTTTAAATTTATTTTTTAGTTTTAGGTGGACACAATATCTTTATTTTATTTTTATGTGCTGCTTAGAACCCAGTACCTCATGCATGCCAGGAGAGCACGCTACCACTTGAGCCATATCCCCAGCCTCTCAAGTTTTAATTCATTTTAAAGACATCTTATCAGATGTCTTTTGGCCAAAAGTAAAAATATTTTTTCTGACCAATGTGTGTTTTTCTAATATCCACATACAACCAGTAATCTGAACTCTGCCATGTAATGCAGGAGAAATATGTTTTAGACCACATCAATTTAATTTTTTCTTTTAAGTTATGGACAGACACAATACTTTTATTTTATCCACTTATTTTTTTATGTGGTACCGAGGATCGAACCCAGTGCCTCACAAGTGTTAGGTGAGTGTTCTACCACTGAGCCACAACCCCAGCCCCACATTAATATTCTTAAAAATCATTTTGCATGAATTTTAAAAATTTTTATTTAGTTTTTAACTTCCATAAGGAATAGTTTATGAATATACTACTGTGCTAGCAAAAGAAGGAGAAAAGCTATTGGAGAAGGCCGTGAGGAGAGTGATGCGTATAAACAAGTAATGAGTTTATATCTATCCAGGGCCCTTTTTTAGAGGGATAAGGGTGTGTGTGTGTGCGTGTGTGTGTGTGTGTAGGTATGTAGGATTTAGTAGAGGGAATGCAAATTCACACACATGCATATATTTCATATAAAGCTTTTTGTAGGCAAGTAGGTCAAGTTCATCCTGCAAGTACAGGTTGCATAAATATGCAGTCTTCTTAAATTTCTAAGTTGTGGATATAAAGGAAGCCGGAAGAGCTGTCTCTAGGCTACCTCTGTTTTTTTAGTACTTGACTAACTTCCCAAATTGGGGTGTATAAAATGGCAAGTTTGAGCCATATATATATATGTATATGTGTGTGTTCGTGTGTGTGTGTGTGTGTGTGTGTATATATATATATGTATGTGTGTGTGTGTATATATATATATATATATATATATAAAACCCCAACTTCAAAGATGTTTATGATTCTTCATGTGGCCCTTTCTTAATTCCTCTTTATCCCAGCATAAAGTTTAGACTTGAACTGATGACTGTAATAAAGCAAATAATGTGATTTTATAAGCATGGCTTGGCTATTTCAGTGACAGGTTTTTCTCATATAAATCCATTGCCATTTTAAAATCTGATCTAAGACTGATTGTGACTGTCAGTAGTGAGTCTGTTCAGCATGGTGATCACAGGCTTGTGGAGACTCTGTGGCCTGTGTGTTTGTTTACGGTTGCTCATTTCTCATGGAAAGGCAGTTTAGGTGAGGAAACTAGAATCTCCAGAGGTTGCTAACAGCCACACAGAAAGGTACTGTCAGAGCTCTGCTCTCTGGTTTTAGGCACTCAGTTCTTCCTGTCAGCCAGCCTCTGGTCATCCAAAATAGGGATTTTCAGAAAGCCGGAGTGAAATGCATCTTTGTCTCAGCTGTCACTGAGCAGCAGTGCGCTACAGACCTGCCTATCTGTGTCTCCTCACATACAAGAAGCTGTGGTGATCAGCAGTCCCACCAAGATCTTGGGAAGCAAGAAGTTTAGGAAACCAACACTCCAGGAATGAATGACTAGAAGTTTCTTTTATTTAAAACATAACAAAACAAAACAACCCCACTCTTTCTTACCAATTGGGTGTAACTTTCCAATGTTTTCCTGTCTGACTGAAATTTTCCTATCCACTGCCTCAGCAGAAAGATGCAAAATCAATTTTGGTAAAGCCTGAGTGGAGATGATTTGGCTTCCTGAAAACAAGGCTGAGCTGGGGGAGAGGGGAAATTTTCCAGCTTCAGCTGGACAATTTACTTGACTTTATGCTTTCAAGGAGGAGAAATGAGTGTCCTCACTGTCAGTGGAGGGACCCATGCGCCAGGTGGGCATGGTTGGCATCCTTGGGACCTCCACCAGCAGTTCAGAGCAGAGCTGCTTCTGTAACAGATACTGCATCCTGGCCTGATCTACACATGCAGCCCCTTCCCAGTGCCAGTGAACAGATGTGTCTGCCGAGAGAAAAACAAAATAAACCTGAAGGGTTGAATACCTCCAGGGAAGCAATGAGACTGCTTTTATTGAATTCTTCTCTTTTATCTTTGGTGCTCAGCTATCAACTTGCAGTGAAAGGAGAATGGACTCAGGCACTTGGAAGCCTCTGTGTACCCGTGGCTGGCAGCCAGTGGTTAACCCTGCAGGCTTCATTTTCCTGCCTGTCAGACAGAGATGATACTCACACCTCATCTTCACATGGTGGGGAAGCAGCAATACATTTTAAACTTGTGGAAAGACCTCTCAGGAAGTTTATTGGTGTGAGGCTGTTTTTGGCATAGAAGTGGAATCAGAAAATAAAGGCTTTTTGGAGCTGGGTATAGGCAGGATCTTTAAGAAAACCACATCCTTTAGCCTTATCCTTTCCATACTTTATAAAATGGGTTATTGTTAGTATACCTTATAAGGTTGTTGAATTGCATGTGATGATTTGTGTGAAGTCCTTAGGACCATGCCCAGCACTGAGTGAGCCCTTCATAACTTTAACTCTTGTACAAAGAAACGGGTTAAATAACCTTGCCCAAGATGACCCACAGCAGACAGTGTGGAATTCAAGTCCAGCACACTTAGCAGAAAGCAGAAATGTAACCAAAACTTTTAGTCTAGTTGCAACCAAGGGCTCATGTTCATGTGCCCCTAATGGAACATGGCAAATGGAAGAGTTTTCGGATTATTAGGACTAGACAGATACATGCAACATGACTTTGTGTTTGATGCCCTGATTGAGTTAAAATTCTAATGAAGCTTTCTCTCTCTCTCTCTCTCTCTCTCTCTCTCTCTCTCTCTCTCTCTGTGTGTGTGTGTGTGTATATATGAGAGAGAGAGAGGTGGCCCCTCCCATGTAATTTAGTGTTCTTCTTTGCATTAATGTATTAGCATGTTGTCACTTTTAACCTTTCGCCCACTGAGCTTGGCATTTAAAATGCTATTAAACTCAATAATGTTTCCTATAAACAGCCTTAGAGGGATGAGAAATAATTGGAATGACATTTTTAATAGGTCCTGTTTCTCTGCCCTCTGTGCTACATGAACCCAGCCAGTGCTTGCAGAGAGGGGCTTGTTAATCATTTGGTACCTGGTCTGAGGTCAGGAGAGGGTTAGGGAATGAAGATTTGGGGTTCCAAAGGGCCTTTGAAAGCAGAGAGTGTTTTTCACGCTGGACAAGTAGGATTGCTCTTTTTGACTAATGTCACCTTCTTTTTCCTCCTCTTTCTCTCCCCGCTACTTCTTACCACCCCCCTCTGGCTTCCATTTTATGTTACCATTCTATTATTTGACATATTGTGGGTTTGCTAAGCTTGATTTTGGAGTAAGTTTGTAAAACTGAGTTGACTATTACCTTTCCTGTTTGTGTAGTTGTGAGGTCTTGGGAAACAACTTTGCCTGTCTGTGCCCCAGGGTTAGTTTCTTCATCCATAAAACAGGAAAACTGATGCTATCTGGCTCAGATATGGTAAAGTGGGAGCAAGCATAGCTGCTTATAAAGAAAGATGCATGTTTTAGAATTGGTTTCTGCTACCACTTCCCATGGGGTAAGGAAGGAAAAATGTTATATCTAGTATTTTTGCCTTAATTCAGGGTCCTAAATCCTGTTCTCTTAGAATCATGTTCAGAAAACATATGTTAAGCATTCATCTGTGGTTACCAAATATCACAGCTGCTTGCAGGATGAGTTCATCAAATGGGTATTTATGAGATACCTACTGTATGCTCAGTACTGGGAGAGACCTAGGGAGGGGAAATGTGCACAGGAGTATAAGCATGAGCAGGTAGCAGGTTGCAGATCAGGTAGCTGAGCAGAGCTCTGGCTCTTTTGCTTGATTACTGTGACCAGATATCAAGCATTTATTACTTAGTGTAACTGTGTCCTCCATACCTTTTGTGGCTGCACATTGAGGATCATCATCAAGGCAGTTGAGCTCCTCTCCTTGAATTTGTATTCCCATGAAGGGAGAGACAGTTTTAAAATGAAGACAAATCCCTTAGAGTTGTCACTTGAAATGACAGAATTTCATGGTGTATAAATTATACCGTAATAAAGCTGTTCAAAAGATCTTGGACCTTGTGGAGCTGACCTTCATGTTTGCCCTCAAATATTTGATCCTCATTATTTGTGGATTTTGTTTTTGCAAATTCACTTACTTGTCAAAATTTATATATGACCCCAGAACTAATATTTGGCTTTCATGTGGTCATTCACAGATGTACACAGTGGGGCAGAAACTTCAGGTTGCCCAACATGCATGTTCCCAGCTGAGACGAAATGAGGCCATGCTCTGCCTTCTTGTTCCAGCTCACATACTGTGAACAAGTGTCCTTTTTGCAGTTGATTTAGTGCCACTTTTTTTTTTCTTTTTGCATTTTTTGTGTTCTTGTTGGTATTTCAGTGTTATAAAATGGTCCCCAAATGACGTGTTGGAGTGCTGTCTCGTGTGCCAAAGCACAAGATGGCTGTGCTGTGCCTTATGGAGAAAATGTGTGTGTTAAATAAACTTGATTCAGGCATGAATTATAGTGCTGTTGGTCATAATTTCAGTGTTAAAGAATTGACCCTATACATTAAATAGGGAATTTTAAATGGAAGTACACACACAAAAAACAAGATTATATATTTATCTGCTGGTAAAAAAGTGTACAGAGGCTTTTAGGACCCTACTTCTAGGTGCAGTGTTTTAGTATTCACTGATTCCATGTTCACAGTGACTTCATAGAACATAACTATCGTGAATAATGAGAATTGACTGTATATACAGGACTAGAGAAAGAATATATGTGAAGCTCACAACCAAGTTCTATCTTCCTCTAAAAAAAAAGTAAGTGTAATGGTTCTCAGACTTGGCCACCAGTTGGAATGTTCTGGACAGCTGGACAAAATGCCTATGCCCCTGAGGGTCTGGTTTAATTGGCTGGGGTGTGGTCTGGGCATAGAGATTTTTACAGCTTCTACAGGATTATATTTGTAGCCAAAGTTGAATACTAGTGCTATACACATTAAATAATAACATTTCTTAGAAATGGACACCAGCCAACCTCAGGAGGCTGATGACCCATGAGCACTTCAGGGCCAGGACTGCAGGAACCAAAGTAGCAGACTCTGTGGGTTTGTAGCACTGTCTGGCACTTCCTCCAGTCTGGCCTAGGAGATCTACAGCCCAAGAGACTGCGTCCCGCTGGCTGGGCTCCTGTTTTGGGCAGAGGATCTATCTCTTTCATTCTCTTAGGAAGAAGCTAGGCACCAGAAGTAACCCCACATGTACCCTTTGCCCACACACAATGGAGGAGAAGCATTTCCCTAAGGAAGCCCTTCCACCCCACAGATTAAGAAGATGAGAACATTTTCTGAATGAACCAAGTGAGAGATATGTGCTGGGGCAAGATAGAGTGTTTGGTTAATATTTTCTGCCTGCCTGCCTTTCTCTTTTCTACTTCCTTTTTCCCATTTCTTCTGCCTCCTCTGATCTTTCCTCACAGGGATTTCAGTCTGTGAAGACAGAATTTAACCCTGAAGGAGTTAATGGCAGATAACACAGAAAGAAAGGTGGTTGGGTTAAGGAGGAGCACTATGAGTAGTTCAGACAGGGGTGCCAGAGTGGTCTGGAAGGACTTTGTGCTAGAGATGGATTTGGGTGGTTTAGGAGCTGGGCAGGTCGTAAGGAGAAGGCTATGTGTGACAGGACAGCTTGAGTGACAGTGTTGGGGATGGCTCCCACTGGAGGCTAGGGAAACATTTACAGGTGAGGGAAATAGATTGGGCTTTTTGTTTTTCATCTTATTCAGTGAGAAGTTACTGAGCACTTTATGCATCTGGGTTAGGTACTGGAGAGCACATGCGAAGATAAATGAGAAGCACAATCTCCATCTTCTAGGAGGTGATGGCCTGATGAAAGCTATGTAAAAATGATAACAGAGGAGTGTGGTACTGACCTTCCAGGGAAGGACAGACCATTCCCTGGGAGCATCTAGGGAAGGTTTATGGAGGAAGTCACAGTTGAGCTGGTTCATGAAGGATGATATTCTGAGTAGTGATATGTGTGTGTGTGTATGTGTGTGTGTGTGCGTGCACGCGCTTGCAAGCAGAGATGGGGTATAGGAGAAGGAGAATACAAAATGAGAGGGGCCAAAGCCCCCAAAAGGAAGTAGTGAGTAGAACATTTCAGCTGAAACTAAGCACATCTGTTCTAAAGAAAATATAGACAATTGGACTGGAAGATATGTTGGGGAGACTGAAGAAGGCCTTAAGCACCAAAGTAATCAAATTTTGGGATGGGGGTTGAGGAAGACCTGCATGTTTGGTGCTTTATTCTCCAGAGTGCCTTCTCATGACTGATCCCATTTGGGTTTCCCTGCACACTTGTAGAACATGTTTAAGGCCTTAGCACAAATGCATGAAAAGGCTCCCCATGCATCGCCTCCTGTAGGAAGTGAATGACAGTCCACTGCAGAGCCACAGGTCTAGTTGGCTGGGGATGCTTTTTCTCTTTAAAGGAGGTTAGGCTAAGAACAGTCCCCTCTCACTGGTGTGTCCGGAGTTGGAGTGACATGGGGAGTCCGTAAGCATCTTTTCTCTATTTCCATTACTACTTTGGCCCCCTGCCCACCTCACACCATGTGCAGTCTTCTGACCTGAATATGTAGAGGAAAACCACTAGCCCCTTACTGAGGCCCTCTGGGAAAGTTACTTCCTTCTCACCTAGCCTTGGTGCCCCTCTTAGAACAGGGTAGGTGATGGTTCATAGCCCTGGCTGCACATCTGGGGATCTTTCAACAGCAGCTCAAGGTGAGTTTCACTCCAGACTAGCTAAGGGACTACAAATAGCTCCAATCTTATAGTTAAGGATGCTGAGCTCAGAGTGTGGAATTGCTGATGGCTAGCAGAGCCAACATCTGAACCCAGACAGTTCTTCAGTTCAAGCTTCAAATCCCCACATTTTGTCATCTCTCCTTTGCTGGCTAAATTGTCACAGTACAGATTTAGCTATTAATAATCAGGTGACAACCACACATTTTTCACAGCCCACCAAAAAATTGAAGGTAACTTTCGAAATAAACAAACCAGCAGTGTGGAATGTAATGTTTTTGTCCCATACCCCATAATAGGTAGATGTGAAATTAGCAGCTGGAGTTCTCTGTTTCTGAAGCTCAGGTTTAAACTTTTGGGGTCATTGTCCAATGTACAGGCAAAAACAAAACAAAACAAAACAAAAAAAACCAACACTGGAGAAACATCAGGTAGGTCCTAGGCCCCTTGAAGTCTGTGACCTCATCTTCTACAAAGTTGGGTACATAGAATGAACTTAATACACGCATGCATGAATGAATGAATAAATGATGAATGAATGAATGACAGATTTGTACCCCTCCCTTGTGAGCTCTAAGCCTGCCAAGTGCAGCTTGTTTCATTCTATCTGCAGTTCATACAAGTCTCAATACCATCTGGAGCCCAAGGTTTTTTTTTTTTTTTTTCCCTCTGCAGGTATTGGGAGGAATGTCATTAAAGAAAAATGAAACAAAAATTGGTGCTAACTCTGCCTTAGGTAAAACCCTTCATCCTAGAGGTCTGGGGTCTAAGATGTAAAAGAGATAGGCTCTGGGAACTGGTAGCAGACTCCATTTGTTTCTTTTGATGTGGCCAAGAAGTTAAACTGGAGCATTTTTTCCTTTGTTTTGCAGGTCACAGCCAAGACTGCCTTCCTATTTATTTTACCTCAGTATAACGTTAGCGTGCCTGCAGCAGGTAAGAGAAGCACTGGGCTCTATCTTGCCTGGTCCTGTTAACCCTGAAGGACTTGGAAAACATCCCTCTCCCCTGTGCAAGTGTGACCTTTCAGTGATTTCATCTCATCCTCCTAGTGCGAGATCAGCAAGGGGCTTCCCTCTGTGCTCCAGCTGCAGTTGTCAGAGGATAAGCACCCCGGATTGCTTCAGTGCTTACTCCTCTCCTTAGAGCCTCTAGTTGATTCTGTTGCGGACAAAACTTACAGCACCATGACCATTGATCCCTTCTCAAGAGAACTAAAAATCTTCTTAATTTTCTCAACGAGGAGGGTGGCCAGGATGTTTCACTGTGATGGTGCATGGAGATGTGCTCCTGGAACAGAGCGCTGCACGCTGACTGGATTGGGGTCGGGAGTAAACCCAGGCCCAGACACATGTCTTGACAGGACTGACAGGAAAGCCATTGACCCCAGCGGTTGCACCATAATCTGACCTGCAGTTGCCATGTATTTCTGGGGAGCCTGTGTGGTGCCAGGTATCGGGTCTTCATAAGCAGTTTCTAGAACAGTTGTGGAGCTGTATCTCTTCAGCAGCAGAGCCAGGTGGGCACAGAGCTGGGCTAGGCTAGGCTGGGCTGAACTGGACAGAGAACTCACTAAAGGGGTAGCTTCTGCTCACCTCCAGCCAGTTGTGAGCACATAGTTGTTATCAACACAGGCTGGCTGAGAGCTTTACTTTTCCCCCCCTGCAGAGAACCGGAAGAAATCTCTAGGTAGAAGTGCTCTGATTTTTAGAGATTATAGCTCATCAGTAGAGCTTGTGCTTAGGCTGCACAAAGTGCTGGGTTCAATACCCAGTACCAAAAAAATAACAAACAAATAAAAGATTTAAAGTAACTGGACATGGTGTTTATATATCTGTATTCCTAGCTACTCAAGAAGCTGAGGCAGAAGGATTGCATGTTTGAAACCAGCTTGGGCAATGTAGGGAGACCCTATCAATGGAGAATGGGGGAAGAAAGAAAGGGGGACAGAAGAATTTGGTTTTTAAATGTTGGCAACTAATTTTGAAATTTTGTGAGCAGGCCACCATTTTGTGGACCAAACCAAAACATCTTCAGGCCAAGACCAGCCCTTGGGCCTTGGGTCTACATTGAGCTTCTCAGCTCCCACCCCAGGAACCAGGCACCACTTTTTCTTATCTAGACAGTGTGGGTGCCATCTTGTTGAACAAGGGGAGGATGTTTGCTTGCTGAATCTAGCTTTCCCCTAGAGAAAGAGAGGTACATTGCACTAGAGAGGTACATTGCCTTGACATTAAGATGAGTTTCCTCTCTGTTTCTGACTCTACCAGCTACTAGTGGAAAGATTTTGATGGCTAATCCATGATCCTGTGGTCCACAGAAGATGCAGCCACAAGTCTTTCCTGGGCCCACCTGCCCCCTGCAGTCACTGGCCAGGCTTTGGCAGAAGTCATACTTTTGGGGCAGCCAACTCAGTTCATTCATTGAAGAGTCAAACTGAAACACAGTGGCAAAAGAGGAAGAAAATTCCATTCCTAGGAAGGAGAGACCATGAGAAAGCATGTCTCAGTCTTAGTGAGCCAGAAAAGACCACCACAATGAGCCAGAAAAGGCCACAGGCAGCACAAGTGTTCAGGAACAAGGCAGAGGCCTGTTGGTCCCATGTCATACTCCAGCCCTGGTAGGCATAATGGATTCTGTTGCTCAGTGCCATATGGTCCAAGGTCAGAGTCATGTTTCTTTTACTCTGTCACTTAAAAATCCTGAGACACCTATATATATTTATTATTTAGTGAATTAGTTGTTTTTTTAGAAACTGTGGTAAAATAGCAGGGCATGCACCTGCAGTCCCATCTCCAAAAGGGAAAAACAAACAAACAAAAGGTAGTAAAATATGCATAACATAAAATTTACCATCTATTTTTTGTTTTTGAGACAAGGTCTTGCTATGTTGCCCAGGCTGGCCTCGAACTCGTGGGCTCAAGTGATTCTCCTGACTACCTCTGAATAACTGGGATTGCAGTCATGTGTCACTGTACCCAGCACAAAATTTACCATCTTAACCATTTAGTATAGTGGCATTAAGGACATTCACAATGTGGTATCATCCATCTCTAGAACTCTCTTCATCTTGTAGAACTGGAACTCCATACCCATTAAACAATAACTCCCTGTTCTACCCTCCTCACAGCCCTTGGAAACCATCATTCTACCTTCTGTCTCAGTCTGATAACACTAGGTGCTTTATACACATAGAATCATATAGTATTTGTCCTCTGTAACTAGGTAAAATTTATTTTTAAATATTTTTCAGAATGTATTTATATGAGAAATATATAACTCTTCGATAAAAATGTATAAAATATAGAAAAACATAAGAAGATAGAAACTACACATGGACCCCACACTCAGCAAAAACTTTAGTTAAAACATTTTGAGGTGAAACACTTTTTTTGTTAGTAGAATGTAGTGTATCTTTCCCATATTATTGATTATTATTCCATTCAACAAGATATTTTAAAAGCTTTATAGTGTTTCTTAATAGGGACTACCACAAACTATATAGTCAACTTCATATTATTGGATATTTAAGTTTCTAGTTTTTATTGTAAACTACAGTGAACATTATTGTAGCTAGATTTTTGTGTTCTTTCATGATTATTTTCACAGGATAAATTCCTACTGCTAGAATTTCTGGGTCAAGTATAATATACTTTTTAAATATTTTAGATGCATTTCCAAAATATCCTGTTATCTAATACTTATGACCCATAAATTCTAAGTTTTTGAGGAATTTCTGTAAACATAAAAGTACATAGGCTTTTCATTTTTTAAAGGTCAGCATGTCAGTTTGTAAATTTATAAAGAGATGTTCAACTATCAAATACTGTGCTGGTATTTTCATTTCATTTCTCCCCCAAGGCAACTTATGTGGAATGCCAGATCATAACTCAACACTAATAATTTGCCATGAGAAAGTGTTGTCCTGGGAACCATATCAGTTGATGTGCACGTGCCCAGGAAGTTCTTTTATCATAGAAAGAGCCTTCTTAGAGAATCAGCAGATAAGTGATAACCTACTACATCTGTCTCACAGTTGAGGTGAGAGGTATAGGCTGTGTGCTCCAGGACCAGACTAGACCTCTGGGCATGAAGAACTCGTCATCTTGGGAGTGCCCCTGCCCATCTCATCCTGTCTTCATGTGTTCAACTAGTTCTGTGATCAATCCAGACAAGTATTTGTGTGCCTATTGTGGGACAAGCCCTACATGGAAAGCAATTTAAGGGAGAGATAGATAATAAATAAACAGTACATAATTATAATTGCAATAAGGTCATAAAAGAAGTATACAAGGCTGTGTGATTGGTAAAGATGAATGGGTGAGAACAAAAGTGTTTTTGAGAAGCTGACTTTTGAGCTGTGGGGGGTGAAGGAGGGTTGTGCTTGGGGACATAAAGAGGGATCTGGGCAGAAGAAAGCCTTCCTGAAATAGGAATTCACGTGTGTAAAGGCCCTCGCCAGAGGAACAAACACCCAGCGTGTTCTAGTGACTGAACACAGGCCAGTGTGCCTGCAGCCAGCCAGGGTGGGCATTTTTCCAGGGTGGGACTATTGGATTCTGCTTCTGGAATCCTCCTCCAGGCTTGCAGGAGGCCTAGGTAGAGGTATGTTAGAATCCATGCTAGACCAAGGGGGTTTCAGTTACTTTAGAAGGAAAAGATGAAGTATTGTTAGTCTATCTGTTTAAATCTTGCCATTTGGGGCTCTTCGAAATATGACAAGAAGATAATCAAGAGAGACAATGAAATCAGAATAGCCTGCTTAATTCTGTTTTGAGCTCCTTAATCACCAACCCAATATGGTAATGTTTGGTTTGTAAGAACTGGAGGAAAGCAGACTTCTCATGGGAAAAAACACTTTACAATAACAGGTCTGTGATTTCTAAAACCCTCCCCCAAAACTTTTTCAGGGCTGGAAGTACTTGGAAATGTCTCCTTTTTTGTCTAACTAGGGTAAATTCTGACTTCTAAGACTTCTTTAATTCCTGTGTAACTCACTCAACTCAACATTTACAATTGAATTTTAGTAGAGGAGAGACTTTTCATATAAAGTGGTCTGTTGTTTGTAAATGCCTGTCTTCCTTTCTGAGGCTTTCAAGTTCTAAGGAAAAGAGACACAATAGTGACTTTGAGGCATTTTCTTGACTGCCTTGTTTTGCTGTGACTCCCTCTTTTTCTCTACTCTGTTCTTCCAAGCTCTCAGTCTTGGTCTCCTAGAGCTATGTAGCAAGTATGATAAACTGAGTGGCTTCAACAACAGAAATTTATTGTCTCAGAGTAGGGAGTCTAGAGGTCTGAGATCAAGGGACCAGCAGGGCCGTGCTCCTCTGAAGGTGCTGGGGAAGGGCCTGTTCCAGGCCTCTCTCCAAGCTTCTGGCAGCTCCCAGCTTGTGGTAGCATGTCAGTCTTCACATGTCAGACTCTGTCCAAATTTCCTGCTCCACTACGGCCTCATCTTAAAGAATTAATCTGCAAAACCCCATTTTCAAATAAAGTCACCATGTGAAGTGTTGGGAGTTAGGACATCAGGTGAATTTTAGAAGGGACATAATTCAACCCATACCACCAGCTAGCTACAAGCTTAGGATTTTGTGGCATTATAATCAGCAAATTAAAATTAAGCTCCAGGGAGAGACAGACACAGAATGGTTATAATGATGCTTGGCATTCTAGTGGAGTTATCACCACACGGGGCTCCTTGTGGTTGTCTTGATGGTCTACAGTGATGAAGCAGGATGGGTTGCTCCTTTTTACCAGAGCCTTGCTCTTCTTATTTTTACTTGCCACCCTGTTAGGGTTGCCAGAATTAGCAAATAGAAATCTAACACTGCCAGTTAAATTTAAATTTCAGATAAATACTAAATACTTTTATTTTTAGTATAAGTATGTCCTAAGTTGTGCATGGGACATAATTACACTAGAAATTTATCCTTTGTTTATCTGAAATTCAAATTTAATGGATTTTTTCTGTCAACCATACACCCTACACAGCTCTTGAAAGGAATAAAATGTCAGGTTTCTGTTCTTACCATTAGAAATTCTTGATCTTTCTTTCTGATTAAAATACCCCAGAGTGTTTGGTATTATGGTAAGAAGTTATATATAGACTATAAAAGGTCAGAAAATAATAGGAGTTTAAGTCTTGCTATAGGCAGACCCAAGGCTTGCTGGCCTCCCTTGTGATAGAGAGCAGGTAAAGGCCCATTAGAGTCAAGCTTATATTTCCATGATTGTTTAGGTTGTACCACTAATATGCTGAGTTGTCTTGGACAAACCATTAATGTCTGGAGTTCCATCCCTCATCTGCAAATGGAGAGCAATGGTCACTGTCTTAACCCCAGGATTTCCTCAAGATAGGAAGCCCGAGGAGTCCTCTTAAGTGCCTGCTACTCAGATTTTCCATAGACCAGCACCATCAGCATGACCTGGAAACTTGTTAGAAATGCAGGCTGTCAGGCCCTATTATAGCAGAATCTACATTTAACAAGATTAACATTAAAGTTTGAGAATTTGGCTATAGGTTACATGAGTGAAAAGCTCCAATTAGGTTTTCAAATAATCCTGAGCTTCTAACCTCAAAAGTAAGATGGGGAGACCCACCAAATATAGTAATTCATTTGCATCTTTCTGTCCTCTTCCAGTTTTGGTTTTTCTATAAATACTTGTTCTGGCAATGGGTAGAGAGAGGTGGGGAGTAACATTGAGTCGATTTGGTTTCCAGCTAGAGCTGCAGCTCCTTAGGAAGGGAGTTTTGGTAGCTTTGATGTTCTTGGGCCTGCTTGGTGCTGCACACCTAGAACAGAAAGGCTGAGCTGGAGGGATCTCTTCGAGGAAGGGCTTGTTTTGCAGTGATCAGAGGTGACAAGGAACTATCCCCTGGCTCTGTTGATCCCAGTTAGTTTTATCACTTCCATCTGTTTTGTTGCATTTTGCAGCTAAAGATGAAAAGCTTAGGAACCTCCCACACCATAACCTGGTGATTGTTCCCACAGCTGCTTCTAAGATGAGACACACTGCTCTTATAAACCACTCAGACAGATGGTTTTAAGGCCTCATTCAGTCAAAGACCATTGTCCAGAACTCAGTTTCTTATTTCCTTTCCTGGCTGGCAGAAATTAGTGTTGTGCCATATACTTGAAAGATTGGCATCACATATCAAACTGGGCCCCTCTGTGTAAGATGAGCTCATGGGAGACAAGAAAGAGAAGAGACAGGTGGGCAGCAGTGGCTCTGGAGATGGAAACTGAACTTGAATTACAGATGAAGCTACCCATCCTGAACCTGTGGCCCTTAGAACTGAGACTTGAGCCTCATCTAGCCTGGCCTGATACTTTTATAGTCCAGGAAATAGAGGCTCAGTGGTGATTATGTTCCCAAAGATGTACTAGTAAGGGCAGAGGAGGGGCTGGGCTGCCCATAGGCTATGCAGCACCAGAATCCAGGGAAACTTTAGCAAGGCTGGGTATTGGGCATAAGGGGATGCCCACCAATGAGACAGACCTGGCTCTGTCCTCATCCTGTTGTGCCAAACAACCACCAAGATCATCTCTGGCCTCAAGGTTCTGTCTGTATGATTAGGGAAAAAATAAACTAGAGTCACTACCGTGCCTGGCTGTAGGAAGCCTCTACCTAACACAGCTAGCCTGGACTTGATTTTTTTTCCACTAATTAAAATTTACTAGGTGTAACTATTGTGCAGAAAAGTGGACAAATAAGCAGTCTGCTTGATGGATTGTCACAAACGGAACACATCCATGCAACCTGGAGGGGTCCCCTTCCAGCCTAGACTTGATTTTATCCCGTTTCCCATCACATCCTAGAAAATTTATCCCACTGAGGGTGGAGCTTCTAAAGTCTTAAGTGAGCAGAACCCCCCAAGGTGCTATGGCTGTTGGTTAGCCAGCTCCACGCCTGCCTGGGCACTGCCTTTTCTTTCTCCTTTCGCTCTCCCACAGTGCACCCTCTGGCCCAGACTCCACCTCACATCTCTCTTGATTGTCATTGCCCCATTTCTTCTGATCAGATCTTTTCTTCTTTTTAGCCAGGATTTTTTTTCCCTAAGCACGTGTTCTTGTAATAATTTTTGTCCTCAGCTTAACAACAGGTCTCTTGAAATTGTTATTTTTATACAAGTAATAAAATGCCTAAATTTTAGATTTTTTGTTGTTGTTGCTGCTGCTGCGTGTAATCCTTGAGAGGTTATTTTTCCTGGATGGCTCTCAGTGAGTTTGTTTTTTTAAGCATTCTTTGCATTTGGCAGCCTATTGAATGCATGTGACATGTCTGGGGAGTGTCGTATGAAGCCACAGATTTGTAAACTGTTGTGGGTCTGTGGTCTGTGCCTGGCACCTAGAAATTCTTGTTGTATTTTTTGCCTGAATCCCACAGGGAAGGCTATATCCCTATACAAAGAAATGGTGCCTCCAGAAAATAATGCAGAATTTTAGGGCTTTTCTTACCAAATTCACTTTAACCCCATTCTCTCATCTTTTCCCATCATCATTGTATTCTTATCTTCCTATGGTAGTATAAAATTGGAGAAAATAGATTCTAAACCACAATATGAGTAAAAATGGTAACTGAAAATCTTCCACCTAGATCTTTCATTTTCTGGGCTGTGTGTGTGTGTGTGTGTGTGTGAGAGAGAGAGAGAATTAGTTTCTGATCTCCTTGGCTTGTAGGTGGCTGTCTTCTCCCTGTATCTCTTCACATTGTCATCCTTCTGTGTATCTGTCTCTGTGTCCAAACTTTCAATGTTCTGAGGACACCATTCATATTGTAGGACCCACCCTAACCACCTGATTTTAACTTATTTCTGTAGAGATCCTACCTCCAAATAAGATTACATTCCAGCATTGAAGATTAGGACTTCAACAGGGGTAGGGCATGGACAGGGGTGGGGCATGATTCAGTCATAACAGCACACATTGTGTGTGTGTGTGTGTGTGTGTGTGTATGTGTACATGTCTGAGAACCAACATGGTGCTTGTGGTTAAAATGCCAGTGGCCTTATCTTCCAGGTTGGAAGGCCAGACAGGAAGTGGCCAGGCAGAGTGGGGGTCAGAATGCTGCCCTTTTAGGCCACGTGATCCTGAATGTCTAAGCCCTGTCTTCGCTGACACCTTGGGGAGTGTGACAGGCCTTCAAGGCTCAATGAATGTACCTACTGTGTGATTTGAAGGGGTATCAGGAAGCAGAGAGGCCTGGCAGGCAGACAGTGGGTGTGGCTCTTAGCATTGGTGGTCCTGGCCCCACCCTACAAGCTTCAGATCCTACAGGCACAGT
The DNA here is from genome assembly GCF_021218885.2 of Marmota monax. Taxonomy (NCBI): domain Eukaryota; kingdom Metazoa; phylum Chordata; class Mammalia; order Rodentia; family Sciuridae; genus Marmota; species Marmota monax. Next base: position 1,129,766 of record NW_026693537.1, read on the forward strand.
TCTGCTTGTCTCTGAGCCACAGCTGCCATGTCAGTAAACAGGGATAATATGAAGGATTACTGTGAGGAGTAAATGATGTCAGTCACCAGACATGCTCAGTGTAGTGCTTGGCCAATAAATGGCTTACAACTGTCCTTTGTATTATTTATTCTACATGAGTACCCAGATAGGTTTTTTCCCCCCTGGTTATTGTACAGTGACTGTTCTGTTCCTTCATCTTCCGATTCTTTCTGTGGAAATGGTCATAATGGTTTCGTTTATTTGTACAGAACTTTACAGGTTTTAAGTCAGTTGTCTATTTTATTTTTATAGCTTTGTGAAGAAAGGGTAGTTTGTTTTATTTCTGTTGTCTAGAAGAGGTTTTATTCCTGTTGTCTAGAGTCAGAGAGACCTTAGTATTGTTCCCATCCTGGCCGTATGAGCAATCACTGCTCAAATCCTTCCAGGAATTCTTATCTGCCTTCAAGTACTGCTTTGTGCAACTGAAAGTACATATTTTTTATTTTCCACTTTTTCTTTTTTTTTTTCTTTTTTCTTTTTGGAGGGGCATGGGGAATACTAAGGATTGATCCCAGGATGCTTTATCCCTGAGCTCCATCCCCAGCTCTTTTAAAATTTTTAATTTTAACACAGGGTCTTGCTAAGTTCTTAGGGCCTCCCTAAGTTGCTGAGGCTGACTTCTAACTTGTGGTCCTCCTGCCTCAGCATCCAGCATCTCTGGGATTACATGGGTGGGCCGCCTGCCCAGCTTCTCTTTTCTTATATGAAGGGTGGAATACAATACGTTCTCTTCTGTACATTGCTTTTTTTCCACTAAATAATATATCTTAGATATCATTTTGTATCGATATGTGACTCAGTGACATGCATGTATTTGTAGGAGTACAGCATGCTGCATTTTCACATATGTCCACACCCATGTGGTCATGGTCTAGACCAAAGTGAAGCTTTCTCATGCCCCTTCCAGCAAATACTGCCTCCCAGGGGAGTCTCCATTCTCAGTCCCCTGGTTAGTTTTACCTGTTCTTCATTTCATTTCTCTCTGGTTCTTTTTGTTAATAGAGTTATTCTTTAATTTTAGTTGGGTCAGAATCACTTGAAGGTATTTTTAAAAATGAATTCCTGGGCCCTTTACTCTGAGTTTGGTTGGTCAGAAACTGGGATTGGGCCCCAAGAATGTGCATTTCTAAGCTCACAGATGATTCTGATGCTGTGGCCACACTTTGAGTAGCTGTGGTACATTACAGGTTAAATATGCCTCACCCTAAATGCTTAAGAAGTGTTTTGGGTTTCAGCTATTTGGGGATTTTTGGAATATTTGCATATTTGTGAAGAGAGATCTTGGCATGGGACCCATGTGTGAACACAAATTCATTTATGTTTCATATATTCCTTATTCACCTAGCCTGAAGGTAACTTTATACAGTATTTTTAGTGTGCTTGCATTTTGACTGCAATCTGTCACATAAATTTGGTTGTGCAGTTTTCTATTTGTACTACATGTCGTTGGTGCTCAAAAGATTTTGGATGTTGGATTATCAGATTAGAATGCCCAACCTGTATATCTGAATCTTATTTACTAGTTTCTTCTAGATGAAGACAACCTGGATTGCTTTTATTAGTTTACTGTTAAAAATAATTCTGTAGTGCATCACCTTGTGCGTGTGTCATTTTTATTGTGGCAAGTATGAGCTCTAGGATGTGTTTCCAGAAGTGAAATTGCTGCTTTGAGGGTTGATACATTTCTAATCTCAACAGAAATTGCCAAATTACTCTCCAAAGAGGTAGTACTATTTTGCATTCCCTTAACAGCCGTGTGTAAGATGCTTCCCCACAGTCTCAGCAAGAGTGTATTTGCAAGCTTTGGGTTTTTGCCAATCTGATAGGTGTGAAATGGTATCTCAGGTATTTGCATTTCTCTTCTATGTAAGGCTGAGCATGTTTTTCAGTGGGTAAGAGCCATTTGTGTTTCCTTTCTCTCTGAATTTTCTGTTCATATCTTTTGTCTACTTTTTACCTGCTGATTTTTTATCTTTTTATCCTTATTCTAGGACCTTTTTACATATTAGCAAGATTAGCCTTTTAGTTCTGATCTGAATTGTAAATATTTTCCCTGGGTGATCATTTGCCTTTTTTATTTTTGTGTATGTGCTGGGAATCAAACTCAGGGCTTTGGGTATGCTAAGCAAGTGCTATATCTCTGAGCTGCACCCCAAACCTCTCAATTTTGCTTATGGTGAATTTTTTCATATCTAAGTTCTGGATTTATATATAGTATAAAAGATTTGAAATAATGTGAACAGAGTTATTTTACACATCAGATTTACAGGGATTAGAAAACAAACTGGGAGAGAAAGAAGGGCCCAGGGAATACTGTGATGCTCTTTAAGTAACCAGTTCTTCAGACAAAGGAAGAAAGCTTGTTGTCAGCTGCGGAGACTCTAATGAGTTTTGAAAAGCAGATGGGACTGCAGCAACACATGGGCAGCAGCCCAAGTGAGGAGGAGGAGGTCAGAGACTGCACAGCAGTGTTCAGACAGGGTGGGAAACGTGAAGAGAGGCAGGAGACACTGCTTACAGGTGAAGTAAGGAATATAGGAAAGTTCCTATTTGTTTTAGGAAACAAAACAGGGTCAGAGAGGTCATAGAGGTCATTAAAACAGCCAAGGTTTGCTGACTGTTTAGATCTCTTTTAATCTGTGGTCAATGACAAGCAGAGCAAGTGTCATTTTTGATGGGTCATGGGATGGCCCATCTACAGGGCAAGATCACTACTGAAGGTTTTCTCTTTCAAAGCTAATTAATTCTACACTAGTGCATATTGATATATTCCAGGGGATATGTAGATAGAAGACTTATAGAATATTGCTGTTGGAAAGGTGTTGGGTCATTTAGGCTGTCCACAGATTTGTGGCCTATGGTCAGAGCTGGCCTGCATATGTGTTTTCTTTAGCCAATTTAGTGTTGGCTCATATATTGTTTTTTAAAATTTTTTAGTCAGTCACCAACATTTTAAAATCAGATGATTCTTGTAAAGATCTCTCTTTGCTTTTGAAATATCAGGAATCTGCCCACACTGGGCTATATCTGTCTCTCAGCCATAATGGCTGAGAAGCAGCTTCCCCACCAGTTCCCTCACCCCCATGGACACACATGCAAGAGTTTTCCGCAGTCACCACTGATCTCTGTTGTGTCTCTGACACTGAGGCTACCTGTCATTTGCCATTTATCTCAATTTTAGCTGTGTGTTTCTCTTAGAAAGGTTTAAAAGAAAGTAGATTTTTAAAAAATACTTGTTTCTCTCTCAGAGTGGAGATGTAAAAGATATACCAAGAAGATGATACATTTAAAGAAGAATAGTTAAAAGCATATTTCTGTATGGAAGTGAAGGATATTGCCTGCTTCCTACAATGGGTCTCCACATTGAATGACAACTGGACCACTTTGCCCGTATGTTACCCACCCACCTGACCCCTGTAGGCATTTTTCTGTGGCTCATCATCAGTTAGATCCCTTTCTGGTCTGATAGCCCAGAGACATGCCAAAACTACTTTTCTAAAAAATGATGAAAGGTTACTGCCAAACCATTGCCATTCTTTATGAGACTCTGTAGACAGTGTAATTTGTAAGTACCAGGTAATCTTATCTGAGTAATGAGAGCCATTTTATAAGGATTGGTGAACAACCAAAACCTTTTATAATAAAAGTTTAAATCATTAGTTATCACTTTGTTTAAAGGAAGTTCCAATGCCTATTGTTCTCTAGAAAGCAGAAGGAGTCCAACCAATTTCCTTTGCTACTCTGATCAAAAATAGGAAGATAGTAAGTCAGAAAGCAGTTGAGGTGATTTGTATGAGTCAGAGCATTGCTTTTGAGAATTTGGGTCTGACACTGTTTGTTATGAGTATAGGAGAATGAGTTCAAAGGAGCAGCGTATTAGCAGCAATGAAGCCCTGGAGGAGGTTCAAGGGTTCTGTTGACCTTGATATGGCCTTTGGAGGCTGGGCTGAAGCACTGGAAACCAAGAGGTACTAAATGAACCATATCCTTAAGTCTCTGAATTTTCTGAACTCTGTTACCTCATCCACTTTCTTTTTTTTTTTTTTTAATTTTTTATTGTTGGCTGTTCAAAACATTACATAGTTCTTGATATATCATATTTCACAATTTGATTCAAGTGGGTTATGAGCTCCCATTTTTACCCCATATACAGATTGCAGAATCACATCAGTTACACATCCATTGATTTACATATTGCCATACTAGTGTCTGTTGTATTCTGCTGCCTTTCCTATCCTCTACTATCCCCCCTCCCCTCCCCTCCCCTCCCCTCCCCTCTTCTCTCTCTGCCCCCTCTACTGACATTCGTTTGTCCCCCTTATATTATTTTTCCCCTTCCCCTCACTTCCTCTTGTATGTAATTTTGTATAACCCTGAGGGTCTCCTTCCATTTCCATGCACTTTCCCTTCTCTCTCCCTTTCCCTCCCACCTCTCATCCCTGTTTAATGTTAATCTTCTTCTCATGCTCTTCGTCCCTACTCTGATCTTAGTTACTCTCCTTATATCAAAGAAGACATTTGGCATTTGTTTTTTAGGGATTGGCTAACTTCACTTAGCATAATCTGCTCTAATGCCATCCATTTCCCTGTAAATTCTATGATTTTGTCATTTTTTAATGCAGAGTAATACTCCATTGTGTATAAATGCCACATTTTTTTTATCCATTCATCCATTGAAGGGCATCTAGGTTGGTTCCACAGTCTAGCTATTGTGAATTGTGCTGCTATGAACATCGATGTAGCAGTGTCCTCATCCACTTTCTTTGTCCATCTCATGAGATGGTTAATGAGTATCAAAGAAGATAATGCATTCTGAAGAACTCTGAGATCAAAAATTGAGGGTACCGAATACAGTTAAAATTCCAGAAGGAAGTTGAGAATCATTCCCTGAAGCCAGGCCATCTGCTGGTCCTTTTGATTTTGTCACCCAGATCTATCCAACGAATTTGTCTCTATAGTTCTGCCACCCTCCTAGGGCAAGACACCCCTTCTGTCTCCCCATCTCCAGGAATTCTTGCCCTTGCCCCTGACTGCTGCCCACTTCCACCCTTGCCACTAACTCAGGCTTCATATGGCAGGAGGGGGATCTTTGTAAATGAGGAACTGAAATCCTCCAGGAACTTTTCATTAACTTTATGACACAATCCATGCATCGATCGTAGTGTGATCTATAAGTGGCCCTTTGTGATTCCTAACCTCTGCAGGCCCCCAGCCTCCCCCAACCCAGCCTTGGGTTCACTTCAGAGCACTTATCACACCTGTTGCTAGTTTTCGCTTGTGTTTTTAAAACTGTGGTAAAATACACATAAATTTTACCATCTTTGCCATTTTTAAGTGTGCAGTTCAGTGATGTTAAGTACACTCACATTGTTGTGAAATGAATCTCCAAAGCTGGGTTCGTCTTGGAAAATGGAAACTCTCTTATTCATCAAACAGTGACTCCTCATTCCCTCCTCAGCCCCTGCACCCATCAACACTTCTCCATGAATTTGACTACTCTGGGAACCTCCTACCAGTGGAATTGTAATATTAGTCTTTTTGTGACTAACTTGTTTCACTTAGCATGATATCCTCAAGTTTCATCCCATATTGGAGCTTGTGACAGAATTTCTTTCCATTCTGAGGCTGAATAACATTCTAGTGTTATTTGTACGCCACATTCGTCTGCCCATTCATCTATTGATAGACACTTGAGCTGCTTCCAGCTTCTTTCTGTTGATAGCAGTGCTGTGTGTGAGGATATACAAATACTTCATTAAGCTCTTGCTTTCAGTTCTTTTGAGTTTATGTTCAAAGTATGATTTCCAGATCATATAGTAGTTCTATTTTTAATTTTTTGAGGAACTACTGTTCTCTTTTCTGTAGTGACAACATCATTTTACATTCCCACCAACAAGCACAAGTGTTCTAATTTCTCCACATCCTCACCAATACTTTTTTTATGATAGCCACTCTAGTAGGTCTGAGGTGATTTTTATATGCATTTCCATAATGGTCAGCGATGTTAAGCATCCTTTTATGTACTTGTTAGCCATTCATATGTCTTCTTTGGAAAAATGTCAATTCAAGTTCTTTGCCCATTTTTCAAATTGAGTTGGTTTTTGTTGTTGTTGTTGCTGAGCTGAATTTCTTTAGCCACTTTTTAAAAATGTTTTTATTAATATATTATAGTTGTACGTAATTTTGGGGTTCATTTTGAACTGGGATTGCATTTTTCCTGTCTTCCTCATAAAGGAGGATCAAAGGAGACAAACTTAATGGCAGCATATTTTGAAACTATAAAATAACTAAACACACTATTTCACCATCAAGACCATCATTATTAGGCAAAATGGGATTTTATTGAGTCAAACAAGTACAGCCTAAAATTTGTGAAATAACACCCATGGGGGCTTCAGGTATTTGTCTAAAGCTTCCTGAGGGTCACCTGCCTTTCTTTGCTCCAAACACTATCGTTCCAAAGAGAAATGGAGAGAGTATAGAATACATGCATAGAATATAATTCACTCGAAATCAGGTCTTATTACTTCCTCTTTCCTTCTTATTTCCCTCCTTCTTGCTGTTCCCCTTCCTCTACCTACTGATCTTCCTTCTATTCATTTATAGTTTTTTTTTTTTTAATTGGTGCTTTTTAGGTATACAATTGGAAGTGTGAATCCCATGACAATAGAAGGGAGATCAGTGGAGTCGAGGAAGGTGATAGGGAGGAGGGACTGGAAAAGGGAGGAATGAAATTGACCAAATTATGCTATATACATGTATGGTTTTTAAGTATATGAGGATTTGGTATATAGTGCTGTTTTAGTTAGCTTTTTCGCTGCTATGACTAGAAGATCTGACCAGAACAATTTTAAAGGAGGAAAAGTTTATTTGAGGGCTCACAGTTTCAGAGGTCTTGGTCCTTAGAAGGTGGGCTCCATTCCTTGGGGCTCCTCCAAGTGAGGCAGAACATCATGGCAGAAGAATGTGGCAGAGGGAACCAGCTCACACAGCGATCAGAAAGCAGAGAGAGAGAGGTCTCCACTTGCCAAATACAAATATAGACACCAAAGCCATGCCCAATTCCCACCTCCTTCAGCCATATCCTAGTACTTCAGTTACCACTTAGTTAATCCTTAACAGGGGATTAATTCACTGATTGGGTTAAGACTCTTACAACCCAATCATTTCTTCTCTGAAACTTCTTGCATTGTCTCACATGTAAGCTTTTGGGTACACCTCACATCCAAACCATACCAAGTGCTAAGCTCCAAGAGGGCTGGGGCTCTGCCCACCTACCTACTACTCTCTTCCCAACTCGGTCCAGAGCCCTGCACATGGTTTGTGATAAGCATATATGCATGCAGCTCAACAGTGAAGGACACAAGAGTGTATTTACCTACCTACCTACCTTTCTTTTTTTGTGGTGCTGAGGGCCTTGCACATGCCAGGCTAGGGTTCCACTGCAGAGCTGCTCCCCAGGCTCTGTATATTCATTCTTTCAAGAAGGATTTAAGGCTGTGACCACTTCTGTTTGGAACTATAGTGTTTGGAGTAAAGAAAGGCAGGTGACCCTTAGGAAGCTTTAGAACAAACAACCTGAAGCCCCCATGGGTGTTATTTCACAAATTTTAGGCTATACTTGTTTGATTCAGTAAAATCCCATTTGGTCTTGATGGTGAAACATTGAGTGTGTTTAGTTATTTTATAGTTTCAAAATATGCTGCAATCAAGTTTGTCTCCTTTGATCCTCCCTTATGAGGAAGACAGGGAAAATGCAATCCCAGCCTCACAGATGGTGGAACAGAGACAGGAGGCCGAGTCACACGTGCATCTCTTCTCCCTCACCTCCTGTGTCTTCTTAGTCCTCGGTGCCTGGTTCCCATCTGCCACCATGTCTCATTTGTTCTTCACCATCAACACCCTTCCTCCACCTTCCTGTTCTCTCCTCCTGCCTTAATTCAGCCCCCAAGATTCCCTTCCTGGATCACAGGGCAGGTTCCTGACAGGTGCCCTCACCTCCAGGTGTCTTCACCTCCAGGTGCCCTCACCTCCAGGAATTCTCATCTCCAGATGTGCCACTGTTCAGGCTGCTGAGTAAATTTTCCAAAACCCAAGTCTCATTGTTTTCCTGTCTAATTTGAATTTTTGGATATCTTCTCTTTGTCTTCAGGATATCAGTAGCACACAGGCCATTCACGACAGTTTCCTTGTTTGCCCTAACTCCCTTCCTGCTGCCCCAGTACCCTTCCCTGCACCCTTGGCAGATGCTGATTTCTCTGCCTAGGATGCCCACACCACTATCTGCCTATTCTTGGATTTCCATGTATCCCATTCACTGACCAGGGACCCCTGCACTTCCACCCCAGCTAGAGCCCATCCTTCTTGGTGTGGCCCTCTGCGTTTGCCATTTGGCAGCATGTGCCTTTCTGTAGTGTAATTGTATGTTTGTCAGTCTCCTTGCTGGACTGTGCAATTGGTTACCAAGGACAGTGTCTTTTTTTTTGTTCCATAGTACTGAGGTTTGAACCCACAGGTGCTCTAATCCCAGCCCTTTTTATTTATTTGTTTTATTTTGAAACCAAGTATTGCAAAGTTGCCCAGGCTGACCTCTAACCTGTGATCCTCCTGACTCATCCTCCAGTTACTGGGATTACAGGCACATGCCATTGTGCCCCTGCCTGGCAGGCAGCATCTTTTATCTCCCTATTTCACAGGTTAGCCCATGACCTCTCACAGAGTAGATCTTTGTGGAAAAGAGGAGGAAAAGCGAAAAGGAAAGTTTGTCTGATTTCAAAGTTCATGTTCTCTCTGTCCTTGACACCACCCATTGTCACATTCTCCTAGTCCACGGTGTTGAGGTTAAGGGTGACTCTCACAGTGATCCAGTTTGACTTTACTTCATCCTCTGGCCAGCCAGACCCTGGTCTACCTCTGGTAAATGCATTCCAACAAAGCAATGACTCATGTGTATGACTCAGGGCAACACAGCACAGCTGGAGAGGAAGCCTGAGTGTCTGCCCAGAGCATGCTGGTTACAGAGCTGCAAGATCCCGACAGGCATTCCCCAGGCTCCTGCAGCCTTGCCGCCTGCTCACTGGAGCCAGCCTCTGTCTGTGGAGAAGGCTGCAGTGGCAGAGTTTTACAAGACTTCTATGTCTGGGATTCCATCTAATTTATTACCATTATCTAATAAATCCCTATTTGTTGCAGGCTTGCTGTAAGTTATAAGTATTGTAATAAGCATCTGGCATACAGATTATCTCATTTAATCCTCATAGTAGCCCAACAGTAACAAATACTCATATAGCACTTACTACGTGTTAGACACTGTTGTAAGCACTTTATACTAATAAATTCATCTATTTCTCAAAATAACCCTGTATTTGTCATCCTCACTTTATTGATGAGGAAACTGAAGCATTTAAATGTTACACATAGAGGTCACATGGGTTGCAAAAGACAGAGCTGTGATACAAACTCAGGCAGTCAAGCTTCTGAGTTCACACTCTTAACCCATGCTGTGCTGCCCTGATGGAGTGTAACTATAGTCCCATTTTACAGGGGAGGAAATGAAGGCACAGAAAGGTTAGTTACTTAAAAAAGACACACAACCAGTTTGTGATGGAGCCAACTGTGGAAATTGGTTGTCTTCAACCCCTGGCTCCTAACCACTGTACTCTCCTGCCCAGACTTAGGAGACATACAGTCATCAAAATATGGTGATACACTTAGCCCTCCCTGATTTGTGCTTTACAAGGGCCAAGTCCAGAGGTTGGATAGGATGCTGGGGCAGAAACATTCTTCTAAGTCTAGTGCTACAGCAAACAGTGTCTGATGGCACATCCTGCTTCTCATGTCTTCACTTTGGGGCCACAGAGCTTTCCTCATCCTGGGGATGCTGATGGAGCTTTTCTTACCCCCACAGACAGTGAGACGGTGCACTACCACTACGGCCCGAAGGACCTGGTAACAATCTTGTTCTACATCTTCATCACCATCATCTTGCACGCTGTGGTTCAAGAATACATTTTAGATGTAAGTGCAATGTCTGGATTCTGAGATCAGGAGCTGGGGAGATGCCTTGTGGTAGAGGACCTTGCCTTGGAGGAAACTACAGTTTTGAATCCGTGCACCTCCTAATTTGTATCCCCTGGCTGATCCTATTGATGGACTTCCCTTACCACAGTTTGTCCTCAACATCCTTCATTAATCAGCACATGGGACAGCAGTATTTATTACACAGGAGAAACTGTCTGAAATATGACAAGACTGTCCTTATGGGTCTGTTGTACGTGACATGATTAAGGGCTGTTTTCTTTATGTATAAGGAAAAGATGTGAGTCTTGCTGTTTTTTCAAAACGTTTGCCTTAAGCTAAGCACTGTATGTATGCAGTAGGCTTGCACTAATAACTTGGTTTATAGTAGGGCTCAGACTTCCAACAATGTTTAATCCTTTCATGGGGAGGAAATGAGTTTGAAATCTGTCAGATATGAATGCTCTTGTTTATTGATATGTGGGGTTTTCTTTATCCTTTAGAAAATCAGCAAACGGCTTCATCTCTCCAAAGTCAAACACAGCAAGTTCAATGAATCTGGACAGCTGGTCGTCTTTCATCTCAGCTCAGTGGTGTGGTGCTTCTACGTGGTGTTGACGGTGAGTAGCCCTCGGGACTGCTGATGGGTGAGAGGCAGCTCTGTCTCTTGTATTGCTGATAAATGACCACAAAGGGCTTGCAGAGAAGAAGAGTAAGGCGTAACTTTCTTAGAACTAAAACTCTTTGCACTCACATAGTATTTCATGAGAGGCTAAATGACATAGATGCCACTTTATAGCATGTACCTACACAGCACTATATAGTTTCACCAGGCCAATTCCATAAGGTCGATTTCATGTCCATTCCAGTACCTGTGTTATAGACTGAAGAATCTCAAGCTCAGATATTGCAGATTATCTGTAGCTATGTGTTTCCAAGGATGGCTTGGCCTTGGAAGTCCAGCTCCAAATCCAGCTTACTTTCTGCTTTGCTGCATTGGCCTCCCATACACAAGGCCAGCATTGCCCTGTCTACATAGTGCCCTTTCCCACACTTGCCTACAGGACCAAATGATTTATTCCTCCCCTTTCTACAATAGGATTTATTTCAAGCCATCTTTGATACAGAAGAATTTCTTCTTATAAAGGAATGTGGATAGTCCTTTGAGGTTCACTATAACAAGACCCTGCCTGTCATGCTAGGAAGTTTTTAATTAACACCTACTCTTCCCTGGAATCCCTCCTGTCTATAACCTGGTCCCATGAGAAATCCCGACCTTGGGCGTAGAAAATTCATCGACCCTATGACCTCTTTGTGATTTCCTTTCCTGCCTCCCACACATTCCTCCTCTGTGCCTTCTGTGACAGGGATGGGCCCAGAGCTGAATATGGACTTAATATTCCTAAAGCAAGAGTTAACATGTCCTTTTGTATATTGCTTTTATTCCTATTATTATTTCATTGTAAAGTGGTTTTTCTAAGCAGTACACTAGGAATTTTAAATGAGGGACCTAAGACTATTATTCTCTTGAGCTGAAGTCCATGTCATTCTCCTCTGGTGGACTTACCTTGCATATACCCTTCCCTTGTCCTGAAACTGGAGTTTCAGGCCTCTCCCCACCCCCAGTGAGTTCATGCCAGCCTGTGGAGACCTTAGCTGCTTTGAGGTAGAATGGCCTCAGGATACCCAAGGACATGTAACTCAACTGATCTTTCATGGGAAATATTGCCTCATCTGTGACCCACTTTACCCTTTCAGCCTCACCCCCAGACATTCCACCCTAGCTGTGACACATGGGGGCCAGATTTGGAGGCCAGAGCGAAGTTACAATACCCTTTTTAGCGTGTGAAGCACTCAACTGTTGCCTTGCTTCTCAGTCCTTTACAGACTAGAAAAGGATGATGGAAATTAGTTTGGAAGCATGGAGGGCTTTTCTTGGGGAAATTCCAAACAGTCTTTTATGTTGGGTGGTGAGAGCAGTTCCCCACTCAGCACGTTCAGTAGGACATAGAGACCAGGGAAACATACAGAGTTCTGGTGATCCTACCTCTTAGTAACACCGCTAGACTCCTTGCCTCATTATCTGCGTGGGAGGAAAGTGATGGAGGAGCAAGAGGAATTCTATAAAAGGAGTAAAAAAAACGCTAGTTTTTTTAAACTCAGAGTTTTCTCTTATGATGCAAATTTTTCATGATTCTTCTCTTTCTTTCATTTTCCAGTCAGCTCATCAGTGGGTCCAACAGCTCTGTGCCCCAGAACGCACTGAGATTCTGTCTGTTGCTTTCTACCTGTATAGCTACTCCTAGCCCAGTGGTCTAGGAATTTGTCCCTCTGGGGACACCTGGCAACAGGTTGCTGGCACACAGTGGGTGGAGCTCGGGAATGCTACCAAATACCCTTCACTGCAGAGGACAAATCCCACAGCCAAGAGTTTTCTGACCCAGATGTCAGCAGTATCGAGGTTGTAAATCCTGAGTGCCTGTTATTTCTCACCTGCACACTGAATGTCCTCCTTCCAGAGGGAGGCTGTGTCCACTCTGTGCCCCCCCTGCCCCAATCCATTAACTGCTCTACCAGATGGATCTGTAAAAAACCCAGGTAAAATCATGCATTTACCCTGCTTAAAAGCTCTTCTCATAGCTGAAGTAAAATTGGCTTTTTTCCCCCCTCACTCATGTCATATGGGCCTTGCTGGCCTAACTGGTCTGATCTGAGGGGACACAGCCCTGCTGTATCCACCTTTGTTCCTCTTACTGTTCTGGCCATTTCTGTTTCCTAGACTTTGTACTAGTGGTTCCTCTGCTCAAGTGCTACTTCCACAGGCATCACATGTCCATCTCCTTCTTGCTATCCAGTCTCCACCTAAGTGTTACCTCATTTGCATTTTATGCATTGCACCCATTACTGGTGTTCTGGTTCATGTGTAGTTCTCTGTGCCTGCCTCACACTGGACCCTGAGCTATTTGCTAGCAGGCACCATGCTTATGCTATACCCTTTATAGAGTGCCTGACGTATACTAAGTGCTCATTAAATATTGGCTGTGAGGAATGACTAGGCTGCACATGATCTTATTTCTCTAGCCTTCAACAATTTTTTATGTAATGAATTGATGATTTTCATAAACATCATAGACGATCATATTTTTATTTTATTTTTTTTTATTTTTATTTTTCATATTTTTAAAGTAATACAAAAAAGTTAAAAAAAAAAAAAAAGGAAAAATATATCCCAAATCCCTCTTACCAAAAATACCAGTTTTATTTGGTGTTTGATTTAGGCATTTTTCTAGTATATGTGCAGTCAGAGTGATGGGAGTATGGCTGGACCAACCAAATAAGAACATCAATCTTTGACTTTCAATTTATCTTTGATATATCATTCATTGTTCAGGGAAAAAGAGGAAGAAAAAAAAAACATAATAAAACTCCACTGGAGAATGCAGGGTGGGTGAGCATTTGCCTGACTTCTTTGGTATGTCTGACTTTCATATTTTAAAACCTAAAACCCACTGGTCAGTGAGAATCTGGTGGAGGGGAATTACTGTCAGAACTGGTTGCTACTAATAGACTAGTCACCTTGGAGCAGATTTGTAGCACATGGTTGTTCCTGATGAACAAATAATATAGGGAACGCCTGATTCTAGCAACTGGCTGGGTTATGTCTGGCTTCTGCTGTTTTTGTGGTTCTTTCTGATCATTCCCCAGAAAGGAAGGCTGTTGTGGAAGCAGAAGGAATCGCTCCAGCACGCTGAGGCCTTGCTTAGCTTATGAGTTGATGTGCAGAGTCACAAGAGAACAAAGGATTTCAAGAACTCCCCCAAACCATCTGCAGAGGCCTTGGGCGGATGGGGTTCGGAAGGAGTTACAGGTGCTTGCTGTGCCTCTCTGGCCCCCAGGAACTCAGGTGTCTTGGCATGTCTAAGCTCAGAGGTGGCCCAGCCCAGCTCTCCCTCAGACAGCTGCCTGGACAGAGGTCTGGAAAAGGCTGTTCTCAGAGCAGTGAGTCATTTTTCCTCTGGCTCTCTCAGCTTTCCTCCCTCCGCCCATCCTCCTCCAGTCCCAGTGGACTGGACATTCGCAAGAAGGCAGCATTTTTCTGGAGAGTTTTCTTGGCGTGTTGGCTTCCAGATTCTGACCTCTTTGTCTCTTAAGTGAAGAGGCCAAGCAGAGGGGGTTCCCATTTGCAAGTCACAAGACCCTGCAGGCTGCGGCATTCTCACAGGGCTGCTTTTCTTGGCCCATATTTTTTTTTTTTTTTTTTTTTTTTTGGCAGAAGCGCCTCTTCCACCTCAGTCCCAGAAGTACCATTTTTCCTGTGAAGTGCATTGCTGCTTCCTCTAGGAAGGGTTGTTCTCACCCCTCTGATTTCCCTGGAAGGAAGCAAGAGAGTGTGGAAGACCAGGTGTCACTGTGCCTGAGGTCAGATCTGATGTGTTAATGGCAAAAAGGGGAGGCGAATGGGTAGCAGCAATGTGGGTGTGTGAAAGAGCTCACTGCCACCACCCTGATGTCCACAGCTTCCTGCCTCTGTGTGTGACCAAGGGAGTGGGGTGGAGGTGTGAGAAGAGATTGTAATTGGGGCCATAGGGTTTGAGTGAGACTTTTCCTTCCATTGTAAGTTATTGTGACTACATTGGGATGTGCATCTGATTGGGTCTATCAGGTCATTGTGCTCATGGGGTCCCAAGTTATGGCACTGGGGCCGTGTGGATTGTACCCAAAATGATAGGCCAGAGGGCAGTTAGTGATCGAGGGTGGATCAGGCCTCAGTTGGAAATACAATCTCAGATCCAACAGACAGTAGACTAGAGTGCTTCTCACTAAACCAGTTGACCTTCTCATCCCCCTGAGCATTGTAAAACCCCTGCTCTTACCTTTGGAGGAAACAGTCAAGGTTCTCAGTCTTCTCATCAAATCCACCGTTGTAGACAGCTTTTTCACCACTGTGACTAAAAGATTCCACCAGCACACTTGTAGAAGAAAAAAGGTTTATTCAGGGCTCACAGTTTCAGAAGTCTCCATACATAAGACAGTAAGCTCCATTCTTTGGGGCTTAAGGTGAGACAGAACATCATGGCAGAAGAGTGTGGCAAAGGGAAACATCTCACATGATGATCAGAAAACAGAGAGAGAGGTCTCCACTTGCCAGCTACAAATACATACCTCATAGCCACATCCCCAATGAACCACTTCCTCCAGCCACACCCCACTTGCCTCCAGTTAACACTAAGTTAATCACTGATTAGGTTAAGGAAATAACCCAGTCATTTCTCCTCTGAACTTTGCATTGTCTCATATATGAGCTTTTGGGGGATACCATGTCTAAACCATACAGCTACCAGCTTAACTGATTTTCTGATTACTGAAGTAACCTTCTTGGAGTTCTAGAACCAGGAAATTGGTGGCCTAGCTTAGATTTTTAGCTGTGCTACTGAAAAACCATCTCATTTCAGATCTTTTCTCTATTCCATTTCCTTCTCTCTTCAAGAGGTCATACTAATCTAAACTTCTCTGAGTAACAAACAAGAGACCTCATTTTTTTTTCCCCCGAAGAAATTGTTTAAAGCATCCGTCATTCATTTATTCAACTAACATATTGTTATTAGACTCTGTGTCAGTTGATTCTTGCTGAAGGTGGACTTTTTCCTCCTATGTTTTACAATCTTGGATTATAAGCTCATCTTTTACATTTCAAGGGTTTATCTGTGGGAATCCCATGTATCCTTAGGTGATAGTATGTCCTCAGGGTATCACTGGACTACAACATGCTGTTAGTACTGATTTATCAGCCTGGTGGTTCCTGAATCACCGAGGTGGTTTGAACTCCAGACCCAGGCGAGAGCAAACCTGACATTGTGGGTATTTGGGGCAAATATTTTTGTTTTCGTCCTTGGCCTGACTAAGCAGACTTTTTTTTTTTTTTTGGATCAGCAACACTTTCTAGACTACTGTTTTCTCTGAGATTGTAGCCCTTCAAGGGTCCTCATTTCATACTTGCATCTTGGGTTCCACCTCCCAAGGCACTGTCTTCTGTATGGGCACTACAACCCTGGTCCTAAGACTGTGCCTTCTGGGCTGCTACAGGTCACTTACTGCTCTGGCTTCTAGTTCCCTGTTTCTTTGGGTCCTGGAAGTGGGGGTGGGGTTTCCCTTATCTTCTTGTGAGCTCTGCTTTGCTATTAAAAGCATATTTGTTATATTCCATTTCTAGATGTTGTGTGATGGGAATGTTTTCAGGTTACTTCCCCCTCTGTGTATAGGGTGTGGGCTACTTGTTAGGGACATAAAGGAGAGCAAGAAAATGCTCTAGTGTGATGGAACTTCACTAGAGTGTTGGAGACACGTGGCAATCATGATGCAACATAAGATGGGGGTCAGAGTCCTGATGCATAGTGAGGTTTGCAGGGCCCTGCTGTTCTTCTTGTTTATGGTAATCTGAAAAGTCAGTCTCAGCTTTCAGTTTTCCAGTGGAAGCTGATTCTAGTTCGTTTGCTTATTCATTCTGTAAGCATTTTCTGAGTGCCTACAGGCCAGGCATGGTACTAGACATTGTCCAAGAACTATCAGGTTGATTTCCAACAATAACTCTGCTGAGATGGTATTCATAACCTCATTTTACAGCTTATGGGAACAAATGAACTTGTTTGGCAGAGACATGTACATGTCAGGTCCACATTCAGACCCAGGTGTCCAGACCCTGAACATGGCACTTCCCACTAGATCATGGCTTTCACTGGTGGAAGAGAGCCAGTGGGTCCCAGGTATAGGCATTCTATGTCTTCACATTTCCTATTCCTTACTCTTTTCAGCACGTGGGGGTTGGGTGCAGCCATGACCCCTGGACCAGTGACAGGACCCCAGTGGGTCCCATGTTCACATCTCTAAGTGCTCTCTTCTCACCCACCACAGGAAGGATACTTAACAAACCCAAGAAGCCTCTGGGAAGACTACCCGCATGTGTACCTCTCGTGAGTATTCTTGTGCCTGGTCCCCAGGGAGGAGCAAGTGGTCCCCTGGCTTCTCATCCCACAGTGTGGCCAGAACATTACAGGGCCAACTGGCATGAGGACCAGATCATGTCCTGAGCCTATTGAGGCATAATGTTGTGGGCAGTAGGCCTGTGTATGGCTGTTTCCTCCCAGAGAATCCCCAAATGGAATGTCACCTGCACTGGCTCTTCCCACAGAGGCACCTAAACTGACAGATACAAAGTAGAACTCCCCACAGAGTCTTTTGGCTTTGTGCCATTCACAGCACATCTTCCTGTCCATCCTCTGTGGCTGATGAGCTCTGTCAGAGGCAGCATCCCATGCCTCTCTGGTGCTGCCATGTCTCAGGCCCATCTCTAGTTTCCAGGAGGCCACTTTTTGCCTCTCCTATGACCTTTCAGAGCAACAATAGCAAAGGATGTAGAGCTGAGCTAGATCTTCCTTTGCTCCTTGAATCCAGCCATTGTTCATTGTGTTCTATGGTCACCATGTCCATCCAAAGTGCCCTGGAATCAGCGCCTTCCTCAGCTTTCCCTTCTGGAGGCTGAAGAACTCCTCCTCCTTTGTATACTTGTGATACTGCTTTTTTCTTCCATGGACTTTACATGTCCCTTTAGATGGTCTTGTATATGGCATGGCCACTGTGGATGTAGTGGTGGCAGGCCTTGCCCCCAGCTCCTGGACCTGCATGCTTGGCAAGCACCAGCAGAATGTGATGCTGTACCCTCTTTGAGACCCCTCCCTATTTTCCAGCTTCCAGGTGAAGTTTTTCTACCTGTGCCAGCTGGCCTACTGGTTGCATGCACTTCCCGAGCTTTACTTCCAGAAGGTACGGAAGGTGAGTATGTGCTTTTCCTGCCGCCCCAGGGAGTTCCTTCATTCTCCACTCCCCTCCTGTGTTCCCTTTGTCTGCCTCCCTTCCCTTCCTCCAGAGCACAGGGTGTGGGCTGGTGATGGGATGTTTGGTGCTTGAGGTAAATGCTGACTCAGCCTCTGTGGCAGTGCCTTTTGGAACCTCATGAGCGGCCACCAGTGTCAGTCTCTTGCCTGCCTCTTCCAGGAGTGTGGCTTTGGGCAAAATCTAATGTCAAGATCCTGGAGAGATGTTTGCCACTCCCACAGCTTTTTAAAAAAATTGTTTCAGTCTGAATTAATTCCAAAAGCCCACTTCCCCAGTCCCCATGTTCTACTCCTCAGTCCACGCCTTGTCCTCTAACACGAGACCCGAAGCTGCTGCCTCACCCTTGAACTTTGCAGCAGCCCAGCACGACGGACTCTAGTGTGACATGTACTATGAGTTAAAGCCACCCAGTCCTGGAGGGGTTAGGGGGACCTGGCCCTCACGCTTTCCCTGCATTCCCTGCATCCTCAGGTAGGGAAGGGACAAGTTTACTGTCTGCTGCTCTTGTTTCCAGGAGGAGATTCCCCGCCAGCTCCAGTACATTTGCCTGTACCTGATCCACATAGCTGGAGCATACCTCTTAAAGTGAGTGAGACCTTGAGCCACCAGAGTTCCTTTCCTTCTTATGTCCCTGCTATTCACAATCATTCAATTAGAAGGCATTGATTAGATGCCCTCTATGTACCAGATACCATGCTAAGACATGGGGACACAGAGAAGGATAATGGAATGTTGTTTGATCTTCAGTGGTTCATTCTCTATCTGGTAGGAGAGATATAGACAATTTACTGTAAGGACAATTTACTGTGATGAGCACTATAATAAAGTCTGTTTCACCAGCCATGGGAAGTCAAAGAGTGATAGCCTCAACCTGAAGAAAACCAGAGAAGACTTTGACAGATGCTGGCCCTTGAACCATGGCTTTGCAGGTTAAAGGTAGCCTAAAGCTGGGCTTCCACCTCAGTATCCAAGTGCTGCTTGAGCCCATGACCCTAGGATTCCCTTCTCTTTGGTTTATAATGTCATGGAGAGTAGTTTACTGCTTGATTGTTCTGGAAGTACAGAGTTGCTATAGTGTTTGATCTTTTCTTTTCTTTCTTTTTTTTTTTTTTTTTAGTTGTTGATGGACCTTTATCTTTATTTATTTATATGCAGTTCTGAGGATCGAACCTAGAACCTCACACATGCTAGGCAAGCGTTCTACCACTGAGCCACATCCTAGCCCTAGAGTTTGATCTTGAGGGTCTGTTTTATGTAGGATGAAAAGGTCATTTCATTTATAATTTGGACTTTACCTGAGCTTTATCCACATAGGGTTGAGCTCCCTATACTTCCTCTAGGCTGTCATTTGAGTGCTTGCTATGTGTAACTTTTGCTAGTGCCTGGAGGTCTGCGAGCCCCTGTCTCCTGGGTTCTCACAGCAGGCATCCTGTGAGAATGACTGGGTTGGGTTAATAAGAGTCCAAGAGGGTAGCATTGCTCAACCTCTGGTCTCCCAGAGAGGCCTAGAGCCAAGTCACTTCCTGGATGGGCCTTGGAGGGGTGCAAGCTGTGTGTGCCAGCTCTGCCTGGTATTGGATGCTCATGGGTCACATGTAGCATGGGTCTAAGGAAACCACTCTGCACCATCTCCCCAGTGGTTTTGTGCGGAGCACCACACAGGAAGAGTGCCTCCTGCTTCCCCACTCTCAGCCTGAAGGACTGGGTAATGACATCACATAGCAGGAATCCTTCATGTTTCCAACCTCTGCACACTTGTTCTGAGCACCTTTTATGTGCTTGGTTCTAGCAGGATGATGAGTGAGTGCTATGAAGAGCCTATGTCAGGTCCATGGTGGGAACAGACAAGGGCACCTGACCCAGATAGGGCAGGGAAGAGCCGAGGGAGGTTAGGCTTTGGGAAAAACTCTTAAAAGTGCAATAGCTAACCTGAATCTTAAAGGATGAATCAGGGCCCGCCCAGCAAGTAGAGTAGAAAACAGTGTCCAGGCACATGGGACAGCCTAGGACAAGATGGGGCCATGGTTTCTGCTTGTGGGGAGGGTAAAGCTCATCTGTTGTCTGCAGCCTGAGCCGCCTGGGCCTGATCTTGCTGCTTTTGCAGTACTCCACTGAGTTCCTCTTCCACATGGCACGACTCTTCTACTTCGCAGACGAAAACAATGAGAAACTGTAAGTAGAGCTGCCAGGGACTGGCCCACTCAGAGGCCTTAGGAACATGGGCCTCCTCTGAGACCTGAGCGGGTAGAGGCTCTTATCCTGGGTTTACGTGCTTACTTGTCTGCAGGTTGCACCTAAGGTTTTTTGGTAGTGGGGGAGCATCTTATTGAAGATACCTCTCAAGTACCTTACTAGGCCCTCTTTGAGTCCTCTTCCCACTCAGGGTCTGAGTGAAGGTTCTTTCAAGAGCCGTAAAGATTAACATCTGTTTTCTGCCTCTGTGAGTAGGTTTAATGCCTGGGCTGCTGTGTTTGGGGTCACACGCCTCTTCATTCTCACCCTCGCTGTACTGGCCATTGGCTTTGGACTGGCTCGCATGGAAAACCAGGCATTTGATCCTGAGAAAGGGAACTTCAACACCTTGCTTTGCAGGTGAGTTGGGCAGAAGCCCAAGGTAATGAATCAGGGCTCCCTGAGAGCTGCTGGGAACCTTCTGAACTTGGCACAACTCCTGCAGAAGGTCAAGAGGCAGCAGACCTTTGAGTCTCCCAAATGCTGAGGTTTAGCTGGAAATCTCTGAACATCAGGCCTGAGGGGAGAGGAGATGCCAGCCTTCTGCTTCCCTCAAAACCTTCTTTACTTCCTGGCTCTGGTTTGCTCAGACTGCAGTCAGGATCTCAATCCAAATACAAATCCTCTTACCTTTGTGCAACACTTTGTGATGCACAAGAGGTTTTACGTCTGGTCTTTCAGTTGATCCTTACAACCATGTGAGGACTCTTTAAACCTCTATCATCCAGAGGTTGGCCGGTGGTCAAGGGAAACAACCAGAAGCCATATGCTACCATGAGTACACAGGCCTTGGAAGGTGTGACTGTCCAAGGTTGCTG
Source organism: Marmota monax (assembly GCF_021218885.2). NCBI lineage: Eukaryota > Metazoa > Chordata > Mammalia > Rodentia > Sciuridae > Marmota > Marmota monax. Next base: position 1,150,783 of record NW_026693537.1, read on the forward strand.
CTCTTTTAAGTGACATGCTGGATGAGAAGCCACTCTCAGAATTATTTCAGGTATATCATAATTCAGTCATTTGAATTCTACCCATATCTGTGGAGTTTATATTAGCCTTACTCTGTGCTATGGATATGAGGCTCCCCCCAGGCATGAGAGTAGTGTGATTGTGGAGCTTGATGCATAACCACCTCCTTCCCGTCTCTCTTACTTCAACATTGCTGAAGTGTGCTAGTATAATGACCACAGCACATGCTCTTCCTAATGATAGTGGCAATGTGAGGGGACTGGCCATGGAAGCCGTACAGTCCAGGCCTTGTCTCCCCATTTGAGGACTCTGGTCTAAGCCTCACCCTCAAGCCAGCTTCTCTGCCTCACAGGCTCTGCATGCTACTGCTGGTGTGTGCTGCCCAGGCCTGGCTCATGTGGCGCTTCATCCACTCCCAGCTGAGGCACTGGCGGGAATACTGGAATGAGCAGAGCGCCAAGCGGAGAATCCCAGCTGCCCCAAGGCTTCCAGCCAGGCTCATCAAGAGAGAATCTGGTGAGTGCCAGGGCCCGAGGCTAAGAGAGGGTGAGGTCTGTCTGGGATGGGTGGGGAGGAGCTGGCGGCTCTTGGGCACGCCACACACGAGTCTTGCTGGCTCCTCCTTCCTATTTCCCTGGGCCTGGGGCTCCGTGACTGGCGCGTGGCTGGGCATGGGCCAAGGACAGAGTGTGGGCAGGGCTGGCCCTAACTAGGCCAGGATCCCAGGCCTCTGTGAGGCAGGGCTGTGCTGGGTGGGGACCCCTGGCGGGAAACATGTCCTCAGGGTGGTTTCTGGAGCCCAGCCAAGTTCTTCTGCTGCTGCCACCCCCACCCATGCCCTATGCTACACAGTGCCCTGCTGTGTCCTCACCTGCCCTTGTGTTCTGCATCTCGGCCTGCCTCTGCTTCCTGGATTGTTGGCTCCTTCTCTGTTCAGGAATGACTCACAATGACACAGTGCTAGGTGGGTGGCAGGGGCGGGACACCTACCTGTCCTTTGGCCCCTACACACACCCCACTTATCACCTACCCCCATAGGTCCTGAGCATTCCCAGCCCTTCACTTCCTGTCCAGCCTGGGAGCTTGTCTGCACTGGGATCTGTTTTCTGACTCACCTGCCTTTCTCCAGGCAGCTGCCTGCTTGGCAAGGGCTTGTGTGTTTGAAGCAGACACGTGCGCAGCTGGATGTGAGGAGGAGGCCTGGGGGTGGGGGAGTGGCCAGAGGCTGCCTCTGAAGTGCCTATTTGATTTGGATCAAGCACATGGAAGTCTTTTCCACAACAATAAAAGAGCACAATTTTTCTGCCAGAGGAGTTTGAGGCATCTGAGTAAGGCCTTTCCCTAAAGCCTTTTGTACCCTCTCTCTGTTGCCCCCATTCTTAGGAGCTATTGCTGAAATGAGTTGGTGCCCCGTAGAAGCCTGAAAGGAACTGTGGGTCATGGCATCATTTAAGTGACTCCAGGGAGCTCTCACCTCAGCCCCAGGCCTGGGCAGGAGGGCAGCTACCTGATACCGTGTTTCTGTGTGTCATCCCCAGCCCCCAGGCTTAAGCACAATCAGTAACCTAGCACCTCAAATGGAGCCATTTGTCTAAGATACTGGGGAAAGCAGAAACCTACCCAGAGCTGTCAACACTTCTGTTTGCTATAGGAAACTGCTGCCCAATGCCCACTTTGGCTCTTGGGGGTGCATCAGGAGGGCTGAGTGGCCCCACTCCTTGATATGCCCCGATCCTTTGTTCTCCTGCTTCAGTCCTGGCAGAAACCCCACATATGTCTGTCTCTTTCCACTTCCCAGGTTATCATGAAAATGGAGTTGTGAAAGCAGAGAATGGAACATCCCCACGGACTAAGAAACTCAAGTCTCCTTAAGGCCAAAGTGCTGAGAACAGGAATCCTCTTGGTGGGGGCCCAACAGGGAGGCAAGGAACCCAGGCCCCCAACACTGCCTCCTCCTTCCTCCTTGACATGCTCCATCTCAAATAGCAGAAACCTGTCTTCAGAGAGGGGGGGTTTCTATTTCTTCTTGGCTTTCTCTTCTTATTCTTCCATAAACCATTCTCAATAAAGCCAAAAATCTTCCTCTGTCACTCCCTCAAGCCACTTACGGCCTCACCTCTGTCCTATGTTGGGTTTTCTAGAAACCTAGATCCTCATGGTTATTCTTCTGCTCACCTCTTTTTTCTCTTCCTTCATGGCTGCTGCTTTTTCTTCTTACTTCTTTATTTCACTTTAACGTGCAATTTTTCTGTGTCTGGTTTTTACCATGGGAGGGAGCTAAGATTGTGGTCCTGTCCATCACTCCCAGGACCTGTCCATATGGAAGCCTTGTGCCAAGGAGCTTCACGTGGGGCTGGTAGCAGGCCCCTTGGTGGTCCTTATGCAGATGGGCAGGAAGAGGAGAGGCCTGCCCTCTTGGATCGTAATCTCCTTGGTGCTGATTAACTGATGAGATGTCTAATTCCAGTTCTACACACGCCATCTTGAGGCACAGCAGCCACTGCTGGTTGTGAGTGCCGAGGCATTTGGCTTTGGGACATGGCAACATGATCCAGGAGGATGGTATTAACTCTGTTGGGTCCCATGACTCCAGAGGGCTTCTCGTGCTGGAGTTGTATTGAAACCAGCCTGTACTCACTCTGGAGGAAAGTGCTAAAGGAGGACAAGTCTTCCCACTTGTAGAGCAAGAGCAAAGCATGCCGAGCAGCAGGCAGACTGGTAACACGACAGGAGACACAGGAGTCAGCCTGGGCCATTCTCCAGCAATGCCAGCCGCTGTTGTTTCTTCAACCATTCACCAGCACTCAAAACCAAACAGTTAGCAAACCTGCCTGAGATGCACTGGTCTGGAGTCCAGAACCAGCCAACCCTGTCAGGTCAAACTTTCTACCTTGACTTCATCTCTGTAGCTGCAGAAACACTAAGCCTCAAGGGCTCCACCCTACACCAGTCCCCTGGTGCCCCAGAGAGGGTCACCTGGCCATCTGCCCTCTGGCCTAACTTGTGAGTGTTCTTTGGAATCCTTGTCGCTTGCTGATGTTTATTGAGCACAACTACAGCTAGGGTTGACTCAAGAGTCGCTCTTCTAGCTGGATGAGGATGAGCAGAAGAGCCCTGTTGATAGAAGTCTTCTGTCTCCTTTCCTGTCCCCTCCACCTGAAGACAAGGCTGCCAGGTCCTTAAGCTGTCTTACGAGGACTTCCTGAAGGGGAGGTAGGCTTGAAAAGGTCCTCATTAAGAACCCCTGAGCCCTGTGCTGAGGCGACAGGGAGCAGTTCTTGGTGGCACAGGAATGCTTATGTCACCTAGCATACTGTCCCTCTCTTTGACATCATGGTAGAGATCAGACGTTGGATTTTTATCCAAAAATGGGGACAAGGGTCTTTTCATCAAGGCAGTTCCCCTTCTCCAAGTCACTTGGAGAACATTGTAGACAAAGTTTAAGTTACCAGTAACCAAGGGATCTGTTTCCAAACACCACTGTAGACTTCCATCTCTGTCTGGGGTAAGCATACAGAATTGGAAAGACTGCCCTTGGTTTCTTTTGATTACCCTTAGAAAGTAGCACAATATTTTTGAGAGTGTGCATTTTCCTCTAACCTTTCTCTCCTTCCCTGACCCTTCTCTGGGCTGCACAGAAGAATGTTGGTAAGCAGGTAGCTTGGTATTGACTCAGCAGAGCTGATCTGAAACCCCCTTGCCACTTCAGGCCAATAGCCCTTACATAGACAGTAACTGAGTTCATGCTTACCTGGCCTGGAACTACTCATGGAGAGAGTATTGAGCCCAGCCAGCAGTCTCTTAAACCCACCTTCCTCCCGCATTGGCTCAGATGACCTGGGTTCTTCCCAGGCTGTCATAGCCTCACCAGCCTTCTGTAGGAGGTCTCTTACCCTCAGGTGAGTCAGACTGAGCTGCTGAGTCATGCCCCCAGTGGATACTTAGAGCATGTGAGGCCTAGGGATGTGGTAGTGAGCAGAGAGCTGAAGTCCTGGATCCAGCCACTCCCATTCTCCTGTATGTGGGTTTTCATTGCTCTGTCCCAGGATACATGGCTCCATGTTTCTTACATCTCCTGCAAGCTTCCAGTGCTGCTGGTGTATCATGCCTTGGCCGTGGTACCATGAACCTTGCGGCTGGGGTCAACTTAGAGTGTTTCCTAAAGGACAAGGGTTGGTTCAGTCATGGGAGTTTGTATAATCTTATTCTGCATTAAAAGAAAAACCTCTGAGACCATGGGGTAAACATGGAATTGGAAAGATCTACCCTGGGTTTCTTTTTAGTACCCTTAGAAAGCAGATCAGTTTTTTTAAAAGTGCATTTTTCCATAATCTTCCTTTCCTTCCTGACATCTTGCCATCCTGGGCTTCAGGGATGTTTGTGGATGCTTAGAGGTTAATGTTAGGGTATTTCCTTCCCCCACCTGCCTCCCTGGCACATTTATGTCACAGCAAAGTCAAGACTTTGGCAAGCTGACACAAACCGTGTTGCCAGAGTTTAAATAACTCAATTCCACTTGATCCTGAGAGCAGGTTGGGCTAGCTTGTACTAACTTGGGCACTGTGGCTATGTTTTCATTTTTATTTAGTCTATCCTGTCCCCAAAGCACCAAGCCACTTGTGCAGGCCCTGTAGACCCCTCCATTGGAGAGGCAGCTTAGCACCATCCGCCAAGGGCAAAAGAAAAGATGCTCATCTACCTCAGTCACTGCCTCTCAACATCCTTGACTGGTACAGCTGCACTCAGATGCCAGCAGATGGCAGTGGTAGGAGAGGGAGGCCATTTTGGTGGATAGAGGAGCCCCTGCTGCCAATTCTCCCAAGTTCAGTGATGGGAAAGTTATTTTTACCTTCCAGGCTCTGATAGCTGCACTATTAATAAGTTTCATGTGTTCTTGTTGAAGGTAGTGTATGTTTCTGGGGGAAAAGGGAGTTTACCACCACTTAAATCAAAAGAGACATGTGTTCTGGCCACCTTCACAGTGTTTCCCTTGACTGGAATCCCTGGGACCCTAAAGCCAGGGGTGGGTTTGTGCATCTAGGTTTTCAGACCTCTTTCCTCAGTACCCCTGGATTTTTGTCTCAGTGGTAAATAAGAAAGAGGTTGCATGCCTTCCAAAAATTCCACAATGTAAAGTTACATACCATGGAAGCTTTAATTACAAGAGGCTTGCCAACACCTTTGGCTGTGGAAGGCCTTGGTTTGCATTTCTTTGATAGGTGTCAGTCTTTCCTGTTTATTTTGCCTATATCTGGGGTGGGAAAAGGTAGGATTGTCTGAACATAACTAACTTCCCTAATGTCTAAGGGCTTCAGTGTCTCAAGTGGATCTTAAACCCTTATGGCCTCTGTTCTCCACTGATGGAAAGGGCTGAGGGCCCGAGAGTCAGGGTAGTTGGGTGGTCTTTCTCCTCTCCTGCTCCTGAGCTTACAGTCTTTTTCCTCAGGAGAGAGAGTGGTGGTTACTGGAGAACCATCAGTTCATTTGAAAAACCTAAGAATAAATTGGAGCCCTCTGGCCCGTGGTCCACTGTGAGGAAGCCTTCACCAGCTTCCCGCCTTCTCCCTGTTTGCATGAGTATTAACTACACCTCCTGAGAGGCCAGAAAAGACCACGCCTCCTTTGTGGCCTCACCTCCCACTCATGTCCTCTTTTATGGAGATGGCTGGATCAGCACAGCCCTGAAGATAAAAAGCATTCAGACTTGCAGGCTCTACGTAGCCTTTTAGTGTTTGGCAACCCCCGTAGAATTTTTGTGCTTGTCTTAAGCAGATCTGTTCTTGTGTAATAAGTGCCTTATGTTGCCGTGTGGCCTTCATTTGTACTGTATGGCCAGCCCCCAGTTGCCAGGGCTCTGGGCTTTGAGCATATGCAGCCAAGGACACCATCATACCTCACTCGGTACAGTACATATAAAAGGGACACGGACCGACAGTTTTTCCTCATTTACTTTGACACCCTCCCCACATAGTAGTAGGCTCTGTGTTATCTGCTTCATTTCTGCCTCTCCCTGTAGGGGCTCACTTCTGGCCTGCTGGAGGGCTATAGAAGCCTGTGAGTGGCCCAAGGGCAGGCACCTGTGCCTTGTGCTTGTGAAGGGAAGCACCGAGGCTCCAGCACTACCCCTGCAGCCCCTGTACCCTGCCTCACACAGAAGCCCTGACCTTTGTCTCCTCTCACCCCATATTAGAAACAAAGGGCACCCTTGCTGTAACCTCTTCTGATCTATTTCACTTCTGAAAGTTTGTGGAAGGTGTTTACTTGTACTTCCTGGTCCAGAGACCTAACTCCTTACCTGTTTGACAGAGAGTTTAGTCCAGCACTTGCAGAACCGCCACAGCTCCTGATCGGGGTGACCTTGTGGGTTAGTAGCCACAACCTCCTCCCTGCCCCTCACCTGCCTGCATGCCTGTTCCCACCCTTCCGGGTTGTGCAATAACCCTCCCAGCCCGTGGTCTTTTCCACAGGCCTTTCTGTCCCTTACATTGCCCTGTAATATAGGTGGGGAGGAGGGACCTTTGGCAGGGGTAGTCATAATCCCTTACAGAAGAAATGTCAGCCATTTCCCCATGTTGCTGTCACTCATGATGCTGGGTGGGTTTCTGTGGCCCTCTTGTAGAACGTGTGGCATCATCTTAGAAGTCTTTATATTTAAAAATAAAAAATCTGTTGAAAAGGAGAAAAAAACATCCTCAGGATGGGACCTAAGTCAGCGTCTGGGAATAACAGTCTGTGTGAGGCCCGTGGTGTCACCATCACTCTGTAAAAATGTTTCAGAGTTTCTTGTGCACATGGAGAGGATGGAGAATCAGCCCTGGGTGGAGAGCCCTGAGGTCTGAGCAGGTCTGGCTGTGGGAGTGAGTACCACCGTCCTGTTGGGTGCAGATTCGAGTGTTTATGTATTGAGACTACAAACCTCACTTTTCAGTTCCTCTGAAATAAACATCTGAAGGATGAACTGAGGCTGCTGGTGCCCTGAGCAACTCATAATGCAAATGTGGACAAGTTGTCTTTGTTTTTCTACTTTAGCCTGTTCATGTTATGGACCAAATTTCCACAAGGAACTCAAGGAAAATTTGTACCTGCCGTATTTATGCTTTCAAGTAAAAGGGTTGGGGGGAGGGATGTCTATTTTACTTTTGGTGAACTTTTTTCAAAATCCTTTTTCCACTGTTTCTGTCTGGTTTTAAAACAAATTACAGTTTTGTATGGATTTTTTAATGTACATTTTGAAACAAATGATCAAATATTTTCTGTAATAACTGAATAAAAGGCATAGAATTATCAGTCTTAATTGTCTCTGAAATAACTTGACATGCCTCTATGTAGGAGTGCTTTTTAATCTGGATACTTATGTTGGTTTACTTGACAAGTGACTTTACATCAGTTTTAGCCCTCATGTGTAAAACTTTTCACTCCATAGTCATTTCTTGTGTTTCTTGAGATATATTTGTTCACTGTGGTGATATGAATCAGGGAATTGGAATGAAGGATGGAGAATCAGTTATAAAAAGTGCTGGATGGTAATATGTATCATTTTAATTCAATCTATAACAAGTAAAGTAGAAAAGGGGATTTTCTTAGCATGGGGTTTGTGAGCAGGCGGCTCCAGAAGGAAGCTCTCTATGCTTAATGCCTGCTATCATATGATGTCATTTGGCTTAGAGGACATAGGCTTCAGTGCCACCAAGTATGTTGGTGCTGACTAGAAGACATCCCAGTTTTAGTAGTAATGGTGGGCACTTAGGATTTTTGATGTCACTTATATGGCCTGTTGTTTCCTGTAGCTGAAGCTCAGGAGATGAGCTTCAGTTAGTTAGTCATAGACATCCACAGGGTGTGAGAATTACCAGAGAGCATCTGCTTGAGGTGAAGGTGAGTGGACCTAATCGGGGAGGGAGGAGCTTTGGCAGGTTTGAGTTGGAGTCCTGCTGTGTGTGAGAAACTAGGTGACTCCAGCACTTAACCTCCCTCATGAGAGAAGATAGGTGACCTAGCTAGGGGTTTTGTTTTTGTTTTATAGGAAATAGTGATAGTGAATACTAAGTTCATGGAATAAGTAAAGCTGTCAAACATTTTTTTAAAGTGAACCTGTTCATACTTGGGTGCCAGCAAGATATTCGGGAGTCACTTACCTAAGTGAACCTCGATTCTCTGGAAACATTTAGAGAAGTCTTCTCCACTTGTTGGTCCCAAACACCCTCAAAGACATGGGTTTACTACACCTAATTATTAGGTGGCATTTTCAAGGCCCCCTAGTGGTATAGACAGGGTGCCAGCTCAGGTCAGTCAGTAGTGGCTACCTCACAGACTATCTTCCTCCACAAGATATGATTAGCCCTGAATCCACAAATCACCCTCACGAGTCTTAGACGTATCCTTTAGTTAAAGCTGATAGCTGTGGCTTCCAGTGTGCCTCCAATGCCAGTGCTACTTGGTAATGGAAATTCTCTATTTCTGACTAAACTCCTTGGTGGCCAATTGGAAATGATGGCCATTTCTTCCTACAATATTGCTTGCTGTAGGCTAACTCTGCTGTCTTCCTTCACCTGAGCCCAGCTGTAACTGTGGCACATGGTAATTAGTGACATCTAATGGCTGCACTGCCATTCAGGATTTTAGTAGGAAAATGATTCGCTCTGATTTTGGTGATTCGTAAAGTTGCTGCCTTGTGGAAACTTAACGGGTGAACAGTGTGAGGACACCAAAGAAATGCCCTGCTGGCTAGGGTCTTTCATGAGGTAGTGCTCATACCTTGTGATGGTGCTGTCAGATCTTAGCTTCTCAATCTTGGGTGAGCTTGGGAAGGGAGGCCAGGTGAGAAGTAGAAAGCAAGCTTGAGGAATATATAAACCTTATTCAAGCTAGCTGAGATGCTTCTAACAATTGTAGTGGGGCTGAAAGTTTAATCCTAGTACTCAGTAATTGAATAGAAAGATATTTCTTGTATCTGGTGGAAAAGATAAAGGGAAATAAAAAGAGTTAGAACGTCTACGAACACTTGGATTTCAAAGGGCAGGTAGAGGGGGATGTTCCTAAATCTCCATTTCAGCTAAGGCCCAATGCTGAGGACAAAAATTGGTAAGTATTTCCACATGCTGCCAATTGGGCTGATCCATGAAAGATTTACATTGGAGGGACCCAAAGCCTTTGTGAGCTTCTGTCTTCCTCAAGAGGCAGGGATGATGGAGAATGGATTGGAGACTGTAGACTTCTGAAAAGGGCATCAGGATATAGCAGGTCTGCAAGCTAAGTAAGGGGTAGATGGGATGGGGATGACTTTAACAGATGTGGTTTGACGTGTCTCTTGGAGTTTGGAGAGCACAAGATTTGGGGTGCCTGATTCTCATCTAAAACAAGTCTCAAGGATAGCTACCTAACTGCAGAACCAAGAGAATCTTTCAGCATGAGTACATACCCTAGCAGGGCTGAAAGGGCCCCATTCTGACAGATGAAGAGCCTGGGCAGCAGACTGTTACAGCAGGGCAGTCAGTTGGCTACTAGACCATCTGCATCTGAGAATGGTGCACAAGGAGGTTTCCTGTGTGAAGGTGCCCTAAGAATACACACACACACACACACATACACAGTGTCCTTGGAGAAAGTGATAGGCTTTGGACATACGTTACTCAGCCTTCAACCCAAATTATGATGACATTACCTGATAGAAATGAGAAGTTTCCCTTTTCTCTGGTTCTGCCCTCTAACCCTTCCTAGATCCTACTTGGGCCCAAACAGCAGCTGGCCTGAATAGAGACAAAGGGAACAAAAGCCAGAGAAAGGACTTTTCCTGTCCCAACACATACACTCTACTAATGGCTTCCAAGCCTGAGGCAGGACTGAGCTGGGAAAACAGGATAGAATTTAGTATTTTTTAAAGATTGAAGTGGACTTTTTAAATATTTGAGAATTTTAAAATAGTTTTGAATGACTGAAGGAAACAAAGTATGGGTTCTTCCTGAGATAATAACCTGGAACAAAAGGAGGCATCAACAATGCATCTACAGCCTTTAAACTGGTCAAAGGTAACAGCTCATTAGGGAAGGAAAGATCGAGGGCAGCTTCCCAGCAATTCTGAGGAGGCCCAGGCATCCTTGGTCCTGTGTAACTCCATCCTCATTCATGCCATATTTTGGGTGGCACAGAAGAATTTGAGATGGCATTTGAAAAGATGAAGTTGGTAACTGACTTCGATTAAAGAGCAGCACTGGCTAGAAAGTCATTTAGAACTCATTAGAGAGCCAACAACTGCTATCAGTCTTCCCCCACTATCTTAATGCCAGACGCTCTAAAAGAGCAAGTTTTCTACTTTTTAAAACAGCACCCACATCAAGAAAAACATTTTCCTTCATAACCCATCAAATATACTCAGGAAATAAGTTTCATGAAAATACATACTCTACATTTGTTCCACACCGATCTTTTATATTCCATTTTTAAAAAATGCAGGTCAACTAATGGGCCTTGAACCAGAGTTTTAAAAACACATACTATGTTTCTCTACAATATCGGGACAGGCAGGTAGGTAGTGGTGGGGGCCATTGGCTGGCAGCAACATCAATGCTAGGCACTTATTTTCAATATCCCAAATGTTTCTAGAAAATTCTCATTCATCCTGCACTTAATCATGCTATATCTGTTACAGTTGTCCAGAGAAAACAGAACCAACAGAATGTGTATGTATGTGTATAGACATATACAAAGAAAGAAATGAGTAATAGTATAAATGATTACTACCATGAGAAATGATCCGCATTTTGGAGCCTAAGCTCCTTAAGCTGAAGGTGAGTTGGCAAGCTAGAGCTGAAAGAGAGCTGAGGCTATAGTTCCAATCTGAGTCCAAATGCCTGAGACTTAGGACAGCTGATGGTGTAGCTCCTTTCTGAGGCCTGAAGGTGAAGGACTGTTGTTTCAGTTTGAGTTTGAAGGCAGTCAGGCAGGAGGAATTTGCTAGTACTCAGGGGAGGGTCAGCCATTTTGTTTTGTCCAGATGACTAGTTGGGCCCAACCACTTTGGGGAAGGCAATCTGCTTTGCTTACCAATTCAGATGTATTCTGAATCAAAAACAGAATAATGTTTGATGAAATATCTGGGTAGTCTGTGTCCCAGTCAATTGACACATAAAATTAACCATGACAATACCCCAACCACCCAAAATAAGGCACTAATCCTATAAAAACCAATTTAATTGAGATTTTTGGAGAAGTGAAATATAATCAAAAAAGAAATATAACTTCAGGAGCTCTACAAGATATATTTCCAATTGTGGCTCCAACATAAAAAAAATTATATTGTATTCTCTCATCAGCCAGATCAGTTTGAGAAAGCACGAACAAAGTTATAATAGTCAATTCTGTCTTCTCCATGAGAGCACATCCTGATTAACTGCAGAAGAGAGCAAAGAGAACAAATGAGACAGGTGGGCTTCCTTCAACTTAACTGCAGAGCACACTTATCCCCTACCTTTGTAAACCCAAAGTTCAGTTTTTATATCCTCAGTTGATTCATAAATGATCCTATGAACCTTGTAGGTAGTTCAGACATTGCCATCATCTTCAACTTAATGAAACCAAAGTTGGATGGTATAAATTACCTGCCCAAGATTTCAAGATGATCACCCATATTTATAAGGGTGCTGTCATTTTCAAAGCAAATTGTTTCAAGTAGAAGCCTTTGTCTACCAGGAAATAAGACTCTTATATAGTAGGTTGCTAATATTGCAACCTAATAAAAGAATCTAGTTCTATTACTGTTTATACTGTGTCCCCTGAAACTCAGCTGTGACTGATAACAGAATGATTTCCTGTGGTTGTCTTTGTAAGACATGTGCAAATCTACCCCACCTTTCCCTTCCCTGTCCCACTTCCCAATGACAGCCATTCCTCTCTCCCAAGTCAGTTCCCATGTCATATGGTATAAATTACTAAAATCAAAGTAGGCATGCTGTCAATCTAAGGTATGGGGAGTTAACTGGACGCTTGGCCCACATGAACAAATACCCTTCTTTCTGCCCGCCTCTACTCCTTGCTAATATTCCTGTTCATAAAAACTACTCATCTATAACCTAGTCACTTTAGCCCTAAACAAAATCCTTTCCTAAATGAATCTTTAATTCTGAACTTGGTTTTTGCTTAAATATCTTCAAGAAGGGCTATAGAATTTCAATGTTCTTAGTGTGAATATTTTGAAGATAGTAAGCCAGAGTCCTTGGCAAATGTGTTAGGGGGATGGATTTTGTTCTGACTTTCAGGGGAACCCTGACTAAAGGAATTAGTAATGAAGGAACAGCATGAAACTTAATTGATTTATGAAAATTCTAGGAGAAGAACTTCCTTGCCTTTTGTTTATTTGTGGCTGACCATACCCCTTACATACTGCTTGGGCAGTGTTTGTGTCCACATACTAGCCCTACTGAGGGGCTAAGCTACATGTTGGCTGTGAAGGGCATTAAAGGCTTTCCACCATCCTATTCAATCAACTGATCTTTGGGTCTCCTCCTGGCAGCTCCCCATCCAGGGTCATCTCTGCTGCCTTCCTTCAGCCCTGACGTATTGGTCTATCAACACTCTGTGCTATCTAGTCCCAGGCCCACTTATTGAGAAGCCCTTCAACAGAAATTAAACAAGGATGCCAATGCTAGAATCGGGGAAAATACCATAATCAAGGACAGTAGTTATGATTGGAATATCCTAAATCTCCCTCATTTAAAACAAAATACACATACAATTGCCTTTAGGAAAGAATGATTGGTGCTTAGCCTCTATAATCAACCCCCAAAAGAAATTCATACCAACCTCCTTAACCAAGGAGTCATCAATTGGGACGTTAAAGGATTCACAGATTTTAAAGAACATCTCTCTGTCCACATATCCTAATGCTTCCTTGTCATGAGCTTGAAATGCTTCATGTATGTTATCTTTGCATGAATAATCTTTCAGTTGCTTCTGGACTGTGTCAATTAAGGCTTCCAGTTCCTGCTTGCCTGGCTCCTCTTTAGCTTGCTTGCTGTAGAGAAAGGAAGGACATGACTGGACATGGTATTTATTTATTTATTTATTTTTAAGAGAGAGAATTTTTAATATTTATTTTTTAGTTTTCGGCGGACACAACATCTTTGTTTGTATGTGGTGCTGAGGATTGAACCCGGGCCGCACCCATGCCAGGCGAGCACGCTACCGCTTGAGCCACATCCCCAGCCCTGGACATGGTATTTATTCTTGACCAATCTTATCTCAGTGACCAAAGTTCTCACTTGGTGGAGTCAGGGAAGCTTCTAATGACAAACAGCTTTGACAAAGAGCTGACCAGTAGAACACATGCCCATGGAAGCTGGCTGATGACCAACGCCCACATTGGGAAGGCCTGACAGGGGGCAGTTTTTCATTGCCTCTCTTTTTGCCATATGTTAAATCACTGCACCACAAAGAGCCAAAGCTAATACCACCGCCATCCCAAATTTGGTATTTACAGGAACCACATGATTGTCTCTTCCTGCTTTGCAGATTAACATTACCTATCTAAAAATAAATGTCTGAGTGTTTTTAAAATATGCATATAACTATGCAGCCAGAAATCTCTTGTAGTTTTAACTTTCTTTCTCCAGTTCTCCCTGAATTTTGTGAAGGCTCATCTATGGAAGTTAAGGGGCTGCCCTATGTGGTGGTGAGAAGTTTAAGCTTAGCCTTTACTGAAATGAAGAGAAATTAATAACAGAGCATTAGGAAGAGGAAGGCCTGTCCCTTCAAAACACAGCACCCTAAGTAGAAGCTCAATTTTTATTTCCTTTGAACAAGAAGCAACAGCTACAAAATTGAGGAATTTTAGAGCTAGAAAAGTTTCCCACATATTCATAAATTCTTTTAGAACAATATGAACCCAGATAAACCCAGTAAGCATTCTTCCCTTTTTCAGTGATTGGAAAACAGACTTAAAGACCTATCCCAGATTCACATCAGAGGCAAGACCAGAACTCACATCTCACTCCATTCCAACATGTTCTTTCAAGGATGCCTGACTACCTCTTACTGAATCCCTCTCCTGCCATGACTTCAAAACCACTAACCCACTGAATTTCTATTCTTATTTTTTCTTGTATATAATATTCAAAAAGTTCACTGTTGCAACTAGCCTCTTTTAAATTAAGTTCCTTTTACCTACTGTTGATGGTTGCTGGGAGAGATATAAAGTGATATAATCTTTCAGGAGTCATTTTAAACAAGGAGCAAATGGTCAAGCAAAGAATTCCAAATAATTTATCCTAGGGAAATAATCATGGATTGTATGAAAAGATAAATCTATGAGAATGTTTTTAGATAGGCTAAATAGCCAAAAATACTAAATTGGTTAAAATACTTTAATCAAGTAATGGAATAATAATGAAGCCATCAACAATGCTGCAGAAAGAGTGGAAGATTGTTAGAAAATTGAGGTATTAGAGTATGAAAACAAAGTGCTAGCTTTTGTGTAAAACTCATGGGAGAATAAAAATATATATTCAAATTTGCCTATATTATGTAAAGAAACTCTGGGAAGATAATTTAAAAAAAAAGAAAACAAAGACAGTCTCCTATGGGGGATGGAGTAAGTAGTAGATGGAATATTTGAGTATAAGGTCTACCCCAAATATATTAAGCTATCAATGTTCCATAAACTATTTCACAATATCAGGAATATTTATGGTAGGCTATCAAGTAAAGTCAGTTAAATAGTATGATAGAATTAGTACATTTCATATGCATATTAAAAAACAAAATATTAGAAGTCATCTCTGGGATATGAGATTTTCAACATATTTTTGCTTATATTTATTTGCATTTGCATGGAAATGGAAGGAGACCCTCATTGTTATACAAAATTACATATAAGGGGATGTGAGGGGAAAGGAAAAAACAAAACAAAACAAGGGAGAGAAATGAATTACAGTAGATGGGGTAGAGAGAGAAGATGGGAGGGGAGGGGAGGGGAGGGGGGATAGTAAAGGATAGGAAAGGTAGCAGAATACAACAGTCACAGTATGGCAATATGTAAAAACGTGGATGTGTAACTGATGTGATACTGCAATCTGTATACGGGGTAAAAATGGGAGTTCATAACCCACTTGAAGCTAATGTATGAAATATGATATGTCAAGAGCTTTGTAATGTTTTAAATAACCAATAAAAAATTTTACTCCCTTAATTTTAAAAATGTGAACATGTTATTTTTACAGTATGGCAAAACAATAAAAATCATCATAAAAATCACCAGTAACTAAATGACCTATGGCATTATGTATTATAAAAACAGACTATGTTTAACTGATGGGTGTAATTCCAGTGATGTATACTAAATTGTAAATGATTGTCAAGGAACTATTTTAGTGTCACAAACTATTCAAACCTCATTCTGCACATAGTTTCAGGAATTAGAGCCATGGAGCATATTAAGTCAAAATGTGATCATCATCCAATCACTTTGGGAAAAATGACTAGTAACAAAGACAATACTTCTTCCTTCCCTGAAGATGTCAGATGCCCATTTCCTTTCATACATCAGGGAAATGCCCAGGCATCAGCAACCTTTGAACAAGATGGAATATATGCAGAGATAGATGGCAAGGAGTGGTATTGTTTAAGGCAGGCATAGTTAAAGTTAGAGCCCCTAATTTATTATGAGGGCACAAGCCAGGACCCATTCTATAAGGGAGCAGCAATTCGTAGGCCAAGTTGTTGCTCCCGTGGGTCAAAAATGGAAAATAAAGATATTGTGTCCACCTAAAACAAAAATAAATAAATAAATAAATAAATTTTTAAAATGGAACTCAGGGGCCTGCTAGTTATGCTTAGCAGGAACTGCCTACTGAGAGGTGGCTAGAGAACCCAATACGTGGGATAAAAATTGTTCCAAGCCCTCCAATGCTCTACCTTTACTTTCCATAAAAGTGAATGTGTGTTCTATAGAGTGATCCCATGGGTAAGATGGTAAGATGAATGTCAATGATTTTTCAGTCTGCTCTTAGAATATTCTGCTACAAGCACCCTGGCAAGTCCTCTACTTAGCAGGAACTGAGTGGAACTAATGTATTTTCTAAGTAAATAGTCTGAAATCCTATTCTCCTTTTCCTACAGTATTTCTTTTGGTGGAAGGCAGTTCTAATAATGTGTCAGAGCTTTAAGTGGCCATTTCTATTGCAAAGACTCAGTGTAGACCTCCTGGAGTGACCTTAGCTCTTGATCTGTAACCCATACCTCCCCTTTGCCCCAGTAAAGGTAAACCCATCCCAGGACAGGCAGTCACTGGCCCAGGGAGCTTCGGTTATGGCCAAGAGTTTTACTAAGTGAAAACGTGCCTGATTTATTGGTGCTTTTCTCTGGAAAAGCAAAAAGATTGTAATACAAAACTTGGGCTCTGGACTCAGAGCACCTGGTTCAAAATCTCAGCTTGGCCATTTTAAGGCTGCATAATCTTCATCCAGTTCCTTAACTGCTCTGCAACTCAGTGCTTTCATCTGTAATAGGTGGGGGAGGGGCGGCAGTTAAAGGAAACCATCTCACAAACACTCTTATCAGAATTAAATATAACATATAAATGACATACTGCCTGACACAGCAGTGACACAACAAATGGTAGTGCTTAACCGAGTTCCTTTTTTCTTTTCTTTTTCTTTTTTCTTTTTTTTTTTGGTACGAAGGATTGAATCCAGGGGCACCTAACCACTGAACCATATCCTCAACCTATTTTATTTTTTATTTTGAGACATGGTCTCACTAAGTTGTTTAGGGCTTCACTAAGTTGCTAAGACTGGCTTTTCACTTTGTGAGCCTCCTGCCTCAGCCTCCTGAGCTGCTGGAATTAGAGGTGTGAGTCACGACACCTGGATCTAGTTCTTTGGCCTTTTACCATTTGCCCTTTCCTTTTTTCTGGCCTGGAATATAGATGTAAAGTTAGAGATGCAACATGACTTTGTGGCCACAGAGTGAAAAGCATGATGACAAATGGTACTTGTGAAAGCTGAGAAGAGAGTGAGACATCAGGTCTCTGATGGCATTATAAAGCCCCCACACCAGCCTGAGTCTATTTACCTCCAGACATAATGTTCCATGAGAAGTATCAAACTCCACTGGGTTAAGCTGATGTAAATTTGCTGTGTTGTTACTGTTGCAGTTATCATGTGCAGCAAATGTAACTTCTAACTGATAGAGAGCTTTAAATTAGGAAATGGTGTTGAGAAGGAAAAGAAGAAGTCAGAGGCAAGAGATTATAGAATAAAACAAAAGAACACAGTGTATTGGATGTGCTGCAAAATAGAAGAGGTCAAGGTTATCTCCAAGGTTTCAAATCAAGATATTGATTGCATTAAGAGGGGAATTAGCATTTACTGACTGCCTCATGTGTTCTCATCATTATGTTGGTGTTTTATGTGTCGTCACAATTCATTGCTATCTCAACTCCATGGGACAGATAGGCAGAAAGAAAGAACAGGGCCAAAAGCAGGTGAGCTGGAAAGATGAAAATGACAATGACTTTTTTGTTGTACAAAGTGTGAGGTGCCAATGATTCAGATGGACAAAATACCTAGAACCTACAGCAGACAGAAATGTAGGAATTCCTTCCGGAGAATGGTTAGCATGGAGAGCACCTCACACACTGTGTGATGTTAAGGGAGTTTAAAGAAGGCAAACAAGAGGACCAAAAACTGGACCTGGAGAAACACCAGCCTACTAGAAGTAAGTAGGAAAAAGATACATAAAATAGGCTTTAAGAGAGGTAGGAATAATTAGCTTTCCAGAACTTAAAAAAGAGGGCGTCAAAAGTGGGTGGTTAACATACGTAAGTCAGGAAGGCCAAATACTGGATTAGAGGATCAGGAAACTGGCACAGAGGCCAATCCAGCCTGCTGCCTGCATTTTTTTAGGCATAAAGTTTTATTGGAACACAGGAACTCCTATTCATTTACAAGTAGCTGCTTTCACACTGCAAGGGCAGAGTTAGGTAGTTACAGAGATGGTATGGCCCACAAAACCTAAATCATCTCCCAGTTGTGCCTTTATAAGTAGATATTTGCCTGCTTCTGCTCTAGATTCCAAGCTCCCCATTCTCTCATATATTTATTACAAGGTCTGACATATGGTATAAGCTCAAGAATATGTTGAATTAATGAGATGACACCATCATATCTGGAAAACAGAAATGACCTTCAAGAAAGCAATTAACAAGGAGCGCTTCGATTTTGGAAAAGTCAGAATGTGGGTTCAGACACAAATAGAAGAATTAAGTTTGGAGAAATAGGAGCTACTTACTCTGCCAAAAGAAAGTAAAGAAACAATGAGTAATAATATAGAAACATTATAAAGGAAAGAGTGGAAATACTGGATCACTTTGATCTCATATTTGAAGCTAACTGCAAAGAAAATATAGAAGAGCTTGGGACTTAAGGAAATGGAAAAACAAATGAGAATATTTGGAAATTTCTCCTTTGGAAAAGTGGCAGGAGAGAAAAATAAGAGAAAAAGAAAGGAGAGGAGGTCCTCTTAAAGTTGAAGGTCATAAATGACACAAAGATAGAACAAGAATAATCTATCTGGACTTGTGTGTTACGCTAGTCAAACATGCAGGTTTTGTGTAGAGCATGGGTTTATGAGCATGGGCATTTGTTATCCTTAAATCTGAGTTAAAAAACTGCAATGAGAAATCAAGACCCGAAAAGAATTTCAGAACTTCAAAATGCAGTCCAATACTCAGCTACCATTCTAATTTTCTGGTTCAGAGAAACAAATAGCTGACTCTAAATTTTCTTCTCCTGAAACTATCATGTGACATAAAAATTTTCACTCAGGCCTGACAAATACCTTTTCATTACTCTAGTCAAATAAAGGATTTGTATTTCCTTACTGTGAGATTCATGATAAGATGGGAGAGGTATAAGCCAAAGATGAAACGGTTAGAAGACAAAGAAGGTATGACACTTGGATTCATATCTTGAAGAATTCCCTCTCACTTATCTCTGACCCATCAAAAGAGAGGAGAAGTGAGGATCAAAACAAGGATAGCAATAGATTTCTTAACCAAGAACTTGAATTTTTCTTTATTTTTATTGACCCCCCAGTGGTATTTTTTTTCTCAATACAAAATCAAAAATGTGATTTTTCTAAAAGGTAATTTGCTGAAACAAGTAGCTTTCTATTGTCTGCTGGTATTTGCACAGACATGGGGAAATTACAGAACAAAGTTTTTTGAGAAGTACTTGAATTAAATATGACCATGGATGGGCCCTTAGTGGTATTTAGTCCCCACTAAGCCTTCCGCTTTCCTAAACAGCTGCCCTGTTTCTTCAGGTCTGAGACAAATATTTTAACATCTCTGGAATTAGGATCCATTTTTCAGTTGATGTGGATTTTTTTTCATATATCTGTGGATTATAATTTGCATTTTCTCTCTTTTTTATTAGGAGATTAAATAATGTTATGTCTTTTTCACTTTATTTTCATATTCATTTTTAACTTCATCTATATATTTAATAAATAAAGCATTTCACAACTTCTATTCTTCCTACTGACTACCTCACTGGCACAATCAGGAGGGGTCCCAAGCATATCTAAGTACTTACCAGCATCTGTACCCAGGTGCCTTGCCTTCCTGCCTGCTGCCAAAGAACAATGTTTCAAAGAATAATCCCAAGATCCCTGAAGGTTCCCAGGATGCTATTGGGGGTTAACAAAGCCAAAACTATCCTCATAATAATTCGGTCATTATTTATCATTTTACTCAGGTTTTCTCACAAGTGCACAATGGAGTTTTCCAAAGATTCACAAGGAATGATATCATAGAAGTCTAAATTAAAAAGCAGATAAAAACTCAGCTCTCTTCTATTAGTAAAACCAGACATTAAAGAAATTTGCAAAAGTATAAAACAATGCCATTCTTCTCACTGAAGGCTTTTGATTGAGAAAATGGAGGATTTTGTTTCCCCACAGAAATTATATTTTTTGTTAACATGAAATGAGTTTATTTTTCTTTTAAAAATTAATATTTAAATTTTTCAGATATAGTTTGCATGCTAAATATAAATAAAGATACACAACAATTCTTTAGGGTCCTCAATAATTTTTAAGATTTCAAAAGTGTCCTATGACCAAAATATTCAAGAATGATTGACCTAGATGCAGGGTTAGTGCTTCTACCTAAAGCCACCTTCTTGTCTTGAATACTAACCCCCATACTCTTTCACATACTCTAGCAATTCTCTTTCTTTCCACCCCCCCTCTCTCTTACAGAATTTTCATATATAAAATGCTGTTATTTCTTCTATTTTAAAGCAAAAACAAAACAAAACCTGTCTTGAATTTTCTTCCTCTGCCAGCTTCTCCATTCCTTCTCTGTTCACCTTTGCACCAAACCTTCTCAAAAGAGTTATCTGTACTTCTGGTAAAAAATTCCTCTTTCCATTCTCTCTTAAATCCACTCCCATTAAATTTTCTTATGCCTCTCTTTGCCCTAAAACTCCTCACTAAGCTCCCCAATTCTGTGCAAAATGCCAAATCCTTATTTGACACATAAATCATTCCATCTTCCTTGATACACTGACAGTTCTGGATTTGCACAGTTCTAAGATGCATGAATCTCAGTCACCACCATTTAGTAAAACAACCCAGTCCCTCAACAACATGGTTCAAATCCAAGTTACCACAGTTTATTAACCTTGAGTAATTCATAAAGTAAAAACTTCTATGTCAGGTCATTAGTGAACTAATTGTAACATAAATAGCAGATGCACATTATGATCAGTGACAATCACATCACTTGTCTCCAAGTCTATTGTCTCTTGGTTCCCGTGCATCTGTTTTTCAGTTCATTCACAGCCAAGTGCATAACTACTTTGCCTCCTCTTTCTTGGGGACACAGCAACATGATACTTTACAAAAATGGATCATCAAAAGAGGGAATTGTCCAAAAGTGAAATTCTGGTCAAACATAAATGGAGTTATGAAAGAAACAGTTGACTGTGGCAATGTGGATGCTGCTTTCTTTCAAAAGACGGTGGATATGTGGCCAGAGGAACTCCATGAAGGTGAAGCTACTGACACAGGTGAGGAAAGCAGTTGCAATGAAAAGGACGAGAATACCTTGGAGGCCCATAAAAATACTGCTGTGAGAAGAACTCTCAGAGACAACTTACCCTCAGTAAAGAAATTCTAGAATATCTTTCATGACATTTGAAGGTAAAAATGATAAAAATGTTAGAAATTGACCAAACTTAAACAGGAGTATGACAATGTGCCAAGTCACAGAAAACATGTTCACTCTGTATCACAAGTTACACAATTAGAACAAGGCAAGCACTGTTCAAACTACTCTTGATACTTTTTTTTCAAAAATAAAATACTTTACTTCTCAGTTCCCATTGTTTTAAACTACAATGTGCTGAGTAAAAACTAGTTTTACCATTTTTTTGTTTCCCTACATGAACATAATGATCAGAATTAATATGGTGACAAAATTTTTTTAACAGAATAATAGTAAGTTTTCCTGTATTATTACAGTTGTTTTTCACAGTCACTCAATGGTGTTTCCAGTCCCACACAACTGAAAAAGGAGGACTGTCCATACTCTCTTTATGTGACTTCCAGGTTGCCATACTCTCTTGACTTTTTTTCTGCCTACTGGTGGTCCTTTCCAGTTTCTCCTGTTCTTAGCATCAGAGGACCTCAAAGCCTAGCTGCACTTTTTCTTTTTATTTTTCTTTTTGGTACTGAGGATTGAGCCCATGCTTTACTACTGAACTACAGCCCCTTTTATTTTTTTACTTTGAGATAGGGTCTCACTAAGTTGCTTAGGGCCTCAAAAAATTGCAGAGGTTGGCCTTGAACTTGCAATCCTCCTGCCTCAGCCTCCCAAGTCACTGGGATTACACCACTGTGCTGGGCTATTCACTTATTTATCTATACTAACTCCCTTTGAAATTTCATTCAGTCTCATGGCCTAAAATATCATCTATATGACAACAATTGCCACATTGACTTCTTCAGCCTAGACCTCTCACCTGAACTCCTGACTTACATACCCAACAGTCTATATGACATCTCTACTTGGCTATTTCTTTTAAGTATTAAACCTAGTATATCCAAAACCAAAATTCCCACCTTTATTCCACTAAAAACCTCCTCTATCTATAGTCCACATTTTTCCATCTCAGTTGATGACAAGTCCTTCCCTCCTGATGTTCATGCCAAAAACCTTAGAGTATCCTTAACTATTCTCTTTTTCTCACAGCCCCTGTATAATCTGTCTGTAGTCACACTGGCTCTACCTTCAAAATATAATGAAATCACCACACTTTTCCCACACCTCCACTCACCACCCTGGTCCATGCATCATCATGCCTTGCCAGGACTACTACTGTGATCCTCTTAGCTGGTCTCCTTCCTAATCTATTTTCAATAGAACAGCCAGGGTAATTCTTTTAAAACATATATCACATCTTGCTATTCCTCTACTCAGAAAATCCCACGGATTTTCATTTCATTCAGAGAAAGACCAAGATCTTTCCACAGACCTGTTAGGCCCTACACAACCTGGCCCTTTGTTAGTTTTCTAATTCAATCTCTTCTTCTCCCTCACCTCCCTCCATGTTAGCTACTCCCACTAGTCTACTGCTGGCCAGTGCTACCTGAATACTCTAGGCTGGGTGTGTGCTACCCCTCAGAGACTTTGCACTCTTTATACAAGCTATTCTTCCAGATGTCCACCAGGTGAACTCCCCAAAGTGTTGCTCAAGGTCACTTTCTTAAGGTACAATCATCCACACTAAGTGACTACAACCCAGTTCCCCCATCCAGAAGCCCTTATCATGTGCATTTTGCCCTATTTTCCCATGGCATTTGTCACTTAGTATACTGTATAATTTACTTATTTGTGTTAATATCTATCTCTTGCTGCTTAGAAGGTCAATTCCATGATGTCAACAACTTCTTGTCTATTTTATTTATTGCTAAAGCTCAATGACCTAGTGATAGCATCTTAAATACAAGTATTCAATAATTATTTGCTAAATAAATGTAGCTGAAAAAGTTCCAAGTTACTAGTTATTATACTAAATTCAGGGAACTTTTTGTGTAGATCTAATAAACTCCAATATGATGAGGGAAATTTGAAAGTCTAAAATATTATTACACATTCATTTTGACAAGAATTACTTCCTGGAAATTTTGCATATGCCAAGGCCAAAAAGGACCCTAGGCAGTCAAACATACTTCTCTAGTTCTGGTGCAGGAATTTCTTGCTTTCGGACATGGTTCTGAATTGACGAGAGTGCTTCTGGTGAATACTGGGCAGCATTGCTCTCCATGTATTTTAGAACATACTCATCTATATCAAGGATGATGAATCGGTGGCCAAACACTGGAAAGAGGTAGCAATACACTTAGTTTTATTGTTTCCCTCATGTGATCAGAGATAAAATACTATTAACACTCCAACGATATCACCCAGACTAATGAATTATCAATAGCTGTATAAATTAATATGCAGTACTTTTCTCAGCTTTTAGGAAGACCATTGTCAACACCTAACTAACATGGTTGCATTAATGTAAAAAATTTAGTGCCAACAAATGCAACCAATCTAAAGTTTAATTGATAAGGAATGAGGTTAAGATATTATACCACTTATAAAAGTCTACTAGATTTATCTCATCTGGAATAAAACCTAATTGCCTCTCACAAAACTTAAATTAATTAAATTACAACTAAGAAGAACCCATTTACTCAGTCAGTGGGAAATTCTGAACTGTGTTTGGACCTACCGTCAATGACAGCACCAATGAAGAAGTCGCTGGGGCCATAGTAGATGGGGTTTTCTGCCTCAGAGAATGGTTTAATAACTCTAGTCCTCCCAAGGTACTTGCCCCCAATGATACCAGAATTTCTAACAGGAGGCTCAAAGATACTGATCATGTCAGTGGCTAGAAAATAAGAGAAGATAAATCGGCGGTCTTTGTCTTCTGGGATAGGGGATTCCTAGAAGGGTGAAGAAAAGAAGATGTTATGAAGATTCCTAATCTAGCCAGTTTCCCCAAATTTAAATTCCTACAGAGCCAGGTATATAATAAAAATCAATCAATAAACATAAGTTCTACTACATATTTTATGCATTACAAAGCACATATAAAAATATTGGGGGCTATGAAATAAGTGCACTCATAAGTAAGATATAGATAGCCAGGCATGGTGACGGGCCTGTAATTCCAGTGGCATGGGAGGCTGAGGCAGGAGAATTACAAGTTAAAAGCCAGCCTCAGCAATTTAGTGAAGCCCTAAGCAACTCAACAAGACCTTGTCTCCAAAATATGAAAAAGGGCTGGGGATGTGTCTCAGTGGTTAAAGACTTGGGGTTCACTCCCGGGTACCAAAAAAAAAAAAAAAAGAATATAAAATCAACAGACAAAATAATATTTTCTTAACAAACATTACATATTGTATGGTCTTGTATACCCTTTGGAGGGCATGTACACTGTTTTGAAAATCACTGTTCAAATTCTGTTTTTAATGCTCTTCTAACCCTTCCTCAAGTCCTCAACTAGCTTGCTAAGCATACAGTTTACCACTGAGCTACACTCCAGGCCACAACTTTTAAAAAATATGATATATTACTGGGCATGGCGGTGCACACCTGTAATTCCACCTACTCAGGAGGCTGAGACAGGAGGATCACAAACTTGAGGACAGCCTCAGCAACTTAGCAAGACCCTAAGCAACTTAATGAGACCCTGTCTCAAAATTAAAAAAAAAAAAAAGAAATTGAAAATTTGAGTAGTTGAATGATTTGCTCCTCATTTGTGAATAATGTAATTACATATTTTTCGAAGGACCTAACATAGTACACTAAAATTCATATCAGACAACCACCATGTGTAGTACCTAATGTAAATAAACTTTGTTGAGCAAATTGGATTCTTCTGTGTTTTTGGTCTTCAGAGTTTCTTTGACAGGCAGGACATGCACCAGAACCAATTTTTCTCTTGTAATGGCATAAAGTTTTTCTTTTGTGCTCAAATTAATGTTTTTACACTTCCCCAAGTTCCTGGGCCAGCACTCTATTCTGAGTCCCAGGCAGTTTACCAGCAGATTTTTACTTAGGCAACAATCACCTGCCTAGCTTTCTTTCACTTTATTGTCTCACAACATGTCCAGTGTCCTTGTCTGAACTCCTTATATTAACTCAATTATACTGAACCTATTGATATTTGTCTCTGGTCATTTTTAACTTAATTTCCCTCTTTTCTTCTGAAGTCCCCACCTTACTCCTACACCTTTCCCCCTGGTTGTCCAGCATGCTTTCTTTTTTTAGAACTTTTGTGAGGAGCCTAATAAATACAGTTCTCTACTTTAGCAAATAAGTCAAAAAAAAAAAACATTTGAAAATTACCTTGACCAGAAAGAATATCACTTCTTTTTCCCTGACTATTCAAAGATACCCACTATTTCATTGCTAATAATTCTGATGGCTTTCTTTTAAATGTTTTTTTTTTTTGTCATGAACTACAACAAAGAGAGAACTACAAAAACAAAGAAAAACCCGTAATATACAGCTCAAAGAATTTCACAAAGTGAACAACCATGTAATCACCACCCATGTCAAGAAATAGAACACTGACAGAACCTAGAAAGTGCTCTCTATATGCTACCTTTCCCCACCAAAAAAGCCACTATCTTGAGTTTTATGGTTTTCTTTATTATCATCACAAACAGCCATCCCAAAATAGTTTTGTTTTGACTCCTTTTAAATCTTATTTTAAATGAAATTATATGACATGTATGTATTAATTTGTGTCTGTAACCTTACATTTTAAATTATGTTTGGCCAGGCATGGCGGCACATGCTTGTAATCCCAGCAGTTCAGGAGGCTGAGACCAGAGGATCACAAGCCCAACTTAAGCAACTTAGTGAGACTCTGTCTTAAATGACAAAAGGGCTGGGGATGTAGCTCAGTGATTAAGTGTCCCTGGGTTAAATCCCCAGTACTCTCAAAATTATGTTCGTATGATTTATCCATGCTAATATTTTAGGTTACAGTTCACTAATTTTCACTGTATAGAATTCAAATCATTGTACAAATTAGCCATAATTTATTTATCTATTCTCTAATAGGTAGATACTTAGGTCTAGTATGGATATTATGGCTATTACTTTTGGCTATTATAAATTATACTGTTATGAACATATTTATCTTTTGGTGTATAAATAGAATACTATCATTTTGGCACAATATGATATTCTGGACTATGCTAAATTGTTTTACTAAGTGGAAGTATCACTGAGAGTATGAGAGTTCCTATGGCTCTATATTCTCACCAACATACTAATCATTCTGATGGGCGAGGGAACAGTTCATTGAGGTAGTAATTGGCACTTCCCGGATTACTGAGGAGGCTGAGCACCTTCTCATATGTTTAAAGGCTTTTTTGATATTCTCTTTTATGAAATGCCTGTTAAGAAATGAATTGAGCTGGGTGCAATGGCACACACCTGTAATCCCAGCGGCTTGGGAGGCTGAGGCAGAAGGATCACCAGTTCAAAGCCAGCCTCAGTAACTTAGTGAGACCCCAAGCATCTTAGCAAGACCCTGTTTCAAACTAAAATATAAAAAGGCCTGGGATGTGGCTCAGTTGTTAAGTACCCCTGGGTTCAATCCCCCATACAAAAAAAAAGAGGGGGTGGGGGAGAGAAAGAAGGAAGGAATGAAGGGAGGAAGGAAGGAAAGGGAAGGAAGGAGAAGAAAGGGAGGGAGGAAAGGAAGAGAGGAAGGAAGGGATGAGTTGAGATTGTCCTTCACATATTTTGGATATGAGTTCTTAGGATTTCTGTAGCACACATTTTCTCTCATTCTGAGCTTGCCTTTTTTACTCTCTCAATGGTGGTTTTTGTTTTTGTTTTTTTGGTGTGTTTTTGGTTGTTTTGTTGAGGAACAGAAATTCTTCAACTTAATGTAGTTAAATTTACCCATTTTTAAAACAAGTACTGCTTTTTGGTTTCTACTAAATAAATCTTCTCTACTACGAATTAAGATTATACTATCATTAAGAAGTTTTATTGTTTCACCTTTCATATTTAAATTTTCAATCTATTCAGGATTAATTTTTATTTTTGGTGTGAAGTAAAGTTCAAATATTTTTATTTTTTTTCCATGTGGATATACCTGTTCTGATATAATTTATTAAAAATAACTTATTTCCTAACCTCTCTGTAGTGCCATATTTGCCATGTATCTTACACATATAGCTCTGTTTCTGGGCTGACTATCCTAGTCCATTGGTCTAATTATCTATCCTTGCACCAAAAATATATTGATTTCATTACTATAGCTGTATAATACATTGAGATGTTTTGTTGAGAAAATCCACTGATCTGATTCCCTTCCTACAGTGTTTTGGCTATTATTGATGCTTTGCATCTCCACCTAAATTATAGAATTGGTATGTCAAATTGCAAAAGTAAAAACACTTTGGGATTTTGGTTACCACAACTTTGAAATCATGGATAAATTCGGAGCAAATATTTTTGTAATACTGAAATTTCTAACCAATGAATATAATATGCCCCTTCATTTATTTAGGTCTTCTTTAATTTTCTTTATAATGTTTTAGGTATTATGTACCTTTTGTTTGATTTATTTCTAGGAATTTAATATTTTTGGTGCTATGGTAAATGGTATTTTAAACTTTTTTTGTTTACTGATATTTGTATTGACTTTACTAACATAGAATGTAGATTATTTTTATTTTCTACATATAAAACCACTAATTTTGGATAATGAAATTTTATTTTTTCCTCTTCAATCCTTATGCATTTCTCTGTCCTTTCCTATCTTATTGCCATAGCAAGAAATTCCAGAATAATGTTGAACATAGGTGTGAGAGCAGTCTTGCCTTGTTCCTAACGTCAGGAAGTATACTGCTCACATTTCCTCACTATGTATACTGTTTACAGTAGATTTTTGGCAGATTGCCTTTAAAAGATTAAAAAAATAATGTTTTATTCTCTATTAAAAGATTTGTTTTTAAATCATAAGAGACTAATTTTATCAAATGCTTTTCAGAATCTATCTTTTCTCTTTTATTCTACCAATATGACTATTTTTCAAAACTAAAATAGACTTTTTTGGTTTGGTTTTCAGTTTTTGCTGAAATTCTCTATCTTATTGTTTACCTCCTTAAACATGGTTTTAAAAATGTTTGAGTTTAGCTGAGCATTGGTGGCTCACATCTGAAAGCCCAAGTGGCCTGGGAGGCTGAGGTAGGAGGATTGCAATTTCGAAGCCAGCCTCAATAAATGAGCAAGGTGCTAAGAAATTTAGGGAGACCCTGTTTCAAGAACTAAAAAGGGCTGTGGATGTGTATCAATAGTTAAATGCACCTGGTTCAATCCTTCGTACCAAAAAAAAAAAAAAAAAAGTGTGAAGTTTAATTTTGAATTTATGTCTATTTTCAATCTCCATGCTCTTAACCACAATCACATAACCTCTAAAAGGCAGTGTCTATTAATATGGTATGACTCAATTTCTTACATTTAATGAATATAAAATATATCAAGCTAGATATCACAGCTAATAATAAAATTTAGTAAGACATTACTAAATCATATTACCTGGAAAGATACATAAATACATAAATTATTTGAATACAGCACAAAATTTCATAATTGCTTACTAAAGAGGCAACAAGGTCTGTTGAAATTTGAAGAATAAAAGAGAGATTAATGATCTAAAAAAGGTTCATGGGGGAGAAAGGACTTCAGGACTTTAGCTAGGTCTTGGTTCAGGGGGACTATACTCAGTATTATTCAACCTTCTTGAAGACTAGGGTCTAGATTCAGTACTTGTTTTAGTAAAAACAGACAGGCAAATTGGACAAGAGTACACAATTCTAAGAACAGGAGGTACATAAAAATTTGACTCACCAGTGCAGCCAAATAACGAAGCACCTTGTTGTCATTCATCAGCATTTTAATAACATCTTTTCTTGGAGCTTTTGGAATAAGAGCAAAGCAATTCTGAGCAGAATCTTCAATTAATCCATAACCATTGTAAGGAGGTAATTCCTAGAGATACACAGGAATCAAGAAGTAAAGCAGATGCTATTTGTGTTAAAATTACATTAAAGCCAAGTACGGTGGCTCATGCCTATAATCTCAGCAACTTGGGAACCTGAGGCAAGAGGATCAAAAGTTCAAAGCCAGCCTTAGCAATTTAGCGAAACACTGTCTGAAAATAAAATTTAAAAAACCCAAACACTAAAAGGAGCTAGAGATGTGGCTCCGTGGTTAAACTGAGTTCAAACCCTAATACCCACCCACAAAAAAAAAAAAAATTACATCAAAGTTTAAAAAATCCTCTGGGGAAAAAAATCCTCTGGAAAACACTTATTCAAAACCAATTGCACTATATACAAATTCAATCAGAAAAAAATAAAATTCCATTCTTCCTTTTTATGATGTTTACTGCTCACAGAAATGACTAATGATGCTACAATGTAACTGCTAGGGCTAGAAACTATTAGTGATGCCCCCTGATTACTTACTACCAAAGCAGGACCTAATCCTACTCTGCCAGTGAAAATGACCTTATGGTCACCCTAAGATGGTAAGACCCATGGGTCTCTCTGGTCTCTTTGTTTTAGGATGCTGGCCTCAGGGTGGCAGATCTGAAAACTCTTTTCTCAGATCACCCAAGTGTGCATGCATTTCTGTGTAAGTTGTAGGTGGCAAAGGGGTGGTCAGGACTTTATTCATACATTTTTTTCTATTTACCTCTATATTTTTAATATTCTTATTTCTTAATTTTTGCCACACAGGAGAGGATGGCAGGTATACTTTTTGAGAACTCAGACCCTTTGTCTACATAGAAGAGCTTAAAGCATCATTATAAAATGCTGAAATCTGTTTACCTAAAATCTTAGGTCAGAGACTAAGTTTTCATCTTCCACATCAATACTAGGCAAACATCAACAATCTTCTTTTTCTTTGACTCTTTTTTTATCATGTACACTCAGGGAACTCAGCCTGTGTGTATGTGAGTGTGTGTGTGTGTGTATTTTTATATATATGTATATATAAAAAATATATAAATATATATTATTTATATATATTTGTAAATATACATATATTTAATATAAATATATATTTAATGTATATACATATATTTAATGTAAAAAATTATTTATAATATATATTTTAAACTTGTACATGCTTTCTCAAAATCTTTTTATATATTATATTCAGGCTCATTATCAAATTAATTCATATAGTCCCCAATTCCAGCTACAACAGGATATCCCCTCAAAAACAAATGACTCCATTATATTCATCTAAGGTATACTAATTGGAATTTCAACCCACTCACCCACTTGTTAGGACTGTAGTTAAAGGTATAATAATGTCCAGAATATGACTAGTGGATTCAGCAGGTGGACAATGGCCTAATTTGCTTCAATTGCAAAATCAATACCCAATAAATATTCAGGTTATTGTGACAGAGGGACCTCTGGCTGAGATATGACACATTAAACATTTGAGTTTCTCAAGAGGCCAGGCAGAAATATCAAAGTGGTGGTCCTGAATTTACTCTGCATATGTATCAATATATAAAGGGAACATCCTGATTAGAGGTGCAATCAAGGGTTGAGGAATTTTCAGAGAGGCATTTATAGGTCTCTGAACCTTATTCTCTCAAATTCCCACTTGTATTTCCTGAATCACACTTAATTTCCCCTGAGTAGAGTAATGACATTTCCTAAATATCGGTCGTCATGGCTGGGGTCCTGGCAATTTGCTTCTTGCACTTCTAAAATAGATAAGCCACTCTGACCATGGGACATCATCATCACTCCTAGATTTTCCTGTTCATATGATATTCCTACCAGAGTTATGCCTGAGCTTTCTTAACCAAGCTACTATACTTTGAGCCTGAGAGTCTCATATTCCTTCAGATATTCTTTTTAGGGACAACCCCAATCAGATTAGCTTTCTTAACACTGGTTCCTTCCTTTTCCTCCAGATGGATCCAGCCAAGATAAAATACATGTGGTCGTTGGATCTATAGTTACTTACTCTTGACCTAGCAGAGCAGTTTGACCTAAAAGTGCCTTGATTCTCGAATGATATATACCCAGTTTATATTTACTACTGTCCTTGGCCATTGGTTTGGCTCTAGCTTTATCTATCTCAATCCTGCTACAGCTTCCCATACTTGTTTTCCATTTATGTTGTTTAGAGTTAAAATAAATGATGTGTAATAACCAAGGATGATTCATGTAAGGACTGAAAGATATTTGCTTCTTGATAACTGGAGCTTTCTTACTCTTCTCTAACAAAGATTTTCAGAGATTGGCAGAGAATTTATTAATATGAGAATTATATATTGTGGAGAAGTCACTAAAAATTAACCAATGCTATGGTTAATATGCCATATGTATGGATGTTTTATTATATATACAGTTTGTTTCTATTAAACATAGAAGCAAGAAGAAGGGGAGAAAAACAAACTAAAATCTACAGTGGTTCTTCAGTTATCTCTGTTCTTTATCCAAGCTTTTCATCCTTTTTTTCCCCTTAAAAGACAGGTTATTGGGGTGGGGGGTGGAGATCATAGTAATGATTATGAGGGTATGAGGGACAGAGGTAACCTAAGACTCAAAAGCTTTCATTGGGTTAAAAGATGGATCAAAGCCTTTTCATTAAGGGCATTACTATGTTGTAGTCCCTGTCCATACTACCTCCTTCTTGTATGAATTTTTGATGTATAATAGAAATTCCTTGTGTCTTACAATGGGCAAATACCTTAAACTATCATTTTGCCCTGTCTTTATCTAAAAACTAAAGTGGTAGAATAATTTGTTTCATAAAAATCTAGATCTTTTCCTATGATATTTTCTCTGTAGTACATCAACTTCTGCAAAACAATTTTAGCATCAGATGATTAATTATAATTCTTAATCAGTGAACACTCTTTTATGAGTTTTATCAGAGAAAAAACTGACAGCAGGAGCTACCACATTTCCTTCCAGAAATGTTATTGCTCATGGGAACTTATAGTCTACCAAAATCCAAATTCTTCTTTTTAACTGGTTTTATGAAACATTGTTTCTGAAAGACTTGTCTAAAGACATCTGCTGCCTTCCTGGGGAACATAACATATGTTTCCCAGGCAGTCTTCCATAGTCCAGTTCAAAAAACATATTACATATCTCCTATTTGTTAGGCACTGCAATAGGTGCTAGGAGCTGAAAAATGAAAAAGAATATAGTCCCTGGCCTCAAGGAAGTTATAGTCCAGTAGAAAATATTCATAAACAGAATTTTTAATATAACTGATGAGTGCCAGGGAGGAGGGAGGCATAAAATACCCCAAGAGCAGAGACAAAAAGCTTTTATTATCCTTGACTAGAACTTTAGAGAAGCTTTCCTGGAGGAGAGAAAGCCAACACTGAGTGTTAAAGTATAAAATGAGCCATGTGAAGGGATGATGGAAAAGTGGTTCAAGCAGATGGAAGAGAACAAGAGAAAGTTTGGCAGAATGAAACAGAACATTCTATTGGCAGAATCTCATGTAATTTAGTATGATTATTGGCTAAGTAAAAGTAAGAGAAGAAGGAAATGAGGCAGAAATGAAGGGCCTGGGCTGGAGGAATTCAATAATTCCATCCTTTCATTTATTCCTTTTGAGGAGAAAAAGCCCAATGATGTGGTTTTATGCACACACCAGCAAAATAAATATGGTGGTAGGTATTAATATCCTATTTTACACATGAGTAACAGTCATAGAGAGATTTGTATGAGGTGCTTCTGTACAAACAGGTATAACAAAAAGCCGGTTTTCTTAGTTCATGATATTATACCATCTTAATACCTTAGATACTTCTTCAATTTACTATATATGTAATTTTTATAACTTGCAATTTTCTTTTGAAATTCTTTAAAAATATGTGCTTTGGATAAAATTCTGAAGGTTCATGTTTATCAGATCACTACTTTGGCACATTATAAGGTGCTATGAACTTATTCTCAGGTCAGAGTAGACTTCTGGAATACACAGAATTGTGTGTCCCACTGTGGCTCTAAGAAAGCTATGTTGCAACGAAAGGTCATCTTCCAACATCTTTAATTAATCAGTCTTTGTTTTGCTCCCAACCATTTTTGTGATATGATAAATATGATGAATAGGAAAAGAATAATGAAATACCCTAGGGTCTGAAATTTTAAAAGATGTCTCTTTTTTTAAAAAAAATCAAACTGAATAAAAATGTTATAAAAATAATACAAGGGAAAATTTGGGGAAGATGCCAAAGTAGGAAATACCAGGACTCACTCTCTCTCTACCTAAACAACAATTATACTGCAGAATCTGAGGTAGTAATTTTAAAATTCTGGAGTCTCTTGAAGACTTGTAACTTTCAGAAGAAGGCTTAGGCAGTAAATTGGTGAATTTTCATAAATTTCAGCTCTTATACAGTAGCAGCTACCAATCCTATACTCCTCAACCCTGCGGTAAGCAGACTACATTAACTTGCATACAACCAGCAGGAGCCAGAGGAGGCAAAAAAAATTACTCTGTCCTCCAAATATTGGGGATTTGAGTATGGATCAGTGATGGCTATTTCTGATCACAGAGAATTGACAAACAGGCAGATGGCCATTGTTGTTGCACCTCCCTGCACTGCTACAAGCCATTCCCTCTCAGAGGAAGTAACTCTAAAGGTCTGGTATCTCATTTCCTGCATTTCACTATTCTTTTTCCTCTTTTGGAAGCTTGATACTAACAAGAAGGACATTCAAAAACAACTGCATATACAAGGAAAAATTTTAAATTACTGCATAGGAAATATGCAGAAGAGACCCCAAAAGACCTTCATTTTATACCCCAGGCTGATACTTGACACAGAAACTGCCTACAATAATTGAAAATAAAAGTAATGAAAACATAACAACAACAACAACAACAAAACCCCAGCAAACTATAGAGAAAGAGAAGAATCTGATTTCCGGAGTTACCATATTATTAAATTTATATGTCCAGTTTTCAACAACAACAAATTACAGGGTATACAAAGAACTAGAAAAGTATGGCCCTTTCAAGTGGGGAAAAAAATTCAATAGAGCAATCCCTGAAAAAAACTCAGATGGCAGATTTACTAGACAAAGACTTTAAAACAACTGTCTTGAAAGTACTCAAAGAACAAAAGGAAGATATGAAAAAAAGTCAACAGAAACATACATGGACAAAATGGAAACATGAATTGAAAAATAAAATACCCAAAAAGAAATTATGGAGCTGAAAATTAAAGTTATTCAAATGCAGACTTGAATCAGCAGAAGAATCAGTGAACTTGAAGTTAGGATAATGGAATTTATTGAGTCTAAGGAATATAAAGGAAAAAAATGGGGGAAATGAACAGAGTTTAAGGTGTCTGTGGGAATATGCCAATATATGCACTGTATATGTCTTAGGAAGAGGAAAGAAAGAGAAAGGATAAGAGATAATATTTGAAGGAAATAATATCTGGAAAGTTTCCAAATTTGATGAAATCCATGAATAAAAATATCTAATGAGCTTGATAAACAAGATAAATTCAAAGAGACTCACACCGTAAGATATATTATAATCAAACTTTCAAAATACAAAGATAAAAAGAGAATCTTGAAAGCAGCAAGAGAGGGTATCTTGTCACATACAAGGGATCATCAATAAGATTTTCAGCAAGTTTATTATCAGGAACATTGAAGGCCAAAAAGGCAGTGGACAAAAAATATTCAAAAGAACAAAATTTATCAGCCAAGAAGACAATATGCAGCAAAGATGCCCTTCAAAAATGGGAAAGAAATTAAGACATTCTAGACAAACAAAAGTTGAGGGAGTTAGTTGCCACTACAACTGACCTGCAAGAAAAGGAAGTCCTTCAGGGTTAAATGAAATTAAAGGATGCTATGTAGTAATTTGAAGATGTATGAAGAAATAAAGATCTTGATAAAAGTGAATACATAGAGACTCATTAAAAGACTAATATATTACATTTAAAAATTGTCTAAAAGCTAGTATTATTGTAACTTTGATTTGGAATTTCCTGTTTTCTACATAATTTATGAGGGTTGGGGATGTGGCCTGGTAGTAAAGCACTTGTCTAGCATGCATAAGGCAAGGCCCCAGGTTTGATCCCTAGCACACACATACATACACACAAAACCACAATTTAAAAGAACTATTTAATACCACTGAACTTCTAAGTGATCAAGATGGTATGCTGGTGCGTATTTGATCACAATAAAAATAAATGAAAAATTTAAAAAATAAAATGTTTTTTAAGCAATGCCTGCTTTGATACAAAAAGAAAAATTAAAGTCAAACATAGGAGCATAAAAAGGAAGTTCTCTGGTCATCTGCACCTCCACATTCCCACATGTTGAACCAACTGCCATTAATAATGTAGCTGACATCCCTCCAGGTTTTTTCCTCAGTATATATAAGCAGATATTATATAGGGGAATTTACAAAAATAGGATCATGTTATAAATATAAATACACTTAAAATGTATTATGCACATTGGACCATGTTAGTACACACAGACTTACTTCCTCTTTTACAGGCCCTTAAGTCTTCTAATTATATGGATTAACATATCTTAATTTAAATTGTCAACCACCTTATACTTTATTTCACTATAAAACACATATCTCTTTGTCTTCAAAAACATATTTTCTAGGCCAAAAGTATGTAACGTTTTATTTTTAAAAATCAAAATGATGACAAACCACCTTTCAGAAAAATTCTGATTGGCTTTCCTATTAATAGTATGTGAAAATTCACATGCCTTCACATGGGCAAAGATTGGATATTGTGAATCTTTTTTAAATTAGACAAACTCAAAAATATTATA
Organism: Marmota monax; assembly: GCF_021218885.2. Taxonomy (NCBI): domain Eukaryota; kingdom Metazoa; phylum Chordata; class Mammalia; order Rodentia; family Sciuridae; genus Marmota; species Marmota monax. The sequence continues at coordinate 1,186,703 of NW_026693537.1, forward strand.
ATTTTCAATCCATTTCTTTGATTATTAGATTGAAGGTCTTTTCATGTGTCAATTGGCTACTTATATTTCTTTTGTGAACTACTCTATTACATATTCTTCATTTGTTTTTTAATTGAGCATTCATATAGGAGTTCTCTTTTAATTTTTTTCAATTTCTACATAAAGTAATTTTTTTCTCACCATACTCAGAACTACTATACCTGTTTTACAGGAGGTGGTTCCTGCTTGCTCACATCAATGCGTGGTAAATCAGAAATTCCAAACTTCTCTTTGTAGAACTGTCGAGTAAATGGATCACAATCATAAATGAAAAAATTTCTCCCAAGGATAGTGAGTGGTTTCCCAACAATAAAGTCTTTGGCAGTGTACCATTCCAACACCTCTTGATCAGAGATTTCCAGCACACACTGAGGGAAGTTCTCTAACATAAGGTGGGATTAAAGAGAAAAGAGGAAGGAATGAGCATAAGGGGAAAAAACCCTGGCACATGAATTGAGTATTCTTGAGAACCTGGGGCAGTACAGTTTTTTGCTTACATTCCCACAAGGTTGTGTTTTTCCATCTATTGACAGGACACACAAACAATATCCCAAAGGGTTTTTATAAAGTCTTTCTCCCAAATGCAGCTGGAATATCACTAAAAGTCACTAAGCTTAGCAAAATTAATGCTTAGAAGAAATCACTTCAGAAAGAAAGAACAAATGTCCTTCTCTATAAAACATATAAGATGATCTTAATGATGAGGAGGGATCCAACCAAATGAGGTACAACTTCCCACTCATTTATTCATCCAACATTTATTAGTGACTAACTATACATTAAGTGTAACACTAAGTATTGTGATTGCAATAATTGCTAATATAAATGCAATTCCTGCCTTCTTGGAGAAAATATTCTGTTTGGGGAGACAGATACTAAACAAATACACAAATAATGATTTCATTTCAGCATAATCATTGATGTGAGGACAGTGTGACGTAGTACTGGAGGCAGGGTTCAGGGACAATGAATGAGATGATTATAGCAATCTATGCATGAAGGAATTAACAAATTTTTAAATGTAAAATCAGTATTGCATTTGGGGTATATTTACTGATTATTAGTTATGGAAATTCATTGAGACCTGAGTTTCAAAATCAGTCTTTTCAGAATGGATTTACATTTGCTTTTAACAGGCAAGTGTGGGCATTACTAAACCAATCTAAATTTTCAATTTTGGATTCTGGGAACAAACAGAATATGTAAATTCTGGCTCTAAATGTGAGAATGTTGGTTTGTGGGGATTTCTTTAGAGGATTCTTTTTTCCCATTCTGTTCAGAGTCAAGACCTGAAGAAGAAAGTAAATTTTTAATTTACGACAGCAGAGTGGTTCCCTCATGATAGTTCTAAGATCCTTCTAAGATCCCAGCTTCATAGGTAGAGTCCTATCTTCTTACCCTATTTATTCCTCCTGGCCTTTTCTCCTATCTTCCTGTATATCCCTGCACAAACTCCACATCTAGTATTTGCTTCTTTGTGAACTGATGTTTTTTTCCTCACTTCTTGCCTAAGGGCTCCCTTCCTTTGTCACCATTTCCACTATGCCAGGTATAAAAAAAAGAGCTATATTTGTATTTGAAATTATAACATATTAGGGTTTCTATAAATAAACAATCTATCATATTACTGAAATGAAAGTTTCAGGATCTGCATTATGATAGGCAATTTTAGTATACAGAGCCACTAATATTATTTCTAAATGAAACATTATCACATGATATTGTGAATTCATGCTATTGATGTATATTTCTCACAGGTTATAAAGACTTTGAGATATGGCCTTCTATTAGTTTTAGATTTCCAATACCTAGCACAATATTTCCTTCATCCATAAGTATATTAAATTAACATTTTTAAATGATGGAATGAGCTACTAAACATGCTCAGAGAAGTGAGGAAAAACATTCAACTTTCTGGAATACTAAAGGTCCAACTAAGAGGTATTCCAGATTCATTTAAAAGATAAGACTCAAGTATAGAAGTTGTCTAAAGAAAAACACATTTTCAGAACCTTGTGCACTGCATTCAACAGCTGAACAGAAGGCTTTTAGTAAGCCAAACACGCATTTGACATTACCTTCAAGCAATTACCTTCAACAATGAAAGAACTTTTAGAATCTTGATACTTCAGTTATGTCCATCATAAATATATAATTTTGATTCATCTTAATGACTTAAAAGAAAACCCTGGTTTAGAGAATTTTTGAAAGACACTTCCATGGCTGTGGCTGTGGCTCAGTGGTAGAGTGCTTGCCTAGCATGTGTGAGGCACTGGGTTTGATTCTTAGCACCACATATAAATAAATGAATAAAATAAAGGTCCATGAACATCTAAAAAAAAGATACTTCCATAATTTCCTATTATACTTGGCCCTCATTGTTCATTGTTTCTGCATCTACAGATTCAACACATGCATATTAAAAGTATTTTTTAAAATATATATATATATATATATATAGCATCTGTGCTGAATGTGTACAGACATTTTTTCCCCTGGAATTATTCCCTAAATAGCCATTTATATACCCTTTACATTGCACTTGGCATTATAAATAATGTAGAGATTATTTTAAATATATATGATGATGTATGTAGTTAATATGCAAATATTATGTATTTTATATAAGGAGCTCGAGCATTGTGGATTTTGATTTCCTCAACAGGGTCCTGAAACCTATCCCCCTTGGATACTTCTTTATTTCTGTAGTGTCTGTTGTGATATTTCCTTTATCATCAGTATGTGAGTAATTTGAGTTTTCTCTCTCCTTCTCTTCATTAGTATGGTTAAGGGTCTGTCAGTTTTATTTATTTTTTCAAAGAATGAACTTTTTGTGTTGTCAATTTTTTCAATTATTTCTTTTGTCTCAATTTCATTGATTTCAGCTCTGATTTTAATTATTTCCTGTCTTCTACTGCTTTTGGTGTTGATTTGTTCTTCTTTTTCTAGGGTTTTGAGATGTAATGTTAAGTCATTTATTTGTTGACTTTTTCTTCTTTTAGGGAATGAACTCCATGAAATGAACTTTCCTCTTAATACTGCCTTCATAGTGTCTCAGATTTGTGTTCTCATTCTAAGAATTGTGTTCTCACTCTAAAAAGTTTTTAATCTCCTTCTTAATGTCTTATGGAACCCATTATTCATTCAGTAGCATATTATCTAGTCTCCAGGTGTTGAAATAGCTTTTATTTTTTATTTGATCATTGATTTCGAATTTCATTCCATCATAATCTAATAGAATGCAGGGTAGTATCTCTACTTTTTTATATTTGCTAAAAGTTGCTTTGTGGTATATTTTAGAGAAGGATCCATGTGCTTCTGAGAAGAAAGTGTATTCGCTCATTGAAGGATGAAATATTCTATATATGTCAGTTAAGTCTAAGTTTTTAATTGTATTATTGAGTTCTATAGTTTCTTTGTTTAGCTTGTTTGGCAGATATATCCAGTGGTGAAAGAGGTATGTTAAAGTCACCCAGAAGTATTGTGCTGTAATCTATTTGACTCTTGAACTTGAGAAGAGTTTGTCTGATGAATATAGATGCTCCATTGTTTGGGGCATATATATTTATTATTGTTATGTCTCTTTGATGAATGACTCCCTTAAGCAGTATGAAATATCCTTCTTTATCTCTTTTGATTAATTTTGGCTTGAAGTCTACTTTATTTGATATAAAGATGGAAACCCCTGCTTGCCTCTGCAGTCCATGGGAATGGTATGATTTTCCCCAACCTTTCACCCTCAGTCTGTGGATGTCTTTTCCTATGAGATGAGTCTCCTGGAGGCAATATATTTTTGGGCCTTTTTAAAAATCCAATCTGGCCAGTCTATGTCTTTTGATTAGTGAGTTTAGGCCATTTATATTCAGGGTTATTATTGAGATATGTGTTGTATTCCCAGCCACTTTTGATTATTTTTGGTATTTAACTTGAATTGGTTTCTCCTTCGATTAGTTTTTTTCCTTTAATGTAATACCTCCCTCTGCTGATTTTCATCATTGTTTTTCATTTCCTCTTCCTAGAATATTTTACCTAGGATGTTCTATCATGCAGGCTTTCAAGTTGTAAATTCTTTTAACTTTTGATTATCAAGGAAGGTTTTCATTTCATCATCAAATCTAAACCTTAATTTTGCTGGATATAAGATTCTTGGTTGGCACCTATTTTCTTTCAGAGCTTGGTATATGCTGTTCCAGGATCTCCTGGCTTTGAGGGTCTGGGTTGAAAACTCTGCTGAGATATGAATTGGTTTCCCCCTATATGTGATCTGATTCCTCTCTCTTGCAGCCTTTAAGATTCTATCCTTATTCTGTATGCTAGGCATTTTCATTATAATGTGCCTTGGTATAGATCTGTTGTAATTTTGTACATTTGGTGTCCTGTAAGCTGCTTGTATTTGATTTTCCAATTCATTTTTCATGTTTGGGAAATTTTCTGATATTATCTCATTGAAGATATTGTGCATTCCTTTGGATTGAAACTCTGTGGCTTCCTCTATCCCAATAACTCTTATATTTGGTCTTTTGAAGCTATCCCATAATTATTGGATGTTCTGCTCATGGTTTTTTACTATCTTCACTGTGTGGTCAACTTTATTTTCCAGATTGTATACTTTGTCTTCATTATCTGATGTTCTGTGTTCCAAGTGATCTAGTCTGTTGGTGACGCTTTTTATTGAGTTTTTTTTATTTGGTTTATTATTTCCTTCATCTCAAGGATTTCTGATTTCTTTTTTTCAGAGTCTCTATCTCTTTCTTGAAGTAATCTTTTTCTACCTGTATTTGCTCCCTTATCTCTCTGTTGGTGTGATTAATGGATGCCTGTATTTGCTCCCTTATCTATTTATTGGTGTCTTCAATTGTTGCCTATATTTGCTCTCTTATCTGTTTGTTGAAGTGACCAATTTTTGCCTATATTTGCTCATTTAGGTCATTCTTTAATTCACAGACCATTTTAATTATGAACATTTTGAACTCCTTTTCTGACATTTTATCAACTGCACTGTCTATGGGTTCTGTTATTGTAGTATCCTGATTTGTTTGGGGCACTTTCCTCCCTTATTTTTTCATGTTGTCTATGGAATTTCCTTACTTGCAGTGTGGATCTGAGGTATTACAATTTCTACCCTATCATCTTGTAGCATCTGTGCAGATTATCTGTATTTCACCTTGGTGTTGGGCTTTCAGGCCCTGCCAGTGTCCCAGGACAGATGCTACTGCAATTATAGGTGTCAATAGCAGGAGGTAACTGGAGATAGCAGTGGAAAGTGCCCCAAGATGAATACAATGTCTTTCAGAGATGGGGCTGAAAGGGTGGGCCTTAGACTGGCTTTGGGATTCCTGTTCCAAGATGCAGCTGCTTCTAGGCCCTCTCTGTTGTCCAAGGTAGAGGCTACTGCATGGAGAAGGCTCTGAGGATGGCTGCAGTGTCTCAAGATGAAAGTAGGTTAGACCTGGGCTCCCAGGTGGTGGTGGGAGTGTGGCAGACCCAAACTTACCCTGGGCCCTAGCTCCTGCACAGGTCAGCCAGTTGGGTCTGAGTTGGGCCTAAGCTCTGGCAGGTGTCTGCTAGGGATGGGATAAACTTGGGCCTACCCTGGGCCCCAGGTCCTGCACAGGTCAGCAAGGCAAGTCTGAGCTGAGCCTGAGTGCAGCAGTATCTACTGGTGGGCAGAGGTAGTCCTGGGCCAAGCCTGAGCTCTGATTGGTGTCTGCCATTGATGGGATGGATTTGGGCCTACCATGGGCCTGAGCTCCTGCGCAGGTCAGCGAGGCAGATCTGGGCTCAGCCTGACTTTGGTGGGTATCTACCAGTGAGCAGAGGAGGTCCTGGGCTAAGCCTGAGCTCTGGCAGGTGTCTGCTGATCACGGGGTGGTCTCAGGCCTACTTTGGGCAAGAACTCCTGCGTAGGTCAGTGAGGCAGATCTGGGCTTAGTATATACTTTTTAATAATATTGCTTCTTCCAATCCATGTACACAGGATATCTATTTTATGTGTCCTCTTTAATTTCTTTCATCAGTGTTCTATAATTTTAATTTTTATTGTAGAGATCTTTCACCTCTAGGTATTTATTCCTAGTTGTTTTTGTGTGTTTGGTTTTAGTAGCTATTGTTAATAGGATTGCTATCTTTGTTTCTATTGCAGATAATTCACAGTGGCATATAGCAATGCTAGTGATATTTGTATATTTATTTTCTAAAAATTTGCTGAATTAACTTTTTAGTTCTGATTTTGTTGTTTTTGTTGGTGGTGTCTTTGGGGTTTTCTACATATAAGATCATGTCATCTGAAAACAGTGACAATTTGACTTCCTCTTGATCAATTTTGATGCTTTTTATTATTTCTTTCTCTTGCCTGATTGGTCTGGCTAGGATTTCTAGTACTATGATAAGTGAAAGTGGGCATTATGGTCTTGTTGCAGATCTTAGAAAACTTTCAGCTTTTACCCATTTGGTATAATGTTAGCTATTGGCTTCTTCTAAATGGGCATTGTGTTGAGAAACATTCCTTCTTTACCTAATTTACCCCAGCATTTTCATTGTTAGAGATGTTGAATATTATAAATAAATAGTAAAGTGTATGAAAACCAAAAAGAGAGCGAGAAAGGTTGAATTTTAGCAAATGCTTTTTCTGCATCTCTTGAGATGATCATGTTGTATTTGTTCTTCATTCTGTTGATATGGCATATCACATGTTTTAGTCAGCTTTTCGCTGCTGTGTCCAATACCTGACAAGAACAACTTAGAGAAGGAAAAGTTTATTTTGGCTAATGGACTAAAAGGTTCAGTCCATGGTCTGCCTACTCCATAGCCTTGGGCCTGCGGTGAGGCCCATGGCAGAAGGGTGTGGAAGAAGAAAGTTACTTGGAATGTGGCCACCAGAAGCAGAGTATGAGCTTTGCTCATCAGGGAGAATATATAAACCCCACAGTCATGCTTCCAGTGATCTTCTTCCTCTAGCCACACCTTAGCTGCTGACAGTTACTACCCCAGTTAATTCATATCAGTGGATTAATCCACTGATTAATACACAATTCTTATAATCTACTCATTTCACTTCTGAAAAAATCTGCATTGTCTCATACATGAGCTTTTGGGAGATATTTCAAATCTAAAACATAACATGTGCATCCTGCATCCCTGCAATGAAAACCACTTGATCATGATGAATAATCTTTTTAATGTGCTGTTGGTTTGGGTTTACTAATATTTTGTTGAGGATTTTTCAATCTATGATCATCAAGGATATCAGCCTATAATTTTCTTATCAGCATAAAGCTGGCCTCATAGAATTTGTTTCAAAGAATTGCCTCCGTATCAATTTTTTTAATCATTTAGTTTTCTTTTTGTTGTTATACCCTTGTCTGGTTATGGCATCAGGGTAATACTGACATCATAGACTGTGGTTAGAATAACTCCTACCTTTTTAGTTTTTTAAAATAATTTGAGAAGAATTGGTATTAGTTCTTCTCAAAGTGTTTGGTAGAATTCAGCAGTGAAGTAATCTGTCTCTGGGCTTTTCTTTAATGGAAAACTTATTACGAATTCATCAACTTGTTACTTGTTACTGGTCAGTTCAACTTTCCTATTTGTCATGATTCAGTCTTGATAAGGTGCATGTGTCCAGGATTTTGTCCATTTCTTGGCTATTAAGTTTGCTGGGATATAGTTGCTCATAATTCCTATGATCTTTTATATGCCTGTGGTATCAACTATAATGTCTCCCTTTTCATCTCTGATTTTATTTGTGTCTTTTCTCTTTTTCTTGGTCAGGCTAAGTATTGTCAATTTTTTTTAATCTTCTTAAAGAACCAGCTCTTTGTTTCATTGATTTTTTTACATTCTTTTAAGTGTCTATTTCATTTACTTCTTATCTTTATTCTTTCCTTCTACTAATTTTAGGTTTTGTTTGATCTTTTTCTTCTAATTCTTTGAGATGCAGCAATAGTTTGCTGTTTGAGATCAGCATGAACCAGGGAATACCTCAAAAAGGTAGTCCATTCTCCCCAATCCTCTCCCATGGGTCAAGGTAGGCCCACATGCCTCATCCATAGTCACTGGCCTGTGGTCCAGCATTGTAGGATTCTAACTCTGGTCAGAATCACTCTAAAGGACCAACCCCAGACTCCTCTGCCACTAATGTGCAGCATTTTTGACTGAATGTGTACCATGTGTAGTACTGTTCTGCGTGGGTTTCACATTATATAAATTTTAGTGCATCATTTTGTTCTATTTCTTTGTTTTCTACACAGCACTCTTTTTTAGATCCATTCATTTGCTCTCTGTGTACATCTTGTTTATTGCTTCTCACTAATTCATAGTAATCAAGGTGCACCTTCACCACATTCTATTTATCTATATTCACAGGGATAAAAATCCTCCAACTCCTTGCTCACAAAAAAACACTGCATTAAACAACAACACTGTACAGGCTAAGAAATACATTTGGGTGGATTGAATTTAGTCTTTGCACTGTCCGATTTGTTTACAGCCACTAATCTAGACAAACCTCTTGCTTAATACCTAGAATTTCTTATCTCCTAGTTCCAAAAAACATAGTAAAAATAAAAAAAAAAATCAATGAACACATTTGCAAAATTGTTTCACTCTCAAACATTGGAGATGCTATTACATGTGACCAAGATGACATTTTGTAAGAGAAAAGTCTTTAACTGCTAAGTCAATAAGTAAAGCAAGCCTCCTTATCCTAGGAAATATTAAACAGCAGGTACCCATTACCATTTTGTTGCCTTCTTACCATCTAACATGCAAGGTGTTATTTTAGATCAGTGAAAAAAGAGTAGGTTCTGAGCAATTGGACTCCTCCCTCCGAGTTACAGACATGTCTTTCCCAATCTCAAGTTAAACACATAGAAATTTCCTATTTACAAATTAGTTGAGATGAGAATCGAAATCAGGAAAGCATATAAGAAAATGCTAAGCTAAGCTATATCCTTAAATCACAAGTCCTGTTTAAAAAGCACAATAAAAATCCATTATTAAATCACTTCAGTTAAGAAGCCTATTCCACCTTTCCTTAAATTAATCTCCCACTGCTATTTTTGCTTGGTTTCCTTGATCTACATATGAGTCATCTCTACCAGATTGTCTGGGAGTCAAGTCTGAATCAAGTTAAAGGTGGGGTATTGTGGGAAAGCCATTTGCTAAGAACCTAAGAACCATTTGCTAAGAAAACATCTAGAACTTTTCAAGTGTAAAGAAACAACCACACTGAATAAAAAACTCCTTAAAGATTAAAAAAAAATTCCTCAATAACAGGGTAATTTGAACATACTTGCATTCTCTGTCAAAACCTTGGGCATACGCTGACGGTTCATTAGGAGTGGGAAAGGATCTCTCCCATCATTCCGTTCATGGACCTCTCGAATCTCCACCGTACCATCCATTAGATAGTAATGAATGATATAGGTCCGACATTCACCAAACATACTGTCTGTATCATCCCAGATTGCATAGAATCGAAGAACCTTTGTGGAATCCAAAGTAAAAACTTAAGTAAGAATCCTAGAACTGGAGAGTTTAACTTACTTTGGCATTATACATGAGACAATGATGAAATGATTATTTGGAAAGACTGTGATAATTTCAGATGATAAATGGAAAAAAAGAAATATTCATCAAAGATCCTAAAACATCTTGGGGTACATATCAGATGTTAATAGCTGGAGAGAAGAAAAGGCTTATTTGTACTAAGAAGAGCTTACTTTAACTCAAAATGTTCATCAATGAAAGAGAAGCTGAATTAAAAGAGTAAAGAGGTACTCTGTACAGTGGCTTACATAAATCAATAAAGATACATGTGAATGGTTGACATATAATTAGTATGAAAAGATGGAAAGAATTTTCATCTATTAACTATTAACCAGTCTATTTTTTTCTGGTTCTATTAGCACACATCTTCTAGTAATAGAATCAACATAATCTTTAAATAGCAAGTAATAACAGATAATGACTAATACAAAGAAAATCCTTAAAAGATGACCCTAGCACTAGGTATCATCTTCTCAACAAAAAGAAATTTAACTTCTGGGAGAGGTGGGAAAATAACCAAGTATTAAGGGTAATTTTTCTCTTTTCACTTCCTCTTTACTAGGGAAAGAAGATTCAATCAGTTTACACACTTGGACTTACCAGGAGAAGAATTAGGAAGGTTGGAACAGAGAGTCGGAAAATGTTCACAATATTCTGTACTCCAACATTAGCATAACATTTAACAAGGAAGCATTTATACTGAGGTTTCTGTGAAATTAACTATTTTAATATTAGAAACTAATAAATATGCAACATCTTTGAAATTTTCCAATAATCCACTTCAAGTTTTCCAAAAAGATTCTATGAAATTAATGCATTTTAGGGGAAAGAAATGGTCAACTGAAAATGTAAAGTGGGGGTAGATGTAGCTCAGGATGTGAACATATGTTGAGATTCACAAAACTTAACTCCACAATCTTCTTTTGATCTCTAGTAAGAAACTTAGCCATTGGCATAACTCTAATCCTACATGAAACCAAAAAGACAGCACTATATCCAAATGGTTAAATTACAGATATAATATTTTAAAGTCATTACCAATAAAGCTAGTAAAACAGCTTGCCAATAAACACATGTGCCATATTTTGAAACAAGTTCACCTTCTTTCCCAGGTTACTTACCTGTTTATCAAAGGTGAGAAACTGCTTAAGTTGATCAAAGTCCGATGGGGTGACATACTTACGAGGAGGCTGTTTCCGGAGTTCAGTGTAAGGATCAAGAGCCATCTTTTCTGGTGGATTTAATTCAATTCCTTGACTTTCCAAATATACCTAAATATTTCAAAATTAATAATGATCATTTTTCTTAGAGCTTCTTGGAATAAGTAATAAACTGATGGTATAAAATAGGTGCAATAATAATACATATGCCATTATGCAAATTAACCGCTAGTTTGTAGCTTGAGCATATCATAGAAATATTATCTTCAGTTAACTTTATGGTGATAGAAATAATGATTGATATTTACCCAAAGTATTCCATATTCTATAAAATTGGTAGGTTATTTGCTAGGTTAGTTGGGAGACATAATGGTAAGGTAACTGGATTCAAATATGAATTTAGATGAATCAAGTTAGGTGCCCAAGAGAAGAGTAAATCCTAGAATTACTGTGTGTGTATTTTGCTTCAAAACACACATCTGGAACTTAATTATGTTTTCAACAGTATGCAATTCACATTTGGTCTGCAAGCAAGCTGAACAATGGCTAAGATGAAATCATATCCCAACTTTCCAATTTACTTAAAACAAGTATATTATTAAATTGATCTCCCTCACCAAAAGGAAAAGAAAGCATAACCACTGGTTATTTTAGACCAAAAAATGTTTTAGCAAAATAGGAAAGATAAATCAAGTGTTCATATCTCACTAGAAAAAGTCAATAAAATCAACTGAATTTGATAAGATCTTCAATTTTGTTTTTCTAATTACAAATTCAAATATCATTTTCTAAGTAATTTTCTTTTGATACAACTTGACATTCCATCTTTTTAAAAGTATAATAGCTGAGCATGGTGATGCACACCTGTAATCCCAGAGACTTGGGAGGCTAAGACAGTAGGATTGCAAGTTTGAGACCAGCCTAGGAAACTGAGTGTGATGCTGTCTCAAAAGACTGAAAAGGGGCTGTGGATGTAACAGCACCCTTGAGTTCAATTGCCAGCATAGGAAAAAAAAAAAATCTGGGATATAGCTCAGAGGTTCAAGTCCCAGTTCAGAAAAGAAAAGAAAAAGCACAATAGGGCACTGGGGTTGTGGCTCAGTGATAGAGAGCTTGCCTAGCATGTGTGAGGCCCTAGGTTCAATTCTCGGCCACCACATATAAATAAAGGTCCATCAACAACTAACAAAATATTTTTAAAAAAGAAAGAAAAAGTGCAATAAACTGTACCTTAATTAATATCAGAAAGGAATAGGACATTTTTGAACTGGAAATTAACAAAAAAATTTGAGAATCATATAGCTTTCTTTTGGACAATTCAATAAAAAATTATATAGAACTCAGGGCCATGATACATTGGTTTGAGTGTTAGCTCTACTGCTAACTAGCATGTGAAGTCAGTATTAAGTTTTATTAGATATTATATCCAATATAATTTCAGTATGAAAATATTATAATCTTAACTTCCACTAAAACTATTGAACTAGAGATAATAACTATAAAATTTTCTCTTGAAATGAAGCATTAGTGTAACACAATTATTGACTGAAGCATTTAATGGGTGTTTTACTCTCTTCTATTACATCCAACAGAAGCAAGCCCTTTTTAAATTTTACCTTAGCAATTCTGGCAGGAACAGAAGCTTCCTGAAGTTTTCCTATTTTTTAAAGAAGCCTAAACTCTTTGAAGATATTACTCTAAAATGTACCAAGAAGATAACAGAAAATGGAATAATTTTTGAGGCAAGAAACGAGAAAGCAGAAAGTTTCTCCAGATTAGAAAATTTACAGGTTGGTAGGCCTCAAACAAGCAGGACCTGTATATGTGCTCAGTGTCAGTTCTCTGAAGTACACATGTAGCCCCAGACAGGCCATCCAATCTCAGTTATTCTGAGATCCAGGATCTTACTAGTACCAAAGCATCAGGGAGGTGCCCTTGGTCTCTGGACAGTCTGTGGGCCCTGCCTATATGATCCTTTTGGCCTAGGAGTGGGTCTGATTTCTTGTTGTTCTTAGGGCTTGGAATTTTTGGCAAAGTTTAATGATTAGAAACACTAGCTGTTATAGATGGAATGTTTATGTACCCCCCTCCCCCAAATTCATATGTTAAATCCCTAATGCCCAACATGACTCTTTGGAGATGGAGCCTTTATGTATGTAAGTAGTTAAGGTTAAATGAGGCCAAAAAAGGTGGGGCTCTGATCCAATAGGATTAGTCAGAAAAATAAAAGTATTTCTGTGAGTATTCACTTGTGCCCATGCTCTCTTTCCCTCTCTTCCTCCATGTACATGCACTAAGAAAAAGCCATGTGAGGGGCTGGGGTTGTGGCTCAGCGGTAGAGTGCTCGCCCTCACATGTGTGAGACCCTGGGTTGGATCCTCAGCACCACATAAAAATAAATAAACAAAATAAAGATATTTTGCCCATGTATAACTAAAACAAATATTTTAAAAAAAGGAAAAAAGCCATGTGAGCACCAAAGAATTGGGCTGTCTGCAGGCCAGGAAGAAAACCTTCACTAGAACCCCTCCATTATCTAGCACCATGATC